>NC_035436.2:127618326-128231855 GCF_002127325.2 Helianthus annuus
ATCATACCTGAGAATCCAAGTTAGGATCCTAACCTTTAATCAAGATAACCATAAGTGAAATTTTAACGGATAATAAGGATTAAGGATCCTTATTTGTTTAACTTCGAAAACCTGAAAAATGGAACATAACTTGGGACTAAGCCAATGTAAAAGATAAATTAATAGCTGGGGACATGCCCAAAGGATAACTGGGGACAAGCCCAAAGGATCACTGGGGACAAGCCCAAAGGATAACTGGGGACAAGCCCAAAGGATCACTGGGGACAAGCCCAAAGGATAACTGGGGACAAGCCCAAGGATCGTATGTTGATGTGTGTAAAATGCAACATATAAAACACATCAATTAAGGCATAAAACTAACCCTTTTTAAGTACTAATGTTGGAAAAAGAGTGTTTTTGTCTTCCTTTTGTATTTTCAGGATGAAATGAGCTCAAAATCACAAAAGAAGCAAAAAGACCCCTAATTCTATCATAATTACAAGAAAAGGAACAAAAGCAAACTGCCCGGACCCTCAACGGCACCTCCCAAGACAAAGAGAAGAGAACAGATGTCTGAACACGCCCCGTGTTCAGTGAACACGGGGGCGTGCCCAGGAAGCAGCAGAAAAGACAAACCAGTAGAAGCTTCCATTGCTCACCACGGGGCCGTGCCCAGCGGACACGGGGGCGTGTTGAAAGTACAGCAGGCGCATTAATTGTAATTCGCAATTACAATTAATGAAGAGAGAGAATGTCAGACGGGCACGGGGCCGTGTTCAGCGAACACGGGGCCGTGTCCAGCGTTCTGTTCAGCCTATAAATAGAGGAGCTTGGCTTCATTCTCTCTCATCCCTTGGCACACCACCTCTCTCACACTTCATCCACCACCCACCACCACCATAACACCATCATCCACCACCATCATCCATTGTCCATCATAGAGTGTGTGAGTCGTCTCGGGATCCAAGATTGATCGTAAGAGTTCTTGACAATCAAGGCCATGTTTGCCTAAGTCTCTTACATCACTTGGTGAAGACAAGTGTTTAGTATAATACTTTTTATTTTTAATCTTTTGCACTTTTTATTTGGTTTTGTATTAATGACTTTAATAACTAGTTACTTATGTTGAAGGTGATCTTTCCTTATCGTTTGTCCGTGGTGTCTTGGCATTATTTTACTGTCTATATAAAATAAAAGATTTTCACCATTCATATCTCCACGGTCTATATGGAGGTATGTTGGCTACCTGGTCGGGGGTTAAGGGAACGGTTTGGTAAAGGTCTTGCCCTTGTTCAGCGTTTAGAGGTCCTGCTTGGGACCTGGGTCAAATTTAGTAGGATCTCCTTCAATGCCCATAGGTATTGGATGGCGGGGATCCAAACTCTTTGACCCCCTCATAAGCTAACTACTATTAATACTATAACCCGGCTATTTAGGACTGTATCCCTGCTGACTCAGACTACTTAGCCGAGGGTAACGTCACCGCCAAAAGCGGGGCCTACCATAATTTGCATTAATAACTTAATTCATTATCTTTCAATAATCCAACCCTTTAGGATTGTATCCTTGCTGACTCAAACTACTGGGTTGAGGGTAACGTCACCTCCGAAAAAGGGGCCTACTACAATAACTAAGATAATCTCTTAAACAAGTGCAAAAGTGCGAAAATAATCAAAGGTTATACTAATACACGTGTCGGATCCAAGTGATTCATCTTGTCTATCTGTTTTTATTTATTTTATTTTTCAGCATTTAGTTAGTTTTTATTTTTCTTAGTTTAAAACATTTTTTCTAACTTTTTGATTTGATTAGACGTTGAGGATAAACTATAAAAACTCTTGTGTCCTTGGACGACCTCGGTATCTTACCAACACTATACTACGTCCACGATGGGTGCACTTGCCCATATGTGTGTTTAGTGTTAGTAAATATCGTGTTTTATAAATTTAAAACTTGGCTAAAAGTGTAAAAAGGGCTTAAATATATATCTAAAATTATATTCACTACACGCACATCAAGTTTTTGGCGCCGCTGCCGGGGACACAAGGATTTTAAGAAAGCTTAAAATCGACGGCCTAATCAGTTTTTCAAAACGCGCGCATTTTCTGCATTTTAGTTTAGTTTTTGCATTTACAGTAGCTTGAACACGGGGCCGTGCTCGCTGAACACGCCCCCGTGCTGCATATTTTAGAGTAGATACCCAGATACAGAGTCTGACCACGGGGCCGTGTTCACTCAACACGCCCCCGTGCTCAAAGTGACCAGTTAATTTAATTAAAACGCCCAGATACAGTCCCTGAACACGGGGCCGTGTTCACCCAACACGGGGCCGTGTCCAGCTTCTGTTTCCGTCTTATTTTTGTTTTCTGGTCCCGAGACTCAGTTGTAGTCTGTTGAGTGATTCCTATGGATCAATACTCAAGAGATTACAACTACACCTATGATGAGGATGATTATAGGGGTAATTATTGCACTAATTGTCGTAATGCACACTCGGTTCAATATAATACTTCATATCAACCATCCAATTCATACAACCATTATGAGGAGCCCAGGTACGAGCCATCGACTTCATACACATCCTATGAAGACCAAAGGTATGAACCTCCTCCCTCATACTCGTATTTTGATGAACCAAGGTATGAGCCTTCATACTCATACTTTGAAGATTCAACATATGAGCCACCACCTTCATACACTTATTATGAGGAACCATGGCGTGAACAACCCACCTCATATGAGTACTATGAAGAACAAAGTTTCGACCCTTATCCATCATATACTTACAATGAAGAACAATGGTATGAACCATCTACTTCATATGAGTACTATGAGGAACCAAGGATCGAACAACCGGATTCAAGCTTAGAGGATCCAAATTCTTTCAATCTCACCGAAGTAACCAATAGGATATTAGAACACATTAAAACTATCGAACGTTGCATAAAAGAATCTCGCGCAAGGGAAGAGGAATCCCGCGCGAGAGAAGAGTTAAAAAGTAATAATAACGTAGAGATAGTTGAAAATGTAAAAATGGAAGAACAAGAAAGTGAAAAACAGACACATGAGTTAAACAACGAAAATGGTGAGTCCGATAATGTTAAAATTCAAGAAGAGTCTAATTTAGAGGAAATTATTCTCTTGTCACCTACTTTCGAAAACAATTGTTTAATAACCCCTCATGCTAAGTTTTTAAAAGAGTTAAACACTAGTGCTAAAATTGAAGAAATGGAAAGTGTTAAGTTAACTAATGATCAAACCTCGCTAATAAAAGAAGATCCTTTTGAAATTAACATTACACCGGTTCCATGTTTCTTTCAAAATTCATTTATTAGCAATATCACAATTGATAAAGATCTTTGTGTTAATTTAATGCCAAACTACATTTTCGAAAAATTAAGTATTAGTGATTTTTCTCCACTTCAAATACCCATTTTTCTATCTAATCGGAAAATAATAAAATCAATCGGTGTAGTTGAGGATATCTTGGTTCAAACAAATCAAATGGTAATCCCAACCGACTTTGTCATCCTTGATGACGCTCCTCTAGTGTTGGGACGGCCTTTTGTAAAAACTCATGAAGCTTTGAAAAACCGGAAGTACAACAATCTACCTCTTCAATTAGGGGCATTCAAAAGGAGCATAGATCTTGAGCGCTCAATGAAATATCCTTTTGGCAATAATGACCCCTAATTGAAGATGAGCCTGAACCACCCGATAAGGAGGGTCTAGCCAAGGACCCTTATAAACGTGGCGCACCACGGAGGCATTCCGCGGAACTATCCTTAGTTTTAGATTAGTTTAACTTTTATGCTTTCTAGTTTAGTTTTAATTTGCAGGAATAAAACACACTCGGGATGGTGAAGGATACTAAGGAAGCTTGAACCAACATCCCATGCGTAAAAACAGAGCCTCTCGACAATTTTTCTTCATTACTGCAAGTTCAGCACGGGGCCGTGCTCACCCAACACGCCCCCGTGCCCAAAAATCTGCAGAAATGCCCAGTTCAGGTACCTGGACACGGGGCCGTGCTCACTGAACACGCCCCCGTGCCCAGCCTTCTGTTTACTTTTGGTACTGGCAGTCTGGACACAGGGCCGTGCTCAGCCAACACCACCCCGTGTTCAGCTACCCAGTAACATAAAATCTTGTTTTTAACCCACTTTTACACATTTTAATCAACCGAAAAACTTATTTTTGGAACACATTGAGGACAATGTGTAATTTAAGTGTGGGGGGATGCTAAAACATTGAATTTTGCAAAATCCTAAAACAAGCCTTACACAAAACTCTATTGGAACCGCTAAACACCCCAAATTTTTTCAAAAACTTTTTCATTTTTTTTTTATTTATTTACTTGTCTTAGTTTAAGTTGGGAATAACAAGTTATAAAAGGGTTATATTTTTTACAAACTTACAACCGATAGCGTCGTAATAAAAAGAACTAACATAAGAAAATTATGAAACGGTATAACAAGTTATAAGTCTAGCTAAAATTCGATTATATATGCTTGTTCACATTAAAAACCCATTCCCACAAAAAAGTGAGTTTTGAGCCTTTATTGAGCATAAAAATACACATATTTTAGATTAAATGCTCATTTTTCGTTTCTTGTGTGAATAGCCGCTCGGTTTTTACAAATCTAGAACTTGCCACGACGATACATTCCCGGTCCTTACCAACTTAAACCCAAGTAAGTAAATGATGGAGGCATTAGGACTAACTATTTTTCTTTCAAAACCATTATTTTTCATTTTTTTTACCTACCCAAAATCCCCCTAGAAAACCCCTTTGAGCCTAAACCTTTCATTTCATTACCCCCAAAACAATTTTTTTTTACCCACCAAAAACCTTTTTCATTTTTTTCACCTTTATTTTAGTAACATACTCGGTTTTTCATAAACATACCCTTTACGTGACGAAAAAAAAAAAAAAAAAAAAAAAAAATGTTGAAGTCAAAAACAAACATAAGCTACAAAAAGCTTGTTTGGAGAAATACTTCAAAAATAAATGTCACCAAAAATAAGGTATTTCACGAAAAACCGACACTTGTTACAATTTTCGCCCTTTTTACTAACCACTAACCAACCACCCACCTTTAAACCAAGCCTTCACCCAAAAGACCTCTTGATATTTACAAAGGTAAAAGTTAAAAAGGAGGAGGATTGATCGCTTGGCAAGCATATGGAAAATGTAAATCCGTGCCGCTCTCGAGCGATTCACTTAAATATACACCTTCGGCCGAGTGATTGAGTGATCTCCCGTGAGGTATGTGAACTTGTATATAAATGGAATTTTAATAAGGCATGCTATGCCAAATTAAGTAGTTTATCTTATGAAAGTTCAAAATAAACCATGACGAATAAGATTGTAAATAAATAAAATAGAACTATACAAACCTTGGATTCCCGACACTCTAGGACAAGTTAAAAAAACTTCTCTTCTACCTATTCCATTTGGGAGTGTAAGCCACATTAAAAGAGTTTTGCTTGAGGACAAGCAAAAGTTCAAGTGTGGGGGTATTTGATGTGTGTAAAATGCAACATATAAAACACATCAATTAAGGCATAAAACTAACCCTTTTAAGTACTAATGTTGGAAAAAGAGTGTTTTTTGTCTTCCTTTTGTATTTTCAGGATGAAATGAGCTCAAAATCAACAAAGAAGCAAAAAAGACCCCTAATTCTATCATAATTACAAGAAAAGGAACAAAAGCAAATGCCCGGACCTCAACGGCACCTCCCAAGACAAAGAAAGAGAACAGATGTCTGAACACGCCCCGTGTTCAGTGAACACGGGGGCGTGCCCAGGAAGCAGCAGAAAAGACAAACCAGTAGAAGCTTCCATTGCTCACCACGGGGCCGTGCCAGCGGACACGGGGGCGTGTTGAAAGTACAGCAGGCGCATTAATTGTAATTCGCAATTACAATTAATGAAGAGGAGAATGTCAGACGGGCACGGGGCCGTGTTCAGCGAACACGGGGCCGTGTCCAGCGTTCTGTTCAGCCTATAAATAGAGGAGCTTGGCTTCATTCTCTCTCATCCCTTGGCACACCACCTCTCTCACACTTCATCCACCACCCACCACCACCATAACACATCATCCACCACCATCATCCATTGTCCATCATAGAGTGTGTGAGTCGTCTCGGGATCCAAGATTGATCGTAAGAGTTCTTGACAATCAAGGCCATGTTTGCCTAAGTCTCTTACATCACTTGGTGAAGACAAGTGTTTAGTATAATACTTTTTATTTTTAATCTTTTGCACTTTTTATTTGGTTTTGTATTAATGACTTTAATAACTAGTTACTTATGTTGAAGGTGATCTTTCCTTATCGTTGTCCTGTGGGCATTATTTTACTGTCTATATAAAATAAAAGATTTTCACCATTCATATCTCCACGGTCTATATGGAGGTATGTTGGCTACCTGGTCGGGGGTTAAGGGAACGGTTTGGTAAAGGTCTTGCCCTTGTTCAGCGTTTAGAGGTCCTGCTTGGGACCTGGGTCAAATTTAGTAGGATCTCCTTCAATGCCATAGGTATTGGATGGCGGGGATCCAAACTCTTTGACCCCCTCATAAGCTAACTACTATTAATACTATAACCCGGCTATTTAGGACTGTATCCCTGCTGACTCAGACTACTTAGCCGAGGGTAACGTCACCGCCAAAAGCGGGGCCTACCATAATTTGCATTAATAACTTAATTCATTATCTTTCAATAATCCAACCCTTTAGGATTGTATCCTTGCTGACTCAAACTACTGGGTTGAGGTAACGTCACCTCCGAAAAAGGGGCCTACTACAATAACTAAGATAATCTCTTAAACAAGTGCAAAGTGCGAAAATAATCAAAGGTTATACTAATACACGTGTCGGATCCAAGTGATTCATCTTGTCTATCTGTTTTATTTTATTTTATTTTTCAGCATTTAGTTAGTTTTTATTTTTCTTAGTTTAAAACATTTTTCTAACTTTTTGATTTGATTAGACGTTGAGGATAAACCGGTATTAAAAGCTCTTGTGTCCTTGACGACCTCGGTATCTTACCAACACTATACTACGTCCACGATGGGTGCACTTGCCCATATGTGTGTTTAGTGTTAGTAAATATCGTGTTTTATAAATTTAAAACTTGGCTAAAAGTGTAAAAAGGGCTTAAATATATATCTAAAATTATATTTACACTACACGCACATCATATGTAAACTGGAGTATGGCCCTTACTGGCGACTATCCAAACTTGGTGACATGAAAATGTCAAAACCTTAGCTAACGTGAAAACGTTAGAAACCTTAGGAACGGATGTATGTACGTCTACCATTATACGTAGGATCCTAGATATAGCCAGTACGATGAGGTTGTCAGCCCCTAAAGTGGGTACTGGTCCCAAGACGTGAAGTATACCAGGATCATCGTGCGCTACAGGCGAAAACTGGGGACAAGCCCAAGGATAACTGGGGTTGAACCAAGGATCTGAGATGCTTTTGAAGACTATCGATATATGCTGAGGATACCTGGACTATCAGAACTCAAATTCTCGTGAAAGAAGGATGAAGGATACGTGATCCTTATCCTTAGGTAAAAATAAGAAAATGGAAAAGTTTTGAGATAAGGACTTTACCAAAGTAAAGGATCACTGATGTCGCCGGGATCCTTCGAGGATGCTTCCAATGTAAGGATCATATGCTTGAAGGATCCTCTTCACATGAAATACTTCTTTAAGTGAATAGCATTCCAGGCTCTTGGTAACAAATTTCCTTCCATGGTTAGCAATCTGTATGCCCCCTTTCCTGCTTCGGCTTCAATCAAGTAAGGGCCTTCCCATTTTGGTGCCAATTTTCCGTCAGCAGGATTGATGGTGTTCTGAATGCTTTTCTCAACACCATATCCCCGACTTGGAACTTCCTTATCCTGACTTTTTGTTGTAGGCACCAGCCATTCTTTGTTGGTAGCTTGCTATCCTTATCCTAGCCAGATCCCTGATTTCCTCAATAGTATCCAAGTCTTGAGCGAGGTTTGCAGCATTCTCTTCAGGATCACGAGTACTTGTTCTAGCAGTTGGAATCACCATTTCTGTTGGGATCACTGCTTCTGCCCCAAATACTAAAGAGAGAGGTGTTTGACCAGTGCATTCTTGGGAGTTGTCCTATCAGCCCACAGCACATAAGGCAATTCCTCTGCCCATTCCCCTTCTTCGATCCTAATTTCTTCTTCAGGTTGTTGATGATGATCTTGTTGGATGATTCTGCTTGACCATTGGCTTGTGGATGGACTGGTGTTGACGTTATCATCTTAATTCCCCAACTGTCACACAAAGTTAGTGGTTCTGCTCCCAATGAATTGGGAACCATTATCACATACAAATTTCAGAGGGAATGCCAAATCTGGTTATAATGTTTCTCTTAATAATGGATATAACTTCCTTTTCTCTGACTTGAGCAAAGCTTCAGCTTTCTATCCACTTGGAGGTAGTCGGTCATGGCAAGCATAAATACTTTTCCACCAGGTGCTTTAGGGAGCTTGCCAACTATATCCATCCCCCATTCATGAATGGCCAAGAGGATGGTATGGATGAAAAATTCAGCTGGCTGATGAAGGATATTGCTGTGTCTTTGACAAGGATCACATTTCTTAGCATATTCTACAGCATCCCTTCATAGTTGGCCAGTAGTACCTGTTCTAAGGATCCTTGAGAACAATGCCCTTCCCCCAGTATGGTTTCCACAAACTCCTTCATGAAGTCTCTCAACACCTCTTGAATTTCAGGATCCTCGATACATCTTAAATATGGTCCTGCAAGAGATCGTTTATATAGCACATTATTTAAGATTGTGAATTGAGATACCTTGATCCTGAAAGCTCTAGGATTCTCTCCCATAGGAATCTCCCCGTGTTGTAAGTATCTCATGATTGGTGAGATCCATGATCCTGAATAAGATTGAGTTTCTTCACTAGGGATCATTGCAGTATCCTCTTCTATTTCCATGGCCAGCTGATTTTCAATAGCAGGAGCCAGATATGGATGATGGGGATACTTATATCTTCTGGAATCTTCAAGGATGATCCTAGTTGGCCCAATGCATCAGCTTCTGTGTTTTCCTCCCTTGGTACCTGTGTTAGGCTGAAAGAGACAAAAGAGAGTGCCAATTCTTTGACTATCTCTAAATATTGGTTAGTTTTCACCTTTAACAGCATAGGATCCATTAAAGTGATTGGTGATCAATAATGAGTCCACATATACTTTAAGATATTTCACCCCCATATCCTTAGCAATTTGCAAGCCAGCAATTAAGGCTTCATATTCAGCCTCATTGTTAGTTGCTCGGAACTCACAGGCTATGGAGTGGGGTATTATGTCCCCCTGTGGCGATTTTAGTAGTATCCCGAGCCCTGTGCCCTTGACATTTGAGGATCCATCAGTGTGTAGTATCCAAGGATCCTTGGTCTCATCCAGCTGCTGGACTTCCAATTCTGCTTCCTTTTGTAGATCACTACTGAAATCAGCCACAAAGTCAGCTAGTGCTTGGGATTTGATGGCTGTTCTAGGCTCATATCTTATATCATGGGCACTAAGCTTTACTGCCCACTTAGCCATTCTTCCGGACATCTCTGGTTTCCTGAGGACATTCTTGATTGGAAAATTAGTTCTAACAACAATAGTGTGGGTTTCAAAATAATGTCTTAACTTAGTTGATGCCATAATTAATGCGAGAATAAGTTTCTCAGGTGGAGTACCTGTATTCCTGCATCAAGTAAACTCTTACTTACATAGTAAATAGGATGTTGTGTACCTTCGTGATCCTTAACAAGGACAGCACTTACAGCGGTTGAGGATACCGCTAGGTATAAGGATAACACATCTCCTTTTCCGGGTTTCATTAATGCTGGTGCTGAGGGCATATATTCTTTAAGGGCTTGTAAAGCATTCTCATGCTTTTCAGTCCATTCAAATTTCTTGTTTTTCCTTAGGATATCATAAAATTCTTTACATCTTTCTGAGGATTTTGATATGAACCTGTTTAAAGCTGCTATCCTGCCTGTTAGCCTTTGCACATCCTTAGCATTGGCAGGGGATTTGATATTCACCAATGCTTTAATTTGTTCTGGGCTTGCTTCAATGCCCCTCTGAGTTACCATATATCCTATAAATTTACCTGCTTTAACACCAAAGTGACATTTCGAAGGATTAAGCTTCATGTTATAATTATCAAGGATATCAAATGCTTCCTCCAAGTCCCTTAGGTGATCCACAGCTTTCTTGACTTGACTACCATATCATTATGTATACTTCCATAGTTTGTCCTATTTGATCTTGAACATCATATTCACCAGCCTTTGATATGTTGCACCTGCATTTCTTAGTCCAAAAAGGCATGGCAATATAACAATATAAACCGGTTGGGGTCATAAAGGCTGTATCCTCTTGGTCAGATGGTTCCATCTGAATTTGTTGGAAATCCAGATGATGCATCCATAAAGGTCAACAGTTCATGCCCGCAGTTGCATCCACCATGGAGTCAATGTGGGGTAGTGGGAAAGGATCCTTGGGACATGCCTTATTCAGATCAGTGAAATCGACACATACCCTCCACTTTCCGTTTTTCTTTTGGACAACAACCACATTGGCTAACCATTTTGGATATTTTACTTCTCTGATCATACCTGCTCGAAAGTAGTCTCTCTACTTCTTCTTGGATAATGGCATTCCTTTCTGGTGCAAAACTTCCTCCTTTTTTGATGGATTGGTTTGATAGACCTGTCAATGCCAAGTTTATGAGTGATAATATCCTTAGATATACCTGTCATATCTTCATGTTTCCATGCAAAGGTAGATTTTCTTCTTTTGAGGAAGGATATTATGTATTCTTTCAACTCGCCAAGGATCCCTGATCCAATATAGATTTTTGATTCAGGATCACTAGGATCCAAAAGGATTTCGTCCACATCCTGTTCCCTTGCCTCCAAGACACTCCTTGGAGGATACTGTAATTGCTATTGCTCCCTTGGCTTCGAGGTTGGTTTCATGGATGAGGTATAGCCAATCCTTAGCCTCTTGCTGGTCACTGTCGATCTTGATTATCCCCCATGGGCTAGGGAGTTTCACACATTGATGGTAGGTGGATGGGACTGCTTTCATATCATGTATCCAGGGCCTGCCAAGGATAACATTGCAACAAGATAAACAGTCAATAACACAAAATTTTTGGTAATTATGTAATCCTTCCACGTAGATTGGGAGTTTGATGTCCCCCAGAGTTTTCTTCGTTTCTCCACTGAATCCCACAAGCACGGAGGATCTTGGTGTGATGTCTGATTCTGGGATACCCATTTTCTTTAGAACATCAAGCTGGATAATGTTTACTGAGCTTCCTCCGTCAATAAGGATCCTGCGGACAAAATGGTTAGAAATAAAGAGAGTAATAACTAAACTATCATGATGAGGATCCTGGATGTTAATGCGATCATCCTCATCAAACGTTATCGTCTTCCTTCCGAGACACTTGATGTTCGAATAGGTCTTTCTCCATTATCCATTTTTGCTTCCTTTGCATGCCTTTTAGCTACCGAGAAGGATGTACCACAAATATCTGATCCTCCGGAAATAAAGTTGATCACTTGTGCATTCGCCGGAGGGGCTGGAGCCTTTTCAGGGATCCTTTCAGGATCCTGAGTTTTTTGCTTTTTTCTCCCCAACAATTCTTTCAAATGTCCCTTGCTTAGCAGATATCCAATTTCTTTTCTTAATGCTATGCATTCTTCAGTTAGATGCCCGAAATCCTCGTGGTATGCACACCACTTTGACTTGTCTTTAGTCCCGGATGGTTTGTCATTCTTTCTGGGCCATCTGGCTTTTTTCTCCTAGATTCTGCATTGCAAGGATTAGTTCATGATTGTCAACAGAAAAACAATATTCAGAAATTGGAGGATAATCCTCATCATCCTCTTCTTGGTCAATAGCATGCACGTTCTGGTTGTCATTTCTTGGTAAGGATTTGAATTTATTGCTCCTGAAGGAGGATCCTTGCTTCTCCTGTTTTGAGGATCCTACTTGTCTTTCCTGGATCCTCTTGTCATCCTCTAAGCCGGATGAACCTGAGTGCCCGAGTTCTTACTTCATCTAAGTTCCTGCACGGTGTCATAACAAGATCATCATAGAACAATGAATCCTTAAGCAGTCCCATTTTGAAGGCCTCAACAGCCGTGGCCATATCTAAGTTGGGAATGTCCAAGGATTCTTTACTGAATTTAGTTATATAATCCCTTAATGATTCATTATGACTTTGAGTTACCCTATATAAATCACTAGTTAATCTTTCAAATTTTCTACTACAAGAGAATTGGTTATTGAATAAATTAACTAAATTAGCAAATGAAGTGATAGAGTAAGGGGGAAGACTTAGCAGCCATTTAAGAGATGATCCAGTAAGGGTGGATCCAAATCCTTTACATAGGCATGCTTCCTTTAACTTTTCTGGGATTGGATTGATCTCCATCCTCTCCCTGTATTGTGCTATGTGCTCCTCAGGATCCGTTGTACCATCATACAGCTTCATAGTAGGGATATGGAACCTTTTGGGTACCTCTGCATCACAAATTGGTGGTGCAAAACGAGATACCTTATGGCTCCCATCTGCAATCTCCGGGATAGGCTTGACTACCCCTGGAACACTTGAGATCATATCCTTCAGCTTCTGTAACTCCCTGGCCATAGCATGATTGATACCTGTATCCTGCACGAATCCATGGTTAGTGGTAGGATAATTATTTAAGGTGTTACCTCCCATCGGGTTCAAGTTAGGAACATTGGGTGTGAATCCATATTGCTGGGATTCTGGGATAACGGAGGGACCAGTGGAAGCAATGGTCTGCATTGGAATGAAGTCCCCTTGATGGACATCTAGACTTCCTGTTTGCAGACTTTTTAGGGATCCTGGCATCTGGAAGGATCCTGGTATCTGAGACGATCCCGGAACGAAGGAGGATCCTTGAACCTGGGATGATCCTGGAACAAAGGAGGATCCTTGAACCTGGGATGATCCCGGAACGAAGGAGAATCCTTGAACCTGGGATGATCCAGGGACAAAGGAGGATCCTAAGCTCATGAAGGATCCCGAATGCTGGGCGTAGGATCCCGCCGGTTGAAAATATGATCCTGATGCCTGAGTCATTGTTGCTGGGCTGAAATGCACTCCTCTTGATCCACCCATATATTGTATGTCTGGGACCTCTGTTGGCTGAGAAGTAATCATTGGAGTATTAAAATTCAAAGATTTGGGCATTAGTGGGGAATGATCCTCTGCCGTTTTCTTTTGCCTTTTGAGATCTCCGATTTCTCTGAGGATCCTGTCATTAGTTTCATCCTGCTGCTGCATACAATCCCTCATCTGCAAAATCAAAGTAAATATATCACTAGTACTGGGAACAGAAGAAGTTAGAGCAGAAGATGATGGTTTAGAGGATATAGAAGTTGGTCTCTTCTCAGCATTTTTCTGAGATCCAGCTGGTGGTGGAGGCAAAGGTGGAATGCCAGTAGATGAATTGACTGCCGATATCGCTGTGGATGTATTCTTCAATGACGAAGCCATGTAACTTTTTGAAATGATTTCGAACAGAAAGTTTTCTTATGAATGAAGCACCAATTGCCCCACGGTGGGCGCCAAACTGTTTTGGTTAAAAATCACACAAGGATAATGCAACCAAACTCTAAGTAAATGGGGAATGATGCTTGGTTTATTGAAAAGGTAAAGGATCACTTCAGAATGAAATATGCAAAGACACAATGATTTATACGAGGAAAAAGCCCTTGATCAATGTATGATCTCCGGCATAAAAAACCTCGGGTGATGGCAACTACCGATCACCAACTTCAATATATCAAAATATGGTTACAACTTCGGATGATAATGAGCTGAGTACAAGGATCACTAACGTAATGTGTGTCTAAGCGTGTGAGAATTGTGTTGTGTGTCTTCCGAATGGGGAAGAGTGTTATATATACAAGTTGTAGGTGGCCTATTTTAGGTAAAAAGACTAATAATCAGCTCATTACCCCTTTAGAAATAAAAGTAAATCTAGCCTAAATTATCGCCCTTAAATCATGCCAAGTTTCCATATCCTTCACAACGTTCATCTCTGATTAAGCATATGCCAAAGTTGTAAAGACGCGTCCCTTGATTGTGATGCTAAGAGCGGATCCTGCTAGATATTCCTGCAAAATGACATTAAGTTCAATGAAAGCAACTGTTAGCATGAGGATCCTTATAATGGTCCGTGATCCTGATCCTGGGACTCTGCTGAGGATCACTATCTGCCAAAGAAACAAGGATCACTGGTTAGGATCACATGTAAGGATCATGTATTATAAAAATCCAGCCCTAACAAATCCCACAAGCATAGGATCTTGGTGTGATGTCTGATTCCGGGATACCCATTTTCTTTAGAACATCAAGCTGGATAATGTTTACTGAGCTTCCTCCGCCGATAAGGATCCTGCGGACAAAATGGTTAGAGATAAAGAGAGTAATAACTAAACTATCATGATGAGGATCCTGGATGTTAATGCGATCATCCTCATCAAACGTTATCGTTTTTCCTTCCGAGACACTTGATGTTCGAATAGGTCTTTCTCCATTATCCATTTTAGCTTCCTTTGCATGCCTTTTAGCCGCTGAGAAGGATGTACCACAGATGTCTGATCCTCCGGCAATAAAGTTGATCACTTGTGCGTTTGCCGGAGGGGCTGGAGCTTTTTCAGGGATCCTTTCAGGATCCTGAGTCTTTTGCTTTTTCCTTCCCAACAATTCTTTCAAATGTCCCTTGCTTAGCAGATATCCAATTTCCTTCCTTAATGCGATGCATTCTTCAGTTAGATGCCCGAAATCCTCGTGGTATGCACACCACTTTGACTTGTCTTTAGTCCCGGATGGTTTGTCATTCTTTCTGGGCCATCTGGCTTTTTCTCCTAGATTCTGCATTGCAAGGATTAGTTCATGATTGTCAACAGAAAAACAATATTCAGAAATCGGAGGATAATCCTCATCATCCTCTTCTTGGTCAATAGCATGCACGTTCTGGTTGTCATTTCTTGGTAGGATTTGAATTTTATTGCTCCTTGAAGGAGGATCCTTGCTTCTCCTGTTTTGAGGATCCTACTTGTCTCTCCTGGATCCTCTTGTCATCCTCTAACCGGATGAACCTGAGTGCCCGAGTTCTTACTTCATCTAGGTTCCTGCACGGTGTCATAACAAGATCATCATAGAACAATGAATCCTTAAGCAGTCCCATTTTGAAGGCCTCAACAGCCGTGGCCATATCCAAGTTGGGAATGTCCAAGGATTCTTTACTGAATTTAGTTATATAATCCCTTAATGATTCATTATGACTTTGAGTTACCCTATATAAATCACTAGTTAATCTTTCAAATTTTCTACTACAAGAGAATTGGTTATTGAATAAATTAACTAAATTAGCAAATGAAGTGATAGAGTAAGGGGGAAGACTTAGCAGCCATTTAAGAGCTGATCCAGTAAGGGTGGATCCAAATCCTTTACATAGGCATGCTTCCTTTAACTTTTCTGGGATTGGATTGATCTCCATCCTCTCCCTGTATTGTGCTATGTGCTCCTCAGGATCCGTTGTACCATCATACAGCTTCATAGTAGGGATATGGAACCTTTTGGGTACCTCTGCATCACAAATTGGTGGTGCAAAACGAGATACCTTATGGCTCCCATCTGCAATCTCCGGGATAGGCTTGACTACCCCTGGAACACTTGAGATCATATCCTTCAGCTTCTGTAACTCCCTGGCCATAGCATGATTGATACCTGTATCCTGCACGAATCCATGGTTAGTGGTAAGATAATTATTTAAGGTGTTACCTCCCATCGGGTTCAAGTTAGGAACATTGGGTGTGAATCCATATTGCTGGGATTCTGGGATAATGGATGGACCAGTGGAAGCAATGGTCTGCATTGGAATAAAATCTCCTTGATGGACATCTAGGCTCCTGTTTGCAAATTCTTCTAGGATCCTGGTATCTGTAGGGATTCTTGAATCTGGGATGATCCTGGGACGAAGGAGGATCCTTGAACCTGGGATGATCCCGATACGAAGGAGGATCCTTGAACCTGGGATGATCCTGGGACAAAGGAGGATCCTAAGCTCATGAAGGATCCCAAATGCTGGGCGTAGGATCCCGCCGGTTGGAAATATGATCCTGATGCCTGAGTCATTGTTGCTGGGCCGAAATGCACTCCTCTTGATCCACCCATATATTGAATGTCTGGGACCTCTGATGGCTGAGAAGTAATCATTGGAATATTAAAATTCAAAGATTTGGGCATTAGTGGGGAATGATCCTCTGCCGTTTTCTTTTGCCTTTTGAGATCTCCGATTTCTCTGAGGATCCTGTCATTAGTTTCATCCTGCTGCTGCATACAATCCCTCATCTGCAAAATCAAAGTAAATATATCACTAGTACTGGGAACAGAAGAAGTTAGAGCAGAAGATGATGGTTTAGAGGATATAGAAGTTGGTCTCTTCTCAGCATTTTTCTGAGATCCAGCTGGTGGTGGAGGCAAAGGTGGAATGCCAGTAGATGAATTGACTGCCGATATCGCTGTGGATGTATTCTTCAATGACGAAGCCATGTAACTTTTTGAAATGATTTCGAACAGAAAGTTTTCTTATGAATGAAGCACCAATTGCCCCACGGTGGGCGCCAAACTGTTTTGGTTAAAAATCACACAAGGATAATGCAACCAAACTCTAAGTAAATGGGGAATGATGCTTGGTTTATTGAAAAGGTAAAGGATCACTTCAGAATGAAATATGCAAAGACACAATGATTTATACGAGGAAAAAGCCCTTGATCAATGTATGATCTCCGGCATAAAAAACCTCGGGTGATGGCAACTACCGATCACCAACTTCAATATATCAAAATATGGTTACAACTTCGGATGATAATGAGCTGAGTACAAGGATCACTAACGTAATGTGTGTCTAAGCGTGTGAGAATTGTGTTGTGTGTCTTCCGAATGGGGAAGAGTGTTATATATACAAGTGTAGGTGGCCTATTTTAGGTAAAAAGACTAATAATCAGCTCATTACCCCTTTAGAAATAAAAGTAAATCTAGCCTAAATTATCGCCCTTAAATCATGCCAAGTTTCCATATCCTTCACAACGTTCATCTCTGATTAAGCATATGCCAAAGTTGTAAAGACGCGTCCCTTGATTGTGATGCTAAGAGCGGATCCTGCTAGATATTCCTGCAAAATGACATTAAGTTCAATGAAAGCAACTGTTAGCATGAGGATCCTATAATGGTCCGTGATCCTGATCCTGGGACTCTGCTGAGGATCACTATCTGCCAAAGAAACAAGGATCACTGGTTAGGATCACATGTAAGGATCATGTATTATAAAAATCCAGCCCTAACAAATCCCACAAGCACGGAGGATCTTGGTGTGATGTCTGATTCCGGGATACCCATTTTCTTTAGAACATCAAGCTGGATAATGTTTACTGAGCTTCCTCCGCCGATAAGGATCCTGCGGACAAAATGGTTAGAGATAAAGAGAGTAATAACTAAACTATCATGATGAGGATCCTGGATGTTAATGCGATCATCCTCATCAAACGTTATCGTTTTTCCTTCCGAGACACTTGATGTTCGAATAGGTCTTTCTCCATTATCCATTTTAGCTTCCTTTGCATGCCTTTTAGCCGCTGAGAAGGATGTACCACAGATGTCTGATCCTCCGGCAATAAAGTTGATCACTTGTGCGTTTGCCGGAGGGGCTGGAGCTTTTTCAGGGATCCTTTCAGGATCCTGAGTCTTTTGCTTTTTCCTTCCCAACAATTCTTTCAAATGTCCCTTGCTTAGCAGATATCCAATTTCCTTCCTTAATGCGATGCATTCTTCAGTTAGATGCCCGAAATCCTCGTGGTATGCACACCACTTTGACTTGTCTTTAGTCCCGGATGGTTTATCATTCTTTCTGGGCCACCTGGCTTTTTCTCCTAGATTCTGCATTGCAAGGATTAGTTCATGATTGTCAACAGAAAAACAATATTCAGAAATCGAAGGATAATCCTCATCAAACTCTTCTTGGTCAACAGCATGCACATTCTGGTTATCATTTCTATGGTAGGATTTGATTTTATTGCTCTTGAAGGAGGATCCTTGCTTCTCCTGTTTTGAGGATCCTACTTGTCTCTCCTGGATCCTCTTGTCATCCTCTAACCGGATGAACCTGAGTGCCCGAGTTCTTACTTCATCTAGGTTCCTGCACGGTGTCATAACAAGATCATCATAGAACAATGAATCCTTAAGCAGTCCCATTTTAAAGGCCTCAACAGCCGTGGCCATATCCAAGTTGGGAATGTCCAAGGATTCTTTACTGAATTTAGTTATATATTCCCTTAATGATTCATTATGACTTTGAGTTACCCTATATAAATCACTAGTTAATCTTTCAAATTTTCTACTACAAGAGAATTGATTATTGAACAAATTAACTAAATTAGCAAATGAAGTGATAGAGTAAGGGGGAAGACTTAGCAGCCATTTAAGAGCTGATCCAGTAAGGGTGGATCCAAATCCTTTACATAGGCATGCTTCCTTTAACTTTTCTGGGATTGGATTGATCTCCATCCTCTCCCTGTATTGTGCTATGTGCTCCTCAGGATCCGTTGTACCATCATACAGCTTCATAGTAGGGATATGGAACCTTTTGGGTACCTCTGCATCACAAATTGGTGGTGCAAAACGAGATACCTTATGGCTTCCATCTGCAATCTCCGGGATAGGCTTGACTACCCCTGGAACACTTGAGATCATATCCTTCAGCTTCTGTAACTCCCTGGCCATAGCATGATTGATACCTGTATCCTGCACGAATCCATGGTTAGTGGTAAGATAATTATTTAAGGTGTTACCTCCCATCGGGTTCAAGTTAGGAACATTGGGTGTGAATCCATATTGCTGGGATTCTGGGATAATGGATGGACCAGTGGAAGCAATGGTCTGCATTGGAATAAAATCTCCTTGATGGACATCTAGGCTTCCTGTTTGCAAATTCTTCTAGGATCCTGGTATCTGTAGGGATTCTTGAATCTGGGATGATCCTGGGACGAAGGAGGATCCTTGAACCTGGGATGATCCCGATACGAAGGAGGATCCTTGAACCTGGGATGATCCTGGGACAAAGGAGGATCCTAAGCTCATGAAGGATCCCAAATGCTGGGCGTAGGATCCCGCCGGTTGGAAATATGATCCTGATGCCTGAGTCATTGTTGCTGGGCCGAAATGCACTCCTCTTGATCCACCCATATATTGAATGTCTGGGACCTCTGATGGCTGAGAAGTAATCATTGGAATATCAAAATTCAAAGATTTGGGCATCAGTGGGGAATGATCCTCTGCCGTTTTCTTTTGCCTTTTGAGATCTCCGATTTCTCTGAGGATCCTGTCATTAGTTTCATCCTGCTGCTGCATACGATCCCTCATCTGCAAAATCAAAGTAAATATATCACTAGTACTGGGAACAGAAGAAGTTAAAGCAGAAGATAATGGTTTAGAGGAGATAGAAGTTGGTCTCTTCTCAGCATTTTTCTGAGATCCAGCTGGTGGTGGAGGCAAAGGTGGAATGCCAGTAGATGAATTGACTGCCGACATCGCTGTGGAGGTATTCTTCAACGACGAAGCCATGCAACACTCCGGAATGGTCACCAACAGAAAATTTTTTTATGAATGAAGCACCAATTGCCCCACGGTGGGCGCCAAACTGTTTTGGTCAAAAATCACACAAGGATAATGCAACCAAACTCTAAGTAAACGGGGAATGATGCTTGGTTTGTTGAAAAAGTAAAGGATCACTTTAGTGAGAAATATGCAAGTGACACAAGGATTTATACGAGGAAAAAGCCCTTGATCAATGAATGATCTCCGGCATAAAAAACCTCGGGTGATGGCAACTACCGATCACCAAACTTCAATATAACAAAAAATGGTTACAACTTCGGATGATAATGAGCTGAGTACAAGGATCACTATAGTATCGAGTGTCTAAGCGTGTGAGAAATGTGTTGTGTGTCTTCCGCATGGGGAAGAGTGTTATATATACAAGTGTGAGTGACCTATTTTAGGTAAATAGACTAACAATCAGCTCATTACCCCTTTAGAAATAAAAGTAAATCTAGCCTAAATTATCGCCCTTAAATCATGCCGAGTTTCCATATCCTTTACAACGTTCCTCTCTGATTAAGCATATGCCAAAGTTGTAAAGACGCGTCCCTTGTTTGCGATGCTAAGAGCAGATCCTGCTAGACATTCCTGCAAGATAACATTAAATTCAATGAAAACAACTGTTAGCATGAGGATCCCTATGATGGTCCGTGATCCTGATCCTGGAACTCTGCTGAGGATCACTATCTGCCAAAGAAACAAGGATCACTGGTTAGGATCACATGTAAGGATCATGTGTTATAAAAATCCAGCCCTAACAACTGAGAAGCATGAAAATGCCTTAAGAGCTCTCAAAGATTACCTATCCTCAGCCCCGGCCTTGATGAAGCCAGAAAAAGGCGATGTGTTATCCTTATATCTGGCAGTATCCTCAAAAGCAGTAAGTGCGGTCCTTGTTAAGGATCACGAAGGTACACAGCATCCTGTCTATTATGTAAGTAAAAGTTTACTTGATGCCGAATCCAGGTATTCACACCTTGAAAAGCTTATTCTTGCATTAATCATGGCATCTACTAAGTTGAGGCATTATTTTGAAACTCATGTTATTGTCGTTAAAACTAATTTTCCAATTAAGAATGTCCTCAGGAAACCAGAAATGTCAGGAAGGATGGCTAAGTGGGCAGTGAAGCTTAGTGCCTATGATATAAGATATGAGCCCAGGACAGCCATTAAATCCCAAGCATTGGCCGACTTTGTGGCTGATTTCAGTAGTGATTTACAGGAGGAAGCCGAGTTAGAAGTCCAGCAGCTAGAGGAGACCAAGGATCCTTGGATACTCTATACTGATGGATCCCCAAATGTCAAAGGCACAGGGCTTGGTATACTACTAAAATCGCCACAGGGGGACATAATACCCCACTCTATAGCTTGTGAGTTCCAAACCACTAACAATGAGGCTGAGTATGAAGCCTTGATTGCTGGTTTGCAAATTGCTAAGCGTATGGGGATCAGCTATCTTATGGTACATGTTGATTCTTTACTAATTACAAATCACTTTAATGGATCCTATACTGTTAAAGGTGAAAAACTAACCAAGTATTTAGAGATAGTCAAGGAGTTGGCACTCTCTTTTGTTTCCTTTAGTTTGACACAGGTACCAAGGGAAGAAAATACAGAAGCTGATGCATTGGCTAACCTAGGATCATCCCTGAAGATCCTGGAGGATATAAGTATCCCTATTATCCATATCTTGGCTCCCGCCATTAAGGATCATGTGGCTATGGAGATAGGAGAGGATTCTGCAATTATCCCTAGTGAGGATACTCAATCCCATTCGGGATCAGGATCATGGATTTCACCGATCATGAGATACTTACAACAAGGAGAGATTCCTATGGGAGAAAATCCTAGGGCTTTCAAACAAAAGGTATCTCAATTTACAATCTTAAATAATATGTTATATAAGCGATCTCTTGCAGGACCATATTTGAGATGCATTGAGGATCCTGAAGTTCAAGAAGTTCTAAAAGACTTCCATGAAGGAGATTGTGGAAACCACACTGGGGGCAGGGCATTGTTCTCTAGGATCCTAAGGACAGGGTACTACTGGCCAACAATGAAGAGGGATGCTGTGGAGTATGCCAAGAAGTGTGATCCTTGTCAGAGACACAGTAATATCCTTCATCAGCCTGCTGAATTTCTACATCCTATATCCTCCTCTTGGCCGTTTATGAGATGGGGCATAGATATAGTTGGTAAGCTCCCTAAGGCACCTGGTGGGAAAGTGTTCATGCTTGCTATGACTGATTACTTCTCCAAGTGGATAGAGGCTGAAGCTTTTGCCCAAGTCAGAGAAAAGGAAGTTATATCCTTCATTAAAAGAAATATTATAACTAGATTTGGTATTCCTTCTGAAATTATATGTGATAATGGTTGGGGGCAGAACTACTAACTTTTGTCACAGCTGGGGGATTAAGATGATAACATCAACACCAGTCCACCCACAAGCTAATGGTCAAGCAGAGTCATCCAACAAGATCATCATCAACAATTTGAAGAAGAAGCTTGGATCCAAGAAAGGGAAATGGGCAGAAGAGCTACCTTATGTGCTTTGGGCTGATAAGACAACCCCTAAGAATGCTACTGGTCAAACACCATTCTCTTTGGTATTTGGGGCAGAGTCGGTGATCCCAACAGAAATGGTGGTTCCAACTGCTAGAACAAGTACCCGTGATCCTGAGGAAAATGATGAGAACCTGGCTCAAGACCTGGATACTATTGAGGAAATCAGGGATTTAGCTAGGATAAGGATGGCTAGTTATCAACAAAGAATGGCCGGTGCTTATAACAAGAATGTCAGGATCAGGAAGTTTCAAATTGGTGATATGGTATTAAGGAAAGCATTTCAGAATACCACCAATCCTGCTGATGGAAAGTTGGCACCAAAATGGGAAGGCCCTTATTTGATTGAAGCTGAAGCAGGAAAGGGGGCATATAGATTGCTGACCATGGAAGGTGATTTGTTACCAAGAGCTTGGAATGCTGTCCATTTGAAGAAATATTTCATGTGAGCAGGATCCTCTTTGCACATGTGATCCTTACATTAGGGGTATCCTTGAAGGATCCTTAAAGCGTCAATGATCCTCACTATGGTAACATCCTAATCTTGAACTATTTCATTTATTTACTTTCCCATACAAGGATAAGGATCAGGTATCCTTTATCCTTCTCTCACCAGATTTTGAGTTTTGAAAGTTCAGGTATTCTTAGCATAATGTTGATTATCTACAGAAGTGATCCAAATCCTTGGGTTTAACCCCAGTTATTTGGGCTTGACCCCAGTTCCGCCTGTAGCGCATGATGATCCTGGTATAGTTCAAGGCATTGGGACCAGTACTCGCTTTAGGGGCTGATAATTCCATTGTACTGGCTATACCTAGGATCCTACGTATAATGGTAGACGTACCATACATCTGTTCCTAAGGTTTCTAACGTTTTCACGTTAGCTAAGGTTTTGGCATTATCATGTCACCAAGTTTGGATAGTCGCCAGTTAGGGCCATACTCCAGTTTACACACGATCCTTGGGCTTGTCCCCAGTTATCCTTGGGCTTGTCCCTAGTTATCCTTGGGCTTGTCCCCAGTTATCCTTGGGCTTGTCCCCAGTTATCCTTGGGCTTGTCCCCAGTTATCCTTGGGCTTGTCCCCAGTTATCCTTGGGCTTGTCCCCAGAATTGTTGGGCTTGTCCCCAGTTACTAACTTGTCTTTTATATTGGCTTAGTCCCAAGTTATATTCTATTTCAGGTTTTCGAAGTTAAATAACTAAGGATCCTCAATCCTTATTATCCACTAAGGTTTTTCTTATGGTTACCCTGATTATAGTGTTAAAGGTTAGGATCCTAACTTGGATTCTCAGGTATGATCCTTAACTATTTTGATTTTATTCATTATTCATTTGAATAACCCTTATACTTTGACAACTGAACCTATGATCCTTAAAATAAACTACTTTTTAGAAGTTTTCGACTATAGGATATTTGATCTTGGATCATATCCTAAAATTCTTAAACTTAATTTTTTTAACTTTTCTTATTCAAACAAATGTATAACACAACAATTAAAAACTAAAGGATATACAAGGATAACAACACGGGAAATAGTCAAAAAGTTAAAAGTTTTATTTATCAACAAAATATTTAACCCTTTAAGGTTGTCAAAATTGCCAACCCACATTTCTACCAGCAAAACGTGGCCCGTCCACATGGGTTGGCAAAGGGTGTCCATTGTTCATGCGGTCATAGCAGTGTAGGAAATAAAAGTCGGCAGGATAACAAGTGGCTTCATCCCCCAAACAGAGGATCCCTCCACCACCTATTATCCTACCTATTGTTCAAAGGATCATAGATCCTTACCCTAAAAACTATTGTTCAAAGTACAGACCAACCACCAAATTCTTCAAACAAACAACCACTAAACAAAAAAAATTGGGCTCCGGCTAAGTCTCGAAATTTCCATCATTGCCCAATCCTGCAGCCTAGACCTTCGCTGCATCCTCACCACCAGCTCCACTTGCCTCACCACCTTGGTCCTTGCCAGTGCCTCCACCCTCAAGCGTCAGGATCTCTTCAGCCTCTTCATCGTCCTCCAGTTCAGCCAGCCTAGCCTTCCAGCCCTCAACATCCCATGTGCTCTTGTCAAAAGCAGGATCCTGAGCTTCCATGGCCATTTGCAGCTGGATCTTACACATAGCTATTGCGGCAGAGACCTTGGCATCCTGGGTGATCTCATGCTTCTCATAGTCAAAGTTGATCAGCATCTTGGCAGCTTCATTCTTGGTGGCCTGGAGATCCTTCTAGAGGTCGGCTATCTTGAGATCCTTCAGCACAGCAACCTGTTGAAGATCAGCAATCCTCTTATCTTGATCCTCAACGTGGCCCACGTAGTCCTCAATCTCAGCAAATTTCTGCAAGGAAGACAAAGGATAATGTCAGAAATAAAGGATCCTCAAGCAAGCAGGATATGCAAGCAGGGACAGTGATCCTTACATCGTTGAAGTACTCGAGGAATTGGTGGTAGATCAAAGACAGGCCTTGCAGATCCTCAGCCTCGGAGGTCTTTCTCTTCTTTCCTCCTTTTCCTTTAACAGGTGCCTTGGGGATAGAAGCACTTGGGCTAGCAGGGGTCTTCTTCCTTGAGGATTTAACATTGGTGAGGTCAGTGATGCTGAACTTCGAAGCTGACTTGGTGGACTTTCCGGCACCTACACAATCAAAACAAAATAAGTATCTAAATTTTATTGCAATTTCATTAAATCTTTAAAACAAGGATACTTACTCGACATTGTGACAGAACCAGAGGATACTTCCTGAGAGTCTTGAGTGGTGGTCTTGAAAGTTCTTGTTTCAGGGTCCAATCTCTTGAAAGCTAGAAGTCTTTCCTTTGCAGCAGGAGTCAATCTAAGGTGTGCAACAGAGATAGCTGTACAACAAAAGAACAACAAAAAGTCAGTGATCCTTATGTGAAAGAAAAGGTCTTCTGGTGATCCTCCCAAGGATCCTTCCTCCTACCATGTATAGCCCACATCGTGGGAAGATCCTTCCTGTCACACCCCCAAAATCCACCTGCGGAGTATCACCGCTTGGGAGCGTGACTGACCAGGATCAAGCCACCAATCATATAGAACAATATATACAGTAAAAAGTAATTGCCATTAAACCAAACCAAATCCATATGAAAGGTGTTCCAAAACATAAGTAAGTTATCATTGTTTAGCGGAAGCATATAAATAAAACCATCATAATAAAGTATCAAATGTCATAAAGTGTTTAACAAACGATCATGATCCAAGCCCACAACGACCAGCTCCTCCCTGTGCAAGCTCCATATACCTAACGACCTGCAAGGCATGTAACAGAGGATCAACAACTAGTTGAGCGAGTTCACAGAAAGTAAATGCGTAATAGTAAGTTCGTTTGTAACATGTGGCTCTACTGGGCCGATAGTACGTTCTATTGGTGGGGGCTTCCCATGTTGTATAACCACTAGACTATTCGTAACCATAAGTATCCTTCACAACCGAGGATAGTAGTAAGTATAAATACACGTAGGTTTTACGTGAGTATCCTTCACAACCGAGGATAGTAGTAAGTATAAGTCTACGTAGATTTTAAGTATGTGTCCTGCACAACCGAGGACAGTGAGTAGCATGAGTATGTGTCCTGCACAACCGAGGACAGTGAGTAGCATGAGTATGTGTCCTGCACAACCGAGGACAGTGAGTAGCATGAGTATGTGTCCTGCACAACCGAGGACAGTGAGTAGCATAAGTATGTGTCCTGCACAACCGAGGACAGTGAGTATGGTAGTCTAGTGGTAGTGTCAGTACGAATCTATTCAACCTTATTCCTTAAATCCCATTCCCAAGCCCTGGGAATCCCATGCCTTAGTAAGAGTGTGAACTCACCTGGGGTTGCTCGGTATGCTAATCTATGTGCTCAAAGTAATCAATCACGTCCTAAAGTACGCACGTAGGTATAATCAGTTCATATTCATGAAGTTGCTCACGTATAGGTATAATCACAGAAGTACTAAACATGTATTCGATATCATACAAGTCAAACATATCGCTTAACAACAGTTAATCAATCCAGTTAACATTTAACAGAGTTAAATCATGTTACTGTGCAAAGTATTCAAATTGGCGAAACACAGATTTTTGGCGAAACACATAATTGACGAGACACATTCTGTTTCGCCAACTACCCTTGGCGAAACACTTTCTGTTTCGTCAAGATCCCCTTTGGCGAAACACCCTCTTGTTTCGTCAAAACCTTAACTGATTAGCAAGTAACAAATAACATCACCAAACAACACAAATAAAAAAAACTAAAAGTCTAGCGGCCGACATCCATCACCCGCCGCCAAACCTCAATGGACCCCTTTTTCCCTATTTCAACTTGTATGAGTTTTGATGTACACCAATAAGGTGAGGTGATTTATTTTTTTGATTGGACCATAATGCTTAACTAAACTCCCATTAGACCTCCATTATCAACACCCACTAAAGAGTCAATGGTTGTAGGATTTGATGTCAGTTTCATCATCGAATGACTAACCCCCCATACATTCACCCACATATACAATTACACATTCCATACAACCAAGCTAGTCGATCTGACACATTTGACTTTACCATGCAACAATTAAATCCCAATTTTGTAAGGCCTTTCATGTGATGATTTTTACAACAATTATTGAGTGTAACAAAATGATTGGGCCGATTAAGTCTGTTTACTTTCACTGATACACACTAAGTTCGATGCTTACTGCCATTCACATGCACTGTCAATTGCCCTTTTGTTATAATAAATTGTGTAGTGTCACCCTTTGTTGATTGGACCTACACTTGACCCAACCGCCACTTTATCCAATGGCATACAACAATCAAACAACCTATCCTCATAACAGCATTCATCACACAACATATTTTTATATCGGAACATACGCATTATGATAATACGGATCATGAATTCAATATACCATACGCAAACAAAAACATATTTAACAACACCACTATGACTACCACAGAAAACAACTACACGTAAGACTCGTTAACCGTACCGAGAAGGATCGAACAGAGGTGATCTGGATTCAATCGAGAGGAGGGTTGCCGTCGAGGTTGCAAGGGTGCGAGAGAGAAAGTGAGTGGTGGTTAGGGTTTCCTAACTAAAGTTCTCACGTAAACAAAATATATTAAAAATCAAAACAATGCAATTTGCTCAGTTCTGGGCCGAAGCCCATTTTTGTTCTCGCCGACCCACTTCAAGAGGGGGTTTTGATTTCGGGTGGGGGTTTATTTCGAGTGGGATGTTTGTTTTATTATAACAACATGTTATTACTACAACACATAATCATATACACACTCATTACCCACCGTATATATATATATATATATATAAACGACACGTATTTTGCACATCAGATAAACATAAAGACACGCTTGCAATTAAGTACCAAGTTAGATCGAATAGAGACTTTGAAAAAAACTCGGGTTGTCACATTATCCCCAACTTAAAAGAAATTTCGTCCCGAAATTAGCATGCGGTTACTGAGGAAGCTAGGTAAGCTGTATCGTTTACTGGTTTTCCTGGGGTGTCACATCATCCCCCCGTTGATTTGGAATTTCGTCCCGAAATTTCCGCAGTAGTAGCTTCAGTCTCAGTAGTGGTTGCATTGGTTCCGAATAACTGGGGGTACTTTTCTGTCATCTGATCTTCGCGTTCCCAGGTGTACTCTGGGCCACGACGGGAGTTTCAACGAACTCGAACAAGAGGGATTCTCTTGTTTTTGAGGACCTTAACATCCCGGTCCGTGATTTCTACAGGTTCCTCGACGAACTGCAACCGCTCGTCGATAGTGAGTTCCTTAAAAGGAACTATGAGGGTCTCATCTGACAGGCACTTCTTCAGATTCGACATGTGAAATACATTGTGAACTGCACCGAGTTCAGCTGGTAGGTTTAGCTTGTAGGCCACTTTGCCTATTTTCTCAATGATCTCAAACGGTCCGACATACCGCGGATTTAATTTGCCCCGTTTGCCAAAACGAACCACACCCTTCCAGGGTGAAACTTTTAGTAAAACCCGGTCCCCGACCTGAAATTCCAACGGTTTCCTACGCTTATCCGCGTATGCTTTCTGACGGTCGCGTGCTGCCGCCATGCGTTGTCGTATCTGTGCTATTCGTTCTGTCGCGTCAACCCCTATTTCTGGACCTGTAATCTGACTATCCCCCACCTCTGCCCAACAGAGAGGTGACCGGCATTTACGTCCGTACAATGCCTCGAATGGAGCGGCTTGTATGCTGGTGTGGTAACTGTTATTGTACGAAAACTCCACTAAAGGGAAGTGTTTTTCTCAGCTGTTGCCGAAATCGATAACACACGCCCGAAGCATGTCTTCTAAGGTTTGTATCGTGCGCTCAGACTGCCCATCCGTCTGAGGGTGATATGCTGTGCTCATGTCTAAACGAGAGCCAAACGCTTTGTGCATTGCTTGCCATAGTTCTGATGTGAATCGTGCATCTCGATCCGAAATGATAGATGTGGGCACCCCGTGCCTCGAGACCACTTCTTTCAAGTAGACGTCTGCTAAGGTAGAGAACTTGTCAGTTTCTTTGATAGCCAAGAAGTGAGCAGACTTTGTGAGTCAATCAACGATCACCCAAATAGTATCGTTCCCACGCTGGGATCTAGGTAGGCCTGTAACAAAATCCATGGAAATTTCCTCCCATTTCCATTGTGGTATCTTTGGTTGTTGGAGTAGGCCCGCTGGTTTCTGATATCCAACCTTGACCCTTGCACAGGTCAAACATTTACTGACGTAAGTTGCGATGTGGGCCTTCATGCTAGGCCACCAGTAGGTAGTTCTGATGTCGTGGTACATTTTATCCGATCCTGGATGTACCGAGTAGCGAGACTTGTGTGCTTCATCCATTAAAAGTTCTCGTAAACCGCCGTATAATGGGACCCAAATGCGTCCTGTTACATAGTAGGTGCCGTCTTCCTTCTGTTCTAATCGTTGCCTTGATCCGCGTAAGGCTTCAACCTTGACGTTTTCTGGTTTCAATGCTTCCACCTGAGCATCTCGTATCTGTGCAGGAAGACTGGATTGAATAGTGAGCTGCAAAGCTCGTACACGCCTAGGTAGAGTGTCTTTCCGACTGAGGGCGTCAGCCACAACATTGGCTTTGCCTGGATGGTACTTGATGGCGCATTCGTAATCATTAAGTAACTTGACCCATCGTCGTTGACGCATGTTCAATTCTTCTGCTTGAAGATATGCTCGAGACTCCTGTGATCGGTGTAAATAGTGCACTTGGTACCGTACACGTAGTGTCGCCATATCTTGAGCGCGAAAACAACAGCTCCCAGCTCTAAATCGTGCGTCGTATAATTCCGTTCATGAACTTTGAGTTGCCGCGAAGCATAGGCAATAACTTTATCCCGCTGCATCAATACACAACCAAGCCCCTGTATCGATGCGTCACAATAGACCACAAAATCTATCGATGTGTCACAATAGACCACAAAATCGTTTGTGCCCTCTGGCAGTGAGAGAATAGGTGCGCTGCATAGTCTATCCTTCAAGTATTGGAAAGCGGGTTCCTGGGAATCTCCCCAACGGTAGGTGACACCTTTCTGTGTCAGCATTGAAAGCGGCTGTGCAATCTTCGAGAAATCTTTGATAAATCGCCTGTAATACCCCGCCAAACCCAAGAATTGGCGTATTTCCGTTGGTGTACGCGGTGCAGGCCAGTTTCGTATCGAATCTACCTTGGATGGATCGACATGAATCCCATCCCTGGTCACCACTTGGCGTACAGTTATTCCTTTCGAAGAAGTTCCAAGATAAGACGTAAGTGCTGCTCGTGTTCCTCCTGACTCTTGGAGTAGATCTGAATGTCGTCGATGAAGACAATTACAAACTTGTCTAAGTATGGCTTGCACACCCTGTTCATAAGATCCATGAAAACTGCAGGCGCGTTCGTAAGCCCAAATGGCATAACAAGAAACTCGTAGTGACCGTAGCGAGTTCTGAATGCTGTCTTGGAGACGTCCTCCTCGCAGACTCTCAGCTGATGATAACCAGACCTTAGATCAATCTTGGAGTAGTAGCTCGACCCTTGCAACTGGTCGAATAAGTCGTCAATATGAGGAAGAGGATAACGGTTCTTCACTGTGACCTTGTTCAGTTCACGGTAGTCTATGCACATTCTGAAAGTGTCATCCTTCTTTTTCACGAATAATACTGGAGCTCCCCAAGGCGAAGAGCTTGGACGAATAAAGCCCTTATCCAAGAGCTCTTGTAGTTGCTTCGAAAGTTCTTCCAATTCAGTTGGAGCTAATCGATACGGTGCTCGAGCTATAGGTGCTGCTCCTGGAGCTAGCTCGACTTGAAACTCGACCTGACGATGAGGCGGTAGACCAGGTAAATCTTCAGGAAACACTTGAGGAAAATCACGTACTACTGGGATATCCTCTATTCTTTTCTCTTTCGTCGATGCATCAGTAACTAGTGCCAAAATGGCAGTGTGACCTTTTCGTAAACATTTCTGAGCCTTCAAGAAAGAGATGATGCCAACCACAGCACCACTCTTGTCGCGTTGAACTTCAAGAGGTTCTTGACCAGAACGAGGAATGCGAACAATCTTTTCTTTGCATAGGATTTCTACCTGCTGTTGCTACTGGCGATTCTGATCTTCAGATCGTGGGCTCCTAAATCCTTAGCTTCATGGCCCATCTTGAGACATCTCTGGGAATGTCCTTCGTTGCATTAACCACTATGGTATCTGTTGCATTTGTTACACACTGGGTGAATTCCCCGATATCCACCCTGCCCTTGACCACCAGAAGTTGGCTGTCTCGGGCTCTGGTGATCACTATTCTTGCGCTGCTGCTGTGCTCGAGACTGAACGGTAGCGGAACCCTTGCTGGAATACCCATCCCATTTTCGCTAATTGTCACTAGGAGTAGAGGGAGTAGCAGAAGTGGTAGCGGTAGTAGTAGCGCTGATACAACTAGGCTGCCTGTTCTGTTCCACTGCCTGATCCGTGAGGCGATGAGCAAAACGCTGAATGTCTTGGATGTTGTCGAGGTTAGCCGATGTATCATGGCTCTGAATCTCTGAGGCTAGACCCTTGGGGTACAATTTGATACGCTTGCTTGGAGGGTCCACCATGGTTGGTCACAAGATGGCCAGTTCGTTCGACCGTTTCGTATAAGCTTCAATTTCTGACCCCATCATTTTCAAATGGTAAAGCTCCACTTCCAACTTGTGGATGTCATCACGCGTGCAATATTCCCTTTTAATGCGTTCTTTGAATTCGTTCCAGGGGGTGGCGTTAGCAGCTGCCAACCCTAGTATCTGTACTTGCGCGTTCCACCAGGTTAGCGCAATTCCTTCCAAAGTACCAGTGGCGTACTTGACCCTGCGAGCCTCAGGGCATTCACACATCTCAATACTGACTCGAGCTTCCCAAACCAATGGGGTAGTCCCACTGCTCCTTCTGTGCCACTGAATGTGCTTGGACGACAGTCCATGAAGTTCTTGAATGTGCAGACAGGTTGTTGTGCGTTCTGACCCGTTGCGCGAGAAAGATAGGTCAAGGTTAAGCGCGAGAGTTGGGTCACGAGAGTAGGATCTAACATCCTAGGATAGGTTTGGAATAGCAGGTTATACCTCCTGCTTGTGCGGCTGCAAGCGCCGCAGCAACTTGTTCGTTAATGAGAGCCGTCAACTGGGTTTGTGTCAAGTTAATTCGTCCGGCCATTGATCTTCACATCAAAGGCAACATAAGTGAGAAAGGTTCGCGAATAGTGCGATGACAGAAGAGAGTAGGTACATAGGTGTTCTCAAGCAATAACAAGTAGTGAGCAATGTAATCTAAGCATACTACGAGCAAGGTTCTATGCAATTCTAGCATGTAGGCAATAAATATAAACCTTATTACCTAGGATGTCGAGTCTTGCACGTGGAGCGAAGCGTCGTTGTGGATCGTTGAGAGCACTGTTCTGGTTATAGTCTGGTTTTAATAAAAACGTTTTCCCCATATTAAAACCAAGTTCTCTATAACCAATGGCTCTGATACCAATCTGTCACACCCCCAAAATCCACCTGCGGAGTATCACCGCTTGGGAGCGTGACTGACCAGGATCAAGCCACCAATCATATAGAACAATATATACAGTAAAAAGTAATTGCCATTAAACCAAACCAAATCCATATGAAAGGTGTTCCAAAACATAAGTAAGTTATCATTGTTTAGCGGAAGCGTATAAATAAAACCCATCATAATAAAGTATCAAATGTCAAAAAGTGTTTAACAAACGATCATGATCCAAGCCCACAACGACCAGCTCCTCCCTGTGCAAGCTCCATATACCTAACGACCTGCAAGGCATGTAACAGAGGATCAACAACTAGTTGAGCGAGTTCACAGAAAGTAAATGCGTAATAGTAAGTTCGTTTGTAACATGTGGCTCTACTGGGCCGATAGTACGTTCTATTGGTGGGGGCTTCCCATGTTGTATAACCACTAGACTATTCGTAACCATAAGTATCCTTCACAACCGAGGATAGTAGTAAGTATAAATACACGTAGGTTTTACGTGAGTATCCTTCACAACCGAGGATAGTAGTAAGTATAAGTCTACGTAGATTTTAAGTATGTGTCCTGCACAACCGAGGACAGTGAGTAGCATGAGTATGTGTCCTGCACAACCGAGGACAGTGAGTAGCATGAGTATGTGTCCTGCACAACCGAGGACAGTGAGTAGCATGAGTATGTGTCCTGCACAACCGAGGACAGTGAGTAGCATAAGTATGTGTCCTGCACAACCGAGGACAGTGAGTATGGTAGTCTAGTGGTAGTGTCAGTACGAATCTATTCAACCTTATTCCTTAAATCCCATTCCCAAGCCCTGGGAATCCCATGCCTTAGTAAGAGTGTGAACTCACCTGGGTTTCCTCGGTATGCTAATCTATGTGCTCAAAGTAATCAATCACGTCCTAAAGTACGCACGTAGGTATAATCAGTTCATATTCATGAACTTGCTCACGTATAGGTATAATCACAGAAGTACTAAACATGTATTCGATATCATACAAGTCAAACATATCGCTTAACAACAGTTAATCAATCCAGTTAATATTTAACAGAGTTAAATCATGTTACTGTGCAAAGTATTCAAATTGGCAAAACACAGATTTTTGGCGAAACACATAATTGAGGAGACACATTCTGTTTCGCCAACTACCCTTGGCGAAACACTTTCTGTTTCGTCAAGATCCCCTTTGGCGAAACACCCTCTTGTTTCGTCAAAACCTTAACTGATTAGCAAGTAACAAATAACATCACCAAACAACACAAATAAAAAAAACTAAAAGTCTAGCGGCCGACATCCATCAGCCGCCGCCAAACCTCAATGGACCCCTTTTTCCCTATTTCAAGTTGTATGAGTTTTGATGTACACCAATAAGGTGAGGTGATTTATTTTTTTGATTGGACCATAATGCTTAACTAAACTCCCATTGGACCTCCATTATCAACACCCACTAAAGAGTCAATGGTTGTAGGATTTGATGTCAGTTTCATCATCGAATAACTAACCCCCCATACATTCACCCACATAAACAATTACACATTCCATACAACCAAGCTAGTGGATCTGACACATTTGACTTTACCATGCAACAATTAAATCCCAATTTTGTAAGGCCTTTCATGTGATGATTTTTACAACAATTATTGAGTGTAACAAATTGATTGGGCCGATTAAGTCTGTTTACTTTCACTGATATACACTAAGTTCGATGCTTACTGCCATTCACATGCACTGTCAATTGCCCTTTTGTTATAATAAATTGTGTAGTGTCACCCTTTGTTGATTGGACCTACACTTGACCCAACCGCCACTTTATCCAATGGCATACAACAATCAAACAACCTATCCTCATAACAGCATTCATCACACAACATATTTTTATATCGGAACATACGCATTATGATAATACGGATCATGAATTCAATATACCATACGCAAACAAAAACATATTTAACAACACCACTATGACTACCACAGAAAACAACTACACGTAAGACTCGTTAACCGTACCGAGAAGGATCGAACAGAGGTGATCTGGATTCAATCGAGAGGAGGGTTGCCGTCGAGGTTGCAAGGGTGCGAGAGAGAAAGTGAGTGGTGGTTAGGGTTTCCTAACTAAAATTCTCACGTAAACAAAATATATTAAAAATCAAAACAATGCAATTTGCTCAGTTCTGGGCCGAAGCCCAGTTTTGTTCTCGCCGACCCACTTCAAGAGGGGGTTTTGATTTCGGGTGGGGGTTTATTTCGAGTGGGATGTTTGTTTTATTATAACAACATGTTATTACTACAACACATAATCATATACACACTCATTACCCACCGTATATATATATATATAAACGACACGTATTTTGCACATCAGATAAACATAAAGACACGCTTGCAATTAAGTACCAAGTTAGATCGAATAGAGACTTTGAAAAAAACTCGGGTTGTCACACTTCCCGTCAGGGATAGAATCTCTCCTCACAAAGAAGAAGCGACGCTTCCAGTTGGTGTCATTTTTTGTGGCCTTGAAGATTGGATGCTCCTCCCCAGGCTTTCGTTTGAACAAGTAGCGATGGGAACCGAAGGTGGTCAGATCATACAGCTCTCCTAACTCAGCCATACCCAAATCTATCCCCTCCTGCTCGATGATCCTCTCCAGGGTGTATAGAACCCTCCAGATCATCGGCATAGCCTGGATGTAGGATATGCCGGTCAGGGAGAAGAAGGATTGAGTGAAAGCTGGGAAAGGATATGTATAACCTATGGTAAATGGGGTGACAGGGAAAGCAACCCAGTTATCAGAGATGTGATCACTGAGAGCATTGGGGTTAAAAGGTTTGAAGACAGTGGTTGCCGGAAAACAACAGCGGATCCTGTCAATCTGTGGATCGGTAAAGCAGCATCGTTCCTTGATGGAATCTTCGATGATTCCTTGGCTTTTTGGTGGACTGTTCTTCTGGTGATCCTTAGCAGGGGAGTTCCGGAGCAACACTTTCGACAGAATAGTAGAAGAAAAGAAAAACAGAGCAAGCAAGAGAGAAGAAAATGAAAAGGAGAATACCTGGTTGATCTTCTGAACACGGTTATAAAGGGAGTCGCTTTGAATTTAAATGCATTTGATCATATCCCTATCTCTATTTATAATCATGATTTCGCAGATATGTCACTTCCGTGACGTCACAATGCAACGGCTAGTTAGCATTTAACGGCTATAATGCCGTTAAGTTTGTTACAGATAAGATCGAGAAAATATAATACGTTACTTTTACATTTCACTCCTTATATTTTGGGGGCAATTGTTAGGGGAGGATTTTCTATCAGTTAGTGATCCTTACTTGTTATCCTAATAGTGATCCTTATTTCTGTGACAGGCAGTGATTCTTAGAGGAGCTTCAGGGAGCAGGATCATGGATCACCTTAAGGATCATGGATCACCTAAAGGATCCTCATACTAACGGTTGTTTCTTTGTATTATTTTGCAGGAGTGTTAAGCTTGACCTGGTCCTGGTAACGTTGCAACGGAATATTCCCCGGGCATTTCGCAGCCATTTGAACGAAGATGGACGTTGTGGAAGAACGTGGGGGAATGGCACAAAAGTCGGGCAGTTAGTTAGCTTAGTTTAACTTTCATATTTAAATGGGGTGACGAGCTAAAATTAGAACACTTAGCTATTTTTTGCTTACACACACATTCGTATACTTGCAGTCAAGAAGCTCTCGGCAAACACTTCACATTTCTTACACTTTTACACAATTAAACATAGTGATCCTTGTACTTAGCTCGTCACTATCCGAAGTTGTAAACATTTTTTGTTATATTTGAGCTTGGTGATCGGTAGTTTCCATCACCCGAGGTTTTTTATGCCGGAGATCTTCTAAAGATTAAGGGTTTTTTCCTCGTATAAATCCTGGTGTTGTTCTCGCAATTTATTTCATAGTGATCCTCATCACACTTCTTCATTTCAAGCATCATTCCCCGTACATAGAGTTTGGTTGCATTATCCTCATCAAATTTTTGACCAAAACACCTGCTACTTCTTTATCCTAAGGATTCGTTGCAGGATACAACATATGTAATATTGGTATTGGGGTCCCGTCTGGTATCCTGATCGATGATCCCAGGTTTGCTAAGGCATCTGCTTCAGCATTATCCTCCCTTGGCACCTGTTCAAGTGTAAAAATATCAAAATATCCTGCTAATTTTTTGAGAATACCGAGGTATTCGATTAATTTCTCACCCTTGACTGCATAGGATCCATTAAAATGATTAGTAATTAACAAGGAGTCAACATATACTTGCAAATTCTTGATACTCATATTCTTAGCCAATTCTAATCCTACAATCAAAGCTTCATATTCTGCCTCATTATTAGTAGCAGGAAATTCACACCTAATAGCCTGGGGTAATATGTCCCCCTGTGGCGATTTTAGTAGTATACCTAAACCTACACCTCTTACATTAGATGCACCATCAGTATATAATGTCCAGGATTCTGAAGATTCTCCTAATTGTTGGACTTCTAGGTCTACCTCATCCTGAATGTCACTACTGAAATCAGCCACAAAGTCAGCTAAAGCCTGAGACTTTATGGCATTCCTAGGTTCATATACTAAGTCATAAGCACTCAACTTCACTGACCACTTAGCCATCCTACCGGACATCTCTGGTTTCCTAAGCACATTTTTAACAGGATAATTAGTTTTAACATGAATCCTATGCGTTTCGAAGTAATGTCTAAGCTTCGTCGATGCCATAACTAGGGCTAATATCAATTTTTCTAAATGAGAATATCTAGTTTCAGCATCTAACAGACTTTTACTCACATAATAGACAGGATATTGCTGACCTTCATGGTCTTTTATAAGAACGGCACTTACAACATTCCCTGATACAGCGAGGTATAGGGATAGTGGTTCACCATTTTCAGGCTTCATCAATAGAGGTGCAGTCGAGAGATATCGCTTCAAATCCTGCAAGGCTGCTTCATGCTTTGCTCCCCATTCGAACTTCTTATTCTTCTTGAGGATATCATAGAATTCCTTGCATTTTTTCGAGGATCTTGAAATAAATCTGTTCAATGCTGCTACTCGGCCTGTTAATCGTTGAACATCCTTCATATTCGAGGGTGATCTTATATCCAGGATAGCTTTAATCTGCTCCGGGCTTGCCTCTATCCCCCTTTTCGTCACCATATATCCTAGAAACTTTCTTGCCCCCACTCCGAAATGGCACTTAGCAGGATTCAGCTTCATGTTATACTGATCCAGGATATCAAATGCTCCCTTGATATCCTAGAGGTGATCCTCAGCCTTTTTAGATTTCACCACCATATCGTCAATATATACCTCCATGGTGTCCCCCAGCCTATCTTTGAACATCATGTTCACCAATCTCTGGTATGTTGCACCTGCATTTTTCAAACCGAAAGGCATAGTAGTATAGCAATAAATACCTGTTGGCGTCATGAAAGCAGTATCCTCTTGGTCCGAAGGCTCCATTTGAATTTGCTGAAATCCTGAGGATACGTCCATGAACGTTAACATCTCATGCCCAGTAGTAGCATCCACCATTGCATCGATATGAGGAAGGGGGAATGGGTCTTTAGGACAAGCCTTATTCAAGTCTGTGTAATCTACACAGACTCTCCATTTCCCATTTTTCTTCTGCACTACGACCACATTTGCCAGCCATTTGGGAAATTTGACTTCTCTGATTATCTTGGATTTCAATAGTCTTTCAACCTTTCTTGAATAATTATGTTCCGTTCAGGAGCAAACTTCCTTCTCTTTTGCTAAACAGGCTTGAACGACCTGTCAATTCCAAGCTTGTGAGTAATAATATCTTTGGATATACCTGTCATATCCTCATGCTTCCATGCGAACGTTGATATCCTGCACTTCAAAAAGTCAGTTAATTGTTCTTCAATATCCCGAGGGATATTGGTTCCGACGAGCACCGAGATATCAGGATTATCCTGATCCAGGATAACTTTCTTCACATCCTGCTCCGAAGCTTCCAAGGTATCCCGGGCCCGCATCTTTAATTGCTACGCTGGATTAGGCTTGGTCGAGGATTTCATCGAGGATGTGTAGCATTCCTTCGCCTCCTGCTGATCACTATCAACTTTGACGACCCCTCAAGGGGTTGGAATCTTGATGCATTGGTGATAAGTCGAAGGCACAGCCTTCATGTCATGGATCCACAGCCTGCCTAGTATTATGTTATAGCAGGATAAGGAGTCCATCACACAGAAGCGTTGTATCGAGTTGACCCCTTCAACATATACTAGTAACTTTATCTCTCCTACGGTATTTCTAGCTTCTCCACTGAAACCAACGAGCACAGTGGACTTCGAAGTAATGTCCATCGGAGATACATTCATCCTTTTCAATGTTTCCAGCTGAATTATGTTGACAGAACTACCGTTGTCCACCAATATCTTGCGTACAAAATGGTTAGCCACATATAATGTTATTACTAAAGCATCATGGTGAGGATCCTGAACAGTATCCATGTCATCACTATCGAAAGTGATCACTTTATCAGTTGTGAGGGGAGTCATCCTGGCTGGTTTGTCTCCCCTTTCACTCTTGGCTTCCTTTGCATGACTCTTAGCCGCCGAATACGAAGTCCCACAAATGTCGGATCCTCCTGAAATAAAGTTAATTATCTTGGCATCTGCTGGGGGTGATGCTGCTCGTTCAGGATCCTTCTCGGGATCCTGCCCTTTATTTTTCTTTCTTCCCAGCAAGTCCTTCAGATATCCTTTGCTTAGTAGGTAGCTTATTTCTTTCCTCATGGCAATGCAATCCTCAGTAACATGTCCGAAATCCTCATGGAAGGCACACCATTTGGATTTATCCTTCCAATCAGCTTTTTGTTGATTCTTCCGAGGCCACCTGGCTTTATCTCCCAAACCCTGCATAGCATACATTAGTTCAGGTATATTAACAGAAAAACAATATTCAGATAATTCAGGATATTCTTCAGGATCCTCGTCTTCAACAGCATTCACTCTCTTGCTATCATTTCTGCCATATGGCTTGGAGCGATATGGCTTATATGAGGATTCTGATTTCCTGTTGGTTGATTCGTAGGTTGAGGTAGAATTCATCCTCTCTTGCATCTTCTTGTCATCTTCTAAACGGATATATCTCAAAGCCCTGTTACGAGCTTCGTCGAGATTCCTGCAGGGATTCATTACAAGATCCTGATAAAACTGAGAATCCTTTTGTAACCCCATCTTAAAAGCTTGCACAGCTGTTGCAACATCAAGATGCGGGATGTTCAAGGATTCTCGACTGAACTTGTTCACATAATCCCTCAAGGATTCCTGAGGTCCTTGAGTTATCCTGTAAAGATCACTGGTTAATTTCTCAAAACTCCGGCTGCAAGAAAATTGACTATTAAATAAGTTAACCAAATGAGCAAAAGAAGTAATTGAGTGAGGAGGAACGTTTAACAGCCATTTTAAGACTGATCCTGTCAAGGTAGAACCGAATCCCTTGCATAAGCATGCTTCCTTGAGATCTAGAGGGATAGGATTGATTTCCATCCGTTCCCTATACTGGGCAATACGCTCCTTAGGATCCGTAGTTCCATCATAGAGCTTCATGTTGGGAGTTTGAAATCTTTTTGGGATTTCAGCATCACAAATAGGATGCACAAACCGAGATATCCTGTGGCTATCCTGGGATACTTTAGGAATTGGCTGAACCACCCCAGGTACACTGGATATCATATCCTTTAGCTTCTGAAGCTCCCTAGATAAATCTGATGTCACAGCTGTATCCTGCAAAGATCCAACACTGTTAGTGGCAAGAGTATTATTATTATTAGACACGTTACCAGTCTGAGGGTTCTGCTCATATCCTGAAGCATATCCTGAGCTCCTGATGGTTGACATCCTGACCGAGGAGGGTATTTCAGGAGTATGATTCTGAGGAAGGTTGGGCACAATATTCCCCCTATTATCCTCAGTATACACAGCCGAACTGAAGTTCAAAGTTTTGGTTGTAGAGGAGTGACGATATCTTCGGTGGGTCTGCTCGAGCCAGCTTTTAAGAGTTGTATTTCTCTTAACAGCATTTGGTTAGTTTCCTGTTGCTGTCTCATTTGTTCCTGCACACTTCCAAACAAGGTTAGAATTTCATCATTAGAAGCTAAAATGGGAGCAGATCCCTGGACACTCCGAGTAGGGATAACATCCTGAGGTTGTGACGAAACCGGCATCCTTGGAGAAGGTGGTGGAAGCACCGAACCGGTAGTAGCAGAAGTTGTAGCGGACATAGTGGAGGAGCTCATGTTTGATCTTGAGGCCATTGTAAACAATGTGGTAAAAAGTTTTGAAAACAGAAAACTGATTAGCGATTTCACAAAAAATTTTAGTAAAGAGAGCACCACTTGCCCCACGATGGGCGCCAAATTGTTTTGGTCAAAAATTACCGAAGCAATTAAGTGATCAAATTAGTTAAGTGAGGTAGTGTGCTAAAAAATGTGTTGAAAATATGTTGGTTAAGTTGTTTAGAAAAACAGTATTCAGGATACGGCTCAGGATATTGAGCTGTATCTACGATCAAACAATGAGCAAAAAGTAAAGGGGTTGACACGAGATGTACGAGGAAAGCCCTTGATCAATCTAGATCGCCGGCATAAAACCTCGGGAGCTGACAATCGCAGCTGCCTTGTTCTTCTTATTGCTTCAAACTTCAGGATACAGTGCAGGATATGATACGGATCAACTAAGTGTTACAATGATATTTGAGTACAAGTGTTCGTGTGTAATGATTGCTAGAGACTAGAGAGCAAAGTGTGCGAAAGAATGTATGTGACTTAATCTGATCCAATCAATCTATTTATAGTAAAAAGAAAGCAACCAACTATCCTATTATTCCGGGATCCGGCGAATATTCCACATGTGAACATTGTAATCCACATCTTCCGGCTTCAACGTCTTTCTTCCAACTGTTTTACCCGAGTCTCAAGGAGAAGAAGTCCATCTGACGGTTAGCAAACCCCAGCTTTTAACCTGCACGTGGTTAATTCAATCAACCTCAGGATATCGCCCAGGATGTTAGCAATATCCTCGTCCAGTATCCTGGTCACAAATAAACAATTAGAAGCAGGATATTGATCAAGATATGTATTCTCAGAAAATGACCCATTACAATTGTCCCCAAATATATTTGTTGGTATACCAATCCAACGGATATATTTTAAAAATTTTATCTCATAAATTAAAGTAATTAAACCTAGACGACGGTCAAAATCACATCATAACCTCCAACGCGCTTTTAACTCGATGGAGATCCACAATGCCCCTATATGTACTCTCTTCTTGTTTGAAAAGCAGATATCTTCAACAGAGTCTCCAGGTAATCCCCTGCTTCTTGTTCATCTTTTATCAATCTTTCTTTCTTCATCTGCCATGGCCACCAGGACTCATTCCCAAACCGGTGAATCATTCGAGACTTTTACCCAACAGAATCTTCTCAAAAATCCCGAGAAAGAAGTCTGTGCCTTTGATAATGTAGACATTGCGGCTTTGAGAGCTTCCGGTGCTTTTCCTGATAACACCATTTTTAGACCATTCGATCGATCAATTCGATCGGATGTTTCTTCCACAGATTGGATTTGCTTTCCAGCATATCCTTTTTCACTAGGTCTTCGATACCCCTTTCCCGAATTCATGATGCAATTCTTTCGGACCACCGGCATCTCTTTTGCTCAAACCATGCCCATGGTTTGGAGAGTATTAATCGTACTTAACCAAATCAAAAACCTTCACTGTCCCAACCTCTGTATCGAGGATCTGCCAATCTCTTATCGCCTCCGATCTCACGGCTCTAGCCGATTTTTGCTTTTTTCGACTTCCAACAAACCCCTTATTCTTAAAGCTACTAAAAATGAAGACGGATGGCAACGCAAGTTCTTTTTCGTCAAACGAGACTCCATTGCTGAGGGTGCTAGCCTTCCGGTGGAGTGGTTAACCACCGGTAGGGTCATAAATGTTCTCATGTACCCTTAGATTTTTATCTTTTGCTAATATCCTTCTTTTTGATTCTTATGCAGTAAATTTCAAGGAAGTAGCTCCCCCTACCGCTGAATCAGGGGGAGGAATCAATACTTTTTACCGATTACTTGCAATAGACAGGAGTTTCACCACACACATCCCGAGTTCCAGTCAATACTCGTCATCTGAAATGTCTTGTAAGGACTACTTTTAAAATAGTTAGTTAGTATAGCATAATAGAATGAAGAGTAATAATAATGTAAAAATTTTTCCTTTATGCAGCACCGGCTAAGATCCCTGAAGTCTTTGATCTCGACGAGTTGGACAGCTATTCTGACCAGGTTCAGATCAAGAAGGAACCCAATCCTAAGGCCACAACCTCATCCAAACCCAGTGGTTCCAAAGCCATTGTCATCACCAAACCTTCGTCAACTACCAAGCCCCGGAGTTCCAGTTCTCGTAAAAGGAAAGAGCCCGATTCCCCCGTCATCTCTGACACTTTTCCCTATGAGAAGCACGGGTTCATCGAAGCTAGCAGGTTTATGACTTCCTTTCGAGTCATAGTAGACATGATTGGTCTATAACTCCATTAAATCGTTTGTTGGTCTTGATACCTTACGGTGATATTTTCACGAAATTGAAGCTTGCGCTAATTTGGTTACTCACTTCATACACGGATTTAATTATTTATTTACTGATTTGCTCTAAATCTGTCTCTTTTATCACGATTAAAGCGGTCTCAACACAATTGTGTGTTAAGGCAATGGTACATAGATTCATTTCATAGCACAATGTATCTCCAAACGATTCTTTCATTGTCAATCGAATGCCTTGTGGTACTTAATACTTTTTCATCATCGATCAAAAACAGTGGCTCTTTGATGTTCCGTATTTAACTGAAAACTTTATGACATTGTGTAAATCAAATCTTCAGATTGTCTCAGTACACTTTCAATTGAGTTCAGGCACGGTGAACTTGTTCAGTCACCACTATTATTGAATCTTGTCATTACGACACCTTGTGGTGTCATTAGCTTGTGCTAATCATGGTCAATTGTTTCACACAAAACTACATATACTTTTGTTTGACTTGTCATTTAAACATTTCTGATGCAACTACGAATTGAGACAATGATACACCAGATTCGCTTGTACTTCATTCGGTGTAATTTTCACAATTCAAGAATGTCAACCCACTAATCCTTACCATTTATTTATTCGAAAGTGGACAGATCATTTTCATATTCAAGTTGTTGATTTTTAATTCATGTAGCGGATGCTATGGTTTGTAAAAAAAAAAAAGAACTCGTTTGCATATTGTGACCGATTGTTTGAGAATCCATCGGTCGAAACTCCTTTGTTGCACCCCTGTTAACTAAGTTACACTATATTCTACCTCTATGCATCTCGTGTCCTTTGACATCAAATGCTAAAAGCACATACCTTTTCACCATTAGATTCGTGTTGTTGTAATATATTCTTGGATTCACTTGATGTGAATAAGGTTTGATTCGGTTTTGTGATTACCTACCCCAATATTATCCATATACATACACGCATAATGTAACCCTAAGGAGGTAAGGTAATATAAATTTCGAGGACGAAATTTTCTTAACAGGGGGAGAATGTGACAACTGCCAAACTTGCATGCATCCGTACAATTAATTAATCTTAATTAGTGATTAATAACTGTGCTGAATTATACTTAACTGCTTTCTGATTACTACATCATACTTACATGTGCATCACATGTTGCATAATGACACATCATTATTACATACAAACTTATTTGCCATATATGATGCACAAAGCACGGTTAGCACAGTTAACGGATAAGACAGAAAATATGTTGACGGGGTTCAGTACATAGACAGGCAGTACTTTGAGACCCGGTATGAGCCAGAAACCAAGTTCCACACTAGTATAGTGTGTAGGGAAGTAAGGACCATAAAACTGCGTCACTAGGTGATAGTTTAAGTGCCGAAAAGTGCCTAAAACCCATTAAAAGTGCAGAATTCTGCATATTTCAGCAAAATTCAGCTTTTTAACAAGCTAGTAATGTGCAAAAATATGGCAAAATGGTCCTGTATGATTTCCTAAGTGTCGGGAATTAAAAGTGGCACAAAAGGGTACTTAAAGATCACTAAACGGAATAGTTTGACACTTTAACGAACCGGTATCTAACCGAACGACCGGACATTACCCGGAACACCAAAATATTGCTAGAAGCATTGTTTGATTATTTCTTGGCTAGTCATGATCCCCGAACACCTTAACACACTATATAACATACCTTATGCATAACACCTAAACTAATACACTTAGTTTTCATCTAATTACCTACTTGTCACTACAACTTACACTTAGACCCCCTCCCCCCTTATATTTTCGATCACAAGGTGTGGCCCCACTTGTGATCTCTACAAATCTTTCAAGATTCCTCTAAATCTCCCAATAATCTTCCTTGTATATTCTATGGATCTTGCTTGTACTATTAGAGACATTGTAACCAATGGACAAATCAAGAAGGTGGATATAAGAAGGCATAAGTTCATCTTCATCACAACACCATCTTCCTCTCTCTCCCCCTCCATGTTCTCGACCCAAACGAGCTCCCACACCACCTCCATTTTCATCCAACTTCAATCCATTCTAAGGTGCTAAAAAGGTGTAAGGAGCTAAGTTAGGAAGCTTGGAGCTTTCGGAAGTTGAAGGACCTCCATCAATTACTTTTATCCACTCCATATTCATCTTGTGTTCTTCCCTAGCTTAGAGCTGGTAGTAAGATCCTTGTAACCTTTGTTTACTTCTATTTTAGTTGGGTAAAAGATGTAACATGTTGTAAATCACAAGGACACTAAAAGACATGAACATGAATCTTGAACAAAAGCTTAACATATGATGAAATATGGATGAAATGAGGTTGTTTAGTATATGTATGATGTTTGATTGTTATTTACTTGAGAATATGATATTGATCATTATATGGAGCTTGCTAGATTGTGATTAAACACATGATCTAGCAAGTGGAAGGATGATTATGTAAGAAAATAAGATAATCATCTTCTTGTGTAGACATGAACTTGATGAATAAAATGATTTCTTGGGAGATGATAATCAAGTGAGTTGTTAAACTTATAGATCTAAGACTTATGAATGGTTTTCCGAAAAGAACCAAGTTAAAAATATGATTTTTAGAAGATCTTGGTTTTTTACTTAAACTTACACTATTTAGTGATAAAATAAGTGTATAAACACTAGTAACAAGAAGATCTCACAAAGAAACATTTTTGTAAAATATGTTTACAAGTTGTAAACATCTAAAACTTTCAAGAATGAAGTTTATCAGGAAGTAAATATATTTTGGAGGGTAACTAAGGCTACTAAACATACCACCAAGTTACTACAAGTTTTTACGAAAACTCAAGTTCATGATCTTTATATAGATAGCTTGTTTTGCACTTGGTAAGTATAATATTGTTTAGGGATTTATTATTGATTGTTGTGATGATTTTTGAAAAGAAAATGATATGCTTTAATAGCATGGACACCTCCATTTTCAAAGTAAACTATGGCAAAATTTTCTAAAAAAACAAACACTTAGAAAATATTTTCTAAACAAGTATTTACAAGTATGTTTTAAACTATGTTTTTCAATATAAACATTGCCATAAATTTTGTTACCAAATACAAGTATTGGAGGTTGGTTTTTGTAAATAACAATGGATATATATATATATATATATATATATATATATATATAGAATATATATTTTGTATTAAAGACACTTGTGTGAATATTTGTATACTTTGTGGAATAGTTATATTAATTTTAGGGTAAAATAATATAACTTACAAATACCAAGAACTTACAAATTCAAAATAATACCAAAAATCACAAGGAATAAATATATAAGTTAAACACTTAATATTGCGAAACCGAACGATAGAACGTAACTTACAAAATATTCCGGAAAATACCGTTATGAATATATTTTTGGTAAATACTATTTTGGATACGAAAGAAATGACAGTATGATTTTTGTTATTATTACAAAGTATATCATATTTTCGACAAAGAGAACATATATTATTTTTGGAAGTAAACATATATTTTCCTAGAGTATTTAGAAGATATATGATTTTTGGGAAAAATATATATTTTCTGGAAATACAGTATTTTTGGACAAAATAAGTTTATATATATTTTCTAAGTGAGACTTGAAAATATATTGTTTTGGGAAAATATTGGATATTTATTAAGAAAATACATACACACCGGAATACGACGCCAACACATGGCAAGATATACCAATACAAGAATACAGACATACATGTATAAGATACCCCCATCCTTGGGAAGGAAATACTTGAGAAGTATTATTACGAAGATACTGTTTAAACAATTATTCCAAAATTAAACATAATTTAAAGTTAAAATAATCATTATTTTAACAAATAATTACAACTTGGAATAATATTGAAGACATGAAGTAAACGTAAATACTAAGACAAGGCACGACCCGTTCGTCTAATAGACGTTAGAACATTGTAGGTAGTCGTGTTTGCTGAGGAGATTTGAGTTACGAGTACCGAAGACGCAATACTGTGAGTGCATGTTCCCCCCTTTTCTTTTAACTGTTTTCAGTTTTATACTTCGGGGGTAAAATACATGTTACAATTACTACAACGTTTTATACATGGTATAATTAGCTTCAGGAGGGTTTACTGCTAGATCATGTGAATGGGTAGGGCGATTAAGGCCATCAATCCTCGTAGTAGGACCGAGGGGCATGAGTGATAGATCTATTTGGGTGTAGCGAGCCCCACCCCTGAGTCCGCTGAGTGGACCATGTGGTGACTATGTCTTACAGCCGGAGGCCCGGTGCGAAATCTGCTAGGTTTGAGTCTTCCTGCATCACTTCACACATACCATTGGCTTTGCAATCCAGTGGTGATCTCTTTTTCCTTATTGCTACATACCAGGGACTTACATACACACTTACAACGTTTTCAAAGGTTTATACATACACACAAACGAATACATGAACTCGCTCAACTTTTGTTGATGTTTTTAAACTACATGTATTTCAGGGAATTTATAAGTGGATCTGGCGGGCGTTGGAGGTTTTTATGTTGCGTTAAGAATAAATATGTCATCCATGGTCTTTGAGTTTGGTTAGTGTGTCTTATTCCTGGACGAGACACGTCTTCCAAACCTTGGTGTTATTCAATATCTTTTGAAGAGTCTTTAATGACTCATAAACAATTTGTACAGTTTGTAAAACTTGAATTTGAAGCCTACGTTTTCAAACAATGTTGTTATGTTTTAAACTTATCTAATGGATGACAAACCTATGGTTTTATCATATAGTTGATGTTATGATTGAATGCAATGATATTAAGAAAGTCACACCATAACCACGCTTTCGCAAAAGTCAGGGTGTGACACCGACGAGTTAGAGCCCTGAAGAGGGTGGTTTTTGGCCGGTATAGGGCAAGCTTGATTGGTTTGGTATGAGTGAGAATCCTATTGTAAACGCTTGGATCTTATAGCGAAGATGTTGATGCGTCGATTAGACATATGTATGCTCCAGATCTGAGTTCTGGTTGGGGGATACATGTTCAAGAAATCAAATTACTTGCCAAGAAAGTAGATCAACAGAGTCTAGATTTAGCGATTGATGAGCTCGTTAGTCTCGGTATGTAGAGGTATAAAAACTGGGCAAACTACATGTTGGTATCTACTTTGCAGTACACAGAGGAAGAAGTTGATATGATTGTGATCAATTAGTGGTAATATTGATAAGATTGTGATGAATTTTGGATTTTGGATCTAATTCTAAGCTTAGAGAGAGAGAGAGAGAGAGAGAGAGAGAGAGAGAGAGAGAGAGAGAGAGAGAGAGAGAGAGAGAGAGAGAGAGAGAGAGAGAGAGAGAGAGAGAGAGAGAGAGAGAGAGAGAGAGAGAGAGAGGGGGGGAGGAAAGGGAGGGGTATATATATTTGTTTTGATAATAAGTTATTAAATATTATAAATAATTAACTAAAAGACTAAACTATCCTTAAGTGAATTGATTTAACTGAAAAATTTTAACCAGGTTAGAGTTAGAGGACGAATGGTGTAATGAGTTTTCCAAATAAAGGATTGTGAATGTAATTATTAAAGTTAAAGGTTAGCCACTGCAATTCGATACAAACATAAAGAACGAAAACTGTAATTTACCCTAAAATATAATATAATTTCTATTACGATAAAGTCTCGAATTACAAGGGGTGGAAGAGAAAATACTAATTACAATAAAAATAGAAAAGAGTGAAATATACTGAACATTACAAGATTACAAGAGTACTTGCCAATGATCTCTAGATCAAGTGGTGGAGGGCTTGCATTTCTCTTGGAAGATGCAGGTTCGACTCCCACTTGGTGCAAAGTGATGCACTGGTGGGCAATGATAGGAGACCAAGGGAAACTTGGGTTGGATCCTTGAGCCAAACGGGTTTTACCGGTAATTTCACTGTCGTACCTACGGGCGGGTGAGTCACCGGGTTTTCCTCGGAATTGGTGGTGGACTCGGGTTACTCTCGGAGTACCCCGTTTGTCCAGTAAGTACCCCGAGAGTGCTCGGAATTGAGTTTGTTGGCCGTTAAAAAAAAAATTACAAAAGTACTCGGTTTAGAGAAAGAGTACCCAGTCCTTAGCAACCTACTTGTATGTAGTGAGTAGTCTGCCTTCAAAACATTGTTTTATTTACCACCATGATGACGGTATTATGCGGTGCGATACTGATAGAAGAAAGAAGAATACTGTAGTAACAACCAATTCAACGGATGGCGACGGAGACGAAAGGGGTGTTTGGCCTAGCTTTTTTAACAAAGCTTATAGCTTTTTTTACTAAATAAGCTTAACTTGCTGTTTGGTTTAGCTTTTTAAGCTTATGCTTATCAGCTTATATAAGCTAATTTGAAGAAACTTATTTGAAGATGGTTTTTTAGCTTATTTGAAGAAGGTTCTTTGTGTAAGAGCAAATGATATAAAATAAGCTATAAGCTAATCCAAACACTTAATAAGAGCTTATCAAATGATAGAAAATAAGCTATAAACCAAAAAACAAAAGCTAGGCCAAACACCCCCGAAGCTGTTGCAGGAACTAGTGTTATACGCAGCAAGCGCCGCCCTCAGTTGCCTGGTACTATTCGCCGGACTGAAACATCTTGATTCGAATCGAGAAGCTTCTAAAAAAGCCCTAGAACAGAAGAAACAAATCTCTAAGCGCTTAGGTCGCCCTCTTATTCATACTAACCCCTACGAGGTATCATATTATTACTGTTCCCTTTTTATATCATATTATTACGTTTTGAGTTTGATTTTAATGCAATCATAGTTGTTCTTGTCTTCGTGATTGGTTATAAATTCGGGTTATGCTGGTGTTAGTTTATTTGATATTGAAAATATTGAATCGAGGTGAGATGTTAAGAACAATTAAGGGCCTAGGATGTTGGATTTATTGCTTTTACGATTACGAAGAACATAAAGCAGAGGTTAATCTCTGAATGCTCATAGGCACTTAAAGTCGGTAGTTATTGAATATTTGAACATGTAAGGCTTTTGGTTGCAAACAAACCATTAATTCTGCTAAAATCCAGAACAACTTAATGATTTTGTGTCCAAAATCAGCTAAAGTGACATCACCAGCTTTGTTTTTTTTTCCTGCAATTTATGATAGCTTGTTTTCTGTGGTTTGGCGGTTTAACAGTTCGAAACTTTGAACCGTTTGTGTAAACCAAACGGTTGTTTGCCTTTTATTGTTTATATGTTTCTTTACATTTTTGAAATATCTAGTTATGTATGATTTTGAGTAAAAATAATTGGGCCAAACCGCCTAAATTAAACCATTTGAACCATCAAGCTGGCCGAAATTAAACCATTTAAGTGTTGCTGATACGTTAGGTACAATGGGCATGTACATATACATTAAAATGACAAATAAAAAGTTATCTTTGGTAATAAAATGTAGTTTGGATGCTAATTTCGGTATTAAAATATAAGTTGGATTCCTTTTCATTTAAATTTAAGAGTTATTTGTTGAAAAGTGTGAATGTGTTTATGTTTCGTGCAGTTTGCAATTTGTATAATATTTTCTTATGTGTGATGCATAACAGGATGTGATTGCATGCAATGTGATAAATCCTGATCATATTGATGTGGAATTTAATTCCATTGGAGGACTGGAAGCCATCAAGCAATCACTCTATGAATTGGTCATTTTACCTCTACGTAGGCCTGAGCTTTTTTCATATGGCAAGTTACTTGCCCCCCAAAAAGGTGTTTTGTTGTATGGCCCACCTGGTACAGGGAAGACTATGCTTGCAAAAGCTATTGCTAAAGAGTCCGGCGCTGTTTTTATCAACGTCAGAATATCAGATTTGATGAGCAAATGGTTTGGAGATGCACAAAAACTCGGTTAGTGTTTGGCCTTTATTCTTTTTATAATAAAACGTGTAGATCGTTCCTGTAGGGCTTTAGTGGACATACGTACAAATTTTGTTTGGGTTTATTAGTGCAAATGTAAGATGCTTTTGCTATGTATGCATTTTAAAGGTGCCAGGTAGGTGGCAGTTTCGACTACTTTGCTTATGAATGGGTAGAATTGAGTAATGTTTTATCTCAAATCATAATCATCATCATACTCAATAAATCCCACCAATAGTAAAGCTAAGGTAGGGTCTGAGGGTAAGATGTAGACAACCTTACCTCTACCTTGTAGGAATCGAGAGGCTGCTTCCAGTGAGACCCCTGGCTCGATAGTAGTTTTGCATCAAGCCTTGGACATAAGGCACATAACACTCAACAATTGGGACAAAAGCCGATTAGCGCATGTACCCCCTTGTCTTTTGGCTATCATCGCCACCACATGATGCATGATTAACCGTCCCTCGCTTTTTCACGTTATTTTCACGAAATTAGTAAAATAACGTTAAAATTAGTGCACTTTCACTTTTGCCCCCTGAGTGCCCACACATATATACATTATATGCGTATACCGCAAGCGGGGCGTAGAATGTTTTATCTCAAATAAGTCATTTAAATAAAACTAAATAGGGGATGGTCCAACAAGGTCAAACTTACCATCTTTTAATGCATCCTTCTAAATCACTCTATTCAAATAGTTCAACTATCTAAAGAAAAATACATGAAAAATGGGCAAAAACTTGTTACCTGTTTTGACTTGTTACCCAACCCACATGACCCGCCAATCTGGCCACTTCTGTGACATGTATAGACTTTGATATGGAAATCATATAGTAGATTCTTACATGGTTTTAAGCTAATGCGTTCAAGATACCTTTTCAATATCTTAAGCTTTCACAAAGTGCTCACATGTGGTAATGATTGATTATTGCAGTTGCTGCGGTATTTAGTTTGGCATACAAGCTCCAGCCTGCTATAATATTCATTGACGAGGTCGATAGTTTTCTTGGTCAACGGCGCACGTCAGACCATGAAGCATTAACCAATATGAAGACCGAGTTTATGCAATTATGGGATGGTTTTACCACAGATCGTAAGTATTATCTTATGTTCTTTTAAAAAAAGCTTCAATATCTGTCTTTAACCTTATTCTTTTTGGCAGTCTCAATCCTTTGTAGCCGTTTAGGCATGTAGTTTTTTTGGTTAAAAGTGTGAACTTGTGGTGTATGTAGAGAATGCTAGAGTGATGGTGCTTGCTGCAACTAATCGTCCTTCAGAGCTTGATGAAGCAATACTGAGACGACTTCCACAGGCATTTGAGATTGGAATACCCGACCGCAAAGAAAGGGCTGACATTTTGAAGGTGATTTTGAAAGGCGAGAGAGTAGAGGAAGACATTGATCTTGACTCCATAGCTGCATTATGCGAAGGTTATACTGGCTCGGATCTGTTAGAGCTCTGCAAGCAAGCTGCCTATTTTCCCATTAGGGATTTATTAGATGATGAAAAGAAGGGGAAGTCACCACTTGTGAGTTTTTCCCTCCTCTCATTTGCTCTCAATAAAGGTGGTAATTTGCCTACTTAAATTATTAATTTGCCTAAGATTTTTATGGTAAAAATTACTAATTAGTAATAACTAGTATTAAACCCGCCACGTTGCGGCGGGGGGCGTAAAACTGTGCCAAGTAGCACCAATGCTACACATCGCCAGTGGCCACCAACACCGGAAAAGCTCCTATAAAAAAGAAATAAAATCGAATGAAAAGTAGACGTAAAAACGTTGAACTACGTACATGAAACGTAAACATAGAAAACAATAAATAAGTCGATTTAGAGCTTGCGTATTGCGGCGTGGCTGTTAAAAGGGAAAAAAATATGCCTAAAAAACGCTGAAACACACATGCACATTGCGGGGTCTTAGCTTGCAAAATTTAAACTGAAACGTAAAATGAGAATTTTGTGAAAGATGAAAAGTACATGAACCAAAGTTGAAAGTGAAAAAGTGTTGGGGTTTAATTGTAAAAGATGTAAAAGAATTGGGGGATAAAAGTAAAGATTAAAGATAAAAATAAACCCAAAAGTAGGTACAACCCACTAAGGCTAAAAGTACAAACCATGATGCACAAAGAAGTTGCAAATTATTTATATACTAGTGGGGAGCCCGCGTGTTGCAGCGGAGTCGACAATACAAACGGGAATATAAATCAAACCTTAAAACGATAAATAAGTCATATATATGTTGTGTATATGTGTATAAGCACCGCACTTCATGACAATACATAAATTTAGCAAAATAATTGCATGAAAAATAAACATATGCTCCTTTATTAATTGAGTTATGCAACAATGTTAAGCCTTTTACTGTTGGTCAAGGAGCCCAACGACTCTTTATTATCTATCACGCCTGTTGCGTGGCTCACGGAAGGAAGAACCACGGCCCACTAACGAAACCACGAAACGGTGTTCCGTGGGCATGGTGCCGATGTCGGAGAAGGGTCACGTTCATGGTACCCATTACACATTGTTGGTATTATGATCTTATCTTTAATATGTTGTGAACTCTAGCACATGCATAATCCTAGTATACCTCATACTTCTATTCAAATAATTCGAACATGTTAGGCAGTGATGGATACATGCAGAGGTGCACGAATAACCCGAACCGGGGAAAAAACCGAACCAGTGTATTAAAAAACCGGGTTTTTTTTTAACCCGAACACGACCCTCCCGTAGGGCAGGGACCAGGTATGCATATTTTGTTCAATACCCGAACCAGAACCCGAGTTTTTTCGTACCCAGGTTTTCAGCGTACCCAAGTTTCCGTAAAACCAGTACCCGGGTTTTCGTAATTTTTATTTTATTTTCTGCGTCTTGCTTGTGATTAAACCCTAAACCTCCCACCTAAAAGTCTTGCACCTCTATTATTTGGGGTAGTTCCACAATGGCTGGTTAATTCATCCCTGTCCATAAACGAATGAACTAAACTATTGTACTGAGGATCGAATGAACAACCATAATGGAAAGCAACTTTGATCGAATATGAATCAAGGGTGGAGGTTGACATCATATAATGGGATGGCCTTGTCAAAGGGGTTTCTTTTTTCTGTGAACTATTTTCTTATATTGGATTGGATTGAATTAGCAACGTCAGGCTTCAAGAAAATATTCTCACTTAGTATTATACACAAGATTATTATATGTATCGCCATTAAGACAGCTTAGATACTTTTTATCTTTTGTTTGTCAAATATGCTTGTAAACACAGAGCAGAACTAATCTCTTCTAACCATAGATTAACAGCACTAACCGACTCTAGCAGCATTTCCACAGCTTATAACAGGAGAAGGTCTTGACATAAGACTTTATTTGACTAAGATCTCTGAGAAAAATAAGCGATAAAGAGTCATGTTACCTAGAAATGGCCCTTTCCCCATAACCTTGTTGTGTTCATTAGCTACATGGTTAAAGTAATAATGAACACAAGTATAGAGCTGTAATTACCTAAACACCCTTCCTCAATTCATTATTCTCCTTAGTCAAGCAGTCACTGACGAATGTTGATCATCAGTTGGGCTCGCATCACTTCAATCTTCAAAATCTCCTTCTCTATCGACGCATTTAAAATCTCATTTTCCAAATTACTAATGAATTTCAGATACCCTGGAGGCACCGATTTCTCAAGGGTAGAGGGAGGCGTCAAATGACGGCTAGGAGCGCATATAGATGCCATAGACCGGCATACTCATAGTACGGCTTTTTATCTGCTTTCACCGGCAGCTTGTAATGCAAGAGGATGAAGAACGATAACCACCCATGAAAATGCATTGCAAGGTTAAGTGCAGAAAACGCGACAAAAGCAGGCTCCTGGAAAAATTACAATACGTTGCTTAAGATTGAAGATCAAAAAAAGCATTGAGATTATGAGGTATAAGATTGATGATAACAGACCTGAATTCCAAATACTCGTTTGAAGGGCCATTGACTGTGATATTTTACGGGCTCATAACCAGATGCTGCTCATAAACTGATGTAGTGTAATTTCTAAGTTACGGCGGGCTAGTGGTTCGTTAAAGTACTTTTAATGGTTTATATAATCACACTATTTAATGCTTGTTATTAAGTTCATAGTTAATACAAAACCTGGGGTGAATTCATTTGACCAGGGGATCCATCATTTCTTGTGGTTTGACCATCTTTCATACTTAGACTGCCTCTAGATAATCCAACAAGCCCATAATTTGGTGAAGTTACAATATTACCTTGGGCCTGGGCATGTTTCAAGGCAAATAGAACTGATGTTGATTCTGCATATTGAGCTTTTGTACTTGCAAACCCATATTAGGGTGTAAATCGTCCATTCCCTATTAAGGAAATTCACACCAAGCATCTTTAGAAATCAAATTATAACATTGTATGGAAGAAGTGCAAACCATCTTGTCTTACACTCAAGGGCCAACCCTTTAATGGAAGAGCAGTATCACCTTGATTCAATCCTGAAATGATGGGGATGCGAATAATGAAAATTCATTTGTACCATCTAATACAGGATTGAGTTTTGTATCATCATTTTTTTTTATTATGACGTTCTTTTTCTAAAAAAGTTCCAGTCCAGCCTCTTAACATTGTTGTGTATATAAGTGCTCACCGCTATAAATCCATGACGCAAGGTGAAGTAGATACCGATTCTTCACTACCTCCAAGTCGAAGACTCAAAAAACCACCCCCAAAGTTTCCTTGAATCCCACTTTGACTCTGATTGAAACCCGCATTGTTTCAAGTGTGAACAAATGCAAATTCTCTAGGGTGAAGTAAAATAAAAGAACCAGCAATATCTCTATTCACCTGTGGTCTATTAACTAATGCAAGTTCCACCACTTTATTTGAAACCCTTGATTCCGATCAGCCGAATCTGTAACAACAAATACGAAACCGGTCACAAAACTCGGGTATATTAGATATATCCAATTCCAATTTGTGAGCTGGTAGTAACCTGAAAATATAAAATGAACCCAATATTTATTTGGTAAAAGTAGGGCGAAGAAATTGAACATTTTGATCTGAAAAAAAAGCATACCTTCATATCAAACATGAACATGTCTCAGGCCTTTTTCTTTGCGATTCTTATCCCTTTTTTTTAAATAAAATATGATTAGAGGTCAAAAGGTCAACACATAAAACATATACAAGAAGTAAAGTAACTTTAGTTTTTGTTACCTAAAACAGTAGATTCCAAGAGATGTTATTTCATGAATAATGACTGATGTGGCAAAATGCAGATACAGTGTAGCTGCAATAACCAAAAATTTGTTCAACAATTACTTTCCACTATGAAGTATGCATGTAAAATCGTTCAAGTATTACTTCAAATCATCGCGATGGACACCATACCTGCGTATATACAGAAACCGAGAAGCACCCATTTCTCATCAATTTAGGGAATTCTGCAAATTTAAACATCATGAAACGTTACATACAAACTATAAAGAAACTATGACTTAAACTTTGAAACAGATGAGTACTAACCCATCATTTCACCGGGCGGTAAGCGTATTTGCAATTGCGAGCGGAAGATTAAGGATCATATGAAAGAATGCAATTCCAATCCCACATGAACTAAACATGTTTCTGCAAATTATATAACTTTGAATTAAAGCAAAAATTAATTCATACATCATATAAACCAGTAACTTGAAAAACAGAAAAAAAATCTCAATTAAACAAATTACTGTGTGATAGAGGATTTAGAGACACGTTTTCAAGGGATCATTCATTGCACTCCTCTTCTTCAACATCTCAAGTCAAAATAAAAACGATAAAAAGTAAAAAAAAAAACCTCATGAAGGAAACTATTAGTTCCGACGACGGAGGCGGCTATGACCGAGGCTTCGCCAGAACCCTAGAATTAATTAACGCAGCCACTATCGATTATGATGAAAAGGGTAAGTTGAACCTGGTGATCCAAAATTGTAGGATGCCGTTGTCACGCATCTCGGCAGGTCTCGTTTCGTCGTTCGTTCTATCCACCAGAGCCGACTTGGCGGAGAATCAACAGTGTGCAGCATTTGATGGTGGTTGTGCGATGACTGGTCGCTGGCTTCTAGAGAAACATAGAAATTAAATAAAGAAAACAATAATGATATGAAGGGTTTTAAAGATTTGGCAAACGAATGGCCTTCAAATGAAATTAAATCAAGTAATAATGATTGTTGATTGTTTTCACATTCCAACGGTTACAACAATAAATTGGGTTTCAAGAATTTTGCAATACATGAGGAGCATTTATCAAATCGTGGCACTGATGAACGGCAGCAAGGGCAGGGAGGAATGTTTAACCATACTATTAAGGGGCAGAAATGGAATAAAATGGTAAAAAATTAGGCATTTTAGTTAACCCTTCATATGCCATCTTAAAAATTTGAAAGGAAATTACTATTTGGTACATAGGAGATGCTTTATATAGATATATAGATATATAGATATATAGATATATATATATATATATATATATATATATATATATAGAGGATGGTTCAAATGAAAACCACTTTTATTGTGAAAACTCGAAAACTAACTAAAAAAGCCTAAAAAAAACCTAAAAAACATACAATTTTTTTTTTTTTTTACAATTTTTTTTAGAAAAATCGCTACTTTTTATATTTGGAAAACAAATTTCAAAAAAAAAAAAAAAAAAAAATTTTGGTTGTACTGCACATGTGCACTAATACGGAAAGCCTAAACCACTTAACCCACCCCCCAAAAACCTAAACCCCCCACCCCCCCCCCCCACAAAAAAAAACCTAAAATTCACCCTCCCACCAAAAGCCTAACCCCCCCCCCCCCAAAAAAAAAAAAAAAAAAAAAAACCTAAACCCCCCACCCCCACCCTCCCGAAAACCTAAAACTAAACCCTAAACATAAACCCGAAAAAAACCTAACCCCCCCACCCCCACCCCCCAAAAACCTAAAACCCCCTCCCCCCACCCCCCAAAAACCTAAAACCCCCTCCCCCCACACCCAAAAACCTAATCCTAATCCTAAACCTCCAAAAAAACAAACCCTAAAAGCTAAACTAGACTCAAAAAGCTAATTTTAAGCATGTAATGCACATTGTAGTACATGTTATATTGCACATGTGCACTACTATAATAATAGTATTGAAAACAAGACGACACCATAAATCTTTTTTTATGTCATAAAAAATATGCTCGAATATACTTAAATGAAAGATAAGAAAATTTGTGATCTTATGGTGCCATTTTTGTTTTAAAATGATAACGTATGGAGAAATGGGAAATGTTTGAAAAGTTATATATTTTTTGTTCCAATTTTACCCCTCCTTCATTAAAAGTCTTCCCCCCCTCCTTTTTGTGGGTTTTAGTTAGTTTTCTAGTTTTCACAATAACTAGTGGTTTTCATTTGAACCTTCCCCTATATATATATATATATATATATAGAGAGAGAGAGAGAGAGAGAGAGATAAAGGTTAACATACTTCACGGCTTATCATACTTCACGTAGGAGACAATGGTTCACGTAGGAGACAATGGTAACCGTCGTTGGATCAGGGGTATAATCACGAATGGAACATATTATCACGCATGGGACCACATAATCACGCATGGGATCCAAAATCACGCACGTTATTTTGGTCAAAAAAATAATTACGCATGTTATATATTTCGTGAAGTACGTTAATGTACGTTAAAGCGTGAAGTACATTATACTTTCTATATAAATATATATATATATATATATATATATATATATATATATAGGATTAGGTTCAAACGTGAACAAAATCCCAAGAGTGAACTGCGTAACTGATCTGGGCCCTTGATTTTTATGATCTTGAGATTAAAGTGAGTGGCATGATGGTAATTATTTGGTTAATTTTTTCCATTTAATTAAATACAAAAAGGGTATATGTGTAATTTCAATCTTAAATTGATTGCATAAATCTCTCACAAATCAAGTGATCAATTATCCTCTTAAATTGATTGCATAAATCTCTCACAAATCAAATCAAGGATTAGGAAAGATGTAACTTAATTCAATTATTAAAATAATTATTTGTTTAAATGCGATGTACACATGTGTATTCTGATTTTGCCCTCTTTTTAATACGATATACACATGTGTATATCGTCTGTTTTTGTGATATCTCATAATTTTTTTTGTATTGAATGTTGATGTACACCTGTGAATTACTGTACACATATGTACGATGCTGAGTACACATGTGTACTGTTCTATTTATATCATAGTACACATGTGTATACCGTTGAAATATGAAGGTTACGTGGATCTTAAAAACCAAAATTTGAATTCTGGTGATGAAATCTGAAATAAAAATTAAAATTGAAATCTGGTGATTTGTTGTTTGTTTTGATAATTATATTATTAATAAATAAACGTAATGTGGATAATGAATTTAAATTAGGAAAGATGTAACTTAATTCAATTATTAAAATAATGATTTAAATCTAATTTTTTATATAATTACAATCCTACCCTTAACAACTAAAAAAGAAATCAAGGGTCAATATCTGTTCACGCAGTTCACTCTTGGGAGGTTGTTCACGCTGGAACTCTACCCTATATATATATATATATATATATATATATATATATAGAGAGAGAGAGAGAGAGAGAGTATAATGTACTTCACGCCTTAACGTACATTAACGTACTTCACGAAATATATAACATGCGTAATTATTTTTTTGACCAAAATAACGTGCGTGATTTTGGATCCCATGCGTGATTATGTGGTCTCATGCGTGATTATGTGGTCCCATGCGTGATTATATGTTCCATGCGTGATTATACCCCTGATCCAACGGTTACCATTGTCTCCTACGTGAAGTATGATAAGCCGTGAAGTATGTTAACATTTCTCTCTCTCTCTCTCTCTCTCTCTATATATATATATATATATATATATATATAATATATAATATAATATTCATAATTGTTCTATCTAGCATCTAGGTCACTCAAGCTTCATATTGTTCTCTTGTTGATGAACATTTTTATATGGATGAGTGACCTAAATGAAAAAGTTATGAAATTTTGTTACTATTTAGCATCTTTATTGGAACCTTTGTAACTCTATATTAAACTTGAAAAAAGCCCACCAATCAATAATCAAGTTTCAGAAGTGCTCTATTTGGTGTTACAATTTTTTTCACAATTGTTAAATGATATGAAATTGACCCATACGGAACAATTATGAAACATGGTTACTATTGAGTAACATATTCCCTATATCATCTTATCTCTTAACAAATTAAACGGTCATGTGAAATGAAATCAGGTTAGCTAAAAGGGAAACGGTCACTCAAATCGCATTTTTAATGCGCAATACCTTCTAAATAAACTTGATAAATAAAAACAACTCTTTAGATTTAGATCAACCTGATCCGACACATACGAAAGTTTACATATTTTTACCGGACTGTGACCTATTATCTGACTTGCCGACCATTTTGCCACATTTAGTTGTCAGTAGTGAACCTTGTTCTTCTGCATTGGAGGGATTTTGTTTTTGTATATCAAAGAACCCTAGACTTAAAACATACAAAAACTGATTTCGATACGTTAATTCGATCAGCTACCAAGACCATTATCACAAGCAGATCTGGAGAAAGTTGTGGTGAAATCCAAAAAGACGAGGGTAGCAGCAAGGGAGTACAGTGGTTTGAGCTCACAATCTGAGGTATGGTCAATGCCAAGGGAAGCAACAGATGATTATCAAGTTCAAGCTGCCATTAATGAGCTCTCAAAGATTGTTGCTTCCCATATTATAAACATTAGATCAGATAATCAAGATCGTCAAGATTAGATCAGATATTCAAGATTGCACCTGCCAATTTTGAGTAGTTTTTTTTTTTTTTTTTTTTTTTTTTTTTTAATTTATTGGCGTTTTGGTCATTTAACTATAGCCTCTGTGTATATTTATTCTAGAAAAGCTGTGCTGTTGACATCCATTAAAAAAATTTTTTCCACTAGTAGGGTTTACGTATATGATTCGATATGTAACAGGGAAATGCAATGTTATTTAATTATGTGATGTTCAATATGTAACATGTGTTAGTTGTAAGGTCCTTTTTTTTACTACTTTACTTTTCAAAAATAGGCAAATTATAGATGCGCATATATCTATAACTAGATTAGAACCTCGTGTATTACACGAGCTGAATAAATATAAATTTATATACTAAATAATAAAATAATATATCTTTAAAAACTTTGTTTATTACACGGATTGAATACATATAATTTTATATACTAAAAAATAAAGAGTTATATCTTTAAAAATCTCGTGTATTTTTGTACAGGTTGAATAAATATAATTTTATACATCAAATAATGAAAAAAAAATACTAAATAATAAATTATTTATATATTTAAAAAACCTCGTATATTGTACGGGCTGAATAATCTAATTTTATATATCAAATAATAAAAAAAGTTACATTATTAAAAAGCTCATGTATTGCACGGGTTGGATAAATGTAATTTTATATAGTAATTCATAAAAAAGTTATATCTTTAAAAAACCCCGTGTATTGCACGGGTTGAATTTATATATCAAATAATAAAAAAGTTATATTTTTAAATACCTCATGTATTACTCGGGTTGGATAAATATAATTTTACACGGGTTGGATAAATGTAGTTTTGTATAGTAAATAATAAAAAAAGTTATATCTTTAAAAAACTTCATGTATTACACAGGTTGAATAAATGTAATTTTATATAGTAAATAATGCCAAGTGGGGCTAGCTCACTTGGTAAAGGCTTTTGCCTTTTAGTGGAAAGTCTTGGGTTCAATCCCAAGCAAGGGTGATTTAGTTGTAAATATAGGAGTTTGGAAGAGTAACATTAGCCATTCAAAAAAAAATATAGTAAATAATAAAAAAGTTACATCTTTAAAAAACCACGTGTAATACACGAGTTGAGTTCTGATTAAATTTAAATTTTAATTTCCTGCATTTTCTCTCCTTAAAATTACATCTTAAGTCATATTCTTTTTTTAATAAAATATATTTAAAACATATATACATATATAGGGGAAGGTTCATTTGAGAAGAAATTTAACGTGAGAAGAAAAAGAAGAAAGGGCATATTAGTAAAAAACTATTTCATTTATAACTCATATCATTAATTATTAACTTTTTAATTAATTAGTCAACTAATCATTAATTATCCTACATATAATCTACAAAACCTACACATATCAAAAATTTTCTACATATACCCTACACATTATAGAATTTTATCCTACACAGTCGAAATTTATCCTACACACCTTGAAAATATATCATACACAACTCGTAATTTATCCTACACAACTAATAATTTATTCTACACTTTAAATTAACTTGTTTTTTTTTAATTTGGAAAAAAGTATATATTTTGAAAAGGAGTTACAAATTTAATTTAGTTAGTTATTAAAGAGGAAGAATACAAATTAATTATTTTTGTAAGTTTACCAATATACCCTTATATTAAAATTAAATGCAAATATTAAATGAAGTAAAATAAAGCATTCTTATTGGTTGAAACTTCTTCTTTTTTCTTCTTACAAAAAAATTATTCTCATTTGAACCCTCCACTATATATATATAAGCCCCCTATATATATATATATATATATATATATATATATATAGGGGGTTGCTAGAATGAGAACCACCCCGAGTTGTAAGAACCGCGAGAACTACACCCCACGGAGCGCCGTTCACCATGATTTTTTTTACAAGTTGATGTGTGTATTATAAACACAGCCGTAAAAAATCATGGCGAACGGCGCTCCGTGGGGTGTAATTTTTTACACCACAAGTTTGGTGTTTTTTAATTTTTTTTCTTTTTTCTTTTTTTTTTCACCAAACTTGTGGTGTAAAAAACTACACCCCACGGAGCGCCGTTCGCCATGATTTTTTACGGCTGTGTTTATAATATACACATCTACTTGTAAAAAAAAATCATGGCGAACGGCGCTCCGTGGGGTGTAGTTCTCGCGGTTCTTACAACTCGGGGTGGTTCTCATTCTAGCGGCTCCATATATATATATATATATATATATATATATATATATATATATATATATATATATATATATATATATATATATATATATATATATATATATATATATATATTAAAAACACCAAACTTGTGGTGTAAAAAACTACCCCCTCGGCCGCGGCGTTTAAATTTTTTTTTTTACGGCTGTGTTTATAATACACACATCTAGTTGTAAAAAAAAATCATGGTGAACGCCCACCCGTGGGGTGTAGTTCTCGCGGTTCTTACAACTCGAGGTGGTTCTCATTCTAACAGCCCCCTATATATATATATATATATATATATATATATCTTACATAATAATATAATGTAACATGACTCTTTTTATTATCAATATTTTTAATAATTATATATATTTAATGGATATCTCATCGTATATCTCTTAAATAATTATTTAATTTTAATAGGCTAAAAAATAGATAGCTCTAATGAATAACATGTGTCCTATAAATGGTTTCTTTTATTATATGTATAGATTTTTTAAACAATTAATAGTCAAATTGATTTAAGTTAATTAATAACTAAAATATTATTGGTTTTTTACTAAAGTTAAAAACATTTAATATTAATTATAAAATACTTTAAGTACAAAAAATGAACTCTTTATTAAAAATTTTAATCAGAATGATACATTTCATCCCCACCTACCCCTAATCTCTTTCACCCGGAAAAAAAAACCCATCACCACCTCCAAAAGTAGAACCTTCAAAAACTGTGTATATATGAAAGTCCACTTTCTCCTAAAACCTCCCGCAAATCCGTAAAGACAAAGAGAGAGAATAAAAGAGAGATGGGGGGGTTAAAAAGAAAAGAAGGTGGTTCGGGTGAGACGAGGAGGAATCCATGATGGCACTGAAACATTTCGGGCCGCATGTTACCGATCACATTGTTCCATATGTACACGCCTCCGACCCTTTCCCGATTCCAACACCCATCAGCCTAAAAACCATAACAATCATTTATTATTGGATTTTATCAGCACTGCTTACCTGACTGTAGAGGACTATCCTAGAAGTTGGGTCTAGCTCAACGGTTCTAGGTATAAAAGCCCATGAAAGATCCTAAATGTCCAATATATAAAGGATGCTTCACCTTTAAAAGGCTCATCTCTCTCTTTACCCTAATCATACTTTTAAATGTTCAACGTAAGAGAACCACTCGGGTTACTCTCACGTATAGGTTTCAAGCATGACTATCAAGTAGTCCGAATGTATGAATATGTGTATGAGTATGACTGATGACAATTGTGTATATAGTATACGTTGAAGCATAACGAGTTTAAGCATGTAAAATGATCATGAAATTTGAGTGTGTAAAAACGAAGTGTAATGATAATATGTGTGAGATTGTCATGAAATATCGGTTAAAACGTGTGCGATGATATGCATGTGTAGTTGTTTGAGCAAAACATTGACTTTATTGGATTCAAAATAGATTGAGTTTGTCGGGAGTAAATATTGTGAGAATATAAAGTATCAATTTGTTATGCGATATGTGGTTTGTAAAAAGGAAATGCTACTTTTGTTTCAAAAAAAAAAAAAATTGGGATTCACGTATGTCGTAGATTGTCTGCGTCTATGAAGTTTCCTTGCCCACGTATTTGGATTTAGAATTGTGTATTAGCAATGCTTGATTTTTTTTAAACAGTGAGCTTGTGACAACCCTCACCAAATCAGGTATCCGTACGACTTAATTAATATTTAATTACTGCTTAATTACTGTGCTTGCTTACAATTATGGATAAACTGCTACATGAATTCTGATACGTACACTTACATGCATCATACTTTATTTACTTGTCACTCCATTATTTACATACAGAACTTTAGTGACAACCTTGATGCACAAAAGCACAGTAGCACAATGAACGGATAACCCATTAAACATGCTGATAAAGCCAGCATCAGGTAGACACTGCCTCTAAGGCCTGTATGAGCCAGAGATACTTTACTACACTAATAGAGGGTGTAGGGAAATGAGGGTTGTAGAACTGCGTCACTAGGTGATAGTTATAGTGACCGGATGTGCCTAATACATGATTTAAACACAAATCCTGCACTTTAATATAAAATTCAGCATTTTAGCAAACTAGTAAAGTGCAAAAGCATGGGAAAATAATATTAGACACTTTCCAAAGTGTCGGGAATTCTTCGTGTCACTAAAAATAATAATAACGACACTTTAAAGCTTTGTTAAGCACTTTAACGGATCAGTATCCGACCGAACAACCGGACTTTACCCGGAACACAAAAAATATTGTCATTGACATTGTTTTTCTTTTTCTGAGCCAGTTAAGGTCCCCGAATACCCTAACACCCGCCACAAGGCACTACACTCTAGTAACTAACTTAAGGGTCCTACTTAACAAACTAATACTTAACTACTTAGTTAAAATTCAACCAAATGCCCCCCCCCCCCCACACTTTAAAGCTTTGTTAAGCACTTTAACGGATCAGTATCCGACCGAACAACCGGATTTTACCCGGAACACAAAAAATATTGTCATTGACATTGTTTTTCTTTTTCTGAGCCAGTTAGGGTCCCCGAATACCCTAACACCCGCCACAAGGCACTACACTCTAGTAACTAACTTAAGGGTCCTACTTAACAAACTAATACTTAACTACTTAGTTAAAATTCAACCAAATGCCCCCCCCCCCCCCCCCCCGCTGAACCGAAATTGTCCCATGTAGGACACACTCACACCAATTTAATTATTATAATCTTGTTGGTCTCATATCTTGAAGGCATTTGATGCAATGGTTAAAGACATTAGAAAAGTCTATAAGTAAACATGGTGGTTAGGAGTCCCATACATACTAAACAATTCACAACAAAAAAATTCTCTTCCTTTCCCCTTGACTCTCGGCCGAGAGCTTTCACAACCATCCATCCACTTTCAAAATTTGATCAAGCCATTCCAAGCATCCACAAGTGTGAAGGATCTCATACGAGGAAGCCCGGTGCTTGCGGATTGCCAATGACCCCTCTACGACGCTATTAACCACCCGTTTTTCGACTAGTTTCTTCCCTAGCCTCGAGCTAGTAGTAAGTGACTCTAAACACCTTCTTGATCTATTCTAAAGTGGTTAATAAGAGTTTTGTCGGTTGAAATTCATGAACATGTAAGAACAAAATTAAAAGTCTACTAAAGAAGATGAACAAGGTGGATAATAGATGAATATTAGTGTAAAACTTATAAAACTAGTTTTGTTATGGTTATTTATTGTTGTTGATTGCTAGTATGGGAATGGATCGTCATCAAACCACGCTAGATTATGTTCACAAAACATGAACTAGCCTTATGTTAAGTCGTAAAGCTATTAGATGACGAACCCTTCCAAACATAAACATGAACTTGTGTAAAAACAATTTTTCTTATGAAATGGAGTTCTAAATTAGTAGATCTAAGGACCTACAAGTGGTATTTTCGAAGAACCAAGTGTCAAATGAAATCATATTTTTAAAGCCGGATCTTTCAAAACAAAGGTGATTTTGGTGAACACACAAGTGTGTAGACGCTTGTGTAACAAAAAGATTTAACAAGGAATTATTTTTGTAATATTTGACAAGAATTTAAAAACAAGATTCTCAAGAAACCGAGTTTATTTATAAAAGGATCTACTAAAAATATGGGGAAAGTTACTACATATCTTACACAAACCACAAGTTCATGTGTTTTGCGATTTATATCTATTTTGACTATTTTGATGACGAAACTTTGTTGATTAATATTGGGAACATTGTTGATTTGAATTTTTAAAAGAAAATGATACGCTAGAAAGCGTGGCCACCTCCAGTTACAGGGGAAACTCTGGCGAAATTTTTCCAAAAATCTAACACTTGGAAATATTTTTATCACAAGTGTTATGAATATAATTTTTAACTTTTTTCAAATAAACTTCGCCACGATTTTTATTGCGAAACTTCCAAGTGTCGGAGGTGGGATTTTCACAAAAATAAAACATGATAAATATATATTTAGTATATATTTTCCGTAATAACACTTGTGAGATTTTTATGATTACTTTGTGAAGTATCTAAATATTATTTTTAGAGTAAAAATAATATTACGAGAATACACCGAATATTAACAACTCCAAAATAATACGAACGCCTTCAATAAATATTTAAGTTACAACGGTATTATTAATACCACCCGAACTTTAACTGTAACTTACGTATTTTCAGAAAATACGCATAAGTGTGTATTTTGACAAGGAAATTATTTTGGGAAACTATATGTAATAAAAAAATATATTTTTGGGAAAAATATTTATATTTTGGAGAAAGAATTAAAATATATTTTAAGTGAGACTTAATAATATATTTCGAAGTTATACGAACACACATGTATTAAACCCCCATCCTTGGGAAGGAATATATTTATCAAATAATTACGAAGTGTAAACACGAAATAGTTGCCTAACTATTTCCCAAAGACATTAAACCTTAAACTAAGGCACGACCGTCCGTCTAATAGAAGTTAGTACGTGTAGGTCGTCGCACAGCAAATCGTCTAGGAGATACTTTTTAGAGACGCACTTCGGTGAGTTCATGTCCCCCTTTTCTCTTAACTGTTTTCAGTTTTCTAAACTGCGGGGGTGAAATACATGTTACTATGATTACAAGTACTTTTTACACGGTATGGTTAGCGTAAGGAGGGTTACTACTTAGATCATGTGAGTGGGTAGGCGTGAACTGAAGGCCATTAATCCTCAGAGTAGGACCGAGGGACAGTAGCGGTAGATCTATCTGGGTGTAGCGAGCCCAGCCCCAGGCCCATCAGAACGGACCTCGGGGTGACTTTGTGCCCAACGCAAATATGCTAGGTTTGAGTCTTCCTACAGCACATCACACATATTAATGGCCTTGCAAACCATTGGTGATCTCTTTATTTCCTTATTTGCTACATACCAGGGTTTTTATACATACAAAGGTTTTACTTACTCACTACACATGAACTCGCTCAACAATTTTGTTGATTTTTCCAACTTACATGTATTTCAGGGAACTAAGGATTCTGGCACGGTATGCTAAGTTGCGTTAGAGTTACGGGATCATCCTCGTTTAGGGATTGCGACTTTTACCTGGACGAGTCGCAAGTCTTAAACGGTGTTTACTTTAAAGTTTGTGGTTTTGTCTTAAGAACAATGTTTTCATTTGGTAGGTTGTAATTTCCGTTGCATGTGTCAACGCTTTGAGCCAATGTTGTTACTTTTGTTTTTAAGACTTTAATGGATGATTCTGCATGGTTTTACATTCATATAGCTTGGTTATGATTAAGCTATGGTATTAAGAAGTCACACCAAATTAACCCACGCTTCCGCAAAGCCAGGGTGTGACAGAGCTTGCTTCATTTAAAGTATTTTGTATTGAAACAAGAAGGTTGTTTTTCAAAAATTCCCGTAAAAGACTTTGGTTTTGAAAAGAACTTTAGTAAAATGAACTTATAGATAGTCGAACTTCGTTGGTATAGTCGTGTAGGTGTAGGGTTACTATGGGTATGTTTGGCAAAAGTAGCTGGTGGCTGGTAGCTGTAAGCTGAAAGCTGGTAGCTGGTGGCTGGAAGCTGGTAGTTGTAGCTGGTAACTAGTAGCTGTAGCCTTTTAGATATATTTGGTGTTTGGTAGAGTAGCTGGAGCTTTTAATAAAATGTATAAAATGACCAAAATGGACATAAGTAAAAATTTAGAAAGTTGGTGCATTAAAAAGTTCCTTATTTTTAGAGGTTAAAATAGTCATTTTTTTTCCTAAAAGCTTGTAGCTCCTTCTAAACGCTACTAGTAGTAGCGTTCAACAAAAAGCTTCAAGCTCCTAACCTAAAAGCTTAAAGCTCCTTCAACCAAACAAGACTTTTTATTGAGTAGGAGCTTTTACTTAAAAGCTTAAAGCTAGAAGCTTCTAAAAGCTCCATACCAAACATACCCTATGTCTAGTGTATGTATTGGGAGTTAGTTTGGCCGGGAAGATGGTTGTTATAGGTTGATCGAACAGTGGGTTGATGGTAAGGTGTCGGGTTCCGACTCAATACCTATATGTATGATGCTTGGTGTTTAACGCTACGGTGTGCGAGTGGGTTACCGGTCATGGGTATTGAAAGGTTCCCTAGGTGTGGGTTGTATTGGGTTTCTTGTGTTGTGAGTATAGGCGAGGGTGGTAAGATTCTTGTGCTAAGGTATTGATGGATTTTCTGGTAGGAGAGCTAGTACTAACTACTAAGTTAGGATTTGTTGTTGAAAGTCCAAGTCTCGAGGGTGTATGGTTGGTCATTTGCGTTTGTCGGTTAGGTTGTTAATGAACTAATTATGTTTTACCAACTAAGCGAGGTTATCGAAGCGACTTCTATAAGGTTTATACGTATGTGAGAGAAGGTTTCATTGGTTCTCTATTGGGAACAAAATGTCTTTAGTATAATAGTATAATGTGAGTGTGTCGGATATGGAATTGTGGGCAAGAGATTCATTAGACTGGCTAGGTTAATAGGTGGCATTTCATAAGATTTTGAAAATCGGGTAATAAAGCATTTAAGGTGTGATTAGGAATTTCGTGCATGTGATTTATGTAAAATAGATTGTAAGGTAAGAAATATGTTTGATAAAACAATGAGATTTGAGATTTTTGCATAAGTAGAAATTTTGACAAAATGATAAAAGGTTTAAGTATATGACTTGATCGTGTGGTTGGCATGATAAAGTTTCTTGAAAAAAATGAGAATCGGTAATGATCATGGAGGTAAGGAAATCATCCCTAACTCGTTGGTGAAGTCGTTGTAAGAAGGGAATGAGCGGAGCTAATCGTCAAGGTAAGGGAATCACTCCTATCTTGATGATATGCTCCCATTTTTTGGGAATATGAGTAGTGTTCATCTTGCGGTGTCATTTTGAAATCGCATATATAAATAGTTGCAAGACATATGGAAAGGATAAGGATGATATGTATGTGTAATCGTTGTGAAATAAATTTTGAATTCCGAAAAGGAGAAGTTTGATTCGTGTTGTGCATAAAATCGATTCTAGTATGACGTTGTTTTGACTAAAAGTTGGATTGTTCCGAAACGAAACTTTAACCAAACCAAAGTGGTCGAAAGTTCTTTTGAGTTTAGGAAGCATGCTTTGGCCTAATAGGTATAATACTCTTGCCCAAATTTCAGTTAATGGTATTCACCCTTCCGGTTACTACATGTCCTTAGTCAATTGAACGTTCGAGACTTTGGCAGGATTGAAAATCGAGGAGTGGCACTAGTTATCAAGATGCGGGTTTCACCCCTAACATGATAGCAACGTTCCCCAAGTGTGGTTGGTACTCGTCGGGTCAAGAACATTAATTCCGACATATTGACGAGGGTCCACTAGAGTTTGAATTGGAAATTTTCCATTAAGGTGAGAATTTCAGTCCTAACTTGATGGTGAAATTACGTGCAAAACAAATATGCAGATTGAGAGTTGTTCACCAAATTGTAGCTTTCACGCCTATTTTGATTAAGTCGTCTCGTTTGTATAATATGAGTGTTTTCATGTTCTCACATGGTCGTGTAAAGTTGACTTAGGAAAGGCATATGTTTTGAAATAAGAAGGTAAACATGAGCACATAAAGACTTTTTAAGAATTTAGCATATAAATCATGAATGGTTAAGTAAGGTGCTTAACTATAGACTAGGTCAAAAGCATGACAATTTTCCTAATTCCCTATAGTTATGGCTCTTATACCAATCTGTCACACCCCAACCGATGGCGGAAAGATCGGAGTGTGACGAATGAGATTGCTCGAGACTTCACAACACTACATGTGACAAGTATTTAATAAACAAATCTCATTTCATTGCTAACATCAAGTACATTGTTTGAAATAGAAGTACAACAAGTTTGAAATAAAATAAATACAACAAGTATTAAAGATTAAGGTGCGTTTCTAGGCATCCTACTAGATTCCGTGCATCATCATCATCATCATCATCATCAAACTCCTGCAATACGTATTAAAATATAGTTCAATACAAAAGTATTGGCGTGCATACAAGTTTGAATACTAGCATATGTATATAAAAGTTTGAACAATTCACATGACAAAATTGTTATCAAGAATTAACATATAACTGGCATGCGATTAGACAAGTCAATCATCTGATTACCCAAGTATTAAAGAGACTTAACATGACCACAAGACTACGGGCGGTACGTTACTCCTATAACGCTATATATGTTAAGGGGAGACTCGTACGAAGTTAATGACAAGTTTATCACAAAAGAATGTTCCAATGTATACGAACTCAAGCATAACGTATTAAGCATGTATGTTGGATTGTTTTTTGTGATTTAAGTATAAAGTATAAGTGATTGCGTGTGTTTAATAGCATAAATGTATTGCACCCAAAAGTGTAAAAAGGGTCATGTATACTCAAGGTTTGTGAAGAAATTTTCATTTAGTGAGTTTGACGAGTCTTAAGTTGTTGGAACACCGAAGTTACCAATTTTGGTTCTTGAACTATTTGCCCAAAGTTGAAAATCTTGGAGATTTGAAAGAGTTTGGAAATAATTTGAAGGTGGTGCAAGTGTTTGGAAGTAATTTGGAGGTGGTGCAAGTGTTTGGAAGGTGTTAGGGTTGGTATTTATAAGAGGGTTAATTGGTTGGGGGTTTAAATGAAGCTAGCTGGGAGTTAGGAGAGATATTAAATGAGTTGGTTGGAAGTTAGAAGGTGGGTTTGGGGTATTAAATGAGTTGGTTGGAGGTTATGACATTAAAGAAAGTGGTTCGGGAGATGAAAATTTTCATTTTTAGTCTTTGCACTTGTATTGTTAATTATTTTATACTATAAAGGTGTATGCAGGTATATTATAAGTATGATACATGTATGAATGTGATTTCGAGAAAATATAATCTCGATGTATGCCTCGGTTTTAAATTAAAACGTGTATTTCGCGACTGATTACATATTATGCATGTATGATTAAACAAGGTTGATATAAAAATACGATTTCCATTATGATCAACGTCTCGAGATTACAAGGATTGAAATGAAGTAAGAATACAAGTTTCTAAAAGTAAAAATGCGAAGACAACTTTCTAAATATGGAAAGTACAGAAAATGCGAAGCATTACACAATACATATGGTTCTTACAGATATAACTTTTTTATTATTTATTTTATTATTTAGTATATAAAATTCATTTATTCAACCCGTGTAATACACATGGTTATAACCTAGTTTACCTATAAATTCAAGTAGACTGATTACGTAGCTAGTTTCTGATTTGACTATACGAGTCGGTACATTTATACCTCTTAATGGCGGATTTAGACCAAAATTTCATAGGTAACGTTCAATTTTATTTACCGTACTTCATATAATATAAACGAAAAAAAATAAAATCCCAATAATAAAAAGCTCGAAAACGGGTGCAAACGAGCTAGAGCCCGAGCTCAGCTTAAGCTTAAAATAAACGAGCTTGAGCCCAGTGGCGGATCTAGACAAAAAAAAATGGCTCGCAAGCTGCTCGAGAAAAAGCTCGAAACGAACCGAGCCTTATCAAGCCTGAGCCTAGCTTGAGCCTAAAATAAAGCTCGTTTGTTTAGCAAGCCCGAGCTCGAGTCTGGCACGTGAAGCTCGTCAGGCTTGTCGAGCCTTATCGAGCTATAGTGTAATATTAGTTTTTATTAATATTTAATAACATTTATCGTTTATTTAAAGTTGTCTACTAAACGAGCCAAGCCGAGCTTATTTAAACTTGTTTACAAGCTGAGCCTAAATCTGAAAATAAACTTGTTTAGCTGATAAACGAGCCGAGCTCGCAAGCCTAAATGACTTTAATATTTATAATATTTTTATTTAACATATTATTTAATAGATGATAAACAAGCCGAGCCCAAGCTACACTCGAGCTTTGAAAACAAAGCTTGAACTTAGCCAAGCTCAAGCTCTCACAAGTTAATCGAGCTCTAGCGTGGTTGAGCTCAGGCTCGACTCGTTTGCACTCCTAGTAACAATGGAGGTGCATGGTCTTGCCTGTTGTATTAACGTTCACTTCTTTTTCCCCTTCAAAAATCGATTATTACTGGTATTGGGGCTTTAATCTAGTATTTTAATTGGGCTTTTAACTTATAAATTAGGTAGTGAGCTTTTAATAAAACTTTCACACAATAAAGGTGTTGGGCTTTTTAAGATTTGAGGAGTAACATAATTTAATTTGAAGGGTAGCGTAATACAAAAAAACGTAAAAAAATAAAAATAAAAAAATGCACTATGTCGAAAAAAGTTGAGGAGTAGCAGATGCTACCCTCACGATATACTACATCTGCCCCTACAATGACGGATCTAAAAATTTTTTCTTTAAGATTTTTTTTGTTAGATTTTCACTAATTTTTTCTAAATTATGCAAAGTTTCCATTATTATTTTCCAAATTAAGGATTACCGAAAACCCTCAAAACCCTTAAATTCGCCTCTCATGCCACTACAACATATATAAACGTGTGAAAGATACACTTCACTATAAACGTTTTTTATATGATTTACTTTTTGCATGCAAAGTGACCTCTTATGGATCCCAATAGTTCACAAGGACAACATCCTAGAAGTTCACAAATTAATTTATTATATATTACTTGAGGGTTTTGACCCTTGTTTCCCTCGACTAGATAAACGTTAGGTACCTTTTCCATTGTGTTAAATAATATCATTATCATTAAATATTAAAGTTAGACACGTAAAGGTTAGTTAAGTCGAGTAGAAACAAATTAGCACAAACGTGACACAAGCACACATTCATAGACCCAATCAAATATTCCGCCACCAAATTCATTCTCTTCCTCACACCACCCTTTCTTGACTACTGTAACCTCCTTCACATGTTTAACCAATTTTATAATCATATCTTTTCCTTGACCCTTTGAAACTTCCCTTCTTCAAATCATCCCATCATAATCCTATAAATTCACTCTTAAAAGTATATTCTCCCAACTCAATCGTCACTTCAACTCTTCTTCCTCAAAGCTGTATCTGAAACAACTAACAGCCTCCTCTATTCATTGTTTGTCTTCCTTAAACCTTCATCTGAAACGACCACCATCAATAACTGGTTTTACTAGCAGTCCCCCTAGGCTGTTCTTGAATCTTAATCATGATTCTCACAACTCTAGTTGTGTTTGTGATGTTCATCATTGGTTTCTGGCTAATCCCTAGAGTATTATCAAGAACAGCAGTAGGACACTTGTTGCAAAACAAGTGGAAAGACTTAGAAGAATGTTTTCACCAGCACCAGATCTACAAAATCCCTAAATTCAACCAACAAATGCAGGAAAATCAAGTGTATCGAAAAGTTCTCATCTATCTTAACTCATTACCGTCAGCTGAAGATTCCGATCTTGTTAATCTACTCTCAGGTAATAACAAACCTAACGAGATTAACCTAATAATCGACTCTGCAAATCAAAAGTTTTCCGATACGTACCTCGGTTCGCGAATCTTCTGGACGTTCGAAACCGATTGTTTACTGTTGAAAATCAGACGTAAAGAGAAACGAAGAATCCTCTCTTCGTATCTTCAACACATTCACAACGTCACCGAGCAGAAAACGCAACAAATCCAGCTGCACATCAACGCCGTGAGTTCACCGGAAAACCGCCGGTGGATAACCGTTCCGTTCAGTCATCCGGCGACGATCGATACGTCGGTGATCGATTCGGATCTGAAAAACAAAATAAAATCGGATTTAGAATCGTTTTTGAAATCCGAACAGTATTATCACCGGCTCGGACGTGTATGGAAACGGAGTTACTTACTTTATGGTCCTTCCGGTACCGGAAAATCGAGCTTCATCGCCGGAATGGCGAAGTTTTTACGCTACGATATCTACGACGTCGACCTGTCGAAAGTTTCAGACGATTCAGATCTGAAAGTGCTTCTGTTGCAAACAACGAGACGATCGGTGATCGTTGTTGAAGATCTGGATCGGTATCTTGTGGAGAAAGTTAAAATATCCGGAATTTTGAATTTTATGGACGGGCTTGTTTCATCGTGCGGTGAAGAACGCGTGATGGTTTTTACGGTTAGTAATAAAGAACAAGTTGATCCAACGGTTCTAAGGCCTGGAAGAATAGATGTTCACGTGCAGTTTCCGTTATGTGATTTTCCCGCCTTCAAAACACTTGCTAGTAGTCATTTGGGGTTGAAAGAACACAAGCTTTTCCCACAAGTTGAAGAGATTTTTCAAAGTGGTGCGAGTTTAAGCCCCGCTGAGATAGGTGAGATCATGATGTTTAACCGTGGGTCACCCACCCGAGCGATTAAAACCGTCATTACCGCATTGAAGTCGAATACTAACACTGATGCAAAGCCGGTGACGGTGAGTAAAGAAGAGCCTTTGAGACTGACGCATAGTGTTTCGGTTGGTGGTGCACTTGGAGTGCCTTCGGGGTTGTTGGGTCATGGTGGGTTACCGCCAAGGTTGATGTATAGTGGTTCGGCTAGGACGGTTGAGGAATCGCGTGGGACACGATCGTTTCGTGGGGATAGTATTCAAACGGTAAAAGAGTTTAAGAAACTTTACGGGCTATTGAAGCCGAAACATAAGAAGGAGTTCGTAGATGATGAAAACTCTCGACATGAGGTTTCGGTATTTTAGTTTCTTTGTTTTTATTTGTTCAGTGTAAAGTTCACATATCCATTTAAATGTACAATGGTCTCTTTTGTTACCTTTTTATAGTTTATGAAATGAAATTTTATTTATTTATTTATTTATTTATTTTTTTTTTGTGAAAGATGAACTTCATCAAAATCTATTATCGATACTGAAAAAAGGCAAGATCGGTTTTTCGCCTGTACTATCTAGTTTACCCAAAAATGATCACTTTATTTGTGCCAAGTGGTCCATTAGCCTATGACTGAATCGGTGGAATCCACGATTCCAGGTTATCTGCGTTGGAACGACTGTTTTGATTTGATTATCAAAAACCAAAACAGAAAAGTTATAAATAAATAAACCTTCAAGTAGGTGGTGCACATTTTATTCCATCTATTATAGGTCTCATATTTGAATTTCACTTCTACTAAGTTACTACTTTTAACTTTAACCCTCTTAATAATCACTTGTACAACACAAACTGCATTTCTCATAAGCTCTAGTCATGTGTGCCCACACATTCACCGTAACATCGTCATTTTTGCCAAGATGGAGGTGGCAGAAATGAGGATGTTACGGTGGATGTGTTGAGACACAAGGCTACAACGTATGAGAAATAAGGTTTTTAGGGAAAAACTAGGGGTGACTAGTATATCGAATAAGATTAAGGAGGGGAGATTGAGATGGTTTAGGCACGTGAAGAGGAGGCCGGTGACAACACCGGTTAGAGCAGTGGACTCCCTTTGTGTGGAGGGTAGGAGGAGCAGAGGAAGGCCCAAACTGACTTGGGAGGAGCGGATTAGGCAAGATTTGCTGGAGTTGCACCTTTCTGAATACATGGTCCATGATAGGAGTTCGAGGAAACGTAGGATTAATGTTAAGGATTTTTAGGAGAGAGTGAGGAGGTGTCTGAGATTTTTGGGTTAGGAGTTAATATATCCTGCTTTTTAGGTGGACTTTACATGTGTTTATCATCTTGTGCGTGTGTGTGTGTGTGTATTGTTGTAGGGGCTATAGCTGTGTCTATTATGTTATGTTAGTCGTTACTACTTATTCTGTGATTGGTAGAGTCCTATTGCTATATCTGTAGTTCGCATTGTTTGCTTGATGTTTGGTTTCGAGCCGGAGGTCCTTTTGGAAGCAACGTCTTTATCCATATGGATAGAGGTAAGGTTTGTATACATCCCACCATCCCCAGACTCCACCAATAGCTTTGCTATTTGTGGTAGTTACTAGGTACGGTCGTTGTTGTTAACTCATGGTATTAACGGGTCTTATAAGTTTATCGATGGCAGATTCTCGCAACTAAGAAAAACTAAAAGCATTAGTAAACTGTCCCCAGCTTTGAACAAAGAAAACATAGTATTTGAATGCCGAAGGGTATTGAAGAGGGTCAAAACTATGAACTTTAAAATTTATCCAAAATTGATTTTTTTTTTGGGTCAAAGTTCAAACATTTCAACTTCTCATTAAACTAGTCAACAAAACATTAGAATAGTTCATGTCATTTTCATGCCTTGTGGTTTTAATAAATTATGATCTTACCAAACAAATATTTTCATTATTGTATTGACACTTCCTAATCTTTTTGTATGTTTCCTCTCGTTTCTGTTAGTTAAAAAGTATAAAAGCATATACCAACAAATTTTGTATATTTATAATTTATCTTGTGAATTTGTTAGAGGAAGTTAAAAAATCAGTCCTTGGATTATATGTGAATAGTCAATATTGCCACTTAATAATTAAACACACACTCTAGCCCCTCAACTAAGAATTGCTAATAGATACGTTTCCTTAGACGATGGGATGTGGCGTCGGGGAAGACATCGGGGAGGTGAGGTGGCAGGTTATCCCATCGGGGAACACCGCCCCTCCCGACCCTTCTTCGGTGCAGACGGGGAACTCCCTCTGATCTTCCTGATCATTTGTGCTGTTGTTTGTTGATTGGAGGAAAATCAAAGGGGGTGAGGGGAAACTATTTCCCTTGATGAAGATAGAGGGGGAGGTGGTGATATGGAGGTGATGTAGAAGTGAGAGTGTTGATGTGGATGGTGGGGGAGGGGGGGGGGAGGTGTTTCTTTCACACCCCATAGTGTTAATGATATTCTTATGAACAATTAATATTAGTATTTGAAATTAATTCTATTAATGGAAAATGGAAAATGGAAAATCATAAAAGTTGTTATTTTTGTGTCTTATATACTTATGGTTTTGTCATTACTATCTCGTATATATGGCCATGAAATACACGATAACATAGTCACGTATAATCCTTTGTGTCTGATGATAGTACACAAAAAGGAATAAATGATACTCGAATCACATCCGATATCTACTTATCTGCTCAGATGTCATCAAGAAACGTCCACTTTGGTCACTACATGTCCTGGAACAACTAACGTCAAGTTTATGCACACCAATATTAATCATTTCTTATAAAATTGTATGACAAATTTTAAAAAAATATAAATATCATCGTCATCTAGTAAATGTCGTAGCATGATGTAATTTTCAAATCAAGATCTAAACAACACTCAAGTGTGACAATTTCAAAAACCTAAAATAGTTTATATGCAAAGGTAAACGTACAAAACATTTATGCAAAGGTAAACGTCAGCATTTGAGGCGGTGGTGGAGTTAGCTGGTGTTTATCGCTTTATGTGAATCCCTTTCTTTCTCAATTGCATATATCCAAAAGCAAATTCTCCTTCAGGTGATTCACGTAATCAGTTCTATTCTACATTCTTACGTTTTAGGGTTTCGTTATTTGCTTAAATTTGTTGTAGTTTGGCTTTTAAAACTGTGATCTGGTTCGAAAATCTGTTTTGCTACGATCATTGCCACTCGGAATTAGCTGATTTAACCTGAATATTATGTATATCAAACGTGTACAAAGAATTTATTCAACAAATCTTATGATTTTGATCAGGAAATGTTGAAATGTGGTTTTGTAGAACATGAGAAATTTGATTATTTAGAGTTCATTTTTATTATGATTTGTTATGAGGTCTTTGATATGATGAGGCTAATTGATTACAGATCTTAACAGACTCATAGATTATGATGAGGCTCTTACAATTTGCATTCATTGTCGCATTAGCATCTGGATTTGCAGCTATTTTCATCTACATCAGTGGCGTTTCGGATCTAAGTACGTTTTCTGTTTGTTTTGTTATGAATGAATTGTTGAGTTAGTTTAGTTTGATTTGATGTTGTAATTGGTAATGTGAGTAGACAGGACGTTGAACGTTTCCGATGAAGAAATTGAAGCGTTGTAGTCGTTGCAGAGTGGATTTCAGAACTGTGTGGTGAGTTTTTTGTGTGATTTAAGTCATTTAACTGTGGTTTTGTTTATTGCTAACTTGTAATGGAATGCTTATTAGTGTATGGAGTAGTTGCAAGTAGTTATACGGTTATAGGTTGTTACGTTTGAATCTGTATGGTGGTCAGTAGAAAGTTGATTGGGATACATTGTTTGTACAAGTTATTTTGTGAAGTCTTTAAGGAATGAAGATTGAAGAATAGAGGCGGTGGTAGAGTTAGCTGGTCGCCGGAGTGTCAGCATTTGAGGCGGTGGTGGAGTTAGCTGGTGTTTATCGCTTTACGTGAATCCCTTTCTTTCTCAATTGCATAAATCCAAAAGCAAATTCTCCTTCAGGTGATTCACGTAATCCATTCTATTCTGCATTCTTACGTTTTAGGGTTTCGTTATTTGCTTAAATTTGTTGTAGTTTGGCTTTTAAAACTGTGATCAGTGACATTAGCATCTGGATTTGCAGCTATTTTCATCTACATCAGTGGCATTTCGGATCTAAGTACGTTTTCTATTAGTTTTGTTATGAATGAATTGTTGAGTTAGTTTAGTTTGATTTGATGTTGTAATTGGTAATCTGAGTAGACAGGACGTTGAACGTTTCCGATGAAGAAATTGAAGCGTTGCAGTCGTTGCAGAGTAGATTTCAGAACTGTGTGGTGAGTTTTTTGTGTGATTTAAGTCATTTAACTGTGGTTTTTTTATTGCTAACTTGTAATGGAATGCTTATTAGTGTATGGAGTAGTTGCAAGTAGTTATACGGTTATAGGTTGTTACGTTTGAATCTGTATGGTGGTCAGTAGAAAGTTGATTGGGATACATTGTTTGTACAAGTTATTTTTTGAAGTCTTTAAGGAATGAAGACTGAAGAATAGAGGCGGTGGTGGAGTTAGCTGGTCGCCGGAGTGTCAGCATTTGAGGCGGTGGTGGAGTTAGCTGGTGTTTAACGCTTTATGTGAATCCCTTTCTTTCTCAATTGCATAAATCCAAAATCAAATTTCTATTCCACATTCTTACGTTTTAGGGTTTCGTTATTTGCTTAAATTGGTTGTAGTTTGGCTTTTAAAACTGTGATCAGCGGCATTAGCATCTGGATTTGCAATTATTTTCATCTACATCAGTGGCGTTTTGGATCTAAGTACGTTTTCTCTTAGTTTCGTTATGAATGAATTATTGAGTTAGTTTAGTTTGATTTGATGTTGGAATTGGTAATGTGAGTAGACAGGACGTTGAACGTTTCCGATGAAGAAATTGAAGCGTTGCAGTCGTTGCAGAGTGGATTTCAGAACTGTGTGGTGAGTTTTCAGAACTTGTATGGTTGTTACGCCATCAGCCTACACAAACGCCTTCATAGATGGTAACACTTCAGTTTTTTTCTTTTGATCTTTGATTTATATTTGTTTCTTTTGAACATAATGATGACTGCAGTAGTATATGGTAAAACATGTTGGATAATTGGTTTTAGACGCTTAATATAGGTTACAGATATAATGATCTTCTATTTCATTGATATGCAATCTACGTGTCATGTAAAATAAAGTCGTTTAATTTGGACAGGGCAGAGGAGGACCATGTTTATCGAAACACAATCCACTCCGAATCCGTTATCCTTAATGTTTTATCCCGGGAAGCCCGTGATGGAAGTCGGGAGTGCAGACTTCCCAAACGCTCGTACGGCTATGGGTTTAACACTGGCAAAGACCCTTTACAAAGTCGACGTTGAGCTTATCTCGTGTTAATTTACGTCTAGATCATCGAAATAACATAACATATTATGTTGTTAGTGCAGGAATTAATCGCGTGTTCTTTGGTTCAGATTTTGTAACTGTAACAAAGTCAGAAGACGTTTCTTGGGATCTTCTATAACTTGATTCATCTTTACGAAACTAACTTTTGGTAATATTATGATCATAGAGAATATTTTAGCCATGTTGAGTCCTCGGTTTAAAAAAGCGAGAAGCGCACAAAAGCGACAAGGTCTAAAACCGATCCGAAAAATCAGTTCATCAGCAAAAGCATACTTGCAGAATCAGTTTTTACTCGCTGCGAAATCAGTCCGTTTGCGGAAAGGTTTTTACTTGCAGAATTTGACTCATTTGCAGTTCCGTTCAACGACAGAAATTATTTGTTGTTGTTATTATTTGTTGCAGTTGCAAATCAGTCGTTGTTCAGTCGTTATAATCAGTCGTGAAATCTGTTCGAGGTCCGTGTTCGTTGTAGAATCAGCGTAAATCGCAGACGCGATTCGCTGATCAAAAGCAGATCTGTTGTTGTTTAGTCCATACGCAGAATCGTTGTCCTTCACTGAAATCAGCCGTTGAACAAATCGTTGACTGCAGATCTGTTTTTGTTGTTCAGTCCATACGCAGAATCGTTGTCCTTCACTGTTATCAGTTGAAGAAACAGTCCGCAGAAACAGTCCGCAGAATCGTTGTCCTTCACTGCTGATTAATGCTGATATTGAACTTATTTTTGCAGGTTGTAAGCGATTCGAGCCTAACGATATCAGATGTGTACTGGAGCTGGAACAAGAGCTCGTCTTCATTAGAGAATAGTCTTAGTCAAGAAGCCAGTGATGCGGAGAAAGCTCGGACGGTGTGGGAGGTAAGTGAAAAGTTGCTTAGTTTGGCTTAGTCAACAGTTTTTAAAGTTGCTCAATAGTTTTAACATATATATGTTTGATTATATAATTATCAGCTATGTTTGATTATAAAATTTACAACACAGCCCTTGAAAGTTAATAAAGTCGTTTTTTTCTTTTTGTAACTTGATTCACACTACGACTCCTGAACGTTAATAAAGTTTATCATTTTGAGTTCGGACTTTCTATTTCAGGGTGGTCAGAGTAAGGTTCAGGGTCCTGATCATGGTCAACAGCTTCCACCTAGGCAGCCTGCTTCGGTCAACAGTATGAACCAAGGTTCTATGCAGCAGATGAATCGACCGCCACTTGAAGCACAAATGCAACCGTCAACTGCTAATGCTGGAACTATTAATGTGAAAAGTGAAAGTCAACCAAATGACCAAATGAGACGCTTAGAGTCCAACGATAAAGAACTTTAAGCTGTAGCTTTCACAAGCGGAACGAACAATATAAAACGAGAAGGGCACGAGGAGATAAGTCATTTACAAAAATAAGAATTAATGGGGTGGTTGCGAAGAAGTGGCTTTCACCAAAGCTTTCTTCTCCTTATGGTGGAAAACTGACAGATTTTGGATCATCCAACTCACGTTTGCGTAAAGGAATTAGCGATCAACAGTGTCACATTCGAAGCGGCAATTTGTCTTTTGAATAATTTTGTGTCTATTTTAATTTTGCAGAGTTGATTTTTAAAAATTACATTACCTTCTTTCCGTTAAATACTACCAAGCTTTGACATAATCTGTCACCTCATTATGATTGTTCATGTTGATTTAATTCAAAATTCATCTTTCTTTGTAAGTATTTAGTTACTCAAATACTAATAAAACCTTTCTTCAAAATAAACATAAAAAACATCAAAATGTAAGGTTTATCTTAGAGTAAATTACTTTCTTTGTAATCTCTCTTTTTGAAACAGAGGTTAGGATTTCAAACAGTGGTATGAGAAACATATGTTTGAAACCTCTGTTTGGTTACAAACAGAGTCTTGAGAAACAGTGATTTGGCGAAATAGAGATTACCCTTTACAAACAGTGGTTGACAGTCAAACACAGTTTTTTAGATACCTCAAACAAATAATACACTCTTTTGAGACCTAAAATCTGTTTATTAATCAGAAGTTTGGTTTTGAAAACAAAGGTTAAATGTCTGTTCACTTTTGGTCAATCAGATGTTTGTTTTTCCTTTTGTAATCTCTGTTTTTGAAACAGAGGTTAGGATTTCAAACAGTTGTATGACAAACATATGTTTGAAACCTCTATTTGGTTATAAACAGAGTCTTAAGAAACAGTGATTTGGCGAAACAGAGGTTACCCTTTACAAACAGTGGTTGACTTTAGTCAAACAGAGTTTTAGATACCTCAAACAAATGAGCAGATTCTTAAGAAGGAATTCCCAAAAGGCGTTGATATCGTTTATGAATCTGTCGGTGGTGATATGTTTGATATTTGCATGGTTTTCTAAAAAACGACCCGTGTTTACACACGGGTCTTACCGCTAGTACTATATAATAATAGAAACCAATATGTGACACGTGTCATTCATTGGAGGCACCTATTTTTGAGGTTTTCCTCCTTTCTTTTATATTTATTATTTAGTATATAAATTAGATTTTTTTACTATTATTAGTATTTTTATTATTTATCAAATATATTGATTACTTAAAATTTATATATAAGACTTTATACAAAATTATATTTATTTAATACACTATTAATCCAAATTTATATTTATTTAATATACTATTAATCTAAAATTACATTTATTCAACTCGTATAATACATAGAGTTTTTAAAGATTTAACTTTTTTATTATTTGGTATATAAATTACAATACACGAGTTTCTTAAAAATAGAATATTTTTTTATTATTTAATGAATTACATTTATTCAACCCGTGTAGTAAATGAGGTTTTTAAAGATATATTGTTTTATTATTTAGTATATAAAATCACATTTTTTTCAACCCATGTAATACACGGGGTTATAACCTAGTATCTATCTATACTTTCTATAGAAAGAGAAATCTGATTGACATAAGAAAAGCTGATGTGTCAGCCATAGAGGCTGTCCAACAAGGCTTTTCTTATGTCATTATTACATCATAAGGCTTAATATTAAAACACTTTAAAATTTAAAGATCTGGCACACATTCAATTTCAAAGGTGTGCGGTCTACCAACATACAAAAGGGCAAAGGTTTGACCACATACAAAAGGGCAAAGGTCTGTCATTAACCTTTCTTCTTCAAACATCTGCCCATCATCCAAAATTCAAACCTCTGGCCAGTTCAAAATTCTGGCACCAGATTCAAAATTCAAATTATATAGTATAAATAGTTCTTTTAATACTTTCTCTCTCCCGAATCAAATGCAGACTCTCTCCCAAAATCTGTTCTTCTTTTCCACCAGACGATTTCACAATAATTTCTGATAATTTCATTCTAATTAGGGATTCTATTGAATGTCGAAGCTATTGCACAGCAGAAGAATACGCCTGTGGATCTAACGCCGGAGGAATCTCCACTGTGGCTCTGGTCGCCGGAGTGTCAGCATTTGAGGCGGTGGTGGAGTTAGCTGGTGTTTATCGCTTTACATGAATCCCTTTCTTTCTCAATTGCATAAATCCAAAAGCAAATTCTCCTTCAGGTGATTCACTTAATCAGTTCTATTCTACATTCTTACGTTTTAGGGTTTCGTTATTTGCTTAAATTTGTTGTAGTTTGGCTTTTAAAACTGTGATCTGGTTCGAAATTCTGTTTTGCTATGATCATTGCCACTCGGAATTAGCATATTTGAGCCGAATATTATGTATATCAAACGTGTACAAAGAATTTATTCAACAAATCTTATGATTTTGATCAGCAAATGTTGAAATGTGGTTTTGTAGAACATGAGAAATTTAATTATTTAGAGTTCATTTTTATTATGATTTGTTATGAGGTCTTTGATATGATGAGGCTAATTGATTACAGATCTTAACAGACTCATAGATTATGATGAGGCTCTTACAATTTGCATTCATTGTCGCATTAGCATCTAGATTTGCAACTATTTTCATCTACATCAGTGGCGTTTCGGATCTAAGTACGTTTTCTGTTAGTTTTGTTATGAATGAATTGTTGAGTCAGTTTAGTTTGATTTGATGTTGTAATTGGTAATGTGAGTAGACAGGACGTTGAGTGTTTCCGATGAAGAAATTGAAGCGTTGCAGTCGTTGCAGAGTGGATTTTAGAACTGTGTGGTGAGTTTTTTGTGTGATTTGAGTCATTTAACTATGGTTTTTTTATTGCTAGCTTGTAATGGAATGCTTATTAGTGTATGGAGTAGTTGCAAGTAGTTATACGGTTATAGGTTGTTACGTTTGAATCTGTATGGTGGTCAGTAGAAAGTTGATTGGGATACATTGTTTGTACAAGTTATTTTGTGAAGTCTTTAAGGAATGAAGACTGAAGAATAGAGGCGGGGGTGGAGTTAGCTGGTCGCCGGAGTGTCGAGGCGGTGGTGGAGTTAGCTTGTGTTTATCGCTTTACGTGAATCCCTTTCTTTCTCAATTGCATAAATCCAAAAGCAAATTCTCCTTTAGGTGATTCACATAATCCATTCTATTCTACATTCTTACGTGTTATGGATTTGTTATTTGCTTAAATTTGTTGTAGTTTGGCTTTTAAAACCATGATCAGTGGCATTAGCATCTGGATTTGCAGCTATTTTCATCTACATCAGTGGCGTTTCGGATCTAAGAACGTTTTCTATTAGTTTTGTTATGAATGAATTGTTGAGTTAGTTTAGTTTGATTTGATGTTCTAATTGGTAATGTGAGTAGACTGGACGTTGAACGTTTCCGATGAAGAAATTGAAGCGTTGCAGTCGTTGCAGAGTGGATTTCAAAACTGTGTGGTGAGTTTTTTGTGTGATTTATGTCATTTAACTGTGGTTTTTTCTATTGCTAACTTGTAATGGAATGCTTATTAGTGTATGGAGTAGTTGCAAGTATTTATACGGTTATAGGTTGTTACGTTTGAATCTATATGGTGGTCAGTAGAAAGTTGATTGAGATACATTGTTTGTACAAGTTATTTTGTGAAGTCTTTAAGGAACGAAGACTGAAGAATAGAGGTGGTGGTGGAGTTAGCTGGTCGCCGGAGTGTCAGCATTTGAGGCGGTGTGTAACACCACGTAAAAACGTGTCCAATTATGTAAAGACACGTGTCCTAAACTCTGAATATGTGAAAGATTGAGTTTGAAGGACTAAAGTTGACAAACGGTAAAAATATGTATGCGAAGGGACTAAAAGTGTCAACATGCCAAACTTGTGCCTCTGAATGACCATACGTGAAGAATATATTCTTAAACGAGTGATTAATTGGATATAAGAAGTCGTTTATGAAAATGATCAAAAGATTATAAAACTACAGGGGTTAAACGGGTCAACATATTAATTCTTACCTTTGAGTGAACTTTTAACTAACCTGAGGCTTCGAAATATTCAAATATACTCTCAAGAACAAGTGGTATAAATTTCAAGTGGTTTCGAAATTGTTAAGCAAGTTTTCAAGACTTTGGGTGAAAAGTGTCAATATGATGACACTTGTGATTATAGTGATATTTAACGAAACCGAGCCTAACGGAGTTTGATTATACTTCCTTGAGCCTCTACAAATTAACTACAAGGGCCTCTATTGCCAAAAATGAGGTTGTAGAAGGTTTTAAATGGCCAGGGACTGAATCTGCCAAGATTCAAAATGTTTTAACATGATTTACCGATCGTCGCGGCCCGCGTAGACTCTTGCTGAGTCTTACGCAGCCCGCGTAGAAGTCCCCAGCGAAGAAAAGTTTGGACAGATGCGAGTTCAGCTGCAGAACCGACTTTAACATGTTGCAATCGATACCAGGGGCTGTTGGACGGATTTGTATTACCACTAGGACACCTGGGGTGATCCTAGGTACCTCCAAAGCAGATGCAAACATCTTAGGACTTGGCATTTTGCTATATAAGGAGCCTAGGTTCTTGTTTTCATTTGCTCACTTGGTTGCAACATTCAAAAACTCATCTCTGGAGCTAGCAAGCATTAGGAGAAGACTTAGGAGTGTAGAAAAGATAGCAAGGACCTTAAGTAAGTGTCTTAATCCCTGCTTAGTCCATTTTATTAGCTTAAAAACCAAAAAGTCAAACATATCGTAATTAAGCTTTGACTTTCGGTTTAATCATAAATGGTCCAGCCACTGATCGAAATGAAAGTGGTTATGGAACCATATTAAGGTAGGTGATTAACCCTTAAAAGGGCACCTCCTAATTATTTCGTTTGACTAGTTAATTGTCGGGTCAAACTAGTTAGTCAAAAAGTCAAACTGGACAGAAACTTTAAAAATGATTTAAACTAATAAAGAAGAGGTTCTAAATTATATTTTAACATTCTAATGACTTGGTAATTAGTATTAGAACATATTTAATTAGGTCTAACCCGACAATTATCACTTTAAGTCAGTTTATAACCGAAAGTTGCAAAAGCTTGACTTTTGCTTTGACTTTCAGTTCTGACCCGTTTAAGCTTAATTCTTCCATATTTTAAGCTTCCATTAGGACCATATTATTCAGTAGTATAACCCCCTGGAGTTATATTTCTTGGTCCTTAGTGGTTCGAATTATATGCTCTTGTTTGTTAATATGCTTATAAATGTCGTAAATGCCTTTTTGACATATAAATGAGAATTTTAGAAATGTGAGAGGACAAAAACTTTTGCTACTAATATATAAGTTTGTCCTGAAAATTTGACATCAGTTCTAGGTCTCAAACAGAAGTTATGCTCGATATCGTAATTAGAAGCTTTTTATTAATTAATTTGCGATATCATGCATAAGACATGTTTAAACTAGGATTTTGAACCAAAACTCATTACCTACTGTTAAGATATTATTTTTAAGGATTTTTAAGATTTTTGGTCAGATTATAATCTGATTAAATCATAGAGTTCTTGTGTAATTCGGTAAATGACGATAATACCCTTTTCACACATAAAATGGGATTAACAAACGATTTGAATGCCAAACTTTTTCCTACTGATTTCATACATTAAATAGATTATTTTGAGCATTTAAAACTGATCAAAATCACAGATTTACATAAACATCTTGATTATCGTCAATTTGCGAGTTTTACACTAATTAGGTGCATAGTATGGTTTAAAACCATATTTAACACCTAAGACTTGTTACCTACTGAATTTTTAAACAAATTCCAATATTATTATAGTAGGCATAAGTTATGAACTCAGATTTCCAAAAATGTCCTTAAAAGCATATGTGAAATGACTGAAATGCCCTTTCGGGGCATAGTTTGGCCATGAATGGTAAACCTCACATATATGTAGTATCTTACTGATGTAATAAGATAAAATAAATATTTTTACTGATTACCAAAGACCAGAACTTCAGTTTGTTATAAATTCTCTTTTATAATTGTTAAAATTACCAAAATGCCCTTATGGGACTTAAATTGGTTTAAATTACTTTTTGGGCATATATGTTAACATTCTACTGATGTATTAACATATTTTAAGCATAATAACATTTGAGACCTATATATAATTCATTTGGTTACCCGTTTATGCGTTCGGATCGGTTTATGTGACTAGTTTACGTAGAATAGCCGAAACGGGTTTAACCTTATCATTAAATCCTCAATTTCCAGAATGTGTTTAGTTTACCCATATTATACAAGTATCCAATCTTTTTGGGTCTAAACCACATTCTATTCTGGTCTCCGCTTAATCTAGCGTTTAGAGCCGTAAAGTTTCTTTCTAGCTAGCCGGTCTAAGTCTTTGACTTAACTAAAGACCCGTTAGCATCCTAATAGGTTATTAAACCTTCTATACAGATTAAGTAGCATCCAGTAGATTGTATCATCATAAAGCTTTAGGATTATACGGCTGAGTTACTTTTCACCATTAGCTCAGGTAAATACTTTTAACTTATTTTCCCTTATACGGGCTTGGGATACGGTATTATAATAATACCACTTGGTCGGGTATGAAATCATTTAATCGGATTGTGATTAATAAATTTACATAACCCGTTTTAATCTGTCTTGTTTGATAACATAAACATTGGGGGTTAATTCGACCGTGTCCTGGATATCCTCGGCTCATTTCATTTAAAAATGGCCACGACCTATGCACGGGGTGTAGGCATACACCTGACAGATGCAAATGCTAAAATAAACCCACATGTTGGGGATAACTCCTTTGTGGGTTCTATAAGTGGTGAGTCGGTTAATCATGACTGGCTTCCAACCGCCCCAATTGTATGACAAACATGTAAATCTGTATACAAGATTATCTTTAAATAATTGTCCCAAGTTATAAATGATTTGTGCCATGTGCACTTAAATCAATTTTCATAAATGTTTTCAAAAGAGTCAGTTAATTGTATTTACCAGTGTAAAATGACGTATTTTCTAAAGACTGATTGACAGGTACCTCTCGTAAATAGGCTGGAGCTATTAGGTGTTGTATAAGAGGATCTTGCAAATCCCTAGATACCCGAAGTCTGTTATTTTGTTTCCTTGTAGATATTTATGATATGCCTGTGGATCTTACTACAACCAAGTCTGTATATTCTTTCATTCGGACACTCAGACATTATGGTTTGTAATAGTTTATTTACCAAGCCTTCCGTTGTGCTATTATATTGTGCATACTGACAATGATGATATCAACCACGTTACGATACTCCCCGCCGGGCCCACCGGTAATATGTGGAAATATCGGGGTGTGACAGGTTGGTATCAGGGCCAACATTGAGTGAATTAAATACTAACCTTTTGTGTTTAATCTCAATGACACAATAAGCACATTCCTTAGACTTCCGAGTCTAGGCCAATGACCTAGGATTTATTCTTAACTTTTCTTTAGCTGTTTATATTTTATTTTATTTTACTTATTTTAACAGGTTTAATCATTAATAATGCCGCCAAGAGTACGAGGCAAAGGAAAGGGTCCAATGAGAGGTGGACCATCAGGACATGCAGGACCTTCCCATAGGCGCACCCCGTCTGCGTCATTTTCTAGTTCAGATTCCCGTGACCATTGGGGTCATTCTTATGAACCTGCGAGGCACTCGGTCTCGTTGAGTTCATCACCCTCATTTCATCCATCTTTCGGGCTGCCTATTCCAGACGAGCCCCAGCATTCGCATCGCTCGCATGATTCACATCATTCGCATGATTCCCACCATTCCCATCAATCCTACCATTCCTTACATTCTCATTCTTTTCATCACTCGGATTCCACTTTCTCTCCAGCCCAGTTCAACCCCAATGACTATGTCAACGACTTTCTGGGTTACAATCCTTTGGGACCCGAGGATCATTTTCCCCATGACATGGAGATGGATGATGACCCGGACCCAAAACTGCAAACCGGAACACCGGGTCACCCTATCAGCATTTCTAGCGGTTCTCCATATCAAGGATCGCCCTACCAAGGGCCCGATTCATTTAATGAAAGGTGGGCCAGTATGAATGGGAATTCACCCCTTCATATCATAACTCCCCGGCTCAACCTCCTTTGAATGAGCTGTACCTTCAAGCTGTCACTCCTCCACCTCTTCCTAATAAGGAGCCGCCTCAACAACCACCTCAACCACCTCCCGAGCCGCCAAGCCAAAGGAGGAATGCACGAATACCCGTGCGAGGGGGACCACGGTTGAGTTCCCCTTAAGGTTCAAGCTCTTACCCTCCTATCCCCGAGGACCCACAAATGGGTGGACCCTCGCACGCGGTGCCGGAAGACGATCCTCCGCCGGTTTCTTATGCACTACCGCCACCGCCAGTGGGTTTTGACAACCCTATACCGACATACCCAGGTTCGTCTGGGTATAACCCGTCTGGATATCCAACCACTGGGGATTATGGATATCAAGTTTCTGCGAGTTATGGAGCCCAAGATCCGTATCTCACGGCAGCACAGTATAATGCACTTTATCATTCTTCTTACCCTCCAGTTTACCCAACTGGGAATCCGGTGCAGGGGTATCAGTACCCACCATATCAGCAACCTCCTCCTCCCCAACAGGAGCAAACTCAGGAGATTCTACAGAGGTTGGACAGGGTTGAGCATAAAGCAGATGAAACCAAAAAGAACCACAGCAGCTTTCTCAAGGGCCTTGCAAGTCTCATCAAAGGCAAAAAGAAATAGAAAGTTATTTACTTTATTTTGTATTTATTTTCAATCAAGTCCCTGTGAGGACATTTTATTTTCAGTACTAGTCCCTGCGAGGACTTATTTTCTGTTTCTGTAGCCCCTGTGTAGGCAATGTGTTCATTTCAAGACCCGTTTAGGGCATCTTTGTAATAGTTTGATGTTCTAATGGAATTTCTTTTTGGATTTTAAATATGTACTTTATTACCTCATCATGCTATATCATTTCAATTTTTTTAAATTGATCTGCCAAAGAAGTTCTTAGAGGTATAACCTAGCCAAAATGTTAAATGGCTATGATGGTACAACCTTTTTAAGACAATAATTCCCTGTTAACATCTGAAAACATGTTAACATTCCTGGCTATGCGGTACGAGAAATCAAACAAGCTTCCAAACGTACTTGGATTTTTCCAAGTCACCTTCATAGCCTATATGATCAATGTGAATCATGGCTAATAAGCATCAGTATGATGTATACACCAAAACATCCATTTGAGATGTATGCTTATAAGCAAAGGTGTAATAATGATAATAATAGTTTTATTTATAAACTTCTTGTCAAAAAGGCGATGAACTATGTTCGACCCTTAAAAGATCAATGATCCAAGAGATCATTGGTTATGTTTTAATCGTCCTTGTGACAAGGCCTTTTGTGCCATCTAAATGTCCTTCGAGACGAGCCTTGTGCTATATGAAAATGTCTTTCATGACATTGCCAGTTGTGATTTACATCCCCTGTCTAATAAATACACGGGATTATATCCTATTGATTGCTTATTATGGTTCAGTTGCAGCCTAAGCAAATCATGATTAAATTGATTATTATTTAAAGTGGTCTATATGGTTTAATAATATCATGACCATCTGATCATCAATGCGATGATTCATTATATAATTTAAATATATCATTATTGTTTGATATAGTACTCGAATCATGGCTGGCTCTGACGAAGCAAACAGTCATCCCGTGGAGGAAAACAATAATACCGGGATCAATATCACTGGTGCTGAATTGCAAGCGATGATAACCGCAGCGGTTGCTCAAGCTGTGGATAATAAGTTCAAGGAACCGACTAATGTTCGGTCCAAAACTCATTCAAAGTCCCTATCTCATTCGCATACACTGAAGAAGGACGAGTCTCGACACTCGTCTAATCAGAGAAGTGAACCACAGAGGCAGATTGTCCTCGAACCGACTCCCAGGTACACAAAGGTTGTACCTATAAATACTTCATCTGAAGAAGGACGAGTCTCGACACTCGTCTAATCAGAGAAGTGAACCACAGAGGCAGATTGTCCTCGAACCGACTCCCAGGTACACAAAGGTTGTACCTATAAATACTTCATCTCCTGTAAACTGAGGGATTTCACAGGAGAAAAGGGAGCAATAGACTGCATGAAGTGGTTAGATGAAATGGAGACTGTGATAGACACCAGTGGTTGTGCTAAGGAAGACATAGTGAAGTTTGTGTCTCAATCTTTCAAGGGCGATGCCCTCACTTGGTGGAAAGCATTGGTGCAATCCATTGGAAAGGTTCCTTTGTATAACCTTTCATGGAACAAGTTTGTTAATCTGGTGAAGGACACATATTGTCCTCAACATGAAGTCGAGAGAATAGAGACTGACTTCCTCACCTTGGTGATGAAAGATTTAGATTGTAGATCCTATGTGACCAGTTTCAACTCGATGTCAAGACTTGTACCATATTTGGTCACTCCTGAACCTAAACGCATTGCGTGTTTCATCGGTGGTTTAGTCCCTGAAGTGAAAGGAAATGTCAAGGCTTCTAAGCTTGCTACATATAAATCTGTTGTGGATCTATCTTTGTCCCTTACTCTTGATGTTGTGAGGAGTAGGGCAAATAAAACTACCGATGACGGGAAGAGGAAGAGGGAGGAAGACAAGTCTCCTCAATCTAACAAGAAGAACAAAGGGAACTTTGGTTCTAAGAAAGGGCAGTCAAGTACAAGCCCAGGTGCAAGACCTGCAACAAAAGGCACTTTGGAAAGTGCAACCAAGACCCACAAGCTAAACCATGTGGGATTTACAAGAAGAAAGGGCACAAGTCTGTGGAGTGCTGAAACATCAAGGATGCAACCTGTTACGGTTGCAATGAAAAGGGGCACATCAAGACAAATTTCCCCAAGAATGCTAAGAAGCCCGAGGAGGTGAAGAAAACGAATGCGAGAGTTTTTCAGATGAATGGGAGGGAAGCGGTGAATGACGAGAACGCCATAACAGGTACCTTCCTCATTAATAATAACTATGCTAGAGTCTTATTTGATTCAGGTGCTGATAAGTCGTTTGTAGATCATAAGTTTTGTAAGTTACTGAATTTGCCTATTAAGACTCTAGACATAAAATATGAGGTAGAGCTTGCCGATGGAACCTTAGAAACAACTTCAACTCTTCTTGATGGATGCTTTATATCCATTAAGAATCATTCTATCCCGCTATCCCTCTTGCCAATGAAATTGGCTGGGTTTGATTTAGTTTTGGGCATGGATTGGTTTTCGCATAACCAAGCCTAAATTGCCTGTGATAAAAAGCTAGTTATTATCAAAACCCCTTCTGGTGAATCCGTCACTATTCAAGGAGATACACAATATGGTTTCCTAACAATGTGTCTATTCTTAAGGTATCGCAGTGTCTGAAGAGCGGATGTGTCATCTACATGGCACAAGTGACAGTGAACGACCTGAAGCCTAAGATCGAAGATATTCCAATCATTTCTGAGTATTCTGATGTCTTTCCTGACGAGTTACCTGGATTACCTCCTGAGAGGCAAGTAGAGTTCAGGATAGACATTCTGCCAGGATCTGCACCAATTGCACGAGCTCCTTATCAGCTAACGCCTACTGAAATGAAAGAGCTCAGGACTCAATTGGACGACTTACTGGAAAAAGGTTTCATACAACCCAGCTCTTCGCCTTGGGGAACTCCAATATTGTTTGTAAAGAAGAAGGATGGATCAATGCGCCTATGCATTGATTATCGCGAAATTAAATAAGGTAACGATCAAGAATCGTTATCCTTTACCCAGGATCGACGATTTATTCGATCAACTTCAAGGGGCAAGTTATTTCTCGAAGATTGATTTAAGATCTGGGTATCATCAACTCAAGGTTAGAACTGAAGATGTACCAAAGACAGCATTCAGAACGAGGTATGGACATTACGAGTTTTTAGTGATGCCTTTCAGGCTCACTAATGCACCAGCAGCATTCATGGACCTCATGAATAGAGTCTGCAAACCATACTTAGATAAGTTTGTCATCGTCTTCATAGATGACATACTTATCTATTCTCGTAGCCAAGATGATCACGAGAAGCACCTTCGATGTATCTTAGGATTGCTTCGACAGGAGAAGTTGTATGCTAAATTCTCCAAGTGTGAGTTCTGGCTTTGTGAAGTCCAATTCCTTGGACATGTTGTTAGTGAGTGTGGTATTCAAGTAGATCCCGCCAAGATAGAAGCCATTATGAACTGGGAAGCACCAAAAACACCAACAGAAATTCGCAGCTTTCTGGGTTTAGCTGGTTACTACAGGAGATTTATTGAAAACTTCTCAAGGATAGCTGCAACAGCCAGAACTTCCCACATGGAAGTGGGAGATGGTAACAATGGATTTTATAACCAAGTTACCTAAAACATGCATGGAAATGATACTATATGGGTCATAGTTGACAGAGTGACTAAGTCAGCACATTTCTTACCCATCAAGGAGACTCATAGCTCCGATAAGTTAGCCCAGTTGTACGTGGATAAGATTGTATCTCTCCACGGAGTGCCGGTATCTATTATATCCGATATAGATACTAGATACACCTCTCACTTTTGGAAAAGTTTCCAACAATCTTTGGGCACTCGTTTGAATTTTAGTACTGCTTACCATCCTCAGACAGATGGACAAAGTGAGCGTACAATTCAAACCTTGGAAGACATGCTTCGAGCATGTGTTATTGATTTGGGAGGTAGCTGGGATAACCACCTACCTTTGATCGAGTTCTCCTATAATAATAGTTACCATACTAGCATTCAGGCTGCGCCTTTTGAGGCATTGTCTGGAAGGAAATGCAGAACACCTGTTTGTTGGGCGGAAGTAGGAGAAGCTCAGTTATCAGGACCTGATATAGTCCTTGAAATGACGGACAAGATTGTCCAGATTCGTGATCGCCTGAAAGCTGCCAGGGATAGGCAGAAAAGTTATGCTGATAAGAGGCGAAAACCTCTAAAGTTTGAGGTTGGCGATAAAGTCTTACTAAAAGTATCACCCTAAAAAGGTGTGATGCATTTTGGTAAGAAGGGTAAGTTAAGCCCAATGAATATTGGACCATTCGAGATCATCTAATGTGTCGGCAGTGTAGCGTATAAGCTGAACTTGCCTGAAGAGCTGAGTGGAATTCATAATGTGTTCCACATCGGTAATCTAAAGAAATGTCTAGCTGATGAATCGCCAGCTATGTCTCATAAAGACGTACAGATTGATGAAAGCCTAAGGTTTGTTGAAAGACCTATATCGATCGAGGATCGTCAGGTTAAAAAGCTCCGAAGGAAGCACGTGCCTATAGTAAAGGTTAAATGGGATGCCCTTAGAGGCCCCGAATATACGTGGGAAGTTGAGTCCACTATGCGACAGAAGTACCCTCACTTATTCCAGTAAATCTCGGGGTTGAGATTCTTTTAAGGGGGTGAGGATGTAACACCACGTAAAAACGTGTCCAATTATGTAAAGACACGTGTCCTAAACTCTGAATATGTGAAATATTGAGTTTGAAAGACTAAAGTTAACAAACGGTTAAAATATTATGCGAAGGGACTAAAAGTGTCAACATGCCAAACTTGTGCCTCTGAATGAGCATACGTGAAGAATATATTCTTAAACGAGTGATTAATTGGATATAAGAAGCCGTTTGTGAAAATAATCAGAAGATTATAAAACTACAGGGGTTAAACGTGTCAACATGTTAATTCTTACCTCTGAGTGACCTTTTAAATAACCCGAGGCTTCGAAATATTCAAATATACTCTCAAGAATAAGTGGTATAAATTTCAAGTGGTTTCGAAATCGTTAAGCAAGTTTTCAAGACTTTGGGTGAAAAGTGTCAATATGATGAAACTTGTGTTTATAGTGATATTTAACGAAACCGAGCCTAACGGAGTTTGATTATACTTCCTTGAGCCTCTACAAATTAACTACAAGGGCCTTTATTGCCAAAAATGAGGTTGTATAAGGTTTTAAATGGCCAGGGACTGAATCTGCCAAGATTCAAAATGTTTTAACCCGATTTACCGGTCGTTGCGGCCCGCGTAGACTCTTGCTGAGTCTTACGCGGCCCGCATAGAAGTCCCCAGCGAAGAAACGTTTGGACAGATGCGAGTTCAGCTGCAGAACCGACTTTAACATGTTGCAATCGATACCAGGGGCTGTTGGACGGATTTGTATTATCACTAGGACACCTGGGGTGATCCTAGGTACCTCCAAAATAGATGGAAACATCTTAGGACTTGGCATTTTGCTATATAAGGAGCCGAAGTTCTTGTTTTCATTTGCTCACTTGGTTGCAACATTCAAAAACTCATCTCTGGAGCTAGCAAGCATTAGGAGAAGACTTAGAAGTTTAGAAAAGATAGCAAGGACCTTAAGTAAGTGTCTTAATCCCTACTTAGTCCATTTTATTAGCTTAAAAACCAAAAAGTCAAACATATCGTAATTAAGCTTTGACTTTCGGTTTAATCATAAATGGTCGAGCCACTGACTGAAATGAAAGTGGTTATGGAACCATATTAAGGTAGGTGATTAACCCTTAAAAAGGCACCTCCTAATTATTTCGTTTGACTAGTTAATTGTCGGGTCAAACTAGTTAGTCAAAAAGTCAAACTAGATAGAAACTTAAAAATGATTTAAACTAATAAAGCGGAGGTTCTAAATTATATTTTAACATTCTAATGACTTGGTAATTAGTATTAGAACATGTTTAATCAGGTCTAACCTGACAATTATCAGTCTAAGGTCAGTTTATAACCGAAAGTCGCAAAAGCTTGACTTTTGCTTTGACTTTCAGTTCTGACCCGTTTAAGCTTAATTCTTCCATGTTTTAAGCTTCTATTAGGACCATATTATTCATTAATATAACCCTCTGGAGTTATATTGCTCGGTCCTTAGTGGTTCGAATTATATGCTCTTGTTTGTTAATATGCTTATAAATGCCGTAAATGCCCTTTTGACATATAAATGAGAATTTTAGAAATGTGAGAGGACAAAAACCTTTGCTACTGATATATAAGCTTGTCCCGAAAATTTGACATCAGTTCTTGGTCTCAAACAGAAGTTATGCTCGATATCGTAATTAGAAGCTTTTTATTAATTAATTTGCGATATCATGCATAAGACATGTTTAAACTTGGATTTTGAACCAAAACTCATTACCTACTGTTAATATATTATTTTTAAGGATTTTTAAGATTTTTGGTCAGATTATAATCTGATTAAATCATAGAGTTCTTGTGTAATTCGGTAAATGACGATAATACCCTTTTCATGCATAAAATGAGATTAACAAATGATTTGAATGCCAAACTTTTTCCTACTGATTTCATACATTAAATAGACTATTTTGAGCATTTAAAACTGATTAAAATCTCAGATTTACATAAACATCTTGATTATCGTCAATTTGCGAGTTTTACACTAATTAGGTGCATAGTATGGTTTAAAACCATATTTAATACCTAAGACTTGTTACCTACTGAATTTTTAAACAAATTCCAATATTATTACAGTAGGTATAAGTTATGAACTTAGATTTCCAAAAATGTCCTTAAAAGCATATGTGAAATGACCTAAATGCCCTTTCGGGGCATAGTTTGGCCATGAATGGTAAACCTCACATATATGTAGTATCTTACTGATGTAATGAGATAAAATAAATATTTTTACTGATTACCAAAGACCAGAACTTCAGTTTGTTATAAAATCTCTTTTATAATTGTTAAAATTTCCAAAATGCCCTTATGGGACTTAAATTGGTTTAAATTACTTTTTGGGCATATATGTTAACATCCTACTGATGTATTAACATATTTTAAGCATAATAACATTTGAGACCTGTATATAATTCATTTGGTTACCCGTTACGTATTTATGCGTTCGGATCGGTTTATGTGACTAGTTTACGTAAAATAGCCGAAACGGGTTTAACCTTATCATTAAATCCTCAATTTCCAGAATGCGTTTAGTTTACCCATATTATTCAAGTATCCAAGCTTTTCGGGTCTAAACCACATTCTGTTCCGGTCTTCGCTTAATCTAGCGTTTAGAGCCGTAAAGTTTCTTTCTAGCTAGCCAGTCTAAGTCTTTGACTTAACTAAAAACCTGTTAGCATCCTAATAGGTTATTAAATCTTCTATACAGATTAAGTAGCATCCAGTAGAAGGTATCATCATAAAGCTTTAGGATTATACGGCTGAGTTACTTTTCACCATTAGCTCAGACAAATACTTTTAACTTATTTTTCCTTATACGGGCTTGGGATATGTTATTATAATAATACAACTTGGTCGGGTATGAAATCATTTAATCGGATTGTGATTAATAAATTTACATAACCCGTTTTAATCTGTCTTGTTTGATAACATAAACATTGGGGGTTAATTCGAACGTGTCCTGGATATCCTCGGCTCATTTCATTTGAAAATGGCCACGACCTATGCACGGGGTGTAGGCATACACCTGACAGATGCAAATGCTAAAATAAACCCACATGTTGGGGATAACTCCTTTGTGGGTTCTATAAGTGGTGAGTCGGTTAATCATGACCGGCTTCCAACCGACCCCAATTGTATGACAAACATGTAAATCTGTATACAAGATTATCTTTAAATAATTGTCCCAAGTTATAAATGATTTGTGCCATGTGCACTTAAATCAATTTTCATAAATGTTTTCAAAAGAGTCAGTTAATTGTATTTACCAGTGTAAACTGACGTATTTTCTAAAGACTGATTGACAGGTACCTCTCGTAAATAGGCTGGAGCTATTAGGTGTCGTATAAGAGGATCTTGCAAATCCCTGGATACCTGAAGTCTGTTATTTTGTTTCCTTGTATTTATTTATGATCCGCCTGTGGATCTTATTACAACCAAGTCAGTATATTCTTTCATTCAGACACTCAGACATTATGGTTTGTAATAGTTTATTTACCAAGCCTACCGCTGTGCTATTATATTGTGTATATTGACAATGATGATATCAACTACATCACGATACTCCCCGTCGGGCCCATTGGTAATATGTGGAAATATCGGGGTGTGACACGGTGGTGGAGTTAGCTGGTGTTTAACGCTTTACGTGAATCCCTTTCTTTCTCAATTACATAAATCCAAACTCAAATTCTCCTTTAGGTGATTCACGTAATCAGTTCTATTCCACATTCTTACGTTTTAGGGTTTCGTTATTTGCTTAAATTTGTTGTAGTTTGGCTTTTAAAACTATGATCAGTGGCATTAGCATCTGGATTTGCAACTATTTTCATCTACATCAGTGGAGTTTCGGATCTAAGTACGTTTTCTATTAGTTTTGTTATCCATGAATTATTGAGTTAGTTTAGTTTGATTTGATGTTGTAATTGGTAATGTGAGTAGGCAGGACATTGAACGTTTCCGATGATAAAATTGAAGCGTTGCAGTCGTTGTACAGTGGATTTCAGAACTGTGTGGCGAGTTTTCAGAACTTGTATGGTTGTTACGCCATCAGCCTACACAAACGCCTTCATAGATGGTAACACTTCATTTTTTTTCTTTTGATCTTTGATTTATATTTGTTTCTTTTGAACATAATGATGACTGCAGTAGTATATGGTAAAACATGCTGGATAATTGGTTTTAGACGATTAATATTGGTTACAGATATAATGATCTTCTGTTTCATTGATATGCAATCTATGTGTCATGTAAGATAAAGTCGTTTAATTTGGACAGGGCAGAGGAGGACCATGTTTATCGAAACGCAATCCACTCTGAATCCGTTATCCTTAATGTTTTCTCCCGGGAAGCCCGTGATGGAAGTCGAGAGTGCAGACTTCCCAAATGCTCTTACGACTATGGGTTCAACACTAGCAAAGACCCTTTACAAAGTCGACGGTGAGCTTATCTCGTGTTAATTTACGTCTAGATCATCGAAATAACATAACATATTGTGTTGTTAGTGCAGGAATTAATCGCGTGTTCTTTGGTTCAGATTTTGTAACTGTAACAAAGTCAGAAGACGTTTCTTGGGATCTTCTATAACTTGATTCATCTTTATGAAAGTAACTTTTGGTAATATTATGATCATAGAGAATATTTTAGCCATGTTAAGTCCTTGGTTTAAAAAAGCGAGAAGTGCACAAAAGCGACAAGGTCTAAAACCGATCCGAAAAATCAGTTCATCAGCAAAAGCATATCTGCAGAATCAGTTTTTACTCGCTGCAAAATCAGTCCGTTCGCGGAAAGGTGTTTACTTACAGAATTTGACTCATTTGCTGTTCCGTTCAATGGCAGAAATTATTCGTTGTTGTTATTATTTGTTGCAGTTGCAAATCAGTCGTTGTTCAGGCGTTATAATCAGTCGTGAAATCTGTTCGAGGTCCGTGTTCATTGTAGAATCAGTGTAAATCGCAGACGCGATTCGCTGATCAAAAGCAGATCTGTTGTTGTTGTTTAGTCCATACGCAGAATCGTTGTCCTTCACTGAAATCAGCCACTGAAGAAATCGTTGACTGCAGATCTGTTGTTGTTGTTCAGTCCATACGCAGAATCGTTGTCCTTCATTGTTATCAGTTGAAGAAACAGTCCGCAGAAACAGTCCGCAGAAACAGTCCGCAGAATCGTTGTCCTTCACTGCTGATTAATGCTGATATTGAACTTATTTTTGCAGGTTGTAAGCGATTCGAGCCTAACAATATCAAGTGTGTACTGGAGCTGGAACAAGAGCTCGTCTTCATTCGAGAATAGTCTTAGTCAAGAAGCCAGTGATGCGGAGAAAGCTCGGACGGTGTGGGAGGTAAGTGAAAAGTTGCTTAGTTTGGCTTAGTCAACAGTTTTTAAAGTTGTTCAATAGTTTTAACATATATATGTTTGATTATATAATTATCAGCTATGTTTGATTATAAAATTTACAACACAACCCTTGAAAGTTAATAAAGTCATTTTTTTCTTTTTGTAAACTGATTCACACTACGACTCCTGAACGTTAATAAAGTTTATATTTTGACTTCGGACTTTCTGTTTCTGGGTGGTCAGAGTAAGGTTCAGGGTCCAGATCATGGTCAACAGCTTCCACCTAGGCAGCCTGCTTCGATCAACAGTATGAACCAAGGTTCTATGCAGCAGATGAATCGACCGCCACTTGAAGCACAAATGCAACCGTAAACTGCTAATGCTGGAACTATTAATGTGAAAAGTGAAAGTCAACCCAATGACCAAATGAGACGCTTAGAGTCCAACGATAAAGAACTTCAAGCTGTAGCTTTCACAAGCGGAACGAACAATATAAAACGAGAAGGGCACGAGGAGACAAGTCGTTTACAAAAATAAGAATTAATGGGGTGGTTGCGAAGAAGTGGCTTTCACCAAAGCTTTCTTCTCCTTATGGTGGAAAAGCGACAGATTTTGGATCATCCAACTCACGTTTGCGTAAAGGAATTAGCGATCAACAGCATCACATTCGAAGCGGCAATTTGTCTTTTGAATAATTTTGTGTCTATTTTAATTTTGCAGAGTTGATTTTTAAAAATTACATTACCTTCTTTCCATTAAATACTACCAAGCTTTAACATAATCTGTCACCTCATTATGATTGTTCATGTTGATTTAATTCAAAATTCATCTTTCTTTGTAAGTATTTAGTTACTTAAATACTAAGAAAACCTTTCTTCAAAATAAACCTAAAAAACGTCAAAATGTAAGGTTTATCTTAGAGTAAATTACTTTCCTTGTAATCTCTGTTTTTTAAACAGAGGTTAGGATTTCAAACAGTGGTATGAGAAACATATGTTTGAAACCTCTATTTGGTTACAAACAGAGTCTTGAGAAACAGTGATTTGGTGAAACAGAGATTACCCTTTACAAACAGTGGTTGACAGTCAAATAGAGTTTTTTAGATACCTCAAACAAATGATACACTCTTTTGAAACCTAAAATCTGTTTATTAATCAGAGGTTTGGTTTTTGAAAACAAAGGTTAAATGTCTGTTCACTTTTGGTCAATCAGATGTTTGTTTTTCCTTTTGTAATCTCTGTTTTTGAAACAGAGTTTAGGATTTCAAACAGTGATATGACAAACATATGTTTGAAACCTCTGTTTGGTTATAAACAGAGTCTTAAGAAACAGTGATTTGGCGAAACAGAGGTTACCCTTTACAAGCAGTGGTTGACTTTAGTCAAACAGAGTTTTAGATACCTCAAACAAATGAGCAGGTTCTTAAGAAAGAATTCCCAAAAGGCGTTGATATCGTTTATGAATCTGTCGGTGGTGATATGTTTGATATTTGCATGGTTTTCTAAGAAACGACTCGTGTTTGCACACATGTCTTACCGCTAGTACTATATAATAAAAGAAACCAATAAAAGGAAACTTGTCATTATTCTAGACCATCTACTATTACTTAATTGTAGATAATTATTATTTAATTTAAATTATTAAATTTAATATATGTTTCAAACATTTAATAAATTACGGATAAAGTTTCATAAGTTATCTTATTATTTATATATATTAATTACTAGGTTATTATTCTAGACAATCTACTCTTACTTAATTATAGATAATTATAATTATTATTTAATTTAAATTATTAAATTTAATATTTGTTTCAAACATTTAAGAAATTACATATAAAGTTCCATAAATTATCTTATTATTTATTTATATTAATTACTAGGTTAGAAATTATATCTTAATAGTTGAAACAAATATCAAGCATTTTCATAACGAGGGTGGAGGGAACGATTTTCTTATTTATATTAATTACTAGGTTAAAAATTATATCTTAATAATTGAAACAAATATCGACCATTTTCATAAGGAGAGTGGAGGGAACAATTTTCTTGCTTAACAAATAATTTATTTGTTTAATATATTTAAAATACAAGAAGAATAATAACTATATTTGGCATACTAATAAATTTATCCAAAAACAAACATCCTTTTAAGATGCAACTCAAGTCCATATATTTAAATTTTAAAGTTATATAACTTAATAACTACCGATAATTTATGCTTATCTAATTAATTTAAATATTATGATAAGTTTATCTAGTTGACTAATTGTTATATGCCTAATCTAAACATTTCAACAATATTTTTAGAACTAATAAATTAAGACCACTGTTATTTAAATAAAACTTGGGTTCAAGTCGTGAGAAAGTCGATGATACAGTTTGTCTTCTAATCGATGATTCAAATGCTTTCATATTTATAAACTTGACAAACATCACAAGTTTGTTCGGATATCAGAAAATCTTAAAATATCGTTTTATAATTGTTAAATCTTCGTTATTAACTATTTGATATTTTATTTACTTAACCCGTATAGTACACGGGGTTATAACCTAGTGATCTAATAAAAGATTTTAAAGAATGTCACGTGTCAACATCATCTTATCCCTCAAAAAACCAATATTGATTTTTTATTGTTATTTAAATCTGATAAATGCTTATTTTAGTTTTCTTGTATCCGCATTCACTTCAAATATATCTTTACTCTACCAATATTTCTAATTAGATTAGGAGGGTGTTTGGGATTACGTTTTGAAGTGATTATTTGATTATTGCGTTTGTAAAACATAAATAATCTAAAAAAGTGTTTGGATGAAAAAGTGATTATCTGCCTCCAAAACGCAGTTTTGGAGAAGTATGTACCTACATGCTTTTTCAAAACGCAGTTTTGAAAACGCAAAATCTATTTTGAAAACGCATAATCTATTTTGAAAACGCAACACCAAACACCCTCTAGATAATGCATTTAAACAATACACGTATCTATTTAAATATAGCTTACTTACTTATTTGTTAATTATTATATTTTCTTTATTGTTTCAAATTCAAATTTTGTTAATAGCTATTCACATGTTCACATTATATTATCATAATAATTTATTGGTTATTGGATTTTATCAGCCCTAACTATTGGCTATTGGCTGCTGCCACCCCCAACTATCACTCTAACGCCCGCCACCCCCAACTTAACACTTAGTGTATTCTGTCACCACGTCGTTAACTGATCATTAACTTTTAGTCCTGTTACTATACATTTGGGGTGTCCTAAGATCCCTAAAACCTTCCTAAGATCCCTATGACACCCCCAAAAGTATAGACGGGATCTAAAGTTAGTGATCAGTTAACGATGTGGTGACAGAACACAATAAGTGTTAAATTGGGGGTGACGGACGTCAAAGTGAAGTTGGAGGTGGCAGCGACCAATAGCCAATAGTTTAGGATGATAAAATCCAATAACACTTATTTATTTGTTATTATAACATATCAATGCAATATAAAGAATATCTAACTCTATTATATTAATTTATTTATGTTAAACTTGTAAACAAATTGCTGATGAAATTGTTGTAAAAATATATAGTGGGAATGTCCGTGCGTTGCTACGGGTATTTATGTTTGGAAATAAAAATTAGTCTTGTACCGAAACCTATTTTGCTAAGAATGGAGCAGACTCCTATTCAAATCCTATATCAAACATCCCACCAAGCACCGGCAAAAAGTTATGTACTCTTTTGTATATATCTTTATCTTCACAATCAGATTTTTTTAAATCGCGTGCCTCTCGAAATCACGGGCCTTGTGCGAAGATCCTTCATGCACACCATCAAAGCCGCCACTGACCTAAAAAAACAATCACACAAATGTAAAAGATATCTAACTCTATTATATTAATTTATTTATGTTAAACTTGTAAACAAATTGATGATGAAGTTGTTGTAAAAATATATAATTTACAATTAGTATATAAACTTAAGGATTAGATCAAATACAAACGAAAAATAAATAAGAAGTGTAAGAAGGATTTTGATCCATTAATCTAAGATTTAGGGGGTTGAGATTAGTTTTAAAGAAAAGAAGATAATGCAAAGGTATAAAATGAATCCTACATGTATTTATTTTCTCTCTCCACATGTAAAGCACATGTCAATTCCCCCATCAATTTAAAACGTCCATAACTTTTTCATACGATATTTTTTTGTAAAAAAAAATTCACCATAATAACAAGCGTTTTTTATCTTGAATATGAGTATGATATTTCTATATAAAAATAAAACTAAAAAAAATCATTTTTAATGAGTTTTCTTTGCATTGTGTTAAAAGTTCAAATCATTGTGTCTTTTAACTGGGTTTTGATCATTACGTTTTTACTAGGGCTTCTATACATTGTGTTAATATCAAAATTTATAATACAATATTAATTTGGGTTTAGGCCACTGCGTTTTTATCAATACTTATAACACAATTTATGACACAATAAAAATGGTATTATATTTGAGTTTTCTGTACATTGTGTTATTGGTTATGATTATTGTGTTTTAATATGTTGTCCAATGTGTTTGTTTTTATTCATTGTGTTTTAGTTTGTTGTTCGTTGTGTTTTTAGTCTGTTCGTTGTGTTGTAGTATGTTATTTATTGTGTTTTTTGGTTGTTGTCCATTGTGTTTTAGTCTGATGTCCATTCTGTCTTTTATCTGTTGTCAGTTGTGTCTTTTATCTGCTATTATCAATTGTGTTTTTAGTCTACTTTCCATTTTTTAGTTTGATACCAATTGTTGTTTTACATTATGTCCATTATGTTTTAGTCTGTTGTCAATTGTGTCTTTTATCTGCTTTCATCGATTGTGTTTTTGGTTTACTTACCATTGTGTTTTTAGTTTAATACCCATTATGTTTTTTGTTTAATATCCATTGTGTTTTACGTTATGTCCATTGCGTAATATGCAACTAGGTTTTCAATTTTTTTTTTTTTTTGAAAACTATAACTATAGGGTACTCATATTAAAGATAAAAAGGCGCTCGATTTTATGATATAATTTTTTTGGTAAATTACATTTTTCGTACTTTATGTTTGTAGCGGGTTGCAATGGATAGCCTTTTGTAACAACCCTAACTTTTGATTGTTCTTTTGTTACCGTCATTTCACTCGTGAACGCTTGTACTTTGAGATTCGATTACCGCTAATGGGTTAAACTATATTTTAAACGCATTTTACATCGCTCATTCATCGCAGTTATCGCAATAAACGCTTATCGCAACGCAAACTCGAAACGCGGATTTATTTATATTAGTTGTGTTACTTGTGTGTTTAATTGTTATTTGTGTATTATATGTGCTTGTTGTACGCTCAAACGCTCACACTCGCAACTCGATTTATCGCCCCAAAACGTAACACAACGCAATACTTAACATCCCACTAAAATACTTAACATGCACGTACTAACTAGCGCAACAAAACGCACCAAACGAGCATCCTACACGCAAAACGGAGATTTTATACTCAAGATTGGCCCCTTCGAATGAAGCCAACAGCTTCGTATGAAGGCACTCCCTTCGTACAAAGGTAGCTAGCTTCGAACCAAGGTGCCAGCCTTCCTCTATAAATACTTCCTCACTTCTCCATTTCATTCATTGCTGCCATTTCGTCTAAAACGCTGCCGAATTGCTGTCCAACTGTTTTCAAGTAAGATTTACTAATTTTTACATGTTCCACAACTTTTTCCACTACGATTTTCCACAAGATTCACTCTGATTTTCATCCAAACTTTTCTCTTTTTACAAAAACCGTCAACTTTTATGAAGATCTACATCTTTTTCATCTAAACTTCATCTTTTTCATGAAAACCTTCATCTTTTTCATCAAATCTTCTTGTTTACAACGGATCTACACTTAATCGAGTGTATTGGGCCTAGCTACGGCTCCCCAAGTTAGAAATCTGCATATTTCACACTCACCAAGTGTTAATCCAAGTGAGAACCCTTTAAAACCACTTTTAAACTTGATTTTTGCACAAAAACGGACCAAACCGACACATATTTTGTTCACTGGATAGTGGGACGAAGTGGTGTCGGAACCGTCTCGAATATGACTCGAAAACACATCTGATTCAGATGAAAACACAACTTCGGACGCCCAACACGCTGAACAGAAGCTTGTGCGAAGCCAGACTGGCTTGTACGAAGCCATGGCTTCGTACGAAGGTTGTTGAAAGCGTTCTGAAAGAAGATTCTACCAAAACTAATAAGTCTGAATCACAGGTTGAAAATGAGGAAAGTTTTCATAAAAATTATTTGAAGAATTCAAAATCTGAGAAAAATGAGAATGATGATTCAATAGGATTGGCATATTACATGATTGGATCGGACAATTTATTCTCAGATATTGAAGTTCCGATTCAAAATGTGATTGCCGATAAGATTGACAAAGTTTTTAAACTGGTAGAAATCGATAAATCTGAAATTGACAAATTTGTCGGTAAAGCGAGCAACAAAACTTTTTATAACAAACCTGATTACAAAAAGAAGAACACAAAGCCTGGGTTGGGTTATAAAAAGAAACAAATTCAAAAGAGAAGGGCTGAAAAGACAAATCTTCAGAAAAAGATGAACTTTGTTCACGGAACAAGTTCCGAAGAAGAGAAAGAAATCCAATTTAGTCGACAAACTAATGAGGAATTCTATGCTCAAAAGAAACAACAACAACAACAGGCCAAAGATGTTTCTAAGAAAACATGTTTTAAATGTCAACAAATTGGACATGTTGGTCGCAAATGTCCAAATCTAAAGCCTGTTGATGTTGAGAAAAAGAAAGTTGATGTTGTGAGACATAAGTCACCCAAACTTGAGCTGAAACAGATTTGGAAACCAAAGGTTAATGTTTCAAAGCCAAAACAAACTTGGAAACCAAAGACATCCAAGTTTGAACCAAAAACCAATTTGGAAACCAAAAAATGATTGTAAAAAAGAAACGTTCAAAGTGATTCAAGATTTTATCAAAGAAATGTTTTAAAAGGACAAGTTTGGGTGGTCAAGAAACAAAGTACTTTTGTTGATGAAAACCGGAAGGTCGATTCAACCAAGAAGGTTGACATCAAAAATGAAAAAGTTTTTGTGAAAAAACGACTAAGATTTTCCGAAGTTGAACAATTCGTATTGTGTCACAATACCCAAGGTCAAACAGGTCTGGGTTGCATTGTTCAAGTAATTAAATTGGTTGAATGTGCAGGTGCTTCAGAAGTCATTGGATTGTCAACATGAGCAGCGGAGCAGCCTGGCACAGGAGGAGGATCCCTGTGGATGAGTTCAGGGAGGGTTGGTTTGTTAATAATAACAATAAATAAAACATAAATCTAAAACAAAATAAAAAATAGAAAAACATAAAAATGAAAAAAATTGTTTGTTTTTAAATTGTTAAAATCAAAAATTTTAAAAGAATGGTTGAAGGAATACGCCGAAACCTCACGGCTGAACAAACAGGATAAAACAAGTTGAAACATTGGTTCAAAATGTAAAAATTTTAATGTGTTGTATATCATGGGGGTGCTTTATTCGAAACAGAGAATGTAAAGCAGAAAATGGATGGCAAGATAAAGCTGTCTACATCGGTTTGTCAAATTTTCTTTAAATGTTTTGGATTTTAGGGGGAGTAAAAATTTTGAAAATTCAAAACATTTGAAAATTTGAGAAAGTACAAAAGAGTGTTGTGTAAAAAAGAGGAAATGATAGTACATCAGTAAGACAGTCACTATCACACCCCAACCGATGGCGGAAACATCGGGGCGCGGCACTGAGCGACACAGATTGTCCAAGAGATTCCATAACAACTACGATTACCAATTATTTAAACATCACGTCCCATACCATGACATAACAAGTAACATAGTTATTACAGACGGTAGTTCTCAAAGACAAATAAAAGCTGTTCCGACAACTCAGATTTTAAATTGTTCGTTTCTAAACTCTTCCTACATTGATTCCACATAGCAAGCATCCTAGCATCTCAAACACCTGTCACATACGTTAAAATAGAGGTCAATACACATAGTGTAAAGGTGAGCATACAAGTTTAATAGTATAATATATTGCGAAAGCGTTTACGCATAACCAGCATGTAACATGTAGCAAAGTGAAGCTAGAAGGTTATCGACAATGAAATATGCACAGACGTGACTGCGAGTTGTAGAGTGCGCAACAAATATCACCACTGTGACACGTGAAGAAATACCCTTAGCAACCCCCGTCCATGACAGGTGCTGAGTCCAAACTATAGTACTATCGTTGCTAAGGTGTCAGGCAACAATCACTGTGTAAACATAACATACAAGCATTCATCGAGTAACACGTATAACATGTAGTAACGGTTAGCGTATAAAAAGTGTTTGCATTGTGTGATCGATGTGATTTATTATAAGTAACGTATGTAATACCTAAAAGTGCGTAAAACAAAAAGGGATCGAGTATACTCACAGATAGCGTTTTATAAATAAACACTCTCTTGGATTGAAGGGAGCGCTGAGAGATTAGCCTGATTACAGAATGATAGCATAAGTGAAGAACGGCGCGTAAAACGATGCAAGTGTACTAAGTGATGAAGGGCCATCTGGTCGGATGACAATCCGTACGGATGGTCATCCGGACGGATGACCATTCGGTCGGATTGTCCTTCGTTTAGGAGGGATGTGTTTGTGTATGATGGCTTTAAAGTTTTCGTTGTAACATTTTAAAAACAAAGAAGTATCTCTGCCTTTCAGGTCGTCCGATCGAACGGTCGTTCGATCGGATGGCGATCCATCCAGCGAGGCATTTCTCAGAGAACAAGTTCACAGCAGGATGGTCATTCGATCGGATGGTCTTCCGATCGGATGGCCATTCGCTAGATTTTGACATGTTTTGAAAATGTTGAAAAATGTTCAAGTGTTGGGGCCCAATGTTATCCGATCGGATGGCAATCTGATTGGACGGCAGTCCGTTCAGTGACTTGCTCGTGTTGAAATTTGTTAAGTTTGAAAAGAATGTGGTTTTGATCGAGACGGTATAACAACGTTCTGAACCACGGAAACCCCACCAAGTCCAAGTTACCTGATCGGATGGGAATCACCCCGTTTGACCGGTTAACTGTTCTTGACGGTCTTTCAGGTTCAACCCGCTAAGTCATTGTCCCGTTGATAGGAATCAGATCTCAGACCGACACATCACTAGAGGAAGAGTGGAAGGCCTGAATGAGCTCCGATCCTATCGGTTCTGAATGCAAGAGTGTATAAGAGTTGAAAGAAAGTTATGAAATCATCTTTCAATCCTTTTAATCTTGAAAACGTTTAGATTTTATGTCAAATCAGTGTTTAATCATGTTGAAATCCTTCAGATCTGAGTTGTTCTTGGTGGAATGAAGCCAAATTTTGAAGTTCATAAGAACTCCATGCTGACATCATCCTAGAACACCTCAAATCAGTCGATTTCATGGTTAAAAGTTAAGATTCAAAGGTGAAAATGATGAAGAAGCGTGTGTAGATGATAGATGTACAAGATTTGAGGAAGAAACTTACAAGAATCGTGAGAAATCGAGGGAAAAGAGAGCTGGAAGTCGAAGGGTCGCACCAGAGCGGTGTCCAAAAGTGGAAAGTAGGTGCACAAGTGACGGGTCGGATGGTGTAAGGACCTTCAAAAATGTCCATAAACGACCCGTAAATAAAAACCCGGACCCCTGAAATCCTAATCCATATAAAAAAATCAAGAAAAATCAATTTTCTGGTTTCAGGCGGGTCGCGTAAGCCATAAGAGAAGCTTACGCGGGCCGCGTCAAAGTGTTGTTGACCGGATAAGCATACCGGGCTACGTGTCATACACTTGGCGAACCTACTCGTGACACATATGCCCTACACGTAGACTAGGGGCCCTCGCGGGCCGCGTAAGCTCTTATTAAGTCTTACGCGGGTCGCGTAAAACTCAAAATCTGGCTATAAGAAGCCTGTGCATGGGACATTCACCTGTGCTTGAAAGTTTCATTCAAACACGAAGTATACTGCTTAAATTCGAAGTTTTAAGGTATCAAGACGCTGCTACGATACAGGGTATTAACTCGATCGCTGCTATGGTTCAATGTCCAATCGATTGAAACTAACCGATGAATGTTTAAGTGCTGCCCACATTAGGGCTATACTTTGTCATTTGTCGTGAATTCGATGGATGTTTAAGTATTGCACTTTGTCATTTGTTGTGAAGGTTTTAATCTCATGAGTTATCGTAAATACTGTATTAGTTACAAACCTAGTTCGTGTGCTTTGTTGTTTAAATTAGGTTATCAGGCTTATCAGTAGGCTAAGCTCTGCCCGTTTAAACTTGCAATGTGAGTCATTCTCTTTTTATCAACAGTGTTTTACAATACTCCAAATTATTTTCAAAAGTTATAATTACAGGGATTAAGTCGTGGTTATCTTGAATCACTGGCTAGTGGGGTATTGTGCACATTACTAATTTCTCACGGTTAGGCTAATAAATCCTAACAGTGATAATCATCACTACTTGGGTGAAAGGACCCAATAGTGGTATGACCATCGCCACCAGGAGGTGACACGGCGCCAGATAAAAAATAAGATAGAAGCCATTGTAATCGCTCTTATGCTGTAATTAATAGCTCTGTGTCGTTTTATCAAATTGAGTGACCCACCAGTATTTCCCTGCTGACAAAAAATATTTTTAAAACATGTTTCAAGTGACCTACTGTGAAGCAAGGAAAAGTGCTACGGAGCACTAACAAAGCTTGAAGTAGTGGCTCAGTTAAATAAATAAACATGTTTTGTAAACCAGGGAATTTCCTCGTGAAATTCCTCTATTGTAAATTACAGGGTTTGTCCCAAATTATGAAATAAAATACTCGGGCATTTTTAAGTTTAAACGATCTTGCTAAACTTCCGCTGTAAACTTAAATACCACGGATTTCTGCCCCGCGGCACCTGGACCGGGTAAAACCGGGGTGGGGGCCGTGACAAAAAAAGGTGGTATCAGAGCCACTAGTTTAAGCCAATTAAGTATTTAGAAATACTTAATTTTTCTGATTGCCATTCTGTGATTTTGTGAAATTTTAGTTTACAAAATTTTAACTTAAGGTTGTGTGCGTCTTCGTGTGAGCTAACAGCATGAATGAACTATCAGAAGCCCTTCAAAACTTTACTATCCATACCACAGATATGGATACTACCGATACTGTCACTGGCTACCAGGCTGATGTTGAAGAGTCGATGGTGTTCCGGGCACAACCGCTGGAAAAACCAAAGGCGAAAAAGAGAAGAAGGTTTGTAGGCTGGAGGCGGGTGCGTAGGAAAAGACCAGCGGTACAGAAGGTTGTAAAAACCGAGGATCCAAAAGATAAGGAAAAGGAATAGAAACTGGGGAAAGTTCGAGACAAGCTCAGGAAATGCCATCCTGGGAGGAGTTGGATCGTAAACTGGCACTTAGTGATCTCATTGGACCTGCCGATGAAAACCTCTTCAATTACCCAATTGAATCACTACTTCCAGTTAATCTAGAACCTGCTATTCCAGATCCCATTGTTCACCCCCGACCTCTACCCGGAGAGCTGGAAGAACGGTGGACCACTGACTGGCAATTTCAGAACCTCATAAATAACCCTAATACCTTTTTCCCTCAGTTCGACCCGGAACCTGCACCAAACCCACCGATGAGTAATGAAAACTTGGCTGAACTCCGCCACTATGGCGAGGAGCTGGTGGATGCAGGAAATAGGATCCGGGAAGTAGGAGAACAAATCTCCTGGAAGTACGACGAGAGGGAACGTCGTTTATGAAGTGCCAGCTAGCGGGGATCGTATGTGGTTGTAGGGATGTGTGTTTAATAATAATAAAATAATAAATAATATAATCTTGTAAAATAACTTAAAATAAAACTTTTTTAATATAACGGGTGTGTACAGATGCATACTACTAAAATATATAAAATCTGATAGTCGCAAAGTCGACAATTTTGACTATACGTGTTAGTGTGATTATGTGTTTTTGTGTTATTTGATTATTTGTTAATTTACAGTATGGGTAAGCAAAGAATTTCGGACATCTATCGTCAACTAGATAGTTCACTAAAATATACGGAAACCTCATCTCAATCAAATTTCTCAAGATACCCAGCAGATATTAAGGAAGGAATATTTATTCGTATGGCACAGTTTGAGAAACCACTTACCGCTAAGAAAAGACGTTGGATTATTAGAAAAAGTCAAGAAAAAGTAGATAAATCACAAGCAAAAGGAGCGATAATTAATAAGGAAACTCAGGAAATAGGCAATAACCCACCAGGGGAAGAGGAATTGGATGAACAGTGGGCAAATCTCTATATGTTAGCCACTACAACAGTAAATGTTAACTTTTAATTAAGTTAAACTGTCAAACCCGGACCAACCAATAAAATTAGATCTCAACACCCTGACCCAGTACTAGCACCCATGTCATCTATAAACCAGAAACTTTGCCCATTAGATAAACAACTTAGTAAGAGGAGATAGAATAAATCTTATATAAAAGCCTGCTGAGCATAATATTCCTAGCTAGCCTAAAATAATGCACAACCCTAGTATATTTTGAATTTAAGTTGTAATTTGTAATAGACATGTATATATATAAAAGTGTCGACAATTTTAGCTATACATGTTTGGTGTGATTTCGTGCGATTACTTTATCTACATTTGGTTGTATTTATTCGTATCAATAACTTATCTATATATATATATTGTTAGTTACTAGATAGAACACGCTGTTAATGAACCAGTTAATGAAGTTAATCAATCGGAACACAATAATGAGGATCACTTTCTAAATCGGCAAGATATAGAAAACATCGTCGCTCAGGGAATAGCTAACGCTATTCCGACAATCGTCGCTGCAGTTAAAAGCCCTGTTGAGCCTTCACAAGCTCACCCTAGTAAACGCACGCGCGACGATAATTTCAGTAATAGTGTTAACGGAGGAGGCAATAACGACAACTTAATTCAGGCCCCAATACTCAAAAGAATGAAAGCTGCAACACCTGGTTGCACTTACAAGGAATTTCTTGCCTGTAAACTAGCTAAATTTGCAGGTAATGAAGGGGCGACAGCTGCACTGCGTTGGTTAGAGAAAACTGAAGCAGTAATTAAAATAAGTAAATGCGCGGAGGAAGATAAAGTTATGCATGCTTCTCACCTTTTTAAGGAAGAAGCATTAGAGTGGTGGAATACGGTATTGCAAGCCAAGGGAAGTGACTTGGCTTATGCTATGAGTTGGGAAGAATTTAGGCAATTGGTGGGAAGAAAATTTTGTCCCGAATATGAAAAAGAACAAATGGCAAACAAGTTCCTGAGCCACCGAATGGTGGATGTTGACTGTCGAGGGTATACTTCGAAATTCTTCGAGTATGCCAGAATTGTGCCAACTCTGGCATCGCCAGAGCCGGTACTTATTTCTCGCTATATTTGGGGTTTGATTAGCGAGATTTGTGATATCGTCAAAGCTGCAAGACCCCGCACGATTGACGATGCGGTGGAATTAGCCAACACCTTGACCGACGGACTGGTGCGCACGCGAGAAGAAAATAGAAAGAAGGAAATAGCCCAAAAGATTACCCAAGGATTTCGTGTAGGTAATAGTAGTAATTTCAAGAAAAGGGGAACCGGGCAATCTTCCACTGCTCCATTTTGCGGTACCTGCAAAAGAAAGCATTTTGGAAAATGCAAAGGGTATTGCAATTTCTGCAAAATTCCAGGACATCAAGAAAAAGATTGCAGGAACAAGAAAGCAACAATCTGCTACAACTGTGGAGAAGCTGGACATTTTAGGCCAGACTGCCCAAAATTAGTTAAACCAGCTGATAACAAGGCTAAACCTGCAGAAGGAACTACCAAGAAGAATGCAAGAGCCTTCCAGTTGACTACACAAGAAGCAGATCTGATTCCGGATGTGATAGCGGGTACGTTCCTAGTTCACAACGTTTATGCGAAAGTATTATTTGACTCTGGTGCAAACCAAAATTTTATAAATACTTCATTCTGCCAAGCTCTTAAGCTACCTTTAACCAAACTTAGGCAGGTTTATACGGTAGAAACAACTGATGGTAACTTTGTTAGCATAGATCGAGTCTTGCAGGAAAGTAAGATAGAACTTTTAGGTCATAAATTTTCTGCAAACCTGTTACCCATGAATTTAGCTGGATTCGATGTTGTGTTAGGAATGGATTGGTTAGTAGCCAACCATGCTCGAATCCTCTGTGATAAGAATTCCATAGAAATTCATCCACCTACAGGAGGAATAATTATGGTTATAGGAGATAAGCCTCGAAGGCCAATGAAATTCATTTCAGTAATGAAAGTGGCCAGTTATTCAAGAAAACAAGCAACAGCATATATGGTATCGGTAGTTGTTAATACCAAAGGTAAAAAACTTAAGGAAATTCCTGTAGTATCAGAATACCCGGATGTATTCCCAGAAGAACTACCTGGATTACCACCCGATAGGGAAGTAGAATTTAGAATTCATCTAATTCCTGGAACTACACCGATAGCCAAGGCACCTTATCGGTTAACACCCACTGAAATGTTAGAATTGAAAAAGCAGTTAGATGAATTACTAAGCAAAGGGTTTATACAACCTAGTTCCTCCCCTTGGGGAGCACCAGTGTTGTTTGTGAAAAAGAAAGACGGTTTGATGCGAATGTGTATCGATTATAGGGAATTAAATAAAGTTACAATTAAGAATCGATACCCATTAGCTAGGATTGATGACCTTTTTGATCAGCTTCAGGGAGCTAGATATTTCTCTAAGATAGATTTACGCTCCGGATACCATCAATTGAAGGTACAAGGAGAAGACATACCTAAAACCGCTTTCAGAACTAGGTATGGTCATTACAAGTTTACGGTTATGCCCTTTGGATTAACGAATGCTCCTGCAACATTTATGGATATGATGAATAGGATCTGTAAACCGTATTTGGATAAGTTTGTAATTGTCTTCATCGACGATATACTTATTTATTCCAAAAGCCAGGAGGAACATTGTGAACATTTACATGCACTCTTAACTTTATTAAGAAAAGAACAGCTTTACGCCAAATTCTCCAAGTGTGAATTTTGGCTCCCGGAGGTGCAATTTTTAGGACACATGGTGAATCACGAAGGTATTCACTTATATCCCTCCAAAATAGAAGCAATCACCAAATGGAAAGTCCCACAATCAGCTATGGAAGTTAGAAGTTTTCTAGGGTTAGCTGGGTACTATAGGCAATTCATTAAGGATTTTTCTAAGATAGTTGTACCGTTAACTAAGCTAACCTGTAAAGCAGTGAAGTTTGAGTGGGGACCTAGGCAAGAAGAGGCTTTTAAAATTTTAAAGCAAAGGTTAACAAATGCCCCAATTCTTGCCTTACCATAAGAAACAGAAAATTTTGAAGTTTACTGTGATACTTCTAAATTAGGATTAGGATGTGTGCTAATGCAACGCAAAAAGGTAATTGCGTATGCCTCAAGACAATTGAAAAAGCACGAAGAAAACTATACGACTCATGATTTAGAATTAGGAGCAATAATTTTTGCCCTTAAAATTTGGAGACATTATCTGTATGGAAGTAAGTTTACTGTCTATACGGATCATAAGAGCTTAAGATACATATTTGGGCAAAAAGAGTTGAACATGAGGCAAAGGAGATGGATGGAAATTCTAAGCGACTACGGCTGTGATATCCAATATCACGAAGGAAAAGCAAATGTAGTTGCAGATGCCTTAAGTCGTAAGTATCATGAAAAGCAAAAGCGAGTTCGTGCTCTTAGATTAAATCTTCAAGTAGATTTAATGGAACAATTGAAGAAGGTTTAGGAAACAGCAATCAAGGATGATGCTGAAGAAATGAAAGGAAGGATAAAAGAGCTAGAGCAAGGTACCGATGGAATTTGGAGATTCCACAAGAAAAGGATTTGGGTACCTAAGCAAGGAAACTTAAGAAATAAGATTTTAGAGGAAGCTCATAAATGTAGGTATACCATGCACCCAGGAAATAATAAGATGTACCAAGATTTAAGAAATAATTTCTGGTGGATAGGAATGAAAAAGGACATAGCTAGATATGTATCTAAGTGTCTAACTTGTTCGCAAGTTAAAGCCGAACACCAGAAACCTTCAGGGTTACTCCAACAATTAGAAATGCCTCTTTGGAAATGGGAACTAATAACAATGGATTTTGTTACTAAGTTGCCCAAAACCAGAAAAGGTAATGATGCGATTTGGGTAATTGTGGATCGATTAACCAAATCAGCTCATTTTCTACCCATGAAAGAAACCTTTAGCATGGAAAGGTTAGCAAAGTTATACGTAGACAAAGTAGTATCCTTACATGGAGTTCCACTCTCCATTGTATCGGATAGGGATAGTCGTTTCACTTCACATTTCTGGACAAGTTTTCAAGAGGCAATAGGGACCCGATTGAATTTAAGTACTGCCTACCATCCCCAAACTGACGGACAAAGTGAAAGGACGATTCAAACCCAGGAAGACATGCTCAGGGCATGTGTGATAGATTTTGGTGGAAACTGGGATAACCACCTACCCTTAATTGAATTCTCCTATAACAATAGGTATCATTCAAGCATCGAAGCTGCCCCGTTCGAAGCATTGTATGGGCGTAAGTGTAGAACTCCAGTTTGCTGGGCAGAAATAGGAGAAAGCCAATTATCAGGTCTTGAGATTGTACAAGAAACCACTAACAAGATAACTCAAATCAAGGAAAGACTAAAGACGGCTCGAGATCGTCAGAAAAGTTATGCAGACAATCGACGCAAGCCGTTAGAATTCCAAGTTGGAGACAGAGTACTCTTGAAAGTTTCTCCTTGGAAAGGAGTAGTTCAGTTCGGTAAGAAAGGAAAGTTAAGTCCAACGTATGTAAGACCTGTGACAACTGGCACAAAACCGGTAATTTCCGTACACTTAAATTACTATTTAATGACTACAATTATGTGCTTAAATGTCAACATTGACTAATTACATGCTAAACAAGTGAATTCATGCACGTTGTATACTACAAAATATTGCTTATTGCATAAACGAGAGCGTTGCGTCAGAAATACTAGTAAACTCACCGGTAAGACACAATGTGTCAACAGAACTGCAGAAGGCAGTCAGACATTAGAATTAGGGCCTAGGTGTAGGTCCAACGACAAGAATACATTAAAACCCAAGAGTACATACAAGGGTTTATGTATAAACTGTACGGAAGATAAAATGCGCACTAAACAGCACCCGAAACGCACTTTAAGTGCAGAATTTTATTAAATTCAGCACAAATCAGCTTTTAACAACATAAATATTGTGCAGAAATGTCATTTTATCATCCAGAATATTTCCCCAAGTGTCGAGAATCGAAAGTATTACAAAAGGTACTTAAAAGACACTAAAAAGTGTAATTTAGCACTTTAACGAACCGGTATCCAACCGAACAACCGGACTTTACCAGAACACAAAAATATTGGCAATGGCATTGTTTTTCCTTTTCTGAGCCAGTTAGGGTCCCCGAATACCCTAACACCCGTTATAATTCACTACACACTAATAACTAAATTAACCTCCTAACTTAAACTAACTAACCTAACTATCTAGTTAGAATCCAACCCATTTACCCCCCCCCCCCTGACCGAAATCGTCCCATGGGAGACACACCCTCACCATTTTGATTATTTTAATCTCTCTTGCTTCATATCTAGAAGACACATTAACTAATGGTCAAGAGGATTATTTGGTTTATAAGTATTGCTCAAGAACACTTCACTTCTCACAAATCACCACAACAAAAACTTGAACTCTCTCTCCCTCTTCCCTTGATACTCGGCCGAACACACACCAACATCCATCATCACTTTCAAGTTTGACCAAGGCATTCTACATACATATCAAGGTCCTAGAGTTCACATAAGGAGGCTCGGTGCTTACGGAATCACAAGGACCTCTCTACATCGCTATTAACCACCTTGTTTTCGCTTGATTTCTTCCCTAGCCTTGAGCTAGTTGTAAGTGATTCTAAACACTCTCTTGATCTTGTTTAAAGTGGTTAATAAGAGATTTAACGGATAAGAATCATGAACACTTAAGAACAAAACTTAAAGTCTTGCTAGAATGATGAACTTGATGGATAAAAAGAAACTAATGGTGTACAATTTGTAAATCTTGTTTTGTTATGGTTATTTTGTGTTGTTGAATGCTAGTAGAGGAACGGATCGTCATCTAACCATGCTAGTTCATGTTCATGGAACATGAACTAGTGATATGTGAAATGTGAAAATTGCAAGATGACGAATCTTTTCACAACATAAACATGAACTTGTGTAAAAATAGTTTTCTTGTATAATGGAGTTCTAAACTAGTAGATCTAAAGATCTACAAGTGGTATTTTCGAAGAACCAAGTGTATGACGCAAACTATGTTTAAACCCGGATCTTACATAAACTACAAGCTTTTTAGTGAAAAAGCAAGTATTTAAACACTTATGTAACAAAGGTTTTAACATAGAAATATTTTCGTAACCCTTGAACTAGAAGTTGTAAAATTGTATTTTCTTTAAAAATAAGATTTCCGAGGAACTGATTTTATATTAAGGATAGAAAGATCTACTAAAAATGGTGGAAGGTTACTACGTATTTTTACATAACTTACAAGTTCATGTGTTTGCGATTTATACTTGTTATGACTAGTTTAATGTTTGAATACTGTTTGATGATGTTGGTAAAATTGTTGATTGAAATTTGAAAAGAAAATGATACGCTAGTAAGCGTGGCCACCTCCAGTTACAGAGGAAACTCTGGCCAAATTTTCCCAGAAAATAACACTTAGAATATTTTCATGACAAGTGTCTATAAATATATTTTTAACTTGTTTTTCCAAATAAATTTCGCCATGATTTTGTTACAAAATTACCAAGTGTCGGAGGTGGGTTTTCGTAAACGAAACTTGTTAAATATATATTTAGAATATATATTTCATAGTAAAACGCTTGTGTGATTTTATGATTATCTTGTGAACTATATGGATATTATTTTCTTCTAGAGTAAAAACATAAAAATACACATGCAACCTACTTCGACAAATACAAGAAAATATATTTGTGAAAATATATTATTTGATAGAATAAATAACTCGGACAAGTTATGAACATAAACTGAAGTTTGAACAAATATACATAATTCGGGTGCAAAGTGCAAAATACAAGATACTTATATTTATTTCTGAGAAAATAATATAAGTAAGACACTTAGTTAAAAATATAAAATATTTTTAACACAACAGTACATATACAAAAGATAGTGACTTGTGCTTGTACGATACAAGTCCAGTGAATAACGATAATAAAACACGTTTAGGTCACGACGTTAATTAAAGCAAATCCGGTGAAGTTTACGGCGCAAGGAACGCAAAGTTGTGAGTTCATGCTTCCCCTTTTCTTTTAACTGTTTTCAGTTTTATAACTTCGGGGGTGAAATACATGTTACAAATACGACAATATCTATAGATGGTATGATACAAAAACAAGAAGCACTCTTGGTGATAACTAGTACCAAGTATGATGCGTTTTGAGAAATGATACGAGAAATCGTGTCACGAATAGGGTACCATAAGCACCATTAATCGTGTACATACTAAGACCGTAGAACAAAAGGTTAGATCTAATGGGTTTCAGGGCAGCCCCACTTTTGGTGACAACTAGAACCAAGTAGTGTTTTTGTGTCTCAGTCGTGAATCGACTACAGAAAAATGCCTATGGTTTGGTGACTTCCTATGTCGTGTCACATGTTAATGGCTTTGCAACCCATTAACACTTGATACATATGGAAATACTTGATTTATACATGAATACGTGATTTAAACAAATTTCATACCATGTTTTTCATACAAAGTATACAAACGTTCAATACAAAAACTGCATGAATTCACACCAACATTATGTTGACGTTTTTCCAAAACTCACATGTATTTCAGGTAACTAAAGGTGGATGTGCGCGCTGTCCTACTCATGCTTATGGATGTCGTCTATGTTATGTTTAAATAAAGTTGTAAACTTTTAAGACAATGTTTTATGCTATCGTCGCGATGTAGACGCTAAACTTGTGTTTTCAAACTATGAAATGTATGGTATTTGAAGTTAATTTTTACGAGCATGTAAGATGTTTACCTTTCGTATGCAATAAGAACCTTTCATGATCACACCTCGTGCTTCCGCCGCAGAAAGGGGTGTGACAGATTTGTATCAAAGCTGCGATTGTAGTGAACCAGGATTCCTTCTCGAGTCTAGTCTACAATCTCTAGGATCCTTTCACGAAAACAATTTTTTTTCAAAGAGTTTTCATTGTATAAAACTTCCCGCGACATCCACTGCCTGAAACTGTTTGCATGAGTCTAGAAAAGACACTACGAGACTTAGAGTGCACAGGAGTAGCACTTGTCTTTAACTTCGAAATTACTTGCAATTATGTGTGATAATTAGCATATACATGTACTAGAAGTAGAATATAACTAGTATACATGACTTTACCTAGAGACAATGGCCTAACTGAAGGAAGAAATACGAGGACAAAACGAACTGTGCGGACTGTGCAAGGAGCTAAGTAATTATGGATGCATACATAATTATGGAATTCGGTGCACAGAAACCACAGCAAGTCTTGTCACGTATAGATTCCCTTAGTGCAAAAAAGGGGGTCAAACGTATACTCTTTGGAGTAATGACTTAGGGTATAAAGACAAGAACCGCCAATGTGAAGTAAGGTGTTCACCTAATTATACATGCTTGTTGCTGTATGAATTAATGCATGCGTTGCGCGGGTTGTTTGATGTCACTTATGTGGTATATGCCTATGTATATATATATATATACTACCACTGTCTCGTACGATGATATCAAACAAATGTCTAACCCTATTATGTTATGTTCTGTCAGAACATGGCACCAAGAAGAGCTATGAACGCTCGTGATCAACCTCCCCCTCCCCCACTGCCAAAGACTGCTGAAGAGCTGAACGCTCTACTAGAAGAAAGGATCTCTGCTGCTATCGCCCAGTACGAGGCGAACCGTACTCAAGACAGTGGAGGGCCAAGCAATGCTAGGCGTAACGGACATGGAGATTCGTCTGGGGAAACGCAGCCCAAGGTAACCTTAAGACAATTTGCTAAGCATGGAGAAATTTATGAACGGTCCTTGTTTCATTATTTCTTCGATTGCTCATATGTGAATTGGTTGGGTTAATTACAGGCTGCACCTTCAAGCAGTTCCTCGACTACAAACCAATGAACTACGATGGCACTAGAGGAGCAGTAGCGTTTGTGCGTTGGACAGAAAAGACTGAAGCCACAATCCGCATGAGTAAGTGTACCGCGGATCAACAAGTCACTTTTGCTACTGGGTTGTTTGTCGACGAAGCACTGACATGGTGGAATTTACAAGTTCAAACACTGGGTGATGATGCCGCATATGGCATGACTTGGGATGAATTGAAAGAGAAGATGAGAGAAAAGTACTGCTCTCGTGCCGAACTCCAAAGGTTGGAGACAGAGTTCTGGCACTTGACTATGGTAGGTGCTGACATCACGGGGTATACTCGAAGGTTCCATGATTTGTCTAGGGTGATTCCTTACATGGTAACTCTAGAATTCAAGCGCGTCGAACGCTATATTTGGGGACTGGCCCCGGAATTTCGTGGCATGGTGACTTCAGCCAAACCCCAAACAATCACTGAGGCTGTAACTCTAGCTGTCAGCCTTACTGAAGACTGTGTTCGCATGTAGAAGCTATCACTGAACCTGACAGAAAACACCGAGACGCATGCTGAGTCGTCCGGTGACAAGAAAAGGAAACATGCAAACTTGAATCAAGCAACTCGTAACAGCAAGGGTTCCAATAAGAAGCGTGACCCCAACCCGCATCAGGAAGCGAAATCGCTTGCAACCATGAATGACGCTCCAGCTAAAGGATACCTGGGCACCCTGCCCAAATGCAATCGGTGCAAGCGTCATCACGAAGGAGCCTGTCGCGTTCCAAAGTGCGACAAGTGTGGAAATTGGGTCACCGCACTGAAGACTGTTGGGGTAAGGGAAACCGAAACGGAAATGGAAACCGCAATGGTACTGGAAACAACGGTCGGAACGGTAATGGCAATGGTAACCGGGTTGGAAACGAATGCTTCAGTTGTGGAAGCAATGATCATTTCATGAAGGACTGCCCAAAGAGAAACAATGCTCAGGCTCGAGCATTTGTGATTGGAGCAAGGGACGCACGCGAGGACCCTAACGTGGTCACCGGTACGTTTCTCATTAACAATCACTTTGCATCCATATTATTCGACACTGGTGCCGATTTTAGTTTCATGTCTGTGGAATTTAAACGTATGCTTGGGATAGAGTCTAGTAGATTGGATATTCCTTACTCCATAGAACTAGCCAATGGTAAACTTGTTGAATCGGGCGAAGTTGTTAGAAGCTGCACACTAGAACTGGGTGAACGAAGATTTAGCATCGACCTCTTACCTATTCAATTGGGTAGCTTCAATGTAGTGGTCGGAATGGACTGGTTATCCAAGAGCAAACCTGAAGTCATTTGTCATGAGAAAATCATTCGCATCCCTTTGGCGAATGATGAAACCCTCATCGTACACAGAGAAAGACAAGACGCGCCTCTGCGAATCATCAGCTGCATGAAAGCGCAGAAGTGCTTAAGGAAAGGATGTGTCGCTTTCCTGGCACATGTTGTAGATAAGAAGGCTGTGGAGCTGAAACTCGAAGACATTCCTGTGGTGAAGGAATTTCCTGATGTTTTTCCCGAAGATCTACCAGGACTACCTCCGCAACGACAAGTCGAATTCCGTATAGACTTAGTTCCAGGAGCCGCTACTATAGCCAAGGCACCCTATCGACTTGCACCATCCGAGATGCAAGAATTATCTACACAACTCCAGGAGTTGTTGGATAAAGGATTCATAAGATCAAGCTTCTCGCCCTGGGGAGCTCCAGTATTGTTCATGAAGAAAAAGGACGGAACTCTGCGAATGTGTATTGATTACAGAGAACTGAACAAGCTCACTATCAAGAATCGGTACCCACTACCGAGGATTGATGACTTATTTGATCAGTTGCAAGGATCAAGCTACTATTCCAAGATCGACCTTCGATCTGGATATCATCAGTTAAGGATACAAGAAGAAAGCGTACCAAAGACTGCATTCAGAACACGCTATGGGCATTACGAGTTTCTTGTTATGCCATTCGGGCTGACAAACGCACCAGCGGTCTTCATGGATCTGATGAACCGCGTATGCAAACCATATCTCGATAAATTCGTGATTGTATTTATCGATGACATCCTGATCTACTCACGTACGAAAGAAGAGCACGAGCAACACCTCAGAACCATACTAGAACTACTGAAGAAAGAGAAACTCTATGCAAAGTTCTCAAAGTGCGAATTCTAGATTCGCGAAGTTCAATTTCATGGTCACGTTGTGAATGAGAAGGGCATTCACGTAGACCCATCCAAGATTGAAGCTATAAAGAATTGGGAAGCCCCCAAAACCCCAACTGAAGTTCGTCAATTTTTGGGCTTAGCGGGCTATTATCGGCGATTTATTGAGAATTTCTCAAAAATAGCTCAACCGCTAACGACCCTTACGCAAAAAGACAAGAAGTACGACTGGGGCATTAAACAAGAAGAAGCCTTCCAACTACTCAAAAACAAGCTATGCGATGCACCAATACTATCATTACCCGAAGGCACAGAAGACTTCGTGGTATATTGCGACGCTTCACGACAAGGTTTGGGTTGCGTGCTCATGCAACGCCAAAAGGTCATCGCTTATGCTTCAAGACAATTGAAAGTACATGAAAGGAACTACACCACGCACGACTTGGAGTTGGGTGCGGTGGTATTCGCCTTGAAAATCTGGCGACATTATCTATATGGTACTCGATGTACAATCTTCATAGATCACAAAAGCTTGCAACACATACTTGATCAGAAGGAACTGAACATGCGACAGCGGCGATGGGTCGAGCTGCTAAATGATTATGACTGTGAGATTAAGTACCACCCTGGAAAGGCAAATGTTGTAGCGGACGCATTAAGTCGAAAAGAAAGGGTTAAGACCCTAAGGGTTCGAGCATTGGAAATGACTATTCGAACGAACCTCACTTCACGTATTCGTGATGCACAACAAGAAGCCCTTAAGGTGGAAAACCGCAAAGCTGAATACCTCCGGGGTGCATTGAAGTACATGGCGCCAAATGAAGAGGGAGCCTTATACTTTAAGAAGCGTATTTGGGTTCCGCTCTATGGTGGCCTACGAGAAGTCATCCTTGATGACGCGCATAAATCAAGATACTCAATCCACCCAGGATCGGACAAGATGTATCAAGACTTAAGAGAATACTATTGGTGGCCAAGACTCAAAAGCGATGTTGCTGTTCAGTTGGAAAATGCCTAACCTGTGCTAAGGTTAAGGCTGAATATCAGAAACCGTCTGGCCTACTACAACAACCAGAGATCCCCATGTGGAAGTGGGAGCAAATATCTATGGACTTCATAATGAAATTACCCAGGACCCCTAGAGGGCACGACATGATTTGGGTAATAGTTGATCATCTAACGAAGTCCGCGCATTTCCTACCTATCCGAGAAAAAGACAGCACTGGAAAGCTTGCTGAGATATACTTGAAGGAAATTGTGACACGTCATGGAGTGCGTATCTCAATTATTTCAGACAGAGATGGACGCTTTGTCTCAAGAATCTGGCAATCCTTTCAGGAAGCCTTTGGATCTCAGCTAGATCTAAGCACGGCATTCCATCCACAAACAGACGGCGAGAACAAACGAACCATACAAACTTTAGAAGATATGCTTCGCGCATGTGTCATGGATCTAGGCGGCAGCTGGGATACTCACCTACCTTTAGTCGAGTTTTCCTACAATAACAGTTATCATACAAGCATCAAAGCCGCACCGTTCAAAGCTCTGTATGGCCGCAAGTGCCGATCGCCCTTATGTTGGGCAGACGCCGGAGATAAACGTATGGTTGGTCCTGAACTTGTACAAGAGACAACTGACAAGATTACGCAGATCCGAGAGCGCATTAAGGCGGCTCGAGATCGACAAAAGAGCTACGCTGATCGAAGACGTAAAGCATTAGAATTTGAGGTAGGAGACAAAGTGTTGTTGAAAGTCTCACCTTGGAAGGGCGTAGTCAGATTCGGAAAACGTGGAAAGCTAAATCCACGATACATCGGACCATTCAAGATCTTAGAGAGAATTGGTACCGTAGCATACAAGTTGGAATTACCGGAAGAACTGAATGGAGTACATGACACATTCCACGTATCCAACCTCAAGAAGAGTCCAACACAAGAAAACGTAATCATCCCTGCGGATGAAGTGCATATCGACGACACCCTCCGATTTACAGAACAACCCGTTGAGGTTACCGACTGGAAAGTCAACAAGACAAGAAGGAGCGGTGTCAAACTTGTCAAAGTACGTTGGAACACTAAACACGGACCCGAGTACACATGGGAACATGAAGACCAGTTCAAAGAAAAGTATCCCCACCTGTTCAAGAAGACTCCTACCAGAGCTAGTACGGCCTGAATTTCGAGACGAAATTCTTTTAACGGGGGGAGACTGTGACAACTGGCACAAAACTGGTAATATCCGTACACTTAAATTACTATTTAATGAGTGCTTAAATGTCAACAATTATGTGCTTAAGTGTCGAGAATCAAAAGTATTACAAAAGGTACTTAAAAGACACTAAAAAGTGTAATTTAGCACTTTAACGAACCGGTATCCAACCGAACAACCGGACTTTACCGGAACACAAAAATATTGGCAATGGCATTGTTTTTCCTTTTCTGAGCCAGTTAGGGTCCCCGAATACCCTAACACCCGTTATAATTCACTACACACTAATAACTAAATTAACCTCCTAACTTAAACTAACTAACCTAACTATCTAGTTAGAATCCAACCCATTTACCCCCCCCCCCCCGACCAAAATCGTCCCATGGGGGACACACCCTCACCATTTTGATTATTTTAATCTCTCTTGCTTCATATCTAGAAGACACATTAACTAATGGTCAAGAGGATTATTTGGTTTATAAGTATTGCTCAAGAACACTTCACTTCTCACAAATCACCACAACAAAAACTTGAACTCTCTCTCCCTCTTCCCTTGATACTCGGCCGAACACACACCCACATCCATCATCACTTTCGAGTTTGATCAAGGCATTCTACATATATATCAAGGTGCTAGAGTTCACATAAGGAGGCTCGGTGCTTACGGAATCACAAGGACCTCTCTACATCGCTATTAACCACCTTGTTTTCGCTTGATTTCTTCCCTAGCCTTGAGCTAGTTGTAAGTGATTCTAAACACTCTCTTGATCTTGTTTAAAGTGGTTAATAAGAGATTTAACGGATAAGAATCATGAACACTTAAGAACAAAACTTAAAGTCTTGCTAGAATGATGAACTTGATGGATAAAAAGAAACTAATGGTGTAAAATTTGTAAATCTTGTTTTGTTATGGTTATTTTGTGTTGTTGAATGCTAGTAGAGGAACGGATCGTCATCTAACCATGCTAGTTCATGTTCATGGAACATGAACTAGTGATATGTGAAATGTGAAAATTGCAAGATGACGAATCTTTCCACAACATAAACATGAACTTGTGCAAAAATAGTTTTCTTGTAAAATGGAGTTCTAAACTAGTAGATCTAAAGATCTACAAGTGGTATTTTCGAAGAACCAAGTGTATGATGCAAACCATGTTTAAACCCGGACCTTACATAAACTACAAGCTTTTTAGTGAAAAAGCAAGTATTTAAACACTTATGTAACAAAGGTTTTAACAAAGAAATATTTTCGTAACCCTTGAACTAAAAGTTGCAAAATTGTATTTTCTTTAAAAATAAGATTTCCGAGGAACTGACTTAATTTTAAGGATAGAAAGATCTACTAAAAATGGTGGAAGGTTACTACGTATTTTTACATAACTTACAAGTTCATGTGTTTGCGATTTATACTTGTTATGACTAGTTTAATGTTTGAATACTGTTTGATGATGTTGGTAAAATTGTTGATTGAAATTTGAAAAGAAAATGATACGCTAGTAAGCGTGGCCACCTCCAGTTACAGAGGAAACTCTAGCAAAATTTTTCCAGAAAATAACACTTAGAATATTTTCATGGCAAGTGTCTATAAATATATTTTTAACTTGTTTTTCCAAATAATGTTCGCCATGATTTTGTTACAAAATTACCAAGTGTCGGAGGTGGGTTTTCGTAAATGAAACTTGTTAAATATATATTTAGAATATATATTTCATAGTAAAACGCTTGTGTGATTTTATGATTATCTTGTGAACTATATGGATATTATTTTCTTCTAGAGTAAAAACATAAAAATACACATGCAACCTACTTGGACAAATACAAGAAAATATATTTGTGAAAATATATTATTTGATAGAATAAATAACTCGGACAAGTTATGAACATAAATTGAAGTTTGAACAAAGATACATAATTCGGGTGCAAAGTGGAAAATATAAGATACTTATATTTATTTCTGAGAAAATAATATAAGTAAGACACTTAGTTAAAAATATAAAATATTTTTAACACAACAATACATTTACAAAAAATAGTGACTTGTGCTTGTACGATACAAGTCCAGTGACTAACGATAATAAAACACGTTTAGGTCACGACGTTAATTGAAGCAAATCCGGTGAAGTTTACGGCGCAAGGAACGCAAAGTTGTGAGTTCATGCTTCCCCTTTTCTTTTAACTGTTTTCAGTTTTATAACTTCGGGGGTGAAATACATTTTACAAATACGACAATATTTATAGATGGTATGATACAAAAACAAGAATCACTCTTGGTGATAACTAGTACCAAGTATGATGTGTTTTGAGAAATAATACGAGAAATCGTGTCACGAATAGGGTACCATAAGCACCATTAATCGTGTACATACTAAGACCGCAGAACAAAAGGTTAGATCTAATGGGTTTCAGGGCAGCCCCACTCTTGGTGACAACTAGAACCATGTAGTGTTTTTGTGTCTCAGTCGTGAATCGACTACAGAAAAATGCCTATGGTTTGGTGACTTCCTATGTCGTGTCACATGTTAATGGCTTTGCAACCCATTAACACTTGATACATATGGAAATACTTGATTTATACATGAATACGTGATTTAAACAAATTTCATACCATGTTTTTCATACAAAGTATACAAACGTTCAATACAAAAACTGCATGAATTCACACCAACATTATGTTGACGTTTTTCCAAAACTCACATGTATTTCAGGTAACTAAAGGTGGATGTGCGCGCTGTCCTACTCATGCTTATGGATGTCGTCTATGTTATGTTTAAATAAAGTTGTAAACTTTTAAGACAATGTTTTATGCTATCGCCGCGATGTAGACGCTAAACTTGTGTTTTCAAACTATGAAATGTATGGTATTTGAAGTTAATTTTTACGAGCATGTAGAATGTTTACCTTTCGTATGCAATGAGAACCTTTCATGATCACACCTCGTGCTTCCGCCGTAGAAAGGGGTGTGACAGGACCCTTTCCAGTAATCCAACGCATAGGACCAGTTGCCTTTCGTGTACAACTACCAGAAGAATTAGCCGGGGTACATGATGTATTCCATGTATCCAACCTCAAGAAATGTTTAGCTGACGAATCCCGGGTAATCCCTCTGCAAGACGTACAAGTGAATGAAAAGCTGAAGTTTGTTGAGAAACCACTTCAAATAGAAGACAGAAAGATTAAGTTTCTCAAACACAAAAGACTGGTACTAATCAAAGTCAAATGTGATTCGAAAAGACGACCCGAATACACCTGGGAGCTGGAATCGGAAATGAAGCAAAAATATCCGCACTTATTCCAGTAAATCTCGAGGACAAGATTTTAAATAAGGTGGGGAGGATGTAAGGACCTTTAAAAATGTCCATAAACGACCCGTAAGTAAAAACCCGGACCCCTGAAACCCTAATCCATATCAAAAATCAAGAAAAAACAATTTTCTGGTTTCAGGCGGGCCGCGTAAGCCATAAGGGAAGCTTACGCGGGCCGCGTCAAAGTGTTGTTGACCGGATAAGCATACCGGGCTACGTTTCATACACTTGGCGAACCTACTCGTGACACATATGCCCTACACGTAGACTAGGGGCCCTCGCGGGCCGCGTAAGCTCTTATTAAGTCTTACGCGGGCCGCGTAAACTCTTATTAAGTCTTACGCGGGCCGCGTAAAACTCAAAATCTGGCTATAAGAAGCTTGTGCATGGGACATTCACCTGTGCTCGAAAATTTCATTCAAACACGAAGTATACTGCTTAAATTCGAAGTTTTAAGGTATCAAGACGCTGCTACGATACAGGGTATTAACTCGATCGCTGCTACGGTTCAATGTCCGATCGATTGAAACTATCTGATAAATGTTTAAGTGCTGCCCACATTAGGGCTATACTTTGTCATTCGTCGTAAATTCGATGGATGTTTAAGTATTGCACTTTGTCATTTGTTGTGAAGGTTTTAATCTCGTGAGTTATCGTAAATGCTGTATTAGTTACTGACCTAGTTCATGTGCATTGTTGTTTAAATTAGGTTATTAGGCTTATCAGTAGGCTAAGCTCTGCCCGTTTAAACTTGCAATGTGAGTCATTCTCTTTTTATCAACAGTGTTTTACAATACTCCAAATTATTTTCAAAAGTTATAATTACAGGGATTAAGTCGTGGTTATCTTAAATCACTGGCTAGTGGGGTATTGTGCACATTACTAATTTCTCACGGTTAGGCTAATAAATCCTAACAGTGATAATCATCACTACTTGGGTGAAAGGACCCAATAGCGGTATGACCATCGTCACCAGGAGGTGACACGGCGCCAGATAAAAAATAAGATAGAAGCCATTGTAATCGCTCTTATGCTGTAATTAATAGCTATGTGTCGTTTTATCAAATTGAGTGACCCGCCAATATTTCCCCGCTGACAAAAAATATTTTTAAAACATGTTTCAGGTGACCTACTGTGAAGCAAGGAAAAGTGCTACGGAGCACTAACAAAGCTTGAAGTAGTGGCTCAGTTACATAAATAAACCTGTTTTGTAAACCAGGGAATTTCCTCGTGACATTCCTCTATTGTAAATTACGGGGTTTGTCCCAAATTATGAAATAAAATAATCGGGCATTTTTAAGTTTAAACAATCCTGCTAAACTTCCGCTGTAAACTTAAATACCGCGGATATTTGTCCCGCGGCACCTGGACCGAGTAAAACCGGGGCGGGGGCCATGACAGATGGACAGATGACCATTCTATCGAATGTCTCCAGCGAGTTGCGTTTCGATGTTTTGGGGGTAGTTTGTTCTTCAAGGAATACGGTTCCTTGATTGTCGGTATTGCAAGGGATATGTCGTTTATACATGCAACCATCGAAATACATTGCAATGTAAATGAAAGATTTATTTATAAACAACGATATCAACTGTTCCTTGGATCTTGACAACAAAAGAAACTTAATACATAAGACATGATCATTTCTAAACGATGTTGTCTTCTAGTCAGTCGGGTGATCATCCTTGTGCTGGATTTGCATTAGCAAGCTTTGGGCAATTTCTTCGGAAATGACCCATCTCGCCACAGTTGAAACAAGAACCTGGTAGGAAACGACCTTGAGCGGGATTGTTGCCAGCTTGGTTTGGTGCAGCTGCAGCTGGGCAGATTCTTGTTGTATGGCCTATGAGTCCACAAGTTTGGCATTTGCGGCACTGTACATTGGCGTGATGATGGAGGCTACATTGGTTGCACAAGGGTGCAGTTCCATTGTATGGTTTTCTAGCAGGGGGTTGAGCTGGTTGGTTGGGGACGGCTTGACCATTGTGAGCGACCACGGCGAAGTTCTGAGAAGCCTTTCGCTTCCTTGACTTCTTAGGAGATTCAGTCTGTTCATCCATGGTCTTTGATTCCTCGATTGGGTTCGATTCCCCGGCCGATTTCTTGTCACCTTTTCGAAAAAGTTTATGCTTTCTGATCTGCGATTCAGTCAAGGTTGCAGATAGCTCAATGGCCTGACGGAGTGTGGTAGGGTTGCTACCAGTGACAATGTCTTGTACCGAGTCAGGCAGGCCGTCGATGTACCTTTCGATAGCCTTGTCGAGTGGGGCGACCATAGTCGGGCAAAGTAGACTCAACTCCTCAAACCTATCAGTATATGCCCTGTGTTCGCCACTATCTTGTTTCAAATCATCAAACTCCTTCTCCAACGCTCGTTGTTCATGACGAGGACAAAACTCTCTCATCATAAGTGCTCTCAGTTCAGCCCATGTTTGTGCTAGAGCAACATCTGCACCACGGTCTCTCATTACCCCGTTCCACCATGTAAGAGCCCTCTTCTGAAACACACTCGAAGAAAACTCGACCTTGCGATTTTCCGGACACTGCACGTGGCGAAAGGTATTCTCGATGCTCTCGAACCATTGGAGAAGCCCAGTTGCTCCCTCAGAACCACTAAACTTGAGTGGTTTAGCCGAGTTAAAGTTCTTGAAATTGCATGTACCATTGTTGTTGTTGTTGGCTTGGTTCCATTGAGCAAAGAGATTTGGGAATTGAGCAGCCATCTGCTGCGCAATAATTTCTGCCAGCTCGGCAGTTGCTATCTGGTGTTCGCGTCGAGGAGGCATTCTAAAAGAGGAAAACATGAAAGGAAACAAATAAAATGGTATTGGGTAAGAATAGGATGTTACAATCACTGACCATAATCACGGTTGATGGTCACTTGTTTGAATCATGAAGCAAACAAACAACACCAGGGCTGAATCAAAGCAAATAGATCCTCATAGTGTATCGCGAAGACATGCTCGCCTATAAGTGGACACTCACCCCAAGAGTTCCCAGGTAAGAGTGACTGGTCCGATTATGCGGATTTGTACGAACACTCTAACCTTAGACAGAAAACCCAGGGTACAGGCATTCACCCTTCCAGTTCGCACGTGTTCACACTATTTAGGACCCAAAACTTTGACGGGAGTTTTGAAAATTCAAAGGGGTTCAAAACCTTATAACAAAGGGTTCAAAACCTAGTAATCAATCATCCTAGAACAGATGATTTGCTTTCAAGGCAGTTTTGAAATTTATGTTCTTGTTGTGGTCGTCGCCTAAGGGTAGGTGACGGTATTGTTTTATGACTAAACGCAAGTAAACTCGCGTTAGGTTCCTAGGAAGGTTATAGACTAGGTCAAAGCATTACTAATAACCTAATTCCCTATAACCATTGGCTCTGATACCATCTTTTCTGTCACACCCCGACCACGTAGAACATACAAAACGTGGCGGAAACGTCGGGGAGTGTTGTAACAGAATCAATTGTTTCAAATCCATGGCGAATGAAGTTTCGTTTTATAATTCAAACATGAAGGTTTACATTGTCTAAACAAGAATCAAAGTGTACATAACATAAATTAACTAGTTCTTGTCTCGTTTTAAGTCACTAAGGCACAGGTCCGCCTAAGTATGTCTTGATAAGTCCTATGCATCATCTCCTGAAAACACATGTGAAAATAGGCACGTCAGCATAAAAATGCCTGTGAGATACATTGGTTTTGTGAAAACGGAATTCATGACTTGAGTTTGAGAAAATGTTTAGTCATGAACCTCGTATTTTGCTTTGTCTTGTAAATCATTTGAAAAACGGTAAGATCAAATGATATGTATAAATAAGAGAACAATGCATGGTTAACTGAATAACCATGTAAAAAGAGTTTGTATAAGATTTGTTGTTTGTAAATCAATGTCTTGTGAAAAGCGTGTTATTTGTATAAAATGTTCTATGTTTCAAATTGAAATGATTCAAATAACGCTACGATATGTAATACCATACAAACACTTATATATAGGAAGTACCAGCGGCGTATCCACCATGCTTGTATCATATTACACATGCCTCGTTACTTAAATCACTTACTCAAACCAAACCATCAAGATGAAATGTTTAACAACGGTAGAAATGTTCATGTATAGTCAAATGTCTATTGTCAAATGTAATCCATGTCAACGGATACAACTGGTTTACACGGTTCAATGGTTACAGACGGTTCATGAAATTGAAGGGTTAAGACGGTTCACATAGTCAAATGGTTACAACGGTTCAAAATGTAGTGTAATGTGTTCATATGCTGGATGAGCATATGCAACAGTAATGCAATGTGAAACAATGTACTACGTATGCACACAATGGGCGTACGTAGCATGAAATGTAATGTAAAGCAATGTACTAAGTACGCACACAAAGGGCATACATAGTATAAACACAATGAAATCATGTACTATATATGTACTATCGAACATGTGTTTCACCCCAAAACAGTATATGATGTGAAAACCGGAAAGCATGAAAGTAGCAAGTAGGCACATGTGTTTCACCCCAAAACAGTTTGGAAAACAGTAAAAGAGGGGTTCAATGTACTCACATTGACTCCCCGAAAACATGTAAAAGATGGGGTTCAATGTACTCACCTAAGATTGCTTTGAATTCCTTGTATAATAACCAGGTAATGCTAAAGATCACGGGATATCAAACGGCACCTAATAGGTAGCTATGTTAATATACCGGATCAAATCGGACGGATCGGATAGTACGCGGGTTCGTAAACCAAACGAGTATGGAGACTCGTGTATTATGGTTTAACAAAGCCTACATACTAAAATGAAACTTAACCTAAGTGCTTACGGTCCATCACGACCCGTTTAGGTAGCTTATGCTACCCTAACGCGTCGTTCGCGTAGAACGCGTTCGGAACGCCTAACATTGCGACCACAAGGTATAACCTCGGAAGGTTATAGCTATGGTCACCTAATGTGTTTGGTCGGATCCTAATGATCGACCAAATGGGTCGGGTTCGAAAGTATAAGCGATGGTTTAGATCGCTTACCTTACGACCCTATATAAGCACTAAACTAAAAGTGACGAGCTAAGCATGTTAGAACATGCTTAACTAAGTTTGAAAACAGGTTTGACATCAAAACAAACGGCTTTGATGCCCACGAGTAGTTTGGTTACAAAATATGCAAGAATGCACATTTTGGCCGAAACTACGACCCGTCACTGAGCCTAGTTAACGTGGTGATCAGTAGGTATAGTCACTACGGACTATAACCATCGTGATCACGCTCACGTTATGAAGTTCCATGAACTTCGCATCGACCATAAGCTGGTCAATGCAGAAAGTCAACAAAACGTTGACTTTCGGACTTGAAAAGCGATAAAAGAGCGAAAGAAGACTTACGGAAGGTCCCCGAGTGCTAATCTAGATCAAATAGCTCAGGTATGGAACAATGGTTCCAACTTAGAGCCTTAAGATCAGATTTTGTGGGTTTTTGGAACAAAGGGGGGGGTATTTATAGGAAAAGTGGAACCGTTAGGATCGTTTATCGAATATCGTGCCGCGATCTCGAGCGTACACTTGTCAAATTCTTGTGGTAAGTCAGAAATTGCCCCTTGGCTCTTGATTGGGTGAAAGGGCATTGCCTCTTGATCGAACGAAAGGCCAACTGCATTAAATAGATACATTGAATCTGTCTGACAGTCTCACGCGCCCTGCGTAAGGATTTGGTAAATCCTTACGCGCCCCGCCTAAGGTTCCCAGATCAGAATTTACAATTTTGGTCCCTGCACTTCAGAAACACGTATTTTGGCCCATTTTTGGCACGTTTAAGCCCCGTTAACCTCATTTCAAGGCTCTAAGATGAAGTTAAAGTGTAGGGGACATGAAATATGCTCAAAAATATTCCGGATGTCGGTTCGTTTGGCCGTACGATCGCGATGTTCGCTTAATTACGGCGGAATGCGCATAAGCGCGAAAGACGATCCAAATGACGCGACGAATGGATTTTTCTCATGCCAAACACTAAGGCATAATATAAGGATGCTTACATAAATTTTTGGATGTCCGAATGTATTCAGAACGTAAGTTATGCGCGAAAGTGCAAACTTGTGCACTTTTTGACACTTTTAGTCCCTGAATGATCCAAAAGTTTGTTTTAGCATACCAAACACCTCAAAGCCTATTTCTAAGCTATGTAGAGGATATTTAGGGTATGTTTAACTTATGAACATGTTCCGGAATGTTCGTTACAGTTCAAATTGGCATACTTTCGCAGTTTGTCAAGTTTAGTCCCTGTAAGCGAATTAACTTGTTTTTGCTATACCCAAGCCTTCAAAACTTATTTCTAAGTTATGTAAAGGTTATTTAAGGTATGTTGAGTATATGTTGATGTTCCGGAGTATTTGTCGCATTAAACTGAGTACGTTTACGCACCAGTTTGCGTATAATGCTCTAGAAAGCAATGTAGAGTTTGAAATTGAACAATAATTGATATGTGCAAAACATACACATATTTATACAAGATCCCAAGTATGAAATACAATATTTCATCGGCTTGGTATTTGTTTGATGGTCGCGGTGACACAGGTGTCACAGTCTCCCCTACTTTAGGAAATTTCGTCCCGAAATTTATTCGTAGGAGTCTATTTGTGAATTTGCCAAATAACCACCAATGATATGTAAGGCAATATCTTGTCATTTCCTTAACGGTCATTCTTCCGAAATGAAAATGAACAGACGGGTCATTTTCAGTGGTTGCTTCATCAGAATTGGAAATGAAGGATTACACAACGGATATTCATTTCCTCAATGGAAAATCTTCAGAAACGAAAATGAACAAACGGGGTCATCTTCAACGGTTGCTTCCTCAGAGTTGGAAATGAAGTATTACACAACGGATATTCATTTCCTCAACGGATAATCTTCAGAAACGAAAATGAACTAACGGAGTCATCTTCAACGGCTGCTTCCTCAGAGTTGGAAATGAAGGATTACACAACGGATATTCATTTCCTCAACGGATAATCTTCAGAAACGAAAATGAACAAACGGGGTCATCTTCAACGGTTGCTTCCTCAGAGTTGGAAATGAAGTATTACACAACGGATATTCATTTCCTCAACGGATAATCTTCAGAAACGAAAATGAACTAACGGAGTCATCTTCAACGGTTGCTTCCTCAGAGTTGGAAATGAAGGATTACACAACGGATATTCATTTCCTCAACGGATAAATCTTCAGAAACGAAAATGAGCTAACGGAGTCATCTTCAACGGTTGCTTCCTCAGAGTTGGAAATGAAGGATTACACAACGGATATTCATTTCCTCAACGGATAATCTTCAGAAACGAATATGAACAAACGGGGTCATCTTCAACGGGTATTCTTCAGATTTGGAAATGAAGGATAAACGGATATTCATTTCCTCAACGGATAAATCTTCAGAACGAAAATGAACAAACGGAGTCATTTTCCTCGACGGGTATTCTTCAGATTTGGAAATGAAGGATAAACGGATATTCATTTCCTCAACGGATATTCTTCAGAAGTGAAAAATGAATAGCTAGTTCATTTTTCCTCAACGGATGCTTCATCAGAATTGGAAATGAATAGGGTTAACTCTAGACATATGACAGAACTTGCTGTGATTTCTGTGCACTAAATTCCATAATTATGTATGCATCCATAATTACGTAATCCCTTGCACAGTCCGCACAGTTTGTTTTGTAATGTTTTGGGGAAGGATATCAAACTTGTGACGAGGGTGACTAGACTTCCCTCGGTTCCTTTTAATTAGATCGACAGGGGATCCTCTTGGTTAGGCCACCAAGGAGTCCCTTTCAGCTATGCCATCACATGATATCCCTAACCAGATTTTTGGATGAATCTGTTTAGCTAGACCACTCAAGGGGTCTAATTATGAAGTAGTACTTTATAATCCGAGGGACTTAACTATAACATAGAAGTCCATTGAGGATTTTAAGTAATACCTTTGGGCATCCTACTATGAATCTCTTGTACACGGATATGTAAGATTCTACGAAGATTTGGATAACATAATTTGGATCACACAACAATACATAAGGAAACACATAAGCACATAGTCACATAATTGTTTAATTTGATCAAAATTTGTTATTAACTTGTTATCGATTGAATACGGATATGGAAACCTGTCGATGGATCTCAATGTTCACTGGAATCTATCTGAGAAGATAGAAAGATCTCCCAAAATTCGATTTTTGATTACAAGGAATCACCACATTCGAATGAAGGTATACAACAATTAAAGACTTACGGGAAATTCCTAGGTACCCTATTAAGGATTTATAGTGGTACCTTGGGTATTCGTCTTGTGTTGTAACCTGCGCCTTGTACTTCGTTTCCTTAGAATAAACGGGTACTTAGGAATTCCGTGGAAGACGCAAGCGATTATAGAATGGGAGAATTTTGGGGGTAGTTTGTTCTTCAAGGAATACGGTTCCTTGATTGTCGGTATTGCAAGGGATATGTCGTTTATACATGCAACCATCGAAATACATTGCAATGTAAATGAAAGATTTATTTATAAACAACGATATCAACTGTTCCTTGGATCTTGACAACAAAAGAAACTTAATACATAAGACATGATCATTTCTAAACGATGTTGTCTTCTAGTCAGTCGGGTGATCATCCTTGTGCTGGATTTGCATTAGCAAGCTTTGGGCAATTTCTTCGGAAATGACCCATCTCGCCACAGTTGAAACAAGAACCTGGTAGGAAACGACCTTGAGCGGGATTGTTGCCAGCTTGGTTTGGTGCAGCTGCAGCTGGGCAGATTCTTGTTGTATGGCCTATGAGTCCACAAGTTTGGCATTTGCGGCACTGTACATTGGCGTGATGATGGAGGCTACATTGGTTGCACAAGGGTGCAGTTCCATTGTATGGTTTTCTAGCAGGGGGTTGAGCTGGTTGGTTGGGGACGGCTTGACCATTGTGAGCGACCACGGCGAAGTTCTGAGAAGCCTTTCGCTTCCTTGACTTCTTAGGAGATTCAGTCTGTTCATCCATGGTCTTTGATTCCTCGATTGGGTTCGATTCCCCGGCCGATTTCTTGTCACCTTTTCGAAAAAGTTTATGCTTTCTGATCTGCGATTCAGTCAAGGTTGCAGATAGCTCAATGGCCTGACGGAGTGTGGTAGGGTTGCTACCAGTGACAATGTCTTGTACCGAGTCAGGCAGGCCGTCGATGTACCTTTCGATAGCCTTGTCGAGTGGGGCGACCATAGTCGGGCAAAGTAGACTCAACTCCTCAAACCTATCAGTATATGCCCTGTGTTCGCCACTATCTTGTTTCAAATCATCAAACTCCTTCTCCAACGCTCGTTGTTCATGACGAGGACAAAACTCTCTCATCATAAGTGCTCTCAGTTCAGCCCATGTTTGTGCTAGAGCAACATCTGCACCACGGTCTCTCATTACCCCGTTCCACCATGTAAGAGCCCTCTTCTGAAACACACTCGAAGAAAACTCGACCTTGCGATTTTCCGGACACTGCACGTGGTGAAAGGTATTCTCGATGCTCTCGAACCATTGGAGAAGCCCAGTTGCTCCCTCAGAACCACTAAACTTGAGTGGTTTAGCCGAGTTAAAGTTCTTGAAATTGCATGTACCATTGTTGTTGTTGTTGGCTTGGTTCCATTGAGCAAAGAGATTTGGGAATTGAGCAGCCATCTGCTGCGCAATAATTTCTGCCAGCTCGGCAGTTGCTATCTGGTGTTCGCGTCGAGGAGGCATTCTAAAAGAGGAAAACATGAAAGGAAACAAATAAAATGGTATTGGGTAAGAATAGGATGTTACAATCACTGACCATAATCACGGTTGATGGTCACTTGTTTGAATCATGAAGCAAACAAACAACACCAGGGCTGAATCAAAGCAAATAGATCCTCATAGTGTATCGCGAAGACATGCTCGCCTATAAGTGGACACTCACCCCAAGAGTTCCCAGGTAAGAGTGACTGGTCCGATTATGCGGATTTGTACGAACACTCTAACCTTAGACAGAAAACCCAGGGTACAGGCATTCACCCTTCCAGTTCGCACGTGTTCACACTATTTAGGACCCAAAACTTTGACGGGAGTTTTGAAAATTCAAAGGGGTTCAAAACCTTATAACAAGGGGTTCAAAACCTAGTAATCAATCATCCTAGAACAGATGATTTGCTTTCAAGGCGGTTTTGAAATTTATGTTCTTGTTGTGGTCGTCGCCTAAGGGTAGGTGACGGTATTGTTTTATGACTAAACGCAAGTAAACTCGCGTTAGGTTCCTAGGAAGGTTATAGACTAGGTCAAAGCATTACTAATAACCTAATTCCCTATAACCATTGGCTCTGATACCATCTTTTCTGTCACACCCCGACCACGTAGAACATACAAAACGTGGCGGAAACGTCGGGGAGTGTTGTAACAGAATCAATTGTTTCAAATCCATGGCGAATGAAGTTTCGTTTTATAATTCAAACATGAAGGTTTACATTGTCTAAACAAGAATCAAAGTGTACATAACATAAATTAACTAGTTCTTGTCTCGTTTTAAGTCACTAAGGCACAGGTCCGCCTAAGTATGTCTTGATAAGTCCTATGCATCATCTCCTGAAAACACATGTGAAAATAGGTACGTCAGCATAAAAATGCCTGTGAGATACATTGGTTTTGTGAAAACGGAATTCATGACTTGAGTTTGAGAAAATGTTTAGTCATGAACCTCGTATTTTGCTTTGTCTTGTAAATCATTTGAAAAACGGTAATATCAAATGATATGTATAAATAAGAGAACAATGCATGGTTAACTGAATAACCATGTAAAAAGAGTTTGTATAAGATTTGTTGTTTGTAAATCAATGTCTTGTGAAAAGCGTGTTATTTGTATAAAATGTTCTATGTTTCAAATTGAAATGATTCAAATAACGCTACGATATGTAATACCATACAAACACTTATATATAGGAAGTACCAGCGGCGTATCCACCATGCTTGTATCATATTACACATGCCTCGTTACTTAAATCACTTACTCAAACCAAACCATCAAGATGAAATGTTTAACAACGGTAGAAATGTTCATGTATAGTCAAATGTCTATTGTCAAATGTAATCCATGTCAACGGATACAACTGGTTTACACGGTTCAATGGTTACAGACGGTTCATGAAATTGAAGGGTTAAGACGGTTCACATAGTCAAATGGTTACAACGGTTCAAAATGTAGTGTAATGTGTTCATATGCTGGATGAGCATATGCAACAGTAATGCAATGTGAAACAATGTACTACGTATGCACACAATGGGCGTACGTAGCATGAAATGTAATGTAAAGCAATGTACTAAGTACGCACACAAAGGGCATACATAGCATAAACACAATGAAATCATGTACTATATATGTACTATCGAACATAGCAGTATATGATGTGAAAACCGGAAAGCATGAACGTAGCAAGTAGGCACACGTGTTTCACCCCAAAACAGTTTGGAAAACAGTAAAAGAGGGGTTCAATGTACTCACATTGACTCCCCGAAAACATGTAAAAGATGGGGTTCAATGTACTCACCTAAGATTGCTTTGAATTCCTTGTATAATAACCAGGTAATGCTAAAGATCACGGGATATCAAACGGCACCTAATAGGTAGCTATGTTAATATACCGGATCAAATCGGACGGATCGGATAGTACGCGGGTTCGTAAACCAAACGAGTATGGAGACTCGTGTATTATGGTTTAACAAAGCCTACATACTAAAATGAAACTTAACCTAAGTGCTTACGGTCCATCACGACCCGTTTAGGTAGCTTATGCTACCCTAACGCGTCGTTCGCGTAGAACGCGTTCGGAACGCCTAACATTGCGACCACAAGGTATAACCTCGGAAGGTTATAGCTATGGTCACCTAATGTGTTTGGTCGGATCCTAATGATCGACCAAATGGGTCGGGTTCGAAAGTATAAGCGATGGTTTAGATCGCTTACCTTACGACCCTATATAAGCACTAAACTAAAAGTGACGAGCTAAGCATGTTAGAACATGCTTAACTAAGTTTGAAAACAGGTTTGACATCAAAACAAACGGCTTTGATGCCCACGAGTAGTTTGGTTACAAAATATGCAAGAATGCACATTTTGGCCGAAACTACGACCCGTCACTGAGCCTAGTTAACGTGGTGATCAGTAGGTATAGTCACTACGGACTATAACCATCGTGATCACGCTCACGTTATGAAGTTCCATGAACTTCGCATCGACCATAAGCTGGTCAATGCAGAAAGTCAACAAAACGTTGACTTTCGGACTTGAAAAGCGATAAAAGAGCGAAAGAAGACTTACGGAAGGTCCCCGAGTGCTAATCTAGATCAAATAGCTCAGGTATGGAACAATGGTTCCAACTTAGAGCCTTAAGATCAGATTTTGTGGGTTTTTGGAACAAAGGGGAGGGGGGTATTTATAGGAAAAGTGGAACCGTTAGGATCGTTTATCGAATATCGTGCCGCGATCTCGAGCGTACACTTGTCAAATTCTTGTGGTAAGTCAGAAATTGCCCCTTGGCTCTTGATTGGGTGAAAGGGCATTGCCTCTTGATCGAACGAAAGGCCAACTGCATTAAATAGATACACTGAATCTGTCTGACAGTCTCACGCGCCCCGCGTAAGGATTTGGTAAATCCTTACGCGCCCCGCCTAAGGTTCCCAGATCAGAATTTACAATTTTGGTCCCTGCACTTCAGAAACACGTATTTTGGCCCATTTTTGGCACGTTTAAGCCCCGTTAACCTCATTTCAAGGCTCTAAGATGAAGTTAAAGTGTAGGGGACATGAAATATGCTCAAAAATATTACGGATGTCGGTTCGTTTGGCCGTACGATCGCAATGTTCGCTTAATTACGACGGAATGCGCATAAGCGCGAAAGACGATCCAAATGACGCGACGAATGGATTTTTCTCATGCCAAACACTAAGGCATAATATAAGGATGCTTACATAAATTTTTGGATGTCCTAATGTATTCAGAACGTAAGTTATGCGCGAAAGTGCAAACTTGTGCACTTTTTGACACTTTTAGTCCCTGAATGATCCAAAAGTTTGTTTTAGCATACCAAACACCTCAAAGCCTATTTCTAAGCTATGTAGAGGATATTTAGGGTATGTTTAACTTATGAACATGTTCCGGAATGTTCGTTACAGTTCAAATTGGCATACTTTCGCAGTTTGTCAAGTTTAGTCCCTGTAAGCGAATTAACTTGTTTTTGCTATACCCAAGCCTTCAAAACTTATTTCTAAGTTATGTAAAGGTTATTTAAGGTATGTTGAGTATATGTTGATGTTCCGGAGTATTTGTCGCATTAAACTGAGTACGTTTACGCACCAGTTTGCGTATAATGCTCTAGAAAGCAATGTAGAGTTTGAAATTGAACAATAATTGATATGTGCAAAACATACACATATTTATACAAGATCCCAAGTATGAAATACAATATTTCATCGGCTTGGTATTTGTTTGATGGTCGCGGTGACACAGGTGTCACAAAAGGTAAGTGCGCGTCCCAATTACCACTGAAATCTATGACACATGAGCGAAGCATGTCTTTAAGGGTACGAATCGTTCTTTCAGTGTGACCGTCAGTTTGGGGATGGAAAGCGGTACTTAGATTAAGAGTGGTACCGAGAGCAGATTGAAACGTTTCCCAAAGACGCGAGGTAAACCGACCATCGTGGTCAGAGATGATGTCACGAGGCGTCCCGTGTCGACAGATGATTTCGTCGGTGTAGACTCGGGCTAATTTTTCTACCTTATAGTCTTCTCGTATCGGCAGAAAATGAGAAGATTTAGTCAAACGGTCAACGACAACCCAGATGTTGTTGTGACCTGATGACCTTTGTTGCTCGGCCTTGACTTTCGAACAAGTCAGGCACTTCGAAACATAGATCGCGATATCCTTCTTCATGCCTGGCCCCTAGTACTTGTAGCGAAGGTCTTGGTACATCTTGTCGACACTGGGATGAATAGAATATCGAGACTTGTGGGCTTCGTCCAGCAGAATTTGTCGTAAATTGGTGCGCTTGGGAATCTAAATTCGGTCTAAATAATGGAATACGCCATTGGATTTCACCAACTGGTCGCCATTATTGAGAATCCTTTCCTTCTTCAAAGTGTGTTCGGTAAAACAGGCGTGTTGGGCGTCACGGATAAGAGCTTCGAGATTATGCTGGGCTTGGATATTACGAACGCTATGCAAATAGCTTCGTCTGCTGAGAGCGTCGACAACGACATTTGCTTTGCCAGGATGGTAACGAATCTCACAGTCGTAATCGTTAAGAAGTTCAACCCATCGGCGCTGGCGCATATTCAGTTCCTTTTGGTTTAAGATGTGTTGCAGGCTCTTATGGTCTGTGAAGACCATACACTTGGTACCATAAAGGTAGTGTCGCCAAATCTTTAATGTAAAAACAACTGCACCAAGCTCGAGATCATGGGTTGTATAATTCTTCTCGTGGATCTTGAGCTGACGAGATGCGTAGGCGATAACCTTGTCCCGTTGCATGAGAACACAACCGAGACCAAGGTTTGAGGCATCGCAACAGACAATGAAGTCACCGTTTCCTTCGGGTAAAGCGAGTACAGGAGCATTGCAGAGCATATGCTTGAGAGTTTGAAAGGCTTGCTCTTGTTTGGTTCCCCCAAACAAAAGGCTTTTCTTTATGTGTGAGTGAGGTAAGCGGCACAGCGATTTTGGAGAATCCTTCGATAAATCGGCGATAATAGCCCACTAGTCCGAGGAAAGAACGGACTTCAGACGGGTTCTTGGGTGCAACCAAACTCTTAACAGCTTCGATCTTCACGGGGTCGACGTGAATACCTTGACTATTCACAATGTGACCGAGGAATTCAACCTCCTCTAGCCAGAATTCGCACTTGGAGAACTTGGTATAGAGTCGATTCCCTTGGAGTAGTTCGAGAACCAAACATAGAAGTTGCGCATGTTCGGCTTTCGATTTGGAATAGATCAGGATATCATCGATGAACCCGATGATAAAGCAATCAAGAAAGGGTTTACACACGCGAATCATCAGATCCATGAAAACCGCGGGTGTGTTGGTTAAACCAAAGGGCATAACAACGAACTCATAGTGGCCGTATCGAGTGCTGAAGGAGGTTTTCGGTATATCCTCTTCTTGAATGTGTAACTAGTGATAGCCTGAGCGTAGATCGATCTTTGAGAAGCACATAGCACCTTGTAGCTGATCAAACAAATCATCGATTCGAGGCAGGGGATAACGATTCTTGACAGTCAGCTTATTCAATTCCCTGTAGTCGATGCACATCCGGAACGATCCATCCTTCTTTTTGATGAAAAGGACAGGCGCGCCCCAAGGAGAGGTGCTAGGGCGAATAAAGCCCTTGTCAAGTAGTTCCTGGAGTTGACTCGAAAGTTCGCGCATCTCAGACGGAGCGAGGCGATAGGGAGCTTTAGCAACAGGATTTGCTCCAAGAATGAGATCAATACGAAAGTCGATATCACGACTCGGAAGTAAACCAGGTAGATCATCGGGGAAAACATTAGGAAAGTCACGAACCACAGGCACCTTATCCATTGCCTTAACTTCCTTTTTCTCCGCTACTACAATGTGCGCCAAGAAAGCTTGGTATTCCTGGCGGAGATACTTGCTAGCCTGGAACACGACATGAGTTGGAGTTTCTTTGATGCGACTTCACCGTAAACACACAATTGATCACCATTAGCGAGCGAGAAACGAATCATCTTATCGACGCAAACGACTTTGGCACGATTTTCACGAAGAAAATCCATGCCTACTATGATGTCAAAACTACCGAGCTGCATCGGAATAAGGTCGATGGGGAAGACGTGCTTGTTGAGTTCAAGCGTACAATCACGTAGAACAGAATTGATAGCGACGGTTCTTCCAGTGGCAACTTCAACATCGAACGTCGTAGGGAGATGGGCGTGCTTACGATTAAGGATCTTTTCGAATTCAAACGATATAAAACAGTTATCTGCTCCAGTATCAAACAAATAAGAAGCATATATACCATTCACAAGGAACATAACATTGTTGTCTGCTTGGGCCTGGCGGACATTGATGTTGAAAGCACGGCCGCGGGCTGCTGGCTGCTGCTGTTGATGTTGTTGCGGCTGCTGCTGTGGCTCTTGCTTCACCACTCTGTTGGGGCACATGTTTGCAAAGTGGTTAGGATCACCACATGCAAAGCAAGCTCTAGCGTGAGCAGCGGGTGCAGGAGCTGCTTGTTGGCCCTGTGGAGCAGGATGGAGAGCTTGTGGTGCAGGAGCTTGACCTTGAGCTGGAGCTGGAGCTTGGTGAGGACCAATACGACAATTGGCAGTAAAATGGCCGTACAGGTTGCAGTGAACACAGAAGCTACAAGCAATCCCAGTAGGATAATGATAAGTACAAGTAGGGCAGAGCGGGTGAGGACCAGCATATACACGCTTGGCCGGCGGTGCATTGGTCACTGGGGCCGCTACTTGGCAGTGCTGGGGTTGCGGTTGCGGTTGAGCATGCACAGTTTGGAGCAGAGCGGCGGTAGCAGCGCAATTCTTGCTACTGTTGTTGTTCCTTCTCTTGCGGCGGGAGGACCTTGAAGCTTGCGGTGTGGTTGCGGTTTCAGCGGTGGGAGCAGCGGTAACTTGGTGAAGATTCTTGGAGGCTTTACCAAAGTAACCAGCCCTAACTCGCTTGTCATTAATCTCGGCAGTGAGCAGGAAGGTTTCCTCAATAGTTGTCATCTTCGCGGCTTACACGAAATCAGCCACACAGTCCGGTAAAGCACAGATGTATTTCTTGATGGTGATTTCGGGGGTAGTAACTTGGCCCGGACAAATGATACTCGGCTGCTTGAAGCGGGCAGTTAGACCAGCGGTGTCGCCATCCTCTTGCTTAATGTGCCAGAACTCGTCCTCCAGCTTCTGAAGCTCGTGGGGAGGGCATAACTCTTTCATCATGATGTCCTTCAACTCATCCCACGTAAGCCCACAGGCTGCATCATTTCCACGCTTGTTTCTTTCGGTAGTCCTCCAGTCCAGAGCCCTAGACTGGAAAACGCCAGTGGCGTTAACAGTGCAGAGATTATCAGGACAACCGCTTTGGCGCATGTGACTTCGATAGAATCGAACCATTGAAACATGGCAGTAGGTCCATCTTCTCCGGTGAATTCCTTGGGTCCGCAGGCTTTAAACTGCTTGAAGCTGAAAGTAGAGCATGGAGAATCAGTCCTGGACTCGTCAGAGGACTTGCTAGCGTTTTCATTCAACTCGCTGACAATTTGCGGAATGACCTTAGCCATCTGCTTAGCGACTAGAGCAGCGATATGTTTGTCCTCATGGTTTCGTCGGGCGAAACGAGCAGTGTGAGATCCAAATGACGACATTGTCTGCAACAGACATCTTCACAGGACTCAGACACAATTTCGATTAAGTCCAGCATATTCTAGCGAACTCTCCAAAAGCTACTTTATAAAGCACAGGAACACATCTAACCACATAATCATGTAAGCACATAATCCACAGAAGCACATTTAGGCACGTAGTCCACGTAAGCACAGAAGCAAGTAATCCACTATATTTTGCACGTATTCACCTACATATATTGCACGTATTCACCTATCTTTCATAGTTGCGTAAGCGATCGAGAGTTGCGAGTGCGAGTAGCGAGATTGCGAGTAACTTAGCATGCGATTTGTTAACATTTTGAGATAGATGTGCAGTGCGAGTCGTGTGTGTTGATCAAAGCGAAAAGCGAGAAGCGTATAAATCACCAAAATCGAAACACATAAAACACATAAAATTCACATGAAGTGATAAATCACAGAGTCAGCGGTGGCGAAATTCAGAATCATAACACATAAAAATCGAGAATAGATTGTCTTGGGTGTGTAGACATCGACTGCCCAAAGTGATTCAACTATTCACAAGGACTTTCAGTGCACACTTTGGCCTTCTGGACTGTGCTCTCGCCTCAAATTGGGCGAACGACACGCATCCTTCCAGTTACAGCATGACTCAAGTCGTTGGAGTCTGTCGAGACTTTGGTGAGAGTTTTGTAAAACCACATTCGAGAGTGGAACGAGTCATCAAGATTCGGGTTTCACCCCTAACTCAACAACTGTATTCCTGTTTGTGTGATAGCATCGCGAGATAGAGATGAATCTGTGTTGAAGTATGGATTTCACTCCTGATTCAACTCAAATTCTTGTGTTTATAGTAAAAAGTCGCGCGTCGAATGAGCGATCAAATCGAGAGTTTGTGGTTTTCACACCTAGTCTCGGTCTAATCACTTGTTCATTTTTGAAAATTGTGCGGTGTGTCTGCCTTAGGAAAGGCAGAGTGATAGTGTTCAGCGAGTGTGAGCGAGAATAGCAATCAAGCTCGTACAGAACCCCTACAGGGCTTGCACAAGTCGGTCTGTTGGTACTTAGACTATAGAATAGGTCGTTTCTAAGACGTCGACCGGACTAGGTCGAGTCTTGCCTAATTCCCTATAGTTATGGCTCTGATACCAATCTGTCACACCCCAACCGACGGCAGAAACATCGGGGCACGGCACTGAGCGAAACAGATTGTCCAAGTGATTCCATAACAACTACGATTACCAATTATTTAAACATCACATCCCATACCATGATATAATAAGTAACACAGTTATTACAGATGATAGTTCTCAAAGACAAATAAAAGTTGTTCCGACAAATCAGATTTTAAATTGTTCGTTTCTAGACTCTTCCTACATTGATTCCACATAGCAAGCATCCTAGCATCTCAAACACCTGTCACATACGTTAAAATAGAGGTCAATACACATAGTGTAAATGTGAGCATACAAGTTTAATAGTATAATAGATTGCGAAAGCGTTTACGCATAACCAACATGCAACATGTAGCAAAGTGAAGCTAGTAGGTTATCGACAATGAAATACGCACAGACGTGACTGCGAGTTGTAGAGTGCGCAACACATATCACCACTGTGACACGTGAAGAAATACCCTTAGCAACCCCCTGTCCACGACAGGTGCTGAGTCCAAACTATAGTACTATCGTTGCTAAGGTGTCAGTCAACAATCACTGTGTAAACATAACATACAAGCATTCATCGAGTAACACGTATAACATGCAGTAACAGTTAGCGTATAAAAAGTGTTTGCGTTGTGTTATCGATGTGATTTACTATAAGTAACGTATGTAACACCCAAAAGCGAGTAAAGCAAAAGGGGATCGAGTATACTCACAGATAGCGTTTAATAAATAAACACTCTCTTGGATTGAAGGGAGCGCTGAGAGATTAGCCTGATTACAGAACGATAACATAAGCGAAGAACGGAGCGTAAAACGATGCAAGTGTACTAAGTGACGAAGGGCCATCCGGTCGGATGACAATCCGTATGGATGGTCATTCGATCGGATGACAATCCGTACATCCGTACGGATGTCCATTCGGTCGGATTGTCCTTCGTTTGGGAGGGATGTGTTTGTGTATGATGGCTTTGAAGTTTTTGTTGTAGCATTTTAAAAACAGAGAAGTATCTCTACCTTTCAGGTCGTCCGGTCGAACGGTCGTTCGATCGGATGGCGATCCGTCCAGCGAGGCATTTCTCAGAGAACAAGTTCACAGTAGGATGGTCATTCGGTCGGATGGTCTTTCGATCGGATGACCATTCGCTGGATTTTGATATGTTTTGAAAATGTTGTAAAATGTTCAAGTGTTGGGACCCAATGTCATCCGATCGGATGACAATCCGATCGGACGACAGTCCGTTCAGTGACTTTCTCGTGTTGAAATTTGTTAAGTTTGAAAAGTTTGTGGTTTTGATCGAGACGGTATGACAACGTTCTGAACCACGGAAACCCCACCAAGTCCAAGTTACCTGATCGGATGGGAATCACCCCGTTTGACCGGTTAACTGTTCTTGACGGTCTTTCAGGTTCAACCCGCTAAGTCAGTTATCTCGTTGATAGGAATCAGATCTCAGACCGACACATCACTAGAGGAAGAGTGGAAGGCCTGAATGAGCTCCGATCCTATCGGTTTTGAATGCAAGAGTGTAAAAGAGTTGAAAGAAAGTTATGAAATCATCTTTCAATCCTTTTAATCTTGAAAACGTTTAGATTTTATGTGAAATCAGTGTTTAATCATGTTGAAATCCTTCAGATCTGAGTTGCTCTTGGTGGAATGAAGCCAAATTTTGAAGTTCATAAGAACTCCAAGATGACATCATCCTAGAACACCTCAAATCAGCGGATTTCATGGTTAAAGTTAAGATTCAAAGGTGAAAATGATGAAGAAGCGTGTGTAGATGATAGATGTACAAGATTTGAGGAAGAAACTTACAAGAATCGCAAGAAATCGAGGGAAAAGAGATCTGGAAGTCAAAGGGTCGCACCAGAGCTGTCACATCACTGTTTGTGATGTGATAGGGGGTATTTATAGGTGTCCAAAAGAGGAAAGTCGGTGCACAAGTGACGGGTCGGATGGCAACCCGATCGGATGGCCATCCGATCAGATGGTCATCTAGACGGATGACCATTCGATCGAATGTCTCCGGCAAGTTGCGTTTCGATGTTTTGTTTCGTGCGTTGAGCGTTACGATGCGTTGCGGGTAAGCGGTGCGATATCATTAAACAATAGTTACACAAATAACCTAACTAACATATAACTAACTTTACATCTCGAGTTTGCGATAAGATTGCGATGCGATTGAGTTGCGATTGCGTTTTCGAATAATCACCACAAGACATAAATAAACATGCACAAGTAACACATAAGTAGCACACACATGTAAAATAATATCCAGAACACATAATTCGAGTTGCGGTGCGATAGCGATTGCGATAAGTCGATTAGCGATAAACTGCGATTATTAATAGATACTCCACATAATACAACTAAAGTACACAAATTAAAAGATTCGATTACAAGTCAAGAAGTACAATCAATAATTAAGCAAAGAGTGACAGATCGCAATTAGCAATCTTTTCTTCCTTTGACTTGTACTTTGACTTTCGAAACACGGGGTGTTACAGTCACAGCATGCTAAAGAAATGGAATGTTAAAATGTGATAAATGGTCTCACTGATGATATGCCAGTAGGTTTTTACACATTTCCTAAATTGATTTCGAGATATAAACATAAAATCAATAACTTTCTTATCTCGTGGGGAACATCTCTCGGATATATGGACTTAGTACTCCGAAATTTCGTTTGAGAGATTGCCTGATTCTGAGATATTAGGTCTTTATACTTATTGATATTTGGGGGTATTATACCTGGTCTTCTAATTTTGCATCAACAATGGCCTAGACCTCGTATAATGCTTTTACGCTTAAAACTTTCCCTCTGCCTAAAAATTGAGAAAATATCGAAAGATATATATCAAGTGCAGTTGTAAAGAAGATTCCTAAGTGGAACACACCTTAAATCGAGCCTTCATCTCTTTGACTGAACGGAAGTTCTAACTTGAGCTCTCAAGGTTTCGCACTAACCCAGAGACGGATATCAATTAGGTATCTCACCTGTAAGACTGAATCTAGGGAATCTTGATACATGAGTATATTCTAAGGTGGAACACACGAATAAGATTAAGTTCTTAAAACACGAGTCTCGTATCTTGAATCAATTGAAGTTTGTGTGAAAATTTAAGTAGATCAGTATACTGACACTCTAAGTGAATCGTTTAAAGCTTAAAGTTTATATAGATCAACGGTGCTCGTGATGTGTCATAAACTTATATGATCCTCTGACACGAACTCAACAAAAATATACTTGTGAATATTTGTTATTGCATTTCATTATATAAAATTACAAAAAGATTTTGATTCACTTTATGTTTCGACAACCGATGTCTAAAAGCTGAGTTTCAAAATCTAAGTATACTGAACATGTCTCAGAAAATAAACAAGTTCATTAATTTGAAACTTGAGGTTTTGTAATGAAAAATTAAAAACAGTTTGTGAAAGTCTTCAATGTCATTAAGTTGAACTTGGTAGATAATCAGATACATCAAGGTCATTAAATTGAACTTGATTATCTGTGAGGGTTTGTAGTGATTGGATGCTTTAAATGTTAAATATATATAGTTATTTGATATGGGGAGCTGAGCCAGGTGGTTTGATCCAGAAATTGTAAAATATTCTCTCAAATGGTTTGAATTGTTATATAAAATCAAGTAAATTACAAAAGTCGTCCTTTATGTATGTCACTTATTGCAAACTGTGTTCTTTATCTTCAATAATTACAGAAAACGTACTCGATGTTTGCAAACCTTTGCAAGTTATGTCCTTTAGCCCTAGTCCAGTTAATTTTTTTAGGTTAAATCTGACCAAATGGACCCCACATGAGGGTATTTTGGTCATTTTACTCTCATGTGGGGTCCATTTGGTCAGATTTAACCACAAAAATACCATCATGTGGGGTCCATTTGGTCAGATTTAACCACAAAAACTAACTGAGTTAGGGCTAAAGGACATAACTTGCAAGGGTTTGCAAACATCGAGTATGTTTTCTGTAATTATTGAAGATAAAGGACACAATTTGCAATAAGTGACATACATAAAGGACGATTTTGGTATTTACTCTATATAATCAGATATTCAAATAGCCAAGTTCTCAATCCTAAAATGACTAGACATTCTTACAAGTGGTTTGAATTAATAATGAGCCAGGTTGAGATCCTGAAAGCTTAGAGCAATGGGGAGCTGTCGAAAGGGGGAGCTGATGAATCAGGATGCAATGGAGAGTCTATGGTGCTGAATTTGTCAAAGCTTGCTAAAGACTCAGAGAGTTGATAAAGTTAAGCTACGAGATTGACTGCAGCAATATCCAAGAGGGAGTCTGTGATTGCATATGTCTATCGCTTGCGTCAATCATGTGTCGTAGCTGATCAGATGAAACAAGACGGGGTTTAAACTGAAGTATATATATAAGACATTCAGGTTCGCACGGATGGAGATCCCAGATCCGCACGAACCTAGCGCCAGATTAGGGTTTTAGTTTCATGCGGATGCGCATCTTGATCCACAGTTGGAGTTGGTCCGCGCATAGCTTCTAGATCCGCACTAGGCTTGTCTGTTCGCACATAGTGGATCCGCATCAACCATGTCCATCCTTAGTTATGTATCTGCGGATGTACTAGCATTATATATAGGCTGTCTTGTTAGTTAATTGGTAGAGCTTTGAGAACTAGAGTAGGGAAACTCTGTTCGTTTGATTTCGTGGTATTGTAGTGATAATCAATCAATAGAAATCATTGTTAATTAGTTTGTTCTTGTATGATCCACTCTCGTACTTGGATTCCACACAAAATACGAGATCTACACAATCAACGGAGCATTCAAGTGCATCGGAATCGATCCTAACACGCACGTTCACCCGTCCTGACCCGAACCCATCCTGACCCAAACCCGTTCTTACCCGAACCCGTTCCAACCCGAACCAAAACAACCCGCTTTCTGAATTGACCTGTTCCGACCCAAGATCATTTCGACCCGTCACCCAACCTGGCCATTTTGCCACTACTAAGAAAAACTAATGAAATTGATGCACAAATCATGATTGGGCCTCCGGTGGGTCCAATGTTGTAAATGATAACAAGGCAGGCAGGCAGGCAGGCACCACTGCGAGTGTGACCACATCCATCGGTCAATTCTGTTTCTTACTATCATCAATTCCTGGGTATTCCGGTGATCTTCTTTTCTCTCTTCCTTCCTTAGCTGTCTCTCTGTCTCTCTGTATACTTACATAATTCATCTCAACTGCATTTCCTTCCACTAGATACAATCGTAAACTAATCAATTTAGCTTTAGCTTTAGGTTTTCGAACGGAAATTATGTAGTCTAATCGGTTAGGTTTTTGATCTATTCTCCCGGCATGTAATGTGTTAATCGAATAGTTAATGATCTACTGTTTCTCGATTTGCAACTGGAATTTGTTATCATACACTCTGGAATTTTAGGTTTAGGTTTTCGAACGGTAATTATGTAGTCTAATCGGTTAGGTTTTCGATCTATTCTCCCGGCATGTAATGTGTTAATCGAATAGTTAATGATCTACTGTTTCTCGATTTGCAACTGGAATTTGTTATCATACACTCTGGAATTTTAGGTTTAGGTTTTTGAACGGTAATTGTGTAATATTATCGGTTAGGTTTTCGATTTATTCTACTGGCATGTAATGTGTTAATCCGCGGTAGTTAATGATCTTGTATTTTTTATCTATTCTACTGGCATCTGGAATTTTTTATGATGTATTTTGATTTTAATTAGGTTTTAGGATCGTGTTCAAGAGAAGAGTTTGAGATAGTGAATCGATCGGCTTTGGAATGGTAAGATCTTACCTAAAGGCTATCTGCAGTAGTGAATTTGCTGTTTCGATTGAATGTGACTTATTTTTATGTTGATCAGAATTATATATTAGGGGCTTTCAAGCCGTCTTGTAACATCTCGATCACGCTTAATGATGGAAAAACTCGCAAGCAGGTATGCGTTTGTTATTCTACACAGATGATCTGTGTACAAATCTTAAATTGTCATACGTGTTGGTTCTTCTGTTTGATCATTATGTTTTAAGTTAAATGTTGATAGATTTATGTATCTTATTGAGCACTGTGTGGTTGTATAATGATGTTTCTTTACTACTTTTCTTTATTAGGTTCCGTTGAAGAAGGAAAATGGTCAAATGTCAATGGTTCCCCTTTTCCAGAGCCAAGAAACCATTGCTGGAAAGGTATTATTTAATGCTCTTTTTTCCTTGAAATTTGACTTCTTAACTCTAGTGATATTACCGCTGGTTGTGTTACATTACAAATTTTGTTATCCATGCATAGGCTAGTGATTGTAAAATGTCACATTTACTTATGTATCATCCTTTTCAGATTTCTATAGAGCCAGTGCAAGGGAAGAAAGTTGAGCATAATGGTATTAAGGTAGAGCTCCTTGGACAGATCGGTGAGTTTTCTACTTACAGTTATAAAAAGTGGAGCATTTATATTTTTCTTGTTTATCTCATATTTCTTATGAACTTTATAACTGTTTGTAAGAGCAGTTTTTCTAACATTTTCCATATGACCGATGATATATTTACATCTTATTTCCATTTGCAGAAATATATTTTGACAGAGGCAACTTTTATGACTTCACGTCTCTTGGTAAGTTTGTCTGACTTGAAGTTAACTTCATTTGTAATAGTACATGTTTGTGATTAAATGGCAACTTTTTGTGTTGTTTAGTACTGGAACTAACAGTATTGGTAATTTACTTATGGCTATTTTTATGTTATTTTCTATGATATTTACTCTTGGACCATTTTGTTATGTAGTTCGTGAACTGGATGTTCCTGGTGAAATATATGAAAGGAAAACATTTCCTTTTGAATTTTCTACAGTTGAAATGCCATATGAGACATACAATGGCGTGAATGTGCGACTTAGGTAACTGTTTTGTTCTACTGTACACTATATCCTTTATATTATCAAATGTTTTTTTTTTCACTCCATAGAGGCATCTTTGTTATGTAGCTGATTAATAAATTTTATTTTTTTAAATATTTATTAAATTTCCTGCAATATCCCCTGTCAGGTATGTTCTGAAGGTAACAATCAGTCGGGGCTATGCTGGCAGCATAACACAATACCAAGATTTTGTGGTGAGAATGCATTAACAATCAGGTTTTTATGTACATTTTTAAATATTAACAGTTGTGATTCTGTTATGCTGGTAAAAGTTAAAGCACTTTTGATGATGATTTCCTATACGTCCCGGAAATCGAGAAAACAAAATGTAAAAATGGTACTTTTTTGCAAATTGCAATACATTCTTTGTTTTCCATGTCTAAAAATTGTTATGGGCCTATCTAGCTATGAAGCAAGTGAAACCATCAAGCATTTTAATAGCGATAATCATTTACAAACTTCTTTTCATTCTAGTATATTATCATGCGTTTTCTTTTTGTAGGTTCGCAACTATAGCCCACCTCCATCGATCAACAACAGCATTAAGGTCAGTGATCTGCCATGGTATTTCGATATTTTTCAACCTATTTATCAGGGGATACGACTCTATAGATGCTCATTTTACGAATTACTATGAATGAGTCGAATGGTTGCTTTGGGTTATGTTTAAACTCAAAAAGGAGTTGGACGGGTCAACTAGGTTGTGCATGCCGAAAGTCACCCAAAGCGTATTTTTGATACATGCATCATCTTAAGTTGATCTATTCAGAAATTTATTCATAATTGTTGCATCACTTGCTTTTAAAAAAAAAAAAAAAAAAAACTGCCTAGAGGTGGCGATTTCAGACCATTTATTATGAATAAGTTAATCTAGGTTATCTTAAATTTCAAACGGGTCAAATGGATCAAATGGGTAGTAAGGGCCGAAAGTCACAAGAAGTGTTTTAATACATAAAACATTCTAAATTGCTTTGTCCCGAAATTTATATTATTACATTGTAATAATATACTATATGTAATCATATTTATACGCTAGTTATTTCTGTTTTATTATTATTTTTTTTTTTACAAAAATGGAGATTCACATATAAACCTGACAGATGGAAGTTGGAATAGAAGATTGCCTTCATATTGAGTTCGAGTATAACAAAAGCAAGTAAGTCAAAAAAGCTATCAAAATTAAACATTTGTATTCTTCCTGTAGTAAACATATAAATAAACCTAATCACTAATGATGGCACTGATTAATAATATTCAGGTATCATTTGAAAGATGTAATAATCGGGAAGATATATTTTCTTCTTGTTAGAATCAAGTTAAAGAATATGGATCTTGAGATTAGGCGACGGGAATCCACTGGTTCTGGGGCCAACACTCATGTTGAAACAGAAACCCTAGCAAAATTCGAGTTGATGGATGGTGCTCCTGTGAGAGGTATGCTTTAAAGCAGACAATTTAGACCCACCTACTTGAAAATGGGCCGATTTGGATTATGTTTTATATATAACGTGTTAAACAAAACGATTTGACTAAAATGGAAGGAGTCAAGTACACGGATGGTCCCTGTGGTTTCCACTTTGTAACGCATTTAGTCCCCAACTTTTTCCAAAAGTACTTGCATGGTCCCTGTGGTTTGCATTTTGTAATGCGTTTAGTCCCTAACTTGGACCTTGTGAAACTTCTAGATTTGTTGGTTGAGGACTAAATGCGTTACAAAGTGCAAACCACATGGACCATCCGTGTACTTTTGAAAAGCTAGACCAAATCCAAAATTTTCATAAAACCACAGGGACCATCTGTGTACTTTACTCAAAAGGAAGCGAGTCGATTGGGTGGTAGCCATCCAAAATTTCATTAAAATGCATGACCTTCTGAATCGTTTTGTTTTAAAATTTGAATTCTCTCGGTAAGAATACAGTTCTTATAGTTATACTCACAGAAAATTTTATCAAATAAGTAATAGTTTTTGGCTGTTGTCCGATTTGGTAATTACACGTTTTTAAAAGACCCATTTTGGTAATTAAAGCAATAAAACCCAAGTATGTAAAAAAAACGTATGATTTTGCTACTTTGACATTTGCAACTGTATTTGACAAATTAGCACATAATTTATATTATTTTATTTTTGAAAAAACGACAAGTTGTTTGCAGGTCAACTGGGCCTGTGTTGACCAAAAAATGTTTGTTCTAACATTAGTGCGACTTCTCGATGATTTGAGTTTAAAATTGGTGTAACGGTGTTGTAGGTGAATCTATACCGATCAGGCTATTCTTGAGCCCGTACGAACTGACGCCAACGCATCACAATATCAACAACAAATTTAGTGTCAAGTATTATTTGAACCTGGTACTTGTGGATGAAGAAGATCGCAGGTACTTTAAGCAGCAGGAGATCACTATTTATCGAACGGCTGAAACTTCTTCCTGAGTTTAGGGTTTAGGTCCTGAATATGTTTCGAATTATATAGGCCAGCAAAGTTATGTAACATAATTGCAGGTAAATGGGGTGTGTTTGTTTAATGTTTTTGCTTTCAACACTTTTATGTTAAACATTGATGTCTTGAAGTCAGATCCATCCAAGCCAAAGGATTGTTTATGGACTTTTTTTACTAATTTTGTTTTGTTGGGTTGTTAAGAATGTTGGTCATAACAACATAATATTTACAAAGTTTGTTGGGACTGTTCATATTCATGCTCATGGATACGAGTGTAAACAACGTAACCCTCTAGTGAGCTATTTGAGACCGGCTCACTAAAAAGCTTGAACAAGCTTGACCATGACTCAAGTAGGCGTGCAAACTTATACGAGCCTATTATTTATATCATTTTAGTTTTTTACATTATATATATATATATATATATAGGATTATGTTCAAGAGTGAACACTAGTGTAGCTTGCGAACTGAGTGAACTATTCCTGGCCATACACGTGTGTAGATCAATGGCTAGGATTTAATGCTGAAATACACTAGTGTATTTTACGATTTGATGATGAGATCCTGGCCATACACGTGTGTAGATCAATGGTCAGGATTTGTTCACTCAGTTTGCAAATACACTAGTGTTCACTCTAGAACCTCACCCTATATATATATTTACATAATGATTAATACTTTATATATACAACTAAATAAATAATACATATCATGTTTTCTAATTTTTGTTAATAAATATATAAATCAAGCTAGACTTAACTTGAAACCTTTCTCACAAGCCGAGGTAAAAGCTTAGATGAGCTTGGCATGGCTCATTTACACACCTAATGGACTTGAGCATGAAGTCGAGCAACATCATCGGCCCCTCTAGAGCGAAGGGACAACTACCCCAGAAACCATGTAAACAACATGAGTCATTTACTCGGACAAGGTCGAATGTTACAAAAATCCACATAACGGGTACTAAAGCTCTGTAGTAGCACAATGGAGACTTCTGGTTTAAAGTGATCTTGAAGAACATGTTGGATCTTTTTCCAACTTGGATATCGGTTGCAGACACCACAGAAAAACCCGTTAGAAGCGGTCACAAGACTGTATCCTCGGGAACCACCGACATTCAATTCAGTATACGTATAGATCTCAAGTGTAAGAGTGTGTATAAATATACATATACTAAGTAGTAAGTACGAGATGGATTAGTGCTCCTGTATTTGTTACAAAAAATGCCATCTCTTCACACCATAACATGTATTAGCAAAGAAAAAATAACTAGAACAGTAACATGTATTGTATATGAATCCCCCAAAGTCCAAACAAATCTCATCTTTTTCTACACAGCAAAAGGATAATATCTAACTCAAATCATACTACCTTTTAACATCATTAGGCGACAATAGCACTAGAACCGAGTTGATCGAATTCTCCACCCCACCACTCAACCTAACAACTGTATTCACAAGCGGTTCACAAAACGACATCTCCTCAAACTTATAACCACCGCCTCGTATAACTTCGAGCTGATTTTCTAAGTACTTCCTAAGACTAGCTTCGGCTACATTGATCAAACCAAGAGAAACGCTAGTGTGCATCAATTTTGTAACAACTAATCCTGCTAACATCACTTGATCCGCCTTTACAAGCTCGCATATATAACACGGTAATAGAATCGTTTTGAAAACAGACCAGGCGTCCTTCTCGTGGTCCCCACTTTTATCTTCCGGTCTTGACAAATATGCTTCTTGACTGTTACGCGAGTAACACCCGACTATATAACTTACATATGAAAAAGTGGTTCCATATGGAGGTTTCGTAACGATGGTTGATATCAGGCCCGATGATAATAAAGTAATAAACAATCCGTGATCGGTTAAAACCGGGCCCGGTATGTTTCCTTGCTTTAACTTTTCCTCCACAAAATCCAAACACTCTATATGTATTTTCTCATAAGGAAGTAAACCCGCGATTTTTAGAGCTGTAAAACAATCTACCTCGAGTAACGATTGGGTCAAACGTCGAGTAGACTCCTCGGTCAACAAAACCCCGTTTCCTTTTAAGCTGGATCGATCGATAATTTTCATAATGTCACTGAATTCAGATGATGATGCTAGTTTCTTGAAAATTATTGCCCAACACTCATGTAAAGAATGAACCGAAAGGGTATTATCGTCATTTGCTGTTTCTTTTTCTCCCGGTTCATCTTCTTGAAAGTTTTCCCATCCTTCATCCCAATCATCATTGCCCCAATCATTCTCAGCATCGTGAAGCGTTTGCGGCGTTTGTTCTGAGTTTTTTACCTCATCTTTGACGCCTAAATTACCAAAAAGCCCTTCCCACTCTCCTAACAAGGCTATCAAAACATCGATATGGGATCGTGAAACAATGTTGTCAGATATCTTTACAAAACAAGAAACTGCGGAATCAAGGGTAGAAAGGTCATTTGGAGATATCTCGAGGTCTGGGGAGATGGTTGATAGTAGTTGTGACGATTTTAACGCAACCAAAGTATGTGTGAAACTTTTAGGTGCCTCTTCATTATCATGTACGGTTTCACGGTTTGAATTTAAAGATCCCAAATTATCCCACCCGGCCCACGGGTCAACATTGACCCGAAGCTCAGGAGAAAAGGAAGTCAAATTTGTGGTCAATGACGTTATAAATTGCATAAGTTCCAGCATATGAACACGAACATGACTCGGGATTTCCAAGTCATCGGAAAAACGGGCCAATCGATCCCAAACTGCCCTTCTAACATTCTTTAATTCCTCCAAATCACCGTCTAATTCACTCAAACTCGTTAAAACACGATATATATACCGGTGTTCACGGGACCCATGGGCTAAATCCTTCAATACAGGTTCCAAGATTCTTATATAAAGACGGGGCAGATCCGTGATATGTTCGTAACGCGTTTGAATCTCAGGTGACAAATTTGTGTCTGGAGAAAAACGTGAAATCGACGCATGATAAACATATGATATTGCGTTAAAACGACACCCAGAAAAAACCATCGATCTACAGAAATTGAGAATTTCGGTGTAAACGTCACCCACGAGACCGGAATCTATATACGCGAAAATAGAAGCCCATCCTTCACTAACGGAAATCTTTCCGTCTTTGACCAAGTCAACAAACGCTTCAAGACAGATCATCACACACCGCGGGGAGAATCCTCCATCCAGATCATCAGTCGATACGAATTTCTGTAAATCGTCAATCAATTCGAGCCAGAAATTTACGAGCATAACCAAATCATCCTTCCACTTTGAATCCAAATTACCGAAATCACCATTCATCGATGGAGTGATTTTAAAAAACTTCTTCATAATCCCGACTACAGAAGCACCGGGATAAGCAATAAGTTTGATATACTTTTTGCAACGATTGTATGTACTCTCGAGTTCGTTAATGAATAGCCGAAGAGTTTCCGGATCTTGAAAATGAATATCTGATTTCGCGTAATTTTCTAAAGCTGTTAACGAACTCGATACGTAATATCCGTACACGTATTGCCATGGTACAAGACCGTCTGGGATCCGTCCTTTATATATTCCAGTTACAGATTTCATCATTTCCGCAAGTGGTTCGACGCTTGTTTCGTTTACGTGAGAGTACACTTCGTCTGTAACACATGCCAAATTTGGACCGAATAAACCGGCGATGCTTTTGAAGTTTAGATTCTCGATGAGTGAAAGTTTATGACATTCTTGCTCCATGATCTTGTAAAAACTATCCAGCTCATCAATGGTCAAATGTGAGGGGTTCGGGTCAATGCTGGTTAAAAGTTCGTTTTTGTCTTCAACTTTTGAAAAACAAATGGAGAGGAGGTTGTATATGTAAGCAAGGCGTTGTTTATCACACCCGCTAACTTCGGGGTACACTGATAAGGAGATTGTTTTGAAAACATCTTTTGCAGAATCGAGTATTTTGCTTTCAAATTGTGTGATTTCGGATTTGATATCATCAACGGTCCAGATCTTGGAAAGAAGGGTTGAACAGAGGAATTTCAGGAGTACCTGAAAGTGAATGATACGAGAACGAAAACATTTAAAAAATATATATTCAGACATTTTGCATTACAAGTGTTAGATAGAGGTGGCAATTTCTACTCATTTTATTTTAATTTATTAGGTCGTGTGAATAAAAAAAAACGTAGATAAAAGATAAAGTTGCGAAGTGTATATTGTAATCTAATGCAAATAAACTTATAAATCAGCTTATTCAAATAATTAAATTATTATATTGAAGTCTTATTACCCCTAATGGGTAACGTATCTAGTCCCCAACTTCTGCTAAAAGTACGCGGACGGTCCCTGTGGTTTGCACTTTGTAACGCATTTAGTCCCCAACGTTTAGTGACTTAATGCGTTACAAAGTGCATACCTCAGGGACCATCCATGTACTTTTGGCAAAAATTGGAGACAAGATGCGTCACAAAGTGCAAAACAAAGGGACCATCCGTGTACTTTTGAAAAGGTTAGGGACTAAATCCAAAATTTTGGTTAACCACAGGGACCATCCGTGTACTTTACTCTATACCTTAAAAGGTAAAATGTTGAAGGCGTCTAAAGTCGCGGAGTATTTTTTAATGCATTTACTCAAATAACCACTTTATGTAAACACATATGCCTTTTGTAATCATATCTGCACACAAATATTTTTTATACAACACATTTTCCGTGTTAACCATTGCCCCAACCCATACCAACCTTCCTGATTCAACCGTTTTGCCACCTCTACTATTTGATATATAGCATAGACATTTGGGTACCTTTGTTTGATCTAAGCCATAGTCTGAAGCTAAATTCAACACATCTTTTAAGATTTTCTTTTTCTCTGTTTTGACCGAGTCAATGAAGTCGAATATTACACTCTCCATATAGTCGATATCCCCAGATAAAAAGCGTGTTGTCTCAGTACCAGGAATAATTTGCTCAATTGCTCTTGTATGATCAGCGACACGTTTTTGTTCCTCTAATTTCAACTTCCATTCTCTCCAAAATGATGACTGGGCTTGGTCAATTTTGTTGCGTTCATCTGTTATAAACAGATATGTAAGAAACAGAAATCATAATCTATAAATGAGTAATATGTAGATTCACTTGCTTTCAATTTAAGACAGTGATTTCTATCCACTAACGAGTAAATGGGTTGACTTGGGTTATAATTTATCTCTAATGGGTCAAATGGGTAATGTCGTGTAAATGTAGCAATTTTGGCCCATTTACTTATTAATGGATCAATTTGAGTTATGTTTCATCTCTAATCTGTCATATATATAAAATTGAAGAAGTTGGCTAAAATGGAAGGGATCATATAGTTTATAGATCACCCAAAGTGTAATTTTAATGCATATTAAACTTTTGAGTAAAGTACACGCATGGTTGTGGTTTACCAAAGTTTTGGAATTGATCCCTAGTTTTCAAAAGTACACCGATAGTCCCAGTGGTTTGCACTTTGTAACGCATTTAGTCCCCAACTTTGCCGAAATGTCACATGGATGATCCATGTGGTTTGCATATTGTAACATTTAGTCTCTAACTTGGACCTGCTAAAACCTTTAGATTTGTCGGCTGGGGACTAAATGTGTTACAAAGTGCAAACCACAGGGACCATCCATGTACTTTTGGAAAACTAGAGACCAAATCCAAAACTTTGGTAAACCACAGGGACCGTACGTTACTCTAAACTATTTTATCTAAATTATAATATTATGATAGAGATAACACAAGACTTGTAATCATATTTGACAGACTATTTAGTCACCAAAAAAATCAGATTTCTTTTAAAAGTAAGCAAGTCAACCTGACCAAAAATTCATACACTTGTTAAATGTCAAAAAAAAAAAAAAAAGAAGCTAAAACGATAACGGGTCAAAAGTTTCCCTAAACGCAATTTTGATTCATACAACCTCAACCGATTTATTCTAAGTTACGTTATTAACATCTTAACAATACAGTTTTTGTAATCATACTATCTATAAGCAATTTTAAAAGTTAAACAGGAAAGTGTTTCAGTGGGCAGGTGCTAAACATCACCCATTTAACCAGTTACTCATCGCAATATATAACGAATTACCTGAACTTAGTGAAGTGTATTTCTCTTGGAACTTTCTACGCAACAATTCTCTACGCTGAGCTGGGCCCGCACACTCACCACTAGAGTTGTGCAACATACTATAAATCATCCCGATATTCATCATGCTACATATTTCATTATAGTCTTCTCTTGATCTCACCTGTTCTTCAATTGTTTGCACACCATAAACGGCATCATTAAGATTTAATAAAAACGAGCACCCTAAAACGTCTTCCTCTTCTGTGACAGGTGGCACCATAATTGTTTTTGCTAAAGAAGCAATCAGATTGTCTTTAGGAGAAAAATCATTTCTTGCAAACCAAGACAAAACCGTCGCCATTGCTTGTGTACCAAGTAACTTGTTACCGTTTTCCGATTCGTGACTAAGTTCAAGCAACCACGGAAGGTGTAAAGCCACAAAAGTCAAAAGTTTACTGTTTTCTTTCAAAAAAGAGTCAAAGTCAGAAGTGTCTGTTACAGATAGCAAGTTAGCTATATCAGAAAGCATCTGTTTTTGTTCTTCGTAAAGGTTTTTGTTGACCTGCCCTGATGAATCTATAAGGTCAACCGTATCACGTATGGATAATTCCGGAACATGCTTTCCGGTCAACATTGCCAATTTTTCACACTGGCTTTGCATATCGAGATCTTTCCATGCGTGTAAAAGTTCACCGATTGACTCCTTATCACAATGGCTCAAAGCAAACCCTAGAAGTTGTTTTCGAGAACTAATATCCATGTTTTCAAGGGCTGGGCCCCGTGCAAGTGCGGTACACAAATCCCAAACGGGCCCGTGACCCTTTCTTGCCATAATAAGACAAAGATCGAAAGCAAGTTGAAGATCTCCAGCAACAGCTGCTTCTCTAGCGATAGCTTCTTGGACGGATGAGATTTCATCTTGAGAGTTGAGTCCGAGAAGTTTGGCTATTTCGATAATCTCGTCAACGTTAATGTAGGCCCCGCTTTGTGTGGTGATTGCTAATCTGATGATTTCCATTGGGTCTTTGATTTGCCGAAATTGCATTGGAAGAATGCATACACCTAATCGTGGAAGTTTAACCGTAAGGGCATCGATCATATCTAACTCTTTCATCACATTTCTACTGCTCGGAAGGATGTTCAGACATTCCTTTGCCTTCCAGATCTGGCACAAGTTTCAAAAATTGCGGTTAATTTAAGTTGACCCGTTTATGTACAGATAGGCCTGTAAAACGAATAGAGGCATGTTTGTGTTTGTTCATTTAACTTTAACTAACACGAACATATAATTGAACTCATTTTTTTGTTCGTGTTTGTTCATTAAGAAAATGGGCATGTTCGTGTTCGTTTATGTTCGTTCATTGAAAACCTAAATGAACAGTTGACGAACATAAAGATCATAAACAAACAAACGTAACCGAAATAGTTTAACAAACATAAAGCAACACAAACAAACATAATTGAACAAAAAGAAACGAACATAATTGACCAATCATAAATGATCACAAACGAGTATAAAGTAGTTTTTTTATATAAATTAGTGACTAATTACGATAAATTTCATAGGAAAACTCAATTACTAATAGTTATATTGTATAAGAAGTTAAAAAGACCGTTTGTATGTTAATATTTATATAAATATAACTACTTATGTATTTATTAAAATTTAAACAAACATAAACGAATGTAAACAAACGAACATAAATGAACTAACAAAAGGTGTGTTCATGTTTGTTCGTTTAGTCAAATGAACAAAAAGAAAATTGTTCATGTTTGATCGTTTATTTAATAAACGAACTTCCTGCCGAACAGGTTCACAAGCAGTTCATGAACGTTCGGTTCATTTACAGGCCTATCTACAGACAATAACAATAACAAAAACAATGTAAAAGTGTTACTTACTTCTGAGCAAGAAAGACTAGAAGCCGAGAAAAAATACTCTCGTGCTGCCAGAATGATGATATTTTCAGCCTTTTCTGTCGGCAACACCACAGAACCAGAGCCTTTTAGATAGTTTCTAGCAAGTGAGAATCTCCCAGCTTTTAATAATCCCCTGCAGAATTCAATCAACATGTATTCTAAATCGACAAATGGAAACGCCTTTTCTTGCAGGGACTGGAAATCTCGCCACATATTTGCCCAGTCAGCATCTGTTCTGCCAGGTTGGCGGCGAATAAACTTTGACAGTACAAGACGGAGAATTTGTTTCACACTCTTGCTATCTGATTGTGCCTCCAGGAAGAAAGCAATCGGCTTTGGAACCTAGATGTATAAAAGTAACCTCATAAATCAAATATAATGTCTTATATAAATCGTCAAATTAATGAGCCTTGTGGAGCCAAATCAAAACTATTAACTTGTATAAAAATATAAGAGTTAAATGCCATTTTAGTCCCTGTGGTTTGGGCCATTTTGCCAGTTTAGTCCAAAGGTTTCATTTTTAACCTGTGGGTCCAAAAAGGTTTCACAGTTGCCATTTTAGTCCACTGGGTTAACTTCATCCATTTTTTCTATTAACGAGAAGGCCAACTCGGTCATTTTATATGGCTAAATTGCCCTTTTAGTTAACAGAATTAAATACAAAATGACCGAATTGGCCTTCTCGTTAACAGAAAAAATGGATGAAGTTAACCAAGTGGACTAAAATGGCAACTGTGAAACCTTTTTGGACCCACAGGTTAAAAATGAAACCTTTGGACTAAACTGGCAAAATGGCCCAAACCACAGGAACTAAAATGGCATTTAACTCAAAATACAAAATGATTGTATTTCAACATAACTTTCTAAAAAGGAAATGTTGAACACTTGAATTTGCACTTAAGTTTTAAGAAAGGATGTTCTCCATTTTTCAAGGAATGAGAAAGTACACATCAATAATCACAAATAAGAGTAAAGTAACAGATGGTCCTTGTGATTTACCAAAATTTTGGATTTGGTCCCTAATTGAAGTACACAGATGGTCCATGTGGTTTGCACTTTGTAATGCATTTAGTCCCCAACCAACAAATCTAAAAGTTTTAGCATGTCCAAGTTAGGGACTAAATGCGTTAAAAAGTGCAAACCACAGGGACCATCCGAGTACTTTTGGAAAAAGCTTGGGCTGAATGCGTTACAAAGTGCAAACCACAAGGATCATCTATGCACTTTTGGAAAGCTGGGGACCAAATCCAATATTTTGATAAACCACAGGGACCATTCGTGTACTTTACTCCACATATAAACAAGAAAAGAGTCCCCTTACTACATATAACAATCACAAGTAAATAAGAAAACAGACAGCTGACTACAAATGTCAGTTTTTTAACTGCATGAGAACACTAAAGTAAACCAACAAGCTGATGACAGCTGACTAAAGTGTCAAAGTTAGAACGACATACTCGAGATATATCAAAGTATCGGCATGGACAAAAATATGACCGAAAACATTAGCAGGTGCCACATGTCAGGCCATCATTAATAGAGTACAAAAAACAACTATGATCTATCTAACCTGAAAACCGACAGTCAGCAAAGAGTACAAATGCATACCTGGTACAAAGTCAAAAGCCTTCCAGCCTCAACATGCCCTTCTGCAAGTTTCAGTTGCTTTTTGAGACCCTCTACTTCATAACCTGCATAAATGTTATACTGTTAATTAGTTCCTATTTTGTGACCAAACGAGAACCTATGAGTGTGTTCCACATGAACAATCATTCAGCTTAAACGGTGCCTATTTGGGAAAATTTCATAACTGAGTACTATGAAAAGAAACATATCTATAACGACTGTAAGTACTTCAAAAGTTTTCACTTCTAGAGTTGTAAAATGAAAAAAAAAAAAAACAATAAATCTACTTAAATATGTTCCCGTATTCTTTTGAGAAGATTCAGGGGCACTTTTGTCATTTTGCCAACTCTAGATGAGACATAAGAAAAAGGATTAATATCATATATACCTTTACAAACTTTAAAAATTTCATATAAACCCAACTAAAACTAAAAATATCATATACGCCCTTAGAAAGTAGTTAAAATATCAAATATACCCAATTTATTAAAAGCAATCTAATAAATGATCACTTTACCCTTATTTTTTTTAACTTCGAAGTTTTCATATATGCTCATCTTTTAACTTCATATTTTTATATAACACATTTTTAGCTTAAATTTATTTTTACCCATTTTCATTTTTACCCACATATAATATTTAAGCTAAATAAATTATGCTAGAAAAGAGTAAATATAGTATTTGAAGTTAAAGGTCATATATGAGATTTCAAAGTTATAGAAAAATAAGGGTAAAATTGTCATTTATTAAATTGTTTTTAATGATTTGGGAATGTATGATATTTAAACTACTTTGTAAGGGCATATATGATATTTATAATTTTGCATGGAAATATATGATATTTCAACTACTTTGTAAGGGTACATGATATTTATAATTTTGCATGGGTATATTGTAGGGGCATATATGAAATCGCCCCTAAGGAAAAAATCCAGAAACAAAAAAAAAATATCAGTTCAACGCGTATGAAAATGCTTACCCTGCAAATGTGGAAGTTTAAACAATATCGAGGCCATGGTACTCCACTTATCAGTAGCAGTACATAAATACAAACACTGAACGGCACAGTCTACTGCTTCAGACTCATTTCTGAAAAACACGTTTCCCAAAAACTCCTTGCATCCCTCTTCTATAACTACCAAACAGACCTCAATTTTATTCTCCATAGCAATTTCTTTCATCCATCTAACTAAAAACGACTCGACAGTATCATCCACCGCTTCATCCACAAATTTCTTGTGCATAAACGGTAGTGCTCTATCTCTTAGTCTTTTTATAACATTTTCCTCATTGAACCCGTTAAGCATCATCTTGAACTTTTCATAATCAGACAACTGTTCCCATGTGGCTAAACTCATGCTAAAATTCATATCATGATCATCATCATCAGAGTAAATAAGCTGGTGCAAATAAGATATAAGCGTGTGGAACTCTTTCAATTCTTCGAAACCCTTTCGGCAAGCAAAATCAACCAACGATAAACTGTTGTCCAGCTGTCCACTTAAGGTGTCCATTTCTATAGCTCTATGTTTGTACCAGATACATAGTTCGTTAGTTGACGGCCATTTGTATCCCGTTAACTGCTTCACAATCGGTTCGGTTCTGATCTGAATGGCGCTTTCGTGATTTTCAGGGAGGGTATTAATGTAATTCACCGTTCTTTCGTGTTCGACCCAGTCTTCTTCTCTTAGAGAAGTAACTTGATGAGGGAAGCGTCCGGGAAGCAGCTGTGCGTACGTCTGAACAGAGACTGTTTCGGGAATAGCTGCTAAAACGTCGAGCATGCAAGGAGATATTGAATAAGGATGACGTTTGAAAAGAAGATTTAAAGCTCCGATCTTCCCGCTTTCTGCAAGTGCAGTAGCAGCTTTTTTAATGGGCAATGAGCGAAATTTGCTGTAATCCTGTGCAGAAAACCTGAAAGAAGCTAAGTCAACGTGTTCTAGTAAGTAAAAACTGGTACGATTATTGAAACATATCCATAGTGTCCATTTGAATAAATAAATAAATAAATAAATAAATAAGCATTGTTCTAAAAAATTTAAAACTTGTTTATTTAAGTAAAAATGTATTTTACTACATGACATAACATTTAATGATAACTACCATATGCTTTCAAGGGGATTTTTATACATTTTGAATATATATATGTATTTTAAATTTATGGGTTGAAAGTCTTAAGGTTTTTGTAAATATTAACAATAAATAATCTGGTTAGCACGTTCAGAAATTGTCCTTAAGTTTAAGTGCATATAACCAAAAGTGTATGAAAACATTATGGCATTTTGATCAATTAAAATGCAAGGATGTTATATAATGACTTGTGGGTTCATACATAGTTACGATAGGATCCGTATGTAGAGAACACCAATACGACAATACCTTGTGTAATCTAAGATTATGATATGTTACGGTTATTCGAGGTCTGAGTGAAAGGTAGACATTTTTGTCTTCAAGTGCATAGCTCAAGTTGAAGGAAAATAAGATTATATTGAAGGAAAGGGTAAAATGCCATTTTCGTCCTGACGTTTGGCCAGTTTTGCGACTTTCGTTCAAAGGTTTGTTTTTCCGCATCTGGATCCAAAAGGTTTGAAATCTTGCCATTTTCATCCGGCTCGTTAACTCCATCCATTTTTCTCTGTTAAGTCAGCGGTATTTCAGTCTTTTTTTAAGTTAAAGGGCGATTCGGTCTAACGGATTCGGTCAGGGGTTAACGAGCTAGATGAGAATGGCAAGATTTCAAACCTTTTGGATCCAGATGCGGAAAAACAAACCTTTGGACGAAAGTCGCAAATATAGTTCAATATATGAGATTATGCACTATGTATAATTAAGAAGCAATTATGAATAGACTCATTACCTGCCCATGTTTATTCCAAGAAATGTCTCCAGCCTGTCTTTAAATTGTAACATCTTAAGTCTCGCCAAACGGAAATCCCAATTTGGGCTACCCTTTTCATCTTCAACCTCCGAAAACAGATAAATGTTTGTTAATCTGAGGCCATAAGCAAGCAAAGCCCTAACAGCATCTTCTGTTGGCCCAACTCTATTTACACACTCCGAAAGTACAAAATCTCGATCTTTAATGAGTGAAAAGAACATATTAATTTCACGTATTCCCTGTACCGAATGCAGCCACTGCGCTTTCAACACTTCGTCTTTATCCAACCCGTGATGATCAGCTAATTTAACCGCATCCTCAAACTGCTGATTGGTAACTAAAATATCGTAAAGTTCCTGAACAGATCTTTTTGAAAATGACATCAAGCTCCATTGCAGTTTACCACTGTCAAATTGCTTATATTTTTCAACTGTAACTGCCTCGTAAAGAACGAAATCTGACGATTCAAAATTCTTTTCGGATGATTTACTTTCAAGAATAAATATGCATCCGGGTGATGTTGGCACTCGCTCGATAACAGGCAAAGAGTACCGATAATCATTTTCTAAAACCTTAACACCAGTATTGATGTCGAACATAATAATTTTGCCACTTCTGTTAGCAACGACAACAATATGATCCATCCACCATGTGAAATCTGTTATATCGTTTAATTCACTTTTTTCTTTGAAATAAACTTCTGAAAGTGAATCTTCTTTATTTAGCTTATAGAATATCAGGCATCCTCTTAAATCCAATGTAGCAACAAATTGTTTTTGTGGTGAAAACTGAACCTTTGGGGATGATATTTGACCTGTATAACCTTTTGTTTTAGAGTAGAGACCTTCAAACTCAGCAGAAGCTACTTGTTGTAAGCCTGATTGTTGACACCATTTCCAAAGAGAAATGGTGTAAAGTCCTGGAAGGGTGGAAAAGATATAAACAATTTAGCAATCTGGCTTTATGGTTAAAAAAATACAACATGAATATCATGGTTCAATGTTATTGTTAGAATAGCTTGGAGCATATACTATCCAAGTTGAGGGTGACAATTAGATCTATATAATAGAAAACAATAGAAAATCTAACTCCATTAGTGGTATTTATCAGTTTCCTTTTTCTTACCCATCTTTTGTACTAAAAATGTGGGTATTCGCATTGAAAGTATATGCACAATTTCACAGTTATCGTAGCACTACTATTCATTTGCATATGTCGTTGGAGAAATTTCTGTATTACAAATATGCTTTCAAGATTCACTAAGATTTGCTATGCAGTTATAGCGGTCCAAAATCAAAGAGCGGTCAAGGTCCGCTATATGATATATTGGTTATAGCGCTGGCATATCGGTAGTATACCGGTAATTTTTATATCATGCATAATTAATGTATTTATATATATGTACATGTATATTTGAAAAATATTAATATTAATATTAATATCAAAATTCATAGTAATATCATGCAAAATATTAGTATTTAGGAACCGGCAATTTAGGATTTAAGAAGTGGAAGTCCAGCGATTTCTAGATTTAGGTTTAATTTTGTTGAACGACGAAGAACTAGCATCTAGAGAATGAAGACTTTAGGCCTTGATTTAGGTTTAATTTTGGGTTTGGGCTTTTACTTTTGGGTTTATTTCAAACAAAAAGTTGATTAATGTGGGCTTTTGGGCTGAAATAAAAAAACCGCTATGGGTTTCAAAATAGCGGCCTTTAGCACCGCTAATAGCGGAACCGCTATAAGGGACCACTATTTGAACCGCTATGAGATCGTATGTCCGCTAAGCGCTATAGCACGCTATTGACTGCATAGAAGATTTGTTACTGTGATTTATAAGGTTAAGCCATAGTTATTGATAGCGACTAGTGGACGATAGCGACAAGCTACCTATACGCTACGTAGTGACAGCTATGGGTGTGCAAAAAACCAAATTAACAGACACATAACCGATAAAACCGAACCAAATCAGAAACTGGTGGGTCGGTTAATTGTTTTTCTGAAAACCGAAAGTAGTGGGTCGGGTATGGTTATCAATGTTTCCAATCCATACCCGCCATAACCAAACCGAACCAAACCGCCATTTAGTAAAATCTTTGTCGGATGTTGGACTTTTAACCATTGCTTCGATATTTGATGTTTTTTGGTTGAATGTTTGTTTGATTTTTTGGATTATATCATATCGTTTTGTTTAGATATACGATAAAAAATCGGTATCAGTTTTATAGATTATAAGTATTTTCAATGCTATTTAATATACTAATATATAAAAATGTGTAATAACAATTTATTACATGGTAAAAAGTTTCAAGCCAAAACTTTTAGACCCAAACAATCTAAAATTATTTTTTTTTTTTGAGTTATTTTTAGGTAGATCCAAACTCACGGTTAACTGCCCATAGCCGACCTGTTATAACCTCCAAAACCGCCATATCCAATCGGTTATGGTTATGGTTATCCATTAACCAACACCTCGGTTATGTTATGGTTATGGGTTTAAGCCAAAACCGACCCATGCACACCCCTAGTGATAACGATGAAATAGCGGGCGCTATTTTATGTTTAGCGACACACTAGGAGAAAATTTTAGAAATATTTTATATATTATTATATCCAAATAAGTTGTTTTATACGCTGTTTTATATGTATGTTTAACAAAAAAAAACAAAAATCCTGCTATTTTATGCCTATAAAATCCCGCTATTTACATTAAAGCAAAAAAAAAAAAAAAAAAAACTAAAATCCCGTTATTTGCCCACTATGGATGCGCCAAAATCAAATAGTGACACATGAGTGCTAATCTACGCTATTCGCTAGGCCTAGCAATAAAAACCCATACATGTCATTTTGGGCCCTTTTGAAAAAGAAATAAGTCACAATGAGTCAGGAAATAAGTTGGGATGGGTTTTAAAATATCCATCTAATTTTTCATGGGTCAGGATGGGTTTGTCTGGGTAATCCTAAATCACCCAAATCAAGTTCCCCCATTCTTAAATTTCTTACCTCCGACGCCCAAATCACCCAAATCACCACCATCCTACAACCTCTATTCCATTATCTCCGGCTGCCATTTAACCTTCAACCACCACAACTCCGCCTCTCAACCAACAACCACCATCACCTCCACCATATAACTCCGGCCACCAACCAACACCATATTCTGACCACGCCTAAACCACCATCAACCACCATACACCGACCATCAACCCACCCACCTCTGCTGTGACGCCGCTTCTGTTCACGACCATCGCCGCCAGTCCGCCGCCGTCGTTTCAGTCCAAAACAATCGGACTTTACCAATTCCGTTGTGGTCACCACCGGCCGCTCTCAGTGACATGTTCGTAATATCAGCCCGCCACCTTCGTTTCAGTCCAAAACAAGCCCTAATTTACAACGCATGTTCAATGTCTTTTATTTACTACAACTTCTTTATACGCCTTTATGTCAATTAATTAAGTTATTATTAGCTTATGAATCAGTTTAGTGTGATTGTAATGTTCACATTATGTTGCATATCTGCATACACTCTTTAAACATTGCAGATCATCTTGCAACATTAAAACAACAAACTCAATACTATTCTTTAATATTTTGCTGCATAAAGTCAAATATGTTCAAAATAATATTCCAAAGAGCAAAACTGATAAAGTCAACATAGCATACATTGGTAAATTACTGATAATCAGTACATTCAGCTGCAAAATTTGAAGTTTTGTATAAACTGAAGTAAAAAATAATAAAAAAAACTTCATAATTTTGTTGTTGATATTGAGTGTTGTACAATGAGAAAAATAGATTTAAACCTGAACATGAAAAATATAAAAACAACGAAACTCTTAACAGGAAAATAACTACAGCTAGATTTAAAAAATATATTTTTTTTTTAAACTATTATAATTTTTAAATTTTTTTTATTTTCACTAATTTTTTTAGATTTTTATTTATTTTTAGCCCATCATGACTCAAACAGTCAAACCCATCCGACCCAAACTCATCCTAACCCTTTTCTTATTAAACGCATCCTAACCCATGAGGCCATGACCCAGCCCAACGCACCCACTTTGCCACTACTACTATTCGCTATAGCGCTCGCTATGAGCGCTATTAATAACTATGGGTTAAGCTTATGCTGTTGGGTACTGATAACATATATAGGCTGAATCTATCTACTACTCCTGCTAGTGCTTAAATATTATTCTGAGAAGAAATCAGCAAGTTGACAGCCACTTGAAGGATGCTTTTTTCTTCTGATTCACAACTTCACACTTCCAGTTATAAATAGATATAACTAGTTCTTGGTCCTCCTACAACTAGTACAAAAAATTAAACCGAAACTAGCCAAGATAAGTGCTAAACATTACCAATGATGACGGTGGAGGTCGATGTGATGCCAACAGCACTACTAACAATAGCAAGCAACGAGCTATCTGGATGATATCCACAACATCTAATATTCTGAGGGAACTGCTTATGTGACAATGAGCCCAAATTTGAACTACTCATAGTGGAAATAGAGGCACTTGGGTCCTGACTAATCTCAATATCATGAACTGAACCATCTGAGGCAAGTATGCTAAATGTACACCTGTTAAATAATAATAACACTAACAAATTAACCAATTAAGCATGAAAGCAAATGAACTAGTGAACACATCTGGTGAATACATAGTTGTTGATAGCGAATAGCGACAAAGGACCTATATGCTACACAGCGAATAGCGACAAATAGCGACCGCTATTTTATATATAGCGATACACTAGAAAAAGAATTTTGAAAATTTTTATATGTATATTATATCAAAATACCTTGGTATGTATGCTATTTTACATGTATATTTAACAAAAACCTATAAATCCAGCTATTTTATAGCTATATCTAATTGCTATTTACATCAAAAAAAAAAAAAACTGTCGCTATTCACGCTATTGGTCGCTATGACCCATATAGCGACACTTGGTCGCTTCGCTACATAGCGCGCTATAGCGGTTGCTATAGCCGCTATTGACAACTATGGTGAATATAATTAGGCGAGAAATTGAGAGAGATATAGTACTTACAAACAAGACTTTTTCGTATCCTTATTATCATGAATAACAAAGCTGATAATTGGCAAAGGCATTTTTAAATGCTGCTTTGTAATTCTGGTAATTTCATCACCATTTGCCCTTATAAAATAAAGGGTATCGGTATCGTCAAAAACTCCCAAAATGTCATGTTCCTCTGACCAGACTCCAGACATGAAAGTGACAAGGGAGTTGCCTGATATCACATGGCAAAAATTAGCCGTTTTGTGTTGTAAACACCGAGTGCTAAAATAAACTCATATATCAGCCGCAGTTGGTTCAAGAATATACTTGTTAATTATGTTATAACACAATCACATCATAACTGTAATATAAAAGGCATTTACACATGTTCAGGAATCTTACTAGTAAATTTCCCACAAGGCTCTTGGTAATTATCGTCTATCTGTAAGATAGTTATCTCATTTCCAACTGCTATAGCCACATGTTCACCACTTGGAGAGACGAAAATTGATGTCCATTTGCTTAATTTCTGAGGATGCCGGTTTGTAGTCCATTTTTCTCTAAACTCATTGAGACCTTCACGGTACAATAAGAAGATAACAATTATCTATAATTAACCAATGTGAAGAAGATAAGCATATGTACATTGAAAAACTCACATTACATGTAAGAAGGACATGTACATACAGTTAACGAATAAATATAAGATCAATCGACACGTACCTTTCGTTGAAAGCAGTCTAAGGAAACTTCCTTTAGTGCTTTCAGTTAGCTGGAATTTCAATTAAACTCATAAACTATGAGAAATGAAAGCAAATAAATGAAGTAAAACTGATGGTGAGTTGATCACAAATAAATAAAAACTAAACCTCTTGGTGAATAGGGGGGTAATTGTGGGTGTAAGGTCTAGAAGCGTGACGGCGAGTCTCGTAGAGAACCTGAGAATCACTCCTTCTTCCCCCCTCAGTTTCCATTTTTGAGGGTATGAACAAGTTGCTACTGCTACAAGGAATCGAAATACGGTGCGATCACACCACAGAGAGATCTCACAAATAGAAACTGCACAGAAAACAAAGAGGATACCGTTGAAACAAAGAAAGTATTTATCATATCCAAGTTTAACCGTGTTTTTTTGCTTGTGCACAGATTAAATTCCAAGTTAAGCTAAAAGAAATGACAAAACCGCATTTGTACTAAGAACATGAGGCATTGAAGAATCAAAATAGCCCTAGAAAGAGAAGAAACTGATGCATTTAAGAGCTAATTTAAGATATATGTGCCTGATTTGCAAGGAAAATAAACTAACAAATCAATCAACTAGCTAAAATCAATCAATGACGTTGTATTGATTCAGAAACGACTGAGTATAAATGCTAATGATGAAGAAGAAATATGCTAAAATGATGTTGTACTGCAATTGGAATGTATATGGAAGTAGCTAAAATCAATCAATCAACCAACTAATCGAATCGAATCGAATGTAAATGGAACTAGAATCGCACAATAAATTACCTGATCGTTGTGAGTGTGAGAAGGAAAAGCCCTAGGTTTAGTGGCGTGTGGAATCGGATAGCAATTAAGATCCAAATTGTATTCCAGTTGCAACAGCACACCGATTCGTCGTCTCTCTAGTAATAATTGTATAAACTGGTAACGTAACTCATTAAACTGACTGCTTCCAACGACTGCTTGCTTAACCTTTGCTAGGCTTACCTCGGCTGCAACCGCTCAAGCACTTCTCGAACCACTAATATAAAAAAAAAATTATATCTCACCCATTTACCATTTTCTGGAGGAGAAATATATTAGGGTAAATTACATTTTTCGTCCTTTATGTTTGTATCGAATTGCAATGGATAATCTTTAACTTTAATAATTACAGTCACAGTCTTTTATTTGGAAAACTCAGTACATCTTTCGTTCTTTACCACTAAGAAAGTTAAAATTTTCAGTTAAATATAACATGTGCATTACACATGAGGGCAATTTAATCATATAACGCATTAAAAATATATATTATAATAAATAAAATAAAGAAAATTAATTAATTAGTTAAAGTGTGTGTATATATAATATGTATGTATTATTTAAAGATAACCTTCACACCAACCACGAGCATCTCCATCACCAACGCCACCCTAACTCTCCGGCAGCCACCACCAAATTCGCAACAACCACCCTCACCACCACTTTAACCCATGAAACCCTGTCTCAGATCTGAATCCCTTATACATCTCAACCATCTATTACCGTATCCGAGTGCTAAATGAGTACAGACCTGAAATTACGGCCGGAAATTGGTGGCCGGAAAATGATGACTTCTTGTTAACTGCCTCAGATCTGAAACCCTTGCAGCAAGAACTCTCTTTTACACATCCAAACTCTCTTTTCCATCAGTTTTGACTTTAGTCAATCAAGAATATTGGTTTTTTACCCTTTATTTTTTGGTGATCTTTGTTAATTTATTGTACTTTTCATCATTTTTCAGATGCAATGGTTGCAAACAAACCGTTTAATGAAAGTCCTAGCATAATCTGTTATTTGAGTATTTTTAATATGTTTTATGGTTCAGTAGTTCAATTGTAATAAGATAATATGAATAATTTTTTCAGTTTGAAACATTGGAGAAGGTGAAAGCTAGTTTATATCATCATATATATTTGTTGTTGACTTTGACCATCTTTTAAAGAACAAGTTTTTAATTTATAAAATTAATCATTTGGGAATGTGTAGAATTACCAGATCTGGAATTTATTTCACTGTTTAGTCAATATTGCATCACCAAAATATGCATCCGTGATAAAGTGGCTCATACAGTGTTGCCATGTCCGGTGAGGAATAAATGTGGGAAAGATTAGAAAGGAAGAGAATTGAGCTATCAGTTGCTTGTTTCATATGAGAAGTTTTGAGAAGTTTTGATTTTTAGCTGAATCTTCCACTTGCGAAAAAGTAATTTTGATTTAGGTGATTTAGGGGTCTGCTTGGATTGAAAACAGAGAGAGAGAGAGAGAGAGAAAGAGAGAGATAGAGAGAAAGAGATAGGGTTTAGGTATAATTATAATATATTTTAAATAAACAAGTAAAATTACTGATCTACCCTTGTGTGCAAGTCACATAATTAACTTAACTTAAAATTTTAACTTGGTTAGTGTCAAAGGGCCTAGGGTGTAATGTGTTTTCGAAATAAAGGACTGTGACTGTAATTATTAAAGTTAAAGGTTATCCATTGTAATCTGATACAAACATAAAGGACGAAAAATGTAATTTATCCAATATATTATTAAAAATAATAACCATGTAAAACAGGCTATGAGTTACTCCGTATTTAAGATTGGCTTACTAAAACATTTGAGCTGAGATAGGTTTTTGAGTAAACTGCAATTTTACTCCTGAGGTTAGGGGTCATTGGCATGCCTACCCCCTAAGGAAATAATTGCAATTTTACCCCCCACTGTTCACTGTTATGTCGCAACCTTACCCCCCGGCGTCAAAGTCAATGTTATCTTTAAAAGGTCAAAGGGCATAAAGGTAATTTCACCCTTTGGATCTTTATAATCCCCCTGTACTTCTCTTCCACCATCATCCTTACCCCCTAAGTTTCACTCACTCTACTTCTTCTTCACCCACCAACGATCCACCTCCATCTCCATTGCTCCGGCGACCACAATGTCAACACCCACCGGCTTCCACTCCAGCTCCGGCGACCACAACGTCAACACCCATCGGCTTCCACTCCACATTGAGTGAATCGCAGAACCCCATGCTTCCACCTCCACCTCCGGCGACCAAAACGGCGTCCACTCCAGCTCCGCCGATGCACCTGGCTGCCGGCGACAACCACCGATCCTCCCTGTTCTCTGTGATTTCAGGTATAAACATTGATCTTTCTGAACAAGTAAAAAATAGGGGGTTATTGAAACATCGATCTTTTTGTGTTTGCAGTGGACATGAGGATTCGGTGGTCAGTTCGATCGATTGTGGTGTCCGTGGTGGTGAAAATGCGAGGCCGCCCTTTCCTGCACTTCCAGTTTCCCCCGCAGCAGGAGATGGTTGTGTAGTTGATGTTTTATATATTAGGATCTTTTGGTTAAATATATTAGGATCTTTTGGTTTAATATTGATCTAATTGTATATATATTAGGATCTTTTTGATTTAATATGATGTGCCTAGTTATGACCAATGTTTACAATTACATGATCATAGTTGATGATAGTTATATGTGCAGTTACTGAACATAGTTGATGACAGTTACATGTGCAGTTGGGATGTTTGATGTTTTGATCAAAATGTGCCTAGTTATGACAGTTACATGATCTTACATGATCAAAATGTGTAGTTGTGAATGTTCGATGTTTGATTCGGATATACATTTTGTGCATTTGATCAACAACCTGTTTAAAGTCTTTCAACTCAAAATGTGCAGCAGTGAGTGTGCTTAATCAGTGGTTTGATACATTGTTAGTAATCATAACAGATTCTAGTGTGATTAATAGTCACCACATATTCTAGTGTGGTTAATAGTCAAAATGTGCAGTAGTGGTTTGCTTAATCAGTGGTTTGATACATTGTTAGTAGTCATAACAGATTCTAGTGTGGTTAATCAGTGGTTTGATACATTGTTGGTCAGATTGCAGCAGTTATGCTTGAGTATAGAACATATTGCAGCAGGTGTGCTTGAGTATAGAACTCATTGCAACAGGTATGCTTGAGTATAAAACGCATTGTAGCAGGTATGCTTGATTGCAGCAGGTATGCAACAGGTATGCTTGAGTATAAAACACATTGCAGCAGGTATGCTTGATTTTTGATCAAATACATTGAATGAAATTGTTAGTGCAGATATGCTTTATTTTTTGAGTATAGAACACATTGCAGCAGGTATGCTTGATTCAGATTTAAGAAATAAAACAAAATCATAGTGATTTGATTCAGAATTAGGTGTTTATATGATCAAAATCAGATTACGTGTGAATTGATTCAGAATTAGGTTTCAGATCATAGAACAGGTTAAGATTTTTTATTATAGAATCATAGATCAGTTTTTTGATTTTGGCGGGAAGGGTTTTGGAAGTTGCAGGGGGTAATGTTGTGTCTTAACTCAAACTACAGGGGGTAATAACAAAGGACAAATTAGTAATTTACCAATGGGGGTAATTGTGCGACTTAACAGGAATGTTGGGGGGTAAAATGGAAGGGTAATATAGTCATTTCAACTAAGAGTTAACAGATCTGTTATTGACTTTTACGCCGGGGGGTAAGGTTGCGACATAACAGTGAACAGTGGGGGGTAAAATTGCAATTATTTCCTTAGGGGGGGTAGACATGCCAATGACCCCTAACCTCAGGGGGTAAAATTGCAGTTTACTCTAGGTTTTTTAATAGAGGAGCCCAAGTCCGAACTTTATTTATCAAGTTCGAGTTGGCTGGCAAATCTAAACAGGCCTATTATTTATATTAATTTTATTTTATTCACTAAATATATATTTTGTCTCGGGCGCTGGACGGAACTAAACGTAAGCATGATACATCTGTTCCCCAGCGACCGAATCTAAAAAACAAGGCCTTCCAAACCAAGGTGTAAAAGGCACGAAAAACAAGCATCTCGGCAAATGCCCCAAACTCAGTGAAGCATACTCAAAATGACGAAGCTTCACAAGAACAAGTGGATGTACCTGTGATATGTGGATAGCATACTCATCCAACACTTCCTTGCAAAACTTAGTCATCGGTAGCCTGAAGTTGCAAAACTTAAAGAAATCAACGAACATAGTAATCTTCCTGTCACGAAGGGGAAATGCGACATATTTCTCAGATGGTAGGATTGGGTGCCACTCGGACTTAATCCCATATGCCTTCATCAAATTCTCGAATGAAGCTTTACCCCACTTACAATATAGAGCATCTTCGCTCTGAGTCTGATCGAAGGATTTGGGGTCCATGAAGGTTTTGGGTGAAGAAATGACGCTTGAATTTTGGGGGAGAATGTGACACCTCGTATTATCGACTCGGATATAACCATAGATATGTTTATATATATAAATGTAAAAAAATCCAAATATAAACTGTGCAACTCGTATTTCAGAACCTTTCTTTGTGCTTTGATGTGACTTGCATGTACGTTATTTGATTAATTGATGTGCTGATTGTGTCAACTGTTTATGAGTTTGTTTATGTATACGTGTTGTATGTTAAGTGTTGCAAGAACTAGATCCCACAACACCGATGGGTCGCACACCCCACTCTCGATCACACACTTTCGTCTTGTGCACAATTGTACTCGGCCCAAGCTCATGTTTTTGTGTCTCGGCCTACGACCCAAACAGAACCTAAAGATGGGTTCGGCCCACTCCCCTTATGCGCATACACATATCCCATATTGAGGTTTATTCCTCATAACTTTCAAAATACATAACACACACAAAACTCTACTCTCTCTTCTCCTCCCTCTTGTTCGACGGCAGCGTTCCCGCCATTCAAAGCCCTCGTGTCTCGATCAAGCCAATCCATCGCGGTTAGTGTTCCAACGTTGTTAGTTTTTCATAATACGTGGTGTGGTGATTGTTATGATCTTATGTGATAACTAGGGTTTCATGCTAGTAGTTTTATTAACGAAATTGTGCTTGTAAATCCGGAACATGTGTTTGATTATGATGTTGATTTATGTTGTGCTTGGTGATTAGGAACTTAGGTAAACAAACTGTTAGAATTGGTTTGGATAAATGCATAATATAACTGGATGATGCTAGGGTTTTGGCAATCGATGGATGCATGAATGTGTGGTGGTATTGTTGGATGTTGATCGGAGTTGCATGATAGCTATGAGATCGATTGTATGGCATGTCAAAACAGTTTTGTTGTGTAAATTTGATTAAGGATTAGTTTATTGTTTGATGGTCATGATTTAGATGATTAGGGTTGCATGATAATAAGTGGAATAATTGTTTTAATGATCCGAATGAATGCCTTGAATGTTGATCGATTGATTATTGTTCATGAGTAGATGACAATTAGGGTGTATAATTGTGTAGACTTATTGTTGTTTGATCTGATTTGAAACTGCCAAACTTGTTAACTATTGTTACGGAGGTAATGGGCTACAATCAAGGAAGTCAGTTACACCTCTTGGTCTCGACAGAGGTTGCGAGTCGAGACCTCACTGTTTCGACCCAAGACCACACCTGCACACAAACCAGGGGACTCGAGACCATGGTTGTGGGTCCGGTTGCGACTCAAGATGTCACACCCTGACTTTTGCGGAAGCGTGATTATGTGTGGCTTGCTTAATATCATTGCATTCAACCATAACAAATAACTATATGGTAAAACCCAAGATGTTCATCCATATATAGTTTTAAAACATTACAAACAACATTGTCTTAAAATCTAAACACAGACTTCATGTTCAAAATACAATACCAACAAGTTTTAAGTTCCATAAGGACTTCACAAAAGATACTAACAAACTAGGTTTTGAGCAACCCAAACCCTTCGACTTCGGATGACATCTTTTATTAGAAACATGACTTGTAAACTTCAACGCCCGCCAGATCCATACTTAATTTCCTGAAATACATGTAGTTTGAAAACATCAACAAAAATTGAGCGAGTTCATGTGTTTTGTATGTGAGCTCGAATAAACTTTGTAATCATTATAAGTATGTATGTATTTGTAAAATCCCGATATAAAAGCAAACAAAGAAAACAGATCAATTAATGGTTTGCAAGGCCATTAATATGTGTGACGTGATGCAGGAAGGCTCAATCCTAGCAGATTTTGTACCGGGCCTCCGGCTGTAAGACATAGTCACCTCATGGGCCTAATTCCGGTCCACATGGGTGGGGCTCGCTAAACCCAAATAGATCTATCACTCATGTCCCTCGGTCCTACTACGAGGATTAATGGTCTTAAGCGTTGTACCCACCACTCACATGATCTAACAATACATTCCTTAGCTAACCATACCATATGTAAACGTTTGTAAACAATTTATAACAAGTACTTCACCCCCGAAGTTATAAAACCGAAAACAGTTAAAAGAAAAGGGGGACATGAACTCACAATCTTGCGTTCTTCGTATCCAATGTAACTCAAAGCTTCCCTTAGAGTGCACGACTACCTACAACGTACTACGGTTCATTAGACGAGTGGTTCGTGCCTTGACTTAGTTTTAATTAGTGTCTTTGAGTTACGTTTCTTTGTGTCATCAATATTATTCCGAGTTATATAATTATTTGTTAAAATAACAAATATTTTAACTTAAATTATATTTATTAAATTTTGGAACATTAGTTAAAATAATATATATTTTAACTTGTCACATTTATGTATTTGTACATGTATAGTTTCCCCATAGATGGGTGTATTCATACTTGTATCTTAAACTTGTATATTTTTGCCAAGTATCGGTGGTGTATTCCGGTGTATATTTATACGTACAAGAATACGTATTCTTATTGTGTTTATTAAGTATCCTTATACTTAATTATTGTATACATTTTTCCGGGATATTGTTTCTAATAAAAATTCATCAATATATACTCTCAAAATATATATTTTATGTGAGTTATATTCCTTGTTCGGTTTCTCTAATATTTTGGGTTTATGTTATTTATTCATTTCTTGGAATTTTGGTAATATTTTGGATTGTAATTTCTTGGTATTTTGGTGAGTTATATTATTTCATATCCTAAAATATAACTAATACACATAATATAAAAATAATCACACATGGTGACATCTAAATATATATGCTCCTAAATACATATTTAGTCACTTTTAACATCAAAAACCAACCTCTAATGTTTATAATTTTTGTAACAAAATTTATGGCAAGCTTTGTATGAAAATTCATGGTTTAAAATACACTTGTAAATATTTGTTTAAAAATATTTTTTTAAGTGTTTAATTTTTAGAAAAATTTTGCCATAGTTTCCCCTTAAAAATGGAGGTTTCCATGCTTTCAAAGCATATCATTTTCTTTTATAAATCATCACAATCAACAACAAATCAACCAATACTTACCAATTTGCCAAAATCAAGCATTAATCACTACTTCATGAACTTAAAAATTTACAAAATCAAGCTTAGTTACCCTTTAAAGTGTGGTTATTTATTTAAAAACATCAGTATTGAAGAAATTAGATGTTTACAACTTGTAAATAAATTTTCTAAAAATATTTCTTCTTGAGTTTTTCTTGTTAAATATATACTTCTACACTTGATTAACCACTAAAAATATGGTTAATCTCTTTAAGAACCAAGTTTATGTAAATCTTGTATTCTTAACTTGGTTTCTTGAAAAATCATTCTTAAAATCATAGGTTTACAAGACTATATATTCACTTTGATCATCATTTTTTCAAGAAAAACAATTTACACTTCATGTTCATGATTTGCACAAGGATGATCTATTGGTCTACAACATAATCATCCTCTCATCTTACTAGATTATGTCTTTAATCACCATCTAGCAAGATCATATGATGTTTAACATCAAAAACACAAATAATCAACCATCAAGAAGCATAATAACACTTAACAACATGATTTCTTATGATTTTTAAGCTTATGTTTAAGTTTCATGTTCATGATTCATAGTGTTCTTCAAGATTAGTTTCTTGTATCATTCTTTAACCAACTTAATAAGATGAGAAATGGAGTGTAGAATGATCTTACTACTAGCTCAAGGCTAGGGATGATCACAAGATGAAGAAGAGGTGGTTAAAAGCTTGTATGAGAGGTCCTTCAACTTCCAAGAGTTCCTAGCTTCCTTGTGTTGCCTCTTACACCTTTGTACATGTATGGAATGGATGAAAGATGATTGATGAAGGTGGTGGTGCTTGGTGTGGTTCTCGGCCGAGAATGGGAGGGAGAGAGGAGAGTGTGTTCAAGTGTTAGTGAGTTTGTGATTGATAAGCTCAAGTTCTACTGGTTTCTTATAATATCCACCAACACAAGATTAACTAGTGGTTTATATGTTATAAAAGAGGGAACACAATCTATTAATATAACAAAATAAAATCCACATGTGGGGGCCACATCATGGCCGTGAATAGGTGGGGGGTCTCGTTTTGGGTGTAAATGGTAGTTAGTTTATATAGTTACAATCCAAGTGTTTAGTTAGGGTGATTAGTTATTAGGATGTTATATAGTGTGTTATGATGTTCGGGAACCATAACTAGCTTGGAAATGTTAAAACAATGCTTCTAGTGAAAATTTGGTGTTTCGGATAGTGTCCGGTTGTTCGGTTGGTTACCGGTTCGTTAAGGTGCTAAACTATGCAGTTTAGTGTGCTTTGATTCCCGACACTTAAGAAAGCATTCAGGACCATTTAACCATATTTCTGCATGATATTAAGTTGTTTAAATGCTGAATTTTGCTTAATTCTGCATAATTATGCAGTTTATGTAAGTTTTAGGCACTTTCCGGCACTTAAACTATCAATAGGAAGGCGGTTTTATGTTCCTTACTTTCCTACACACTATACTAGTGTAATTCTTGGTTTCTGGCCCATTCTGTATCTCAATACCATGTCTGTCTATGTACTGAACTCCGTCAGTATTTTTCTGATTTATCTGATAACTGTGCTAACTTTGTTTCGTGCATCATTTGAATCAACAAAGTTTGCATGCAATAATGTTATGTCACTTGCAATATATGATGCACATGTTTGTATAATAATAATAATCAGAAAGCAATTCATGTCATAAATTGTAAATCAACACAGTCATTAAGCATTAATCATTGTCTAATAATTATATGGATGTATGCAAATTTGACAATTGTCACATGAGACCTCATAGTCTCGACTGACAAATGCATGAACCGAGACCGCATAGTCTCTACTCGAGACCGCACAGTCGCGACTCGAGACCACATGATCGCACACTTGTTTAGGGCTCGCACACTGTCGCACACTATCACAGGCCCATGTACTTGGGCCTTATACGTGTATGTAAACGTTACTGTTAAACATATTATGTGTTAATTGACTGCCATGATACTACGTGTATGCCATGACTGTTTCGTGTATGCAAAGTGTTACTATATATGTAGAACAAATATGTGCATTACTTGAATATGAACCTGACTTGTATGGTAACCATGTTAGGACGTGGTTGACCACATTAGCTCAAGTGACTATTTATCGGCCAAGCTAATCTAAGGTGAGTTCACACTTTTCTTCAAAGCATGGGATTCCCGGTGGTTTGGAAATGGGTTAAACAACAACAATTATCCCCCTTGGGTGGGATGTAACCTGCGTATTCTCCTTGGGTAGAATACGTACCTCCGCTCTCCTTGGGAAGAGCCACAACCTTAAGCTTACTAGACAACAACTCTATCTTGAAGTCCCCCATTTTATATCGACTTAATCGCCGGCCAATGGCGAACGGGTCATTAGTTAAATAACGCTATTAGGTCTGACAAGCCTCACACCGTGCCGTAGAGGACGGACATGGACTAATGTACTTGGGCACTTAATCAATGAGGATAGACATTGACTTAGGGCATGCAACATAACTTAAGTCAGTAGTCGATATGGTACGGGTCTAGTGGTTTAAAACAATGGGGTAGCCCCACGACATGTGATTATGAGAACAAGGAACTTAGCAACTTCTGGTTTTTGAAATAACTTATGGTTTTTGGAACACCTTTAAAACAGACAACTAACTGTGAACTCGCCAACATTTTTGTTGATACGTTACTACATGCTTTGTAGGTCGTTAGGTTACTGTTGGAGCTTGCATGGAGAAGGAGTCGTTGTGGGACATGAACCATTGTGTGTTCATGATAAACTTTATGAGCAAAGCAAATGTGAGTTCACACACACTAAAAGCATGCGTCCTGGGGGGACACGGACGAACTACTATCCTTGGGAAGGATACTTTTTAACTACTATTCCCGGAGGGAATACATTTGAATACTAGTTATAAATCATGTCTTAGCAAATTAAACGAAACTCTATCATTAAGTCTCTGCTTACAATACCGATTAATCTCCGGGGGCGAACGAGATATTAGTTGATAGCGCTATTAGGTTTGATAAACCTCATACCGTGACCGGGGGGATCGGGCGTGAACTAGTGTGCCTTGTTACATGGTCAATGATGATAGACATTGACTCGGGTCACAACAACTTGACAGTCACCAGTATTCGGTATCCTACAGTTTAGTATGCTTACAGATGGGGTAGCTTCCCATAACATGATTATAAATACACAATCGAATAACTTACGTTTTTTTAAACTAAAACTGGACAACTCGTGAACTCGCCAACTTTATGTTGACACCCTGCTGCATGCTTTGCAGGTTGCTCGTTACAGCTTAGGACGGATATTACAATCGGCTGGAGTGCGTGGTTTGTAAGTTTCATGATCAACGTATAATTAACGAACTTGTGGTTTTAAATTAATATGGGTTTTCTTTATACTCCCGCTACTAAATTAAACTGTGTTTGTGGACATTTGAACCTTGATCACTAATCATGTCAATTGGAAAATTTATAACTTACGTAAATGGTTCATCATGATTAGTGGCTAGATCCTGATCAGTCACTCGCCTCGCGGTAGTACTCCGCGTGTGGATTTTGAGGGTGTGATAGAGAATTCCCTCAATTTATGTAACACCCAGTGTTTTCGAATGTCAAAGTCAAAGTCAAAGTCCAAGTCAACTTTGACTTCCTTGACTGTAATTAGTCTATTTTATGTTTTATTTGTATTATGTGGAGTAAGTGTTGTTAATCAAGAAATCGAAGTAATCGAATGTTTAATCGACGCAAACCGATTTACGACTGTGAATAGTAGGAATTAACAATGCGATAAAGTTAATCAGTCAATAATCAAGCTACTTGAATCATCAATCGAACTCGAAACTCGAATTATGTGGATTTGGTGTTATATTACGTGTGTGTGCCTTATGTGTTACCTGTGCGTGTTTACTTCATGTTATGTGTGGCGATCAATCAAATCAATCAAATCAAAACTCGAAATTCAATCGAATGCAATCGAAATCGAATCATGATAATTAGTGGAGAAGAGATTATGCGAGATATAGATGCTTGTATGTAGATATAGTGGTTGGGATTAAAAGTAATTTGAATAGGAAACTCTATCGTACTCGTATCGTCTTCAATCGAAATATCAGAAATCGTCGCACCGAACACTCAAAGCAGGTTGTTGATTGCTCAGGTTGTCAGCCGATCGAACAGCCCAGCCGATCGGACTGACTGTCCGATCAAACAGGCTGTCCGATCGGGATGCCTGGCCGATCGGCCAGCCCTTTTCTCCTTTGGAAGCCTATAAATAGGCCTGTCATTGTCATTCTTTCCACTTTTGGAAACCCTCTGATCGACCAGCTCGTGCTCCTCCTCTTTTCTCAGATTTCTTCCGATTTCGGTAAGTTTTCATCCTAAATCTTGTACTTTCTTGATCAATACACACTCCTACACCTTTCTATCTTTCAAATCTTGATTTCTAACCGTGATATCATCAAGATTTAAGCATTCTAGGATGATGTCATCATGGTGTTCTTCAAGAACTTCATGTTTTGGCCTCAATCCACCAAGAATCACTTGGATCTAGCCGATTTCCACATAAACAAACTAAGATCTATTACAGATCTGAACATTTACATAGTGTGAAGGATTGAAAGAAGGATTTCCAACTTTCTTTCAACTCTTTTACACTCAATGCCTTCAAACCGGTAGAAACGGAGCTTGAGCCAACTCACGAATCATCCTAATGGTTGTGTGGTTCAAGATTCGGATTCTATCTACGAGGTTCACCGATTTCGGGTTAAACGTTAAACTACCGTTCCGAACCGTTCACCGGCCGGACTTGGGTGATTCCTGTCCGAGCAAGGGAAACAAGTAAGAACGAAGGTTCCATGGTTTCAGCTCGTTGTCAAAATACCTCGATATAACGTCAAACAATCAGGGCAGCCAAGTGTTAGGCGAACAGGCCGACCAGGTCAGAATGCTGACCAATCGAACAGGCTGTTCGAACGAACAGCCCAACCGATCGGACATGTCAGCCGATCGACCAGGCCAGCCGATCGGCTAGCATATGGCCCCACACTTTGACAATTTCATGAAGTATAGTATTGAACGAAGTAATGTTCGATCGAACGACTGTATGTCAACATTACTCTTCGGATCATGAGATACTATGCTTCAACCCTTAATCGATTTTCAACTCGTTCGACGTATTAGAGTGCCACCCGATCGAACATTCTAACCGATCAGGTGACATCCTGCTGAGGACTTACTACTGAAGTGCCTAACCGATCGGTTAAGCCGGCCGATCGAACGGCCCGTTCGAATGATCGACCTGAAAGGTAAGAACACTTCAATGTTCTCAAATACTACAACGAAAACTTCGAAAGGTCAAGACATCATACACAAACACATCCTCCTCAAAGGAAGAAACAATCCACTCGAACAATCTAACCGATCGAGCCTACCAGCCGATCGAACAGACTGCCCGAACGGACTGTCTAACCGAACGAACAACCCGTTCGATCGAACCTGCTGTTCGATCGACCAGGCTGTTCGACTCATCACCACTTGTTTCCATTTAACGTGTTACTCATCGTCATGCTATCGAACTATTCAGGCTAACCCTACTCTCAAGCGCTCCCTTCAATCCATCAATCAATCGCTGTGGGTATACTCGAACCCTTTTTGCTTTAGCACTTTTGGGTGTTACATACGTTACTTATCTAAAACACAATCGAACACACTACTCAACTATTTAAACGCTAACCGTATTGCATGTATTACGTGACTAAATGAATGCTTGTTGTTATGTTTACACGTGGAATGATGTCTACCTGCCTTAACGACGTAGTACTATAGTTTGGACTCAGCACCCGTTCACACGGGGGTTGTTAAGGACAATTACTTGCATGGATTACGATGGTAATCATGTATTGCGAACTGCCTCGGGCAGTCAACCCGCAGTCATTGATAGATCCATGTCGATAATTAACATGCTTCGTTTTCCTCTGTGTACGTGCTGGTTATGCGTAAACTATTTCAAACTCTATATGCTATATTAAACTTGTATGCTCACATTTACATTATATGTATTGACCTTATTTTAACGTATGTGACAGGTGTTTAAGATGTTTGCTTGCTAGGAAAGCGAGGCTAGAATAAAGCTCTAGAGCCCCCCAACAAATAGTTGTCTGTCATGGTCAAGATAGGGTTCTTTAGAAACAAACAAACTATTTTATTATTTATATTTAAATCTGAGTTGTCGGAACAGAATATTTGACTGGTTGTTATCTGTAATAATTTGTTTTACTATTTGGGATACGGTATGGGACGTATTGTTTAAACTAAATGGTAATGATAGTTGTTATGGAAACTTCTGGACAATCTGTTTCGCTCAGTGCCATGCCCCGATGATTCCGCCATCGGTTGGGGTGTGACAGATTGGTATCAGAACCATAACTATAGGGAATTAGGCAAGACACGACCTAGTCCGGGTCGCTGTCTTAGAGACCTAGACTATAGTTAGGAACCAACAGACCGAAGCTTATAGGTTAACCCCAGCTATATTTCTCGCTATCACTGCACTCGAATTTTCAATTGGAATCAAGTGATTTAGTTAGGATTAGGTGTGAAAACCGCAAACTCTCGCTTAAATTGCTTGATCAATGCCGATTATATCAATTTATCAATGATTTCCTTATTATTTTCAATAACAAACGAGGAGAATTATACCAAATCAGGAGTGAAATCCATATTTTGATGAATAATCTCCTCAAATTTTACTAAAACAAGGAAGGGGTTGCCAAGCTAGGGGTGAAACCCTAACCTTGACACCTGGTTCCGGATTTCATGTATCTCACCAAAGCCTTGAGGGACTCCAACGACCTGAACTCACAAGTATGACCTAGGGAATACGTGTTGAATGCCCAAGAATCGAGGCAGCAACTCGAGCCCGAAAGTTGAAAGTGACGACAAGGCTATTGTGAATAGTCGAATCGCTTTGGGTAGTCAATGTCTAGTAGACGCAGACAATACATTTCACGATTTTATGTGTTTCGATTCTGAACCCGCAACTGCTAACCCTGATTGTTCGTCGATTTTATGTGTTTTATGTGTCCATATCTGTTTATGTGCTTAACTTTTTAGAGAATTATTCGATTTTTGCTATCACTTCAATCGACACGCACGACTCGCATTGCTCTACTATCTCAAAACGATAACAAGTCGCTGCAAATCTAGACTACATTACGCTACGATATATGCTTATACTATACTCAGCATGCTATACGATCATACTATACTACCCGATACGCTATACGCGACCGAACATACGAACAACACGCGGGCTTTGAATGACAGGTTTCTGTATTCTGACTGCGTCTGTGATTAAATGCCTAGGTGCTTCTGTATTCTGACCGAACATACGAACAACATGGATGGGCAGTCTGAGCGCACTATACAAACTCTAGAAGACATGCTACGTGCATGTATAATCGATTTCGGCAACAGCTGGGAAAAACATCTCCCGTTAGTGGAGTTTTCATACAACAACATTTACCACACCAGCATTCAAGCCGCTCCATTTGAAGCATTGTACGGGCGTAAATGCCGATCACCTCTTTGTTGGGCAGAGGTGGGTGAAAGTCAGATCACGGGTCCAGAACTTGTAGTTGACGCAACCGAAAGAATTGCTCAGATACGACAACGCATGGCGGCAGCTCGTGACCGTCAGAAAAGCTACGCTGATAAGCGCAGGAAACCACTCGAGTTCCAGGTTGGGGGTCGAGTGCTACTCAAAGTCTCACCTTGGAAAGGTGTAGTTCATTTTGGCAAACGAGGCAAGCTCAATCCACGGTATGTCGGACCGTCCGAAATCATAGAGAGAATAGGCAAAGTGGCCTACAAACTGAACCTACCAGCAGAACTCAGTGGAGTTCACAACGTTTTCCACATGTCAAATCTGAAGAAGTGTCTGTCAGATGAGACCCTCATAGTTCCTTTGAAGGAGCTCACTATCGACGATCAGTTGCGATTCATCGAAGAACCAGTTGAAATCACGGACCGGGATGTTAAGGTCCTCAAGCACACCAGAATACCTCTTGTTCGAGTTCGTTGGAACTCCCGTCGTGGCCCAGAGTTCACCTGGGAACGCGAAGACCAAATGAAACAAAGTACCCCAAATTGTTCGCAAACAGTACAACCACTACTGGGGCTGAAGCTACTGCGGAATTTCGGGACGAAATTCCAAACCAACGGGGGAAGGATGTGACACCCCAGGAAAACCATGCAACTTAACTAGCTTCCTCAGTGAGTACGTACCAAATTTCGGGACGAAATTTCTTTCAACTTGGGGATAATGTGACAACTCGTAATTCAGAACCTATCTTTGTGCTTAGTGTAACGTGTTTAAACATTACGTGACTATGTGGACGTTGGTGATTAATGAAATGTTATGTTGTTATGTTAAGTGAATGTGTGTTATATGTTTATAAAATGTGTTGCAGATGTGAACCCGATCGCACAAGCCCAATCGGCCTACACTTATTGCACTCGAAACCCATGGGCAGCCCAAGTAAGGGTTCGGCCACTTCCCTATATAAACCGATACAAAACCCTTATGAGGTTTTGCTCTCCCATTATTTGTTAACACAACACACACATCAAACCCTAAAGCTCTCTCTTCTCTTGGAAACCCGACGACAGCTCCCTCCCACTCGAAGCCCTTCACGTCGGTTCAATCAACCTATTCGAACATCACGGTTAGTGTATCACTATTATTTGTTTGATATATGATTGCTTATGATGGTAAACCACTAGGGCTGTTCTTGTTGATCGACTCACTTGTGTAGGGTGTTTAGACCGATTTAGGTTGTGATATGTATGTTCTGCACAATGATTTAAGGGTGATATATGATTGACGGTGATGTAAACTGTTGATGTTTGATGTTTATAATAATCGGCTCACATATGTACTTGATGATATTCATATGATTCGGATTGCATGATCTAGAGTTAGAACCGAACACATAATAATCGGCTGTGATGTGTTATTAATCGGATGATTGTTTATGTAGGGTGCATGTTAGTAATCAAGCCATGAATCTGTTAATATGTTTGAAGGTGTAGTTGACAATTATGCGATGAATGATTTTAGAGTTCATATGAATTGGTGATAATTGCTTTGTTTGATCGAGCATTGTAGAGTTGGAAAACTGTTAGTTGTCGATTGATAATCTCATAAGTGGAAACCATGTAACTAATTGATTGTTGACTAAATCGGATAATGGAAACAATGTAACTGATTGTATGAATTAAGGAAATTAGTTAACTGGTCGCACAAGCTCTTGAATCGCACAAGACCTCAATCGCACAAGGCGACTGGTCGCACAAGTGCAGTCACACAAATTAGGTACCCCACATAGAACACAGTGTACAACATAGCGTATGCATGATCGCACAAGACCTTGTGGATCGCACAAGATGGTGCCGATCGCACAAGGCTTGGGCCACACACGAACGTTTGGACTATGGGGCCTTAAAGCCCAATATCCAGTCACACAGGCTAACCCAACCGCACAACCCAACTGGATCGCACAAGTCGCCCGGATCGCACAAGATCACTGCTTGGGCTGAGTATACTGTTGGACTTCTTCCTTTGTTGGGTCGGGTTTATGTTGGATTGCACAAGGCTGTGCTGAACGCACAACATGTTGGGCCGGGTATTATTTGGGCTTCTTTGGACGAATCGCACTAATGGATCTTATGATACTGTTTAATGTATTCTAAGTGTATGCCATGTATACCATGATCACTATGTGTTGTAACCTGTTAGGCTGTGTGCAAAACATACGTGCATTACTTGAACCTAGACCTGACTTGTATGGTAACCATGTTAGGACGTGGTTGACTACATATAGCTCAAGTGACCTTTTGTTTATCTGCCGAGCAAACCAAGGTGAGTTCACACTCTCTCCAAGGCATGGGATTCCCAAGGGTTGGGAATGGGTAAACGAACTAAATGAAAATTACTACCATCCTCTGGGAGTAGGATGCCAAGATTACACACTGGACCAAACCTCTATCATTTAAGTCCCTCATCATATCGACTTAATCGCCGAGGCCTATGGCGAGCGGGTCATTAGTTAATAGCGCTATTAGGTTTAACAAACCTCACACCGTGCCAGTCGGACGGGCGTGTACTAATGGACTATGGGCAAGGGGTCAATGCTGATAGACATTGACTTAGGGCACCTCTTACATTTTCATAGCAGTCGATACACTCGGTCTAGTAACACATGGGAAGCCCCCACTAATCTTCGCAAACATGTCTGGGAGACCGCGATACGAATTAATACGATACATGGATTACAAAATGAACTCATGATTTACGAAACGAACACGATAACTAAACAACCCACTGTGAACTCGCTCAACTTTGTTGTTGATTCGTTGTTACATGCCTTGCAGGTCGATAGGTACTCATGGAGCTTGCACAGGGAGGCGCAGTCGTTGTGGGACATGGATCGTGGATGCCATGTTAAACATTTATGATATTTCAAACTTATACTTATGATGGGTTTTACAATTTATGCTTCCGCTAAACATTGAACTATACTTGTGTTTTGAACACCTTTCATATTGTTGGTTGAATTATATTTATTACTTACATTGTTCAATATGATTGGTGGCTTGATCCTGGTCATGTCACGCCTCCAAGCGGTGATACTCCGCGGGTGGATTTTGGGGGTGTGACATTCGAGCTCTACCTGATTGTGTTGCCGACTTTGTTCATGCCGCCAAGACATCATCAATCGAAGAGACTTACTTGCTTGCCGCCGAGATCAATGACAAGCGGGTAAAAGCTGGTTTCTGGGATAAGCCATCCAAGTCTCTGCATCAAGCTACTACTGCACCAACCACCGACTCCACTGCTCAACCGTCCAAGTTGTCACGTCGCAAGAAGAAGCACAACAACAGCAGCTTCAGCAACAAGAACTGTGCTGTCACAACAATTGTTGCCCCTCTACAAGCCGTACAGGCTCAGCAACAGTCTCATCACCGACCAGCTCCAGTGACCAATGCACCGCCAGCAAAGCGTGCTTACACAGGTCCCCACCCGCTCTGCCCGACATGCTCATATCATCATCCGGTGGGAATCGCCTGTCGTTTCTGCACTCACTGTAATCTCTACGGTCATTTCACTACGAACTGTCGCTATGGTCCCCGTCAAGCCCCAGTTCAAGCCACTGCTCAACAAGCTCTGCTCCTAGCCCCTCAAGGCCAACACGCAGCTCAAGCACCCGCGGTCAATGCTCGAGTCTGCTTTGCATGTGGTGACCCTAACCATTTTGCAAACATGTGCCCGAACAGGGTGGTGAAACAAGAGCCCCAACAGCAGCAGCAGCAACAGCCTCAGCAGCAGCAGCAAGCAGCCCGTGCCAGAACCTTCAACATCAACGCCTGGCAAGCTCAGGCTGACAACAACGTGGTTAATGGTACGTTCCTTGTGAATAGTATTTATGCATCATGTTTTTTTGATACTGGAGCCGATAACTGCTTTGTGTCGTTTGAATTCGAGAAGCTCCTTGGTCATAAGCGTTCTTATCTCCCCTCGTCATTCGAAGTTGAAGTCGCTACAGGAAGAACCGTCGCCGTTAATTTTGTTCTTCGTGATTGTACCCTCGAGCTCAACAATCACATCTTCCCTATCGACCTTATCCCCATGCAACTCGGAAGTTTCGACATCATAGTAGGCATGGACTTTCTTCGCGAAAATCATGCTGAAGTTGTGTGTTTTGACAGGATGATTCGATTTTCGCTCGCGAATGGTGATCTATTATGTGTATACGGTGAAACAGCTTCGAAAGGTCTCAAGCTCATGTCATGCATCCAAGCTAGCAAGTATCTCCGCAACTAATACGGAGCTTTCTTGGCCAACATTGTAGTAGCGGAGAAGGAAAAGAAAAAGAAGGTTGAAGTCAAAGATGTTCCAGTGGTTAGTGAATTTCCTCAGGTGTTCCCTGACGATCTTCCCGTACTACCGCCGAGTCGTGATATCGACTTTCGTATCGACCTCATTCCTGGAGCTAATCCCGTAGCCAAAGCCCCTTATCGACTCGCGCCATCCGAAATGAGGGAACTTTCGAACCAACTCCAAGAGTTACTTGAAAAAGGCTTTATTCGCCCGAGCACCTCTCCTTGGGGCGCACCAGTCCTTTTCGTTAAAAAGAAGGATGGGTCGTTCAGGATGTGCATCGACTATCAGGAGTTGAATAAATTGACCATCAAGAACCGTTACCCTCTACCTCGAATCGATGATTTGTTTGATCAGCTACAAGGTGCCTCGTGTTTCTCGAAGACCGACTTACGCTCAGGATATCATCAGTTGCGCATACAAGAGGAAGATATACCCAAAACAGCCTTTCGAACTCGATACGGCCACTATGAGTTCGTTGTTATGCCTTTTGGTTTAACCAACGCACCCGCGGTTTTTATGGATCTGATGAATCGCGTGTGTAAGCCTTATCTTGACCGTTTCGTCATCGTGTTCATCGACGATGTCTTGATCTATTCTAAGTCGAAGACCGAACATGCGCAACATCTACGTTTGGTTCTCGAGTTACTCCAGGGGAACCAACTCTATGCTAAGTTCACCAAGTGTGAATTCTTGTTGGAGGAGGTTCAATTTCTAGGTCACATCCTTAATAGTCAAGGTATACATGTCGATCCTGCGAAGATTGAAGCAGTTAAGAGCTGGATTACGCCTAAGAACCCGTCCAAAGTTCGTTCTTTTCTCGGACTAGCGGGCTATTATCGACGATTTATCGAAGGATTCTCTAAGATCGCTGTGCCGCTTACCGCTCTTACTCATAAAGACAAGTCTTTTGTTTGGGGAACCGAATAAGAATCTGCTTTTCAAACCCTCAAGCATATGCTTTGCAATGCTCCTGTTCTCACATTGCCCGACGGAAACAACGATTTCATTGTCTATTGTGATGCTTCCAACCTTGGTCTCGGTTGTGTCCTCATGCAACGGGACAAGGTTGTAGCTTACGCATCTCGTCAGCTCAAAATCCACGAGAAGAACTATACAACCCATGATCTCGAGCTAGGCGCAGTTTTTTTTGCATTGAAGATTTAGCGACACTACCTGTATGATACCAAGTGTACGATCTTCACCGATCACAGGAGTTTACAACACATCTTTAATCAGAAAGAACTTAACATGCGTCAACGCCGATGGGTAGAACTTCTTAACGATTACGACTGTGAGATTCGTTATCACCCAGGAAAGGCAAATGTTGTTGCCGACGCGCTCAGCAGACGGAGTTATTTGCTCAGTATTCGCAATACCCAAGCCCAGCATGATCTCGAAACCCTCATCCGCGAAGCCCAGCATGCTTGTTTCAACGAACGCACTTTGAAGAAGGAAAGAATCTATCACGATGGAGCTCAGCTTGTAAGCAAAGCGAATGGGATTTTCTATTATCTGGACCGAATTTGGATCCCTAAGCGGACCGATGTGCCAAAGATTATAATGGACGAAGCCCACAAATCCCGCTATTCTATTCATCCCGGTGCCGACAAAATGTACCAGGACCTTTGTTACAAGTACTGGTGGCCGGGCATGAAACGTGATATCGCTCCCTATGTTGGAAGTTGCCTAACTTGTGCGAGAGTTAAGGCCGAACATCAACGACCTTCTGGCTTACTCGAACAACCTCCAATCCCTATATGGAAGTGGGAGAGTATAGCTATGGATTTCATAACCAAACTACCGCCCACGCCATCAGGTCACGACAGCATTTGGGTTAGAGTTGATCGTCTGACCAAATCAGCCCACTTTTTGCCAATACGGGAAGACTACAAGGTAGAACGACTAACCCGAATCTACACCGACGAGATCATTTGTAATCATGGTACGCCTCGTGACATCATTTCGGACCGTGACGCTCGGTTTACTTCATGATTGTGGGAAACGTTTCAAGCAGCTCTTGGTACGTCGCTTAATCTGAGTACCGCATTCCATCCTCAAACCGACGGACAAACTGAAAGAACGATCCGTACTCTTGAAGACATGCTCCGTGCGTGTGTTATAGACTTCGGTGGTAGTTGGAACAAATACCTACCGTTAGTCGAATTCTCGTACAACAGCAGCTATCATGCCAGCATACAAATGGCACCATTCGAGGCCTTATATGGAAGACGATGTCGATCGCCTATTGTATGGCACAAGATCGGTCATTCGCAACTAACCGGTCTCAAGTTACTACAAGAAACGACTGACAAAACCCTCCAGATTCGAGACAACTTGTCGAAAGCCAGAGATAGACAGAAAAGTTACGCCGATAGAAGACGCACGCCCCTTGAATTTGACGTTGGCGACTACGTACTCCTAAAGGTATCCCCTTGGAAGGGTGTGGTCAGATTTGGCAAGAAAGGGAAACTAGCGCCTCGATATGTTGGACCTTTTAAGATTCTGGAAAGGATCGGAAAAGTCGCCTACAGACTCGAACTACCGGAGGAACTTAGTAACGTCCACCCGACTTTCCATGTGTCAAACCTCCGAAAATGCCTAGCTGATCATGATCTGATTGTACCTCTCGACGACCATCAGGTCAACGAAACGCTACATTTCGTGGAAAAACCTGTCGAAATCATGGATTGCCAAACCAAGCAACTCAGACGCTCGCGCATCCCTATCGTGAAAGTCCGATAGGAAGGCAAACGAGGCGCAAAGTTCACTTGGGAACTCGAAAGCGACATGAAGGATAATACCCGCAGTTGTTTAAATGAAGATCTGAAGCGTGAAATTGGTAATATCATTCACGGTGCTGCGCAGCTTTCAGCCTAATTTCGGGACGAAATTCCCTAAACAAGGGGAGGCTGTAACACCCCGTGTTTTCGAATGTCAAAGTTAAAGTCAAAGTCCAAGTCAACTCTGACTTCCTTAACTGTAATTAGTCTATTTTATGTTTTATTTGTATTATGTGGAGTAAGTGTTGTTAATCAAGAAATCGAAGTAATCGAATGTTTAATCGACGCGAACCGATTTACGACTGTGAATAGTAGGAAGTAACAATGCGATAAAGTTAATCAATCAATAATCAAGCTACTCGAATCATCAATCGAACTCGAAACTCGAATTATGTGGATTTGGTGTTATATTACGTGTGTGTGCCTTATGTGTTACCTGTGCGTGTTTACTTCATGTTATGTGTGGTGATCAATCGAATCAGTCGGATCGAAACTCGAAACTCAATCGAATGCAATCGAAATCGAATCATGATAATTAGTAGAGAAGAGATTATGCGAAATATAGATGCTTGTATGTAGATATAGTGGTTGGGATTAAAAGTAATTTGAATAGGAAACTCTATCGTACTTGTATTGTCTTCAATCGAAATCGAAATATCAGAAATCGTTGCACCGAACACTTAAAGCAGGCTGTTGATCGATCAGGCTGTCAGCCGATCGAACAGCCCAGCCGATCGGACGGACTGTCCGATCAAGCAGGCTGTCGATCGGGATGCCTGGCCGATCGGCCAGCCCTTTCCTCCTTTGGAATCCTATAAATAGGCCTGTCATTGTCATTCTTTCCACTTTTGGAAACCCTCTGATCGACCAGCTCGTGCTCCTCCTCTTTTCTAAGATTTCTTCCGATTTCGGTAAGTTTTCATCATAAATCTTGTACTTTCTGGATCAATACACACTCCTACACCTTTCTATCTTTCAAATCTTGATTTCTAACCGTGAAATCATCAAGATCTAAGCATTCTAGGATGATGTCATCATGATGTTCTTCAAGAACTTCATGTTTTGGCCTTAATCCACCAAGAATCACTTGGATCTAGCCGATTTCCACATAAACAAACTAAGATCTATTACAGATCTGAACATTTACATAGTGTGAAGGATTGAAAGAAGGATTTCCAACTTTCTTTCAACTCTTTTACACTCAATGCCTTCAAACCGGTAGAAATGGAGCTTGAGCCAACTCACGAATCATCCTAATGGTTGTGTGGTTCAAGATTCGGATTCTATCTACGAGGTTCACCGATTTCGGGTTAAACGTTAAACTACCGTTCCGAAGAGTTCACCGGCCGGACTTGGGTGATTCCTGTCCGAGCAAGGGAAACAAGTAAGAACGAAGGTTCCATGGTTTCAGCTCGTTGTCAAAATACCTCGATATAACGTCAAACAATCAGGGAAGCCAAGTGTTAGACGAACAGGCCGACCAGGTCAGAATACTGACCGATCGAACAGGCTGTTCGAATGAACAGCCCAGCCGATCGGACATGTCAGCCGATCGACCAGGCCAGCCGATCGGCTAGCATGTGGCCCCACACTTTGACAATTTCATGAAGTATAGTATTGAACGAAGTAATGTTCCATCGAACGACTGTTTGTCAACATTACTCTTCGGATCATGAGATACTATGCTTCAACCCTTAATCGATTTTCAACTCGTTTGACGTATTGGAGTGCCACCCGATCGAACATGCTAACCGATCAGGTGACATCCTGCTGAGGACTTACTATTGAAGTGCCTAACCGATCAGTTAAGCCGGCCGATCGAACGACCCGTTCGATCGATCGACCTGAAAGGTAAGAACACTTCAATGTTCTCAAATACTACAACAAAAAAGCTTAGAAAGGTCAAGCCATCATACACAAACACATCCTCGAAGGAAGAAACAATCCACTCGAACAGTCCAACCGATCGAGCCTACCGACCGATCAAACAGACTGTCCGAACGGACTGTATAACCGAACAAACAACCCGTTCGATCGAACCTGCTGTTCGATCGACCAGGCTGTTCGACCCATCACCACTTGTTTCCATTTAACGTGTTACTCATCGTCATGCTATCGAACTATTCAGGCTAACCCTACTCTCAAGCGCTCCCTTCAATCCATCAATCAATCGCTGTGAGTATACTCGAACCCTTTTTGCTTTAGCACTTTTGGGTGTTACATACGTTACTTATCTAAAACACAATCGAACACACTACTCAACTATTTAAACGCTAACCATATTGCATGTATTACGTGACTAAATGAATGCTTGTTGTTTTGTTTACACGTGGAATGATGTCTACCCGCCTTAACGACGTAGTACTATAGTTTGGACTCAACACCCGTTCACACGGGGGTTGTTAAGGACAATTACTTGCATGGATTATGGTGGTAATCATGTATTGCGAACTGCCTCGGGCAGTCAACCCGTAGTCATTGAATGATCCATGTCGATGATTAACATGCTTCGTTTTCCTCTGTGTACGTGCTGGTTATGCGTAAACTATTTCGAACTCTATATGCTATATTAAACTTGTATGCTCACCTTTAGATTATATGTATTGACCTTATTTTAACGTATGTGACAGGTGTTTAAGTTGTTTGCTTGCTAGGAAAGCGAGGCTAGAATAAAGCTCTAGAGCCCCCCAATAAATAGTTGTCTGTCATGGTCAAGATAGGGGTCTTTAGAAACAAACAAACTATTTTATTATTTATATTTAAATCTGAGTTGTCGAACAGAATATTTGACTGGTTGTTATCTGTAATAATTTGTTTTACTATTTGGGATACGGTATGTGACGTATTGTTTAAACTAAATGGTAATGATAGTTGTTATGGAAACTTCTGGACAATATGTTTCGCTCAGTGCCATGCCCCGATGATTCCGCCATCGGTTGGGGTGTGATAATTTATACCCCTTCGATACCTTTTCTCGAATTTCAAATTTGGAGCCTAATGGGGCACATGTTGGTTCAAGAACTCATTAGGGGTCTTGTCATTAGGCAACAGGCGCGTCACTTGAACTTCCTAGGGTATCTTTTCTTTTTACTATTATTATTATTATTCCCATTTTTGTAACGTGACAAGTTATGTGGCATGGTTGTAAAACAAGGTCTCCAGGGCCGAGTACTCTCTGAGTAGTCGCTACAAGGTAGGCTGCCGAGGAGACTTTCTTCAACTCCGACTCATTACTCGAAATCGATCAAATGCGGTTAACACCGGCCAAAATCGGATCTAGTAGGTCAACTCGGGCCGAGTTTGACATAAAATAAAATAAAACATAATTTCTATGCCTATCATGTTAAAGAATGAATATCAATTTCACGTATTTTGTTATAAATATTAGTAAATTTATGTTCTTTGACATATATTTAATTTCTGAAAACTAATTTCTTTATAATTTGGCATGTCCGAGTACTCCCCGTGTACTCTCCGCCTAGGCCGAGTACTCTCAACTCCTTGGTCGACCGACTAGGGAGCGCCTAGCGACTTTTAAAACCATATTGTGGGCTTTCTCTTAAGTCTGACCCCATGCACAGTCCCCATAGCATCAGACTGGGGGGGGGGGACATGTAGAGGAATGACCCAACTCGTTCATCCCAGGTCAGTTAAATCATCATTAATGAAACATGAATAAAAGGAATATTGTAATTAATATTGCCACACAAATAGAGGATTTGCCATATCTCCTAAAAAGTGGGGAAATCCCCATGCAACTAACTTTCCGATATTTAGGAAAACCCTAACCCACCAAAAATTATAAATAGAGGACGCATCTTGAGGTAAAATACAATAACTATCTCTCTCTCTCTTTAAAGTACCTTTACTCCCACAGCGAATTCTTATTCTCACGCCGGATGGTGGTTCCAGGAATAACCAATTCCTGTAACAAGTCCTAACAGTGTTTTGTTTTGCAGATCGGAGTTCATACCACTTTTAGCCGGATTTCACATTTTAGGGACGTATCTCAAGTCACGTTTCTACATAGTTACATAATAATATTTTTATATATAGAAATATATGGTGAAAAGGGAGGGTTATCTTGATAATGCTAAATATTGCGAGAATAGTGAGAACGAATGAAAAAATCAATCGAAATCAACTTTTTTAATACAAACTTCTTTACAATTAAAAATACAACATTAAAAAGGGAATTTACTCTTTAGATAATTCATCTCTACTCTCAAAATCACTCTTAATACATTTTTACACATGTGTAAATACAACAAATTTACACATGTGTAAATACAATAAATTTACACATGTGTAAATGGCAACTTACACATGTGTAAATTTTCTTGATTTGCGAATACATGTAAATTTAAACATGTAAATTTAGTTTATAATATTGTATTTGAATAATTATGATAAGTGTAAAAGAAAATTTTGAATTTGAGTTGTTTTTTTACCAAGTTCTTGCAAGTTTTTCACTCGTTTTCACGGTTCTCGCAATATTTAACGTTCTCATATAAACCCTCCCATATGGTGAAATTACTGATTAATATACCATTTTATATAAACATTATAATGCAAATATACAAGAGTTATAATCAATCGAGATTAGTTAAAATGAGAACTCGTGTGAGTTGCGAGAACCGTAGGAACTGATCTACATCACTGATCAAACAAGGGTGGATGGCTGAGATTAGATCTTGTTTCTTTTTTCTTTTTTTTTTTGGTGGAGGCTCATTTAAAAAAATATTATTAAGGTACTATAAGGGTAATTTGGTAAAATGAAAACCCTCTCTCTCCTCTAAAATGTCACACCCTGATTTCCCAGTGGGCCCGGACTTGGGGTTTTATGCGTGACGATTGATAACAGTATTCACATAGCAAAGCAAACGTTTGGGATATAAATTAAATTATTACAAAGTATAAGTGTCCAAAAGTTCAAAAAAAATATATACAAGCTGAATTGTACTAAAAGATCAACAGGCGGATCGGAAATAACAAAAAGGAGACTTAAGACTAATAGGTCTTTTGTGGAGTCGCAAACTCCATAACGCCTAGACCGAGCAACTCCAGCCTATTCTGTATTTCCTATATAACCTGCGCTTAGTCTTTTGAAAATACGTCAGTTTTCACAGTTAAATACAATTAACCGATATGTTTGGAAAATCTTTTCAAAATCGTTTTTATACCATTTGGTATATCATTTTTATAAATAACTTGGGATAAGGTAATGTTTTTTGTTACCAGTGTTACATGCATGTCAAAACATATGGGGCTCGGAACTAAACTCTGATACATGGTTAACCGAACACCACATTTTCAATAAAAATATATAATAACATTAGCGTCTGTCAGGTGTTTGCCAACACCTCGCGCTTAAGTCGTGGCCACTTGCACTTAAGTGAGCCGATGATATCCAGGACATGGTCGCATTAACCCCCAATGTTTAAGTTATCAAGAAAAACGGATTAAAATGGGTTATTTAAATTTTAAGCATCATTCGCCCATAATTTAATACCCGACCAAGCGGCTAGTTATGAGTGCAGCATGTCTGTCACTTCCGTCAATCACGTATCATAGCTGAATCAGATGATACAAGACTGGTATCGAATAGAGCAGAGCATAAAGATTAAGCAGCTTCGTATGAAAGGGCTTACTTCGTACGAAGGGAGCTTGTTTAGCTTCGTACGAAGATGCACAACCTATATATATGTGTAGTGGGTCTTGTTCATTTGGTAATCTTTGTGACTTGAGAGGGGAAACTCTTGTTGTTTGATTTCGTGGTTTTGTACTTATCAAAATATCAATAGAAATCAATAGTTAATTACTTCTTTGTGTCTGATCCACACACGTACTTGGATTCCACACAAGATACGTATTCATCGCATACAACGATCAAGGAATCTATCGAAGGAGCAAATCCACAAGTGGTATCAGAGCGGGTGATTGTTTGCATGGATTGAAGACACGAAGATTCAAGCAACTTCATCAGATTCAGAGACAAATTTCTTCATCTTTTCACATCTTCTACACATTCTTTTTGAATTTAAAATTCAGATCTACAAAGTTTCCACGGTTAAAATTAGCTAAATTTTGGATATGTTGTGTGAAAAACATTTTTGAACAATCCTACAAAGTTTCAGATCAAAATTCTAACAAATTCATCATCAAATCAATGAAAAACATGGTTGTTGTTACGACAGTGAGTTAGTACGAACCCAGTAATTGTGCCTTCGTACGAACCCAGTGAAGTAGCTTCGTACGAATCGGGTTCAAAATTCAATTTTGTACTTCTAGTAGCTTCGTACGAACACACAGAGATAGCTTCGTACGAACCGAGAGATCTGTTGTTAGCATTGCTTCATACGAACCCAATATTCCCCGTTCGTACGAACCGAGACAGTTATTGTTTAATTTTCAAGTTTGATCAAGTGTTTGATTGTGTGTTTGCACCAAAAAGTATTTCGAAGGCTATAACTGATAATATAAAACATGAAAACTTTTATAGGACTCATTCAAAACCACCAAAACTTGATAATTTGAAGATTATTCTTGGTGGAAATAGAGGTTTATTAAATGGGCTTGTGTATGCTCATGAGAGTTGGTTTTGTATGGAATTTGGTTATCAAAGGCGAATAAATGATAAAAGAGAAGAAATTCCACTTGCAGATTTAGACACTGAAGACAGAAAGGTATTCTCTCATGAACAAAGGATGATCGCGTTGTTAGTGTATACCTCTGTAGCTTCCGTCAGTATGTAGTCATATTTTGTAATGTTTGTAAACAATATATGTATGTATATATGTATGTATGTATGTATGTATGTTAGATAGTTTAGTAGATCAGGATATGGCACGTAAATGTTAAGTGCTGACTTTTGTTGACCATGCTAACCGATCGGTTAGCCCAGCCGATCGAACAGGCAAACCGATCGAACAGGATGATCGATCGAACAGCAAGTCAGCCGATCGGCTAGCCCAGCCGATCGGCCAGCACTCTCTATCCTGATGCTACTGCCTATAAATAGCTAGTCGAACTGTTCATTTGTAACTTTTGCTATTTTGACTCTCTAGCGAACTCATGTCAGTCTGACCTTTCAAAGGAGCTCTTGTACTTTCATATTCGATTAATGAAAGATCAGACAGTATTTCAGAGTTGAATTTGTTATCGTACATCTGTAATTTGATTCAATGAATTCCGCGCATTGATCTTATCCGATTCATCTAAGTTCCAGTCGATCAGACCATATTCAAAAGGGACCTAACAAGTGGTATCAGAGCATCAGGGAGCTGAATCGAGATCTACGACGACGAATTCACCGGAATTCGAGCTTCTTTTGCTGATTTAGAGACAAATTTCACCGGAAATTTGTTATTTCTGCCGATTCGATTCAAATTTCACCGGAAATTTAACAGATTCTTCTACTTTCTACTCAGATCTAGCTCTATTTTTTAATTGGTCACCATAAAATCGGATAAACTTAAAATTGAGAGTGATTTTACGGTTAAAATTTGATAAATCTGCTATAGATCGATTCGCAATCATCAGAAGTATAATCCTTCAAGTTTTCATAACAAAATTCGTTCAAAAACTTGTTCAAATTCATCAAAAACTATGAAAAACTGTTCTTGGTTGCTGATGTCAGCCGTTCGGATTACCTAGCTGTTCTTAAGACTTGCTGACATCATCAACTCGATTTCGAACAACTTGAGTTAGAGTGCTTACAGATTGTGTCGCTTACATCATCAGTGTTAGCCGATCGAACAAGCTGATCGATCGGACATCATTGTTGATACTTGATATCTTGTGCATACGTCATATTGCTAGCCGATCGGACAAGCCGACCGATCGGACAGTAATTGATTGCTGTTACAGTCATCCATTAGACATCCAATCGAATAGGCAGTTTGATCGAACAAGCCGATCGATCGAACAAGCCGATCGATCGAACAAGCTAACCGATTGAGTGTGTACCGTTCGATCGAACAAGTCATTCGATCCAAGTACACTTGTGTTATATTTTTGAAAATCATAAAGATTCTTCTAAGTGTTTGTTAAAATTGTTTCAGGTATTTGAAAATGGACGAGTTCATGAACCCTTTCAGTGACATGTATGCATTTGCTGGAAACACCGGAGATGATACGTCAAACCGAACAAATGAAAATTCTCCAAGTACAAAGAAGACTTTGTCCGATGCCTTAAGCGTAGAGAGCGCGTATGGTACATATAACAAACCACCAAAGCTAATGGCGATCGAAGAATATAACAGGTGGGCCAAAAGATTCAATGAATGGCTAAAAGCATTCGCGTACCCGAGCTGGAAAAGTTTAAAGAACGGTTTCAACAATGGAAGACTAGATTGTGAGAATCTGACAGAAACAGAAGATATCGAAGACTTTGTAGCTGAGCAGAAATGCATAGCATTGATTCACCAGTCAGTGAGAGTCGATATAATCTCATTGATTGAATACACAAACGCAAAAGATCTTTGGGAAAAATTAAAAGTTAAATGTGTTGGTACTGCTGAAATAGTCAAGAACAAGAAAAAGTTATTGAGAAAAGAATTTGACTTGTTCGGATGTTTAAAAAATGAGTCTATTTCTAAAATGATTGAGCGATTTGGGCATCTAAAGATGGAGATGGCAAGACATGGAGTCATATATTCTCAAGAAGAGCTAGTCGACAAGCTTTTTGATTCTTTACCAGATGACAAAGATTGGCAATACTTTGCCCTGATGATAAAGAACACGATAAAGCCGGAAGAGTTGACTGTTGATCTGCTGATTGAGAGACTAGAAAGTCATGAGCTGGAAATAAAGAAATTGAACAAAGTCAATCACTCATCGTACCAGCAGAATGTAGAACTGTACTATCGGGGTAGTATGATCCCGAAGACAGCATCCCCCAAAACAGCCTTCTCAGCAGAAAATTCACAACCGACCAATCAAGAAAATTTAAACAGTGGTTTCCATGGAGGAATGTCTTCCAATGCTTCAAGTCAAGGATCGTCTTCTAGTACTTCAAGTCAACAGCAATCAGCACCAAAGAATGTATTTCAATGCAACATCGCTGTGGATTTGAAAAATGGTCAAATTTCAGTGAGGAGTCAGCAAAGCAACAGATGGTGTTCTTAGCCTATGTGCTAGAGTCATATGAAAGTCTTGTGGCTAGGAAGATAGGCAACACCAACCTTACGAAAGAAGACTATGATCAAATCGATCTGGAGGAGATGGAATTGATCGATATAAGGTGGTGTATGGCCAGTGCTGTAAGAAGGGCACAGCGTTTCATGGAGATAACTGGGAGAAAGTCTATTGGTGGACCAACTACCAAGTTAGGCTTTGACAAGACAAAAGTGACGTGTTTCAAGTGTAAACAGAAAGGTCACTTTAAGCGCGAGTGTCGAAATGCTTATGTTGATGATTCTGAAAATCCGTTTAGAGAAGATTATTACAAGAGAGCGATTTATCATCAGAATAAATCAGAACAGCCGAGGATGAAACAACTTGAGGATACCTTAAAAGAAAAATCTAGAGCTCTCGCCGTGATTCATGATGACGAAGGTTATGACTGGAGCGAGTTGCTACCGGAAGAGGATGCGGTTGGTTACGCTTTGGTTGCAAAGATTGTTCCTTTTAAGGACAACCGAACGGAAGAAGAAAAGTTTGTCAACCGAATAATGAAAGCCCAAACAAGAATGAGCAGAATCTACAACACTTATAGAGAAGCCAAAAAGGCAAAGAGATGGGATGCAGACAGAGAGTGTTATCTTGATCCTCAAGGAAACATTGCAGTTGATCCTGAACCTATCAATGTTGATGCTCTCATTCAACAATTTGCTGAAGAAGAAGAAGCTAGACAGAAAGAATGGTGGGGTGGTGGTGAAGAGAAAGTGGAAGAGAAAGATGAAAAAGAAAAGATGGCAGAAAAGAAGCAGCAGACAAAGAAGATTGATGATGGGATTATCGATACATCACAAGAGTTTACTGCTGAAAACCTGATGAAGATGGCCGACAGAGTTCTTGCTGCAAAGGAGCTAGAGGTAGTTTCTACTTCTGGAACTGAGTCAAAGTCAAAAAGCCAGGTCAGTCAGATTGATACAAACAAAGAGTCAGGTAAGAAAGTTAAAATTGAAGGTGACTGCAAGAATTGCATGAAAAACTTCAAGGATTGTAGTACTATTGCTTACCTTAACAACAAAAAGGTTGAAGATCTGACAAAAAGAGTCAGAGATGTTGAAGATCAGATCTTAAACCGGGATAAAATGTTGAAAGCTTCAAACGAACGAGCAAAAGAGTTAACTGAAAAAATTGAAAGTGATAAAAGTGACATAGAAAGAACTAGGAAAGAAAATGAAAAACTAATTCATGAAAATCGTCACATCACCAAAAATTTTGAGAAGCTTAAACGAACGGTTAAAGATTCTGATGATCGAAATAGTAAAACAACAAAAGAAAATCTTCAACTATCAGGTGTGCTTAGAGTAAAAGAGGAATTGATCAACCAACAACTGGATGAAATTGCAAAGTTGAAGCTTCAATTTCAAGAAGCTAAATTTGAAAATGAACGCATCCAGTTGAAATTGAACAGTTACAACTCCGCTAGTTTTGTTCTCCAACACATTGTTCCAAAACCTATTGGAAAGAACAAAGCTGGAGAAGATGTATACTCTGATGGAATTGGTGTGGGATTTCATCAAGTTCCACCCCCAGTTCTAAACAATTTTTTCAAAGAAGAAATCTGGGTTGGTTAATGATGAGGAGGTTAATGTAGTAAAACTTCCAGACACAATTGATATAACATTCACATCATCTTCTGATGAAGATAGTGTCCAATCTGAAGTTGTGAAAAGTGTTGTTGAAAATGTTTTAAAATCTGAGAGTGACACTTCTGAGGGAGATGAATGTTTTCTTGACAAATACATTTCAAAATCGAAATCCAAAAACAACTTAAATGAGGAACCAAATCTTATAATGTACAAGATGGTTGGATCTGATAAGTTGTATTCGGATTGTGATTTTCCGATAGAAAATGTGAATGTTGACAAAATAAAAAATGTGTTCAAATTAATTGAAATCAATGTGTCTGAAATTGATGGGCTAAAAGGTGCTAAGAGGGAAATGAACTTTGAAAAAGATAAATCTTACTACAAAAAACCTGTTGTACCTCCGTGTTTTCATAACAACAATCAAAACAGATGGTCGGATGGTTATCAGGGGGGTAAGAATTATCCAAGAAAAAATGTTCAAAACAAAAAATTTGTAGAGAAGAAAGTATTTGTGAAAAGTTCGAGTTCGAGTTCACTTTCTGATGAAGAACCTAAAATCTTTTCAAAATCAAACAAAGAGTTCTTTGAGGAGAAGGCCTCACAACCTCAGTCTGAAGGTACAAGTAGGGTAGCTGACACCCGAACATGCTTCAAATGCAATCAAGTTGGACATATTGCACGAAAGTGTACCAATTTGAAGCCTAAGACTGAAGTTGTTGAGATTCAGAAAAGGAAAGTTGAGGGGAATGGAAAAACTTCAGTGCTTGTTGAGAAAAAGGGTTTGAAAAATGATATCACCAAAGTCAAAATCGAACCTGTTAAAAATGAGGTAACTAAAAATGACAAATTTTACAAACGAGCTGCCTCATCTCAACAAACTTGGAAGCCAAAAAGTGTTGAGCAGAAAGCAAGTTCTCCAAAACCAAAGGTTTCTGAGACTGAAAAATCATCATCTTCAACCAAGAAGATGTATGTACCTTTGGATTTGTTTGAGAAAATTCAGAAACAAAAATCAAATTTTGTAAAGAAATATGTGGTGAAGAAAGACCAATCATCTGGTCAATCTCCGAAAAAAGATGTTTCTTTATACAAAGAGGTTGAGATTGGGTCTGAGGAAAGCTTGAAGATAAATGACAAAAATTTTCCACCACTTTACACAAAAACAACTCACATCAATGTCAAGTTACCCGAGTCAAAGAAGGCTTGGGTAGCATCAAAATCTAATTAAAAGTTTTTTGATATGTGCAGGGGCTTCTGAGATCTGTTTCATGATGGATTATGGATAGTGGAGCTTCTCGGCACATGACAGGGAAGACAGCCTTGCTGTATGATGTCAAAAATTTCAATGGAGGATATGTAGGGTTCGCAGGCAATCAAGGTGGTAGAATTGTTGGTGAAGGAACTTTATCCAATGGGATTGTAACGTTTGAAAGAGTTAACTACATTGCTGAGCTGGAGAATAATCTGCTGAGTATCTCGCAGATTTGTGACAGGATGTATACCACTCACTTCACTGACAAAGAGTGTTTGATCTTGAAACCAGGATTTGTTATCCCTGAAGAATGGATTATTATGAGGGCACCTAGAGTCAATGACCTATACGTTTTGGATATGAGTGTAGCAACGACAACCACGGGTCAGGCTCATTGTTTTGTGTCTATAGCAACTGAGAAAGAATCGAGATTGTGGCACCGCAAGATGGGGCATATACATCTAAGAAAAATGAATCACTTGGTGCACAATGATTTAGTTACAGGAGTTCACATCAAAGGTTTTCATCTGGAAGGGGAGTGCATCAGCTGTGTTAAAGGCAAGCAGAAGAAAAAGTCACACCCTAAAAAGCAAGTCAATTCAGTCTCAAGACCACTGGAGAGACTTCACATGGATTTGTTCGGTCCTGTGAATGTCAAAAGTATTACCGGAGATTACTACTATTTGGTCGTTACTGATGATTATTCCAGATTTTTGTGGGTATCATTCTTAAATTCGAAAGATGAAACGTTTGATAGTTTGATGGCGTTGTTTAGAAAGATTGAGAATCTGTACCAGAGGCGTATCCGAAGAATTAGAAGTGATAATGGTACTGAATTCAAGAACAACAAGATGGAAGAATTCTATGAAGAACGAGGTATATTGCATGAGTTTAGTGCTCCGTACACTCCGCAGCAGAATGGAGTTGCAGAACGCAAAAACAGGACACTAATCGAAACGGCAAGAACTATGCTTACTGATTCAAAGCTTCCGATAAATTTTTGGGCATAAGCTGTTTCTGCCGCATGCTATACGCTCAACAGAGTCCTCACTGTCAAGAAATTCAACAAAACGTGCTTTGAGTTGATCAATAACCGCAAACCTAATTTGAAGTATCTTGAACCGTTCGGGTCACCCTGTACCGTTCTAGAACCTTTTGGAAAATTCAATGTGAAAAGCATTGATGGTATATTCGTTGGCTATTCGAGTCCATTACGACGAGTGTTCATTCCAAGTTTGAAGAGGATTATTGAGGCTCACAATGTTGAATGTCAAGGTCATACAATGCCTCCGTGGAATCCTGGAGATTCATGGCGTTTTAATTACGACACGTTGTGGGATTCATTTGACATGGGAGAACAGATAGAAGATGAACCGGAATTCTTTGATGAATTGTTTATTCTGAGAGATTACGAGTCATCAGAAGAAAGATTTCCAGCTAAGTATTCTAGGCGACCACAAGAAACTTCAAATGACGATGAAGCAGGTCCTAGTAATGCTGGAGAACATGATGATATTCAACAAACTCCTTCAGAACAAGAACAAGCTCCCGATTTTCAGACGGCAACAAATGATGAATCAACACCTGATATCGGTCCAACATTTGATCATGGTGATTCAGAGTCTGAGGGGGAGCAGATCCAGATTTCAGATCAAACAAATCCTATCAGTGAACAAAATGCAAATCAAAATATCACAAATTTGGAAAGCGAGGTAGACGTTCCAGGGAAGGTGATGCCAAGAACTCTTTCATATCACCCAGAAGAGCTGATAATTGGAGAGATACAATCAGGCGTTCGCACCAGACGACAGATTGACCAAGGGCTTACTTGCTTTTATTCTACTGTTGCTCCTTTACAAACAGAATTTTCACTCAGTTGTTTTATTTCGCAGATTGAGCCGCGAACATACAAGGAAGCACTAACTGAAGATTCATGGGTCAACGCTATGCAAGAGGAGCTAAACCAGTTTGAAAAGTTAGGAGTCTGGAAGCTGGTGGATTTGCCTGAAGGACACAGGAAAATAAACACCAAGTGGGTGTTTAAGTGCAAGAGAGAGGACAGAGGGGTTGTTATTCGAAACAAAGCTCGACTCGTTGTCCAAGGCTTCAGTCAGCAGGAGGGTATAGATTTCACAAAAGTATATGCTCCCGTTGCTCGGCTTGAAGCAATTCGAATCTTTCTAGCATTTGCATCATGGAAGGGATTCAAAGTGTACCAGCTTGATGTTAAGTCGGCCTTTCTCTATGGTAGAGTGAAGGAGGAAGTCTATGTCGGACAGCCACCGGGCTTCACCGACCCAATCCATAAACACAAAGTCTATCTCTTGGATAAGGCGTTATATGGCTTACACCAGGCCCCGAGAGCCTGGTATGAGACTCTGTCTCAGCATTTGCTAGTCAATCACTTCATCCGAGGAAAGATAGATGCCACCCTCTTCACAAAAGAAGTCGACGGACATCTCCTAATAGTACAAATCTATGTGGATGACATAATTTTTGGGTCTACAAATGAACAACTCTGCAAAGACTTTGAAAATGTTATGAAGCAGAAGTTTAAAATGTCATCGATGGGTGAGATGAAGTTCTTCTTAGGACTTCAGGTTGATCAACTACCCGAGGGAACTTTCATACATCAGACAAAGTACGTTCATGATGTCTTGGAGAAGTTCGGGATGTCAGGAATTTCACCAATGTCCACCCCATTAGCAACGAACCATGGAATACATCCTGATCTCACCGGAGATAAAGTGGATGAAACATTGTATCGCTCAATGATCGGTTCGCTAACGTATCTGACTGCTTCAAGGCCGGATATTATGTATCCCACTTGCCTCGCAGCACGGTTTCAGTCAAACCCCAGAGCTTCGCATTTGGTAATTGTGAAAAGGATATTACGCTACCTGAAAGGAACTCCATCTTTGGGGTTGTGGTATCCTAAAGAAGGCGACTTCACACTCGAAGGGTACTCTGATTCCGACTTTGGATGCTGCAAAGTCAATGCAAAATCAACAACAGCGGGGTGCCAGTTTTTCGGACCACGATTGGTCACCTGGCAATGCAAGAAGCAAACCTCTGTAGCTTTATCCACATGTGAAGCTGAGTATGTATCTGCTAGCAGCTGCTGCTCTCAGATCTTGTGGATCCAGCAACAGATGCGCGACTACGGTTTGCAATTTCTGAACTCCCCTATCTTTATTGATAAGGAGGCAGCAATAAACATCACTAAAAATCCCGTTCATCATGCTAAAACAAAACATATTGAAATTCGTCATCACTTCATTCGCGATTGTTTCGAGAAGAAGTTGATACGAATTGAGAAAATCCATACTTACGAGCAAAAAGCTGATTTACATACCAAAGCATTTGATAAAAAACGTTTTCAATATCTGCTAAAATTGAATGGTATGAAGCTTTTGTCGGTAAGGGAGGGGATTATTAGCATTGATGAAGAGTCCACTGTAGATGATGTTGAAAAACAATCTGCAATGGTTTGTCGATTTTTTTACCTGTTTTGGTCTTTAGGGGGAGATAGGTATATTTGTATATACTTTCAGAAAATCCAAAAACAATAAAAAAAAATTGAAAAACCCAAAAACATGAGAAAATTCCAAAATCCAAAAACATGAGAAAATTCCAAAATCCAAAAACAATAGAAAATTGAAAAAGAGCTTGTGTAAAAAGGGAAAATGATAGTACATCAGCTAGACAGTTTCAGTATGCTAAAGATATGTAATGAATATAGCGTTAAACAATCTCGCTGATGATGTGTCAATAGGTTTTTATACACTTAGTAAATTTGTTCGGGATATAAACATAAAACATTAACTTACTTATTTTGTGGGGAACACTACTTGGATATATAGGTAACCCCTGAAATCACGTTTGAAAGATCCCTTTTTCTGAAATATTAGGTCTTTATACTTAGTGATATCTGGGGTATTATTCCGGGACTTCTGCTGAATGGAAGTTCTGACCTAGTCCCCGAATAATACTTTCTGCATTGCTTGAAACATAGCACAGCCCTCAGCAAATTGATGAAACAATAAAATTGATAGTCATTGCTGTTGTATAAAAGATCCTCTAAAGGGGACACACCGAAAAGTCGAAGCCGTCATCTCTCTGCGTATACGGAAGTATCGACCTGAGCTCTCACGGCTCTCGCATCTAACCCCTTACATATATCATCTGTGGTATATTCACCTGTAAGACTGAATATTGGGATCTAGATACGGGAGTATATTCAAGAGATGGGACACTCGAATAAGTTTAAGTTCTTAATTCACCTAATTCGTATCCTGAACAGATTGAAACTTGTATAAAAATTTAAAATGGATCAGTATATTGACAATCTATGTGAATTGCTTAATGCTTATAATGTTATCAAGCTTAACAATACTTGAAATTTGTCGGTAGCTGATATGATTCCCTAACACGCTCACCAAAAATATGTCTGTATATAGTTTACTTTCATTACATTTTGTACTTTAGTTTCTATAATTCATTTCTAGTTTAGAATGTGCGTTTAAAAAATCCAAAAAGATTTTTCTTCTGCTTTATTTTAAGACAAACCAAAGTAGAGAGTTGATCTTCGGATTCTCAGTCTGATGCAGTTGCAGGAAGTTGTTCTAAATAGGAAGATGAGTTGGGAGCTAATTTTGATAAGAATCAGAGAAAATGCAAAGTCTATACAAGTTCATTAACTTGAAACTTGTAAATTTTCAGAAAAATATTGACCAAAATATCAGTATGTTTTGTCTCGGGTCAACCAAGGTCATTAATTTGAACTTGGTAGGCAAATTAAGTACCTAGGGTCATTAATTTGGACCTAGATACTTAAGTGGATTTCTCAAACACTAATAAAGTCAACAGGTCAAAAAGTCAAAGTGTTTAAAAGTCAAAAGGTCAATTGGTTCGAACAGGCTAGCCGATCGAACAGCCCAGCCGTGTAGACATCACCTATAAATAGGTGGTCAAGCTTCAGTCAAACGGTTACACTAATCGATCGACTGACCTTTCTCTATCAAAAATCTTTTCTCTGATTTCATTGATTCTTGATTCCTTTTGGATTTAGCACATTGGTTTGTTGGTTTACTCATCATTCACAATGTCGAAGGTATGTATTTCTTAATCAAATCTGTAACTTTTTGCGTGTTCTTCATCTTCGTTCCTGTCGGTGCTTTAATCTTAGATTTAAGAAGTTTTAGGAAGTTTTGATGAATTTCAAGCATAGGGTTTTGTTTAGAATGATTAGATCTACAAGTTTACCGGATCAATTTGTGTTAAATCTTGCTCAAACTTGATAGATCTAGGAATATTTGTGTTCGGCAGTCGGCAAGTTTTTTGAGAAATTAGAAACTGTTTAGGACGAGTTAGACAAAGATGAACATAGGGTTTTGATCGCAACATCATTAGGAATATAGATCTGTGTTCAATTTGTGTTGATTTGTCTGAAAATTTTTGAAGATTCCTTAGTGTTCTTATCTGTTCTTAAACGAGATGCTAGCCGATCGGCTAGACTAGCCGATCGAACAGCAATGATAATAATTGGCTTTTGTTGTTGAATAATAAGATAGTACTTGCATTGAAAATTGTGCCAACAAATGTTATGAAATCTTTGTGTTGAAATGATCAGAAGTATGCTACTAGCCGATCGAACAGCAATGATAATAATTGGCTTTTGTTGTTGAATAATAAGATAGTACTTGCATTGAAAATTGTGCCAACAAATGTTATGAAATCTTTGTGTTGAAATGATCAGAAGTATGCTAGCCGATCAGTCAGCATTGCTAGCCGATCGAACAACATTGCTAGCCGATCGAACAGCATTGCAAGCCGATCGGACAGCATCCTCATCTTTACATAGATTTCTGTGCAAGATTGTCAACCGATCGAAGAGTATCTGCCAGCCGATCGGACATCATTAGAAAAAACACCATTGCCATAGATTGCTATCCGATCGAACAACTTTGCTAGCCGATCGAACAGCATTGCTAGCCGATCGAACAGCATTGCTAGTCGATCGAACAACAACTTATCATACTTTGTTATCTTAACAAGTGACAGTTCGATCGAACATCCTTGCTAACCGATCGAACAGCATGGCTAACCGATCGAACAGCTCTGCTAACCGATCGAACAGTCACTGTCTCACTGCACATACTAACCGATCGAACAGCAATGCTATTCGATCGAACAAGCCAGTCGATTCTCTAGTACTATCACATAGAGATTCTCAGTGTTAGAAAAATTTTCAAAAATTTCATCATTCATCCTTATGCCTCAATATCTGTACAAATGATTAATAATGTATATACTTACAGGGAAGAGGAAAGGATACAGACAAAGGTCACAATGTACATTGCGTAATTGATGCTGAAACCACGGATGGTACGGTGGTTGAAAAGATGGCAAAAGTTTTAAGAGAAAGCAGAGTTGCAAAAGCTTTATCTAACAGAACTGCGGTTTATGAGTCCCATGTTAGAGCTTTCTGGGACACAGCAAGATATGAAGAAACAGACAAAATGATACACGCAGTATTGAGAAAGAAGGACCAAGCTGGAAAAGACATAGATGTGGAGTTTGAGTTTGGTGTTGGAGATGTTAGGAGAGTTCTTGATTTACAAGATTCTGATGATGATCCAACAATCATGTCAGAACGTCTTGTTAAAGGGTTGTGGTGTAGAATGGGATTCACTGGGCATATAAATGGAAAAATGCTTAAAAGGAATTTTTCAAAGGCTTACCGGTACTTAATGCATTGCATGGTGCATTCAATGTCACACAGAAAAGGAGCATATGATGAAGTACCCGATTACATCATGAACTTCATTGCTAGCCTGGTTTTGAACATAAAGTATAATATTTCTCAAGTGTTCTTTGAGTACATGAAAGAAAATTGCAAAAATGAATTAGATAGATACATCATGTACCCTAGGTTCATCATGATGTTAATCAATGATAAGATCAAGGATCTTCCAAGGAACAGTGATGATATCATGGAGCTGAGTAGTGTAAACTATAATACAATTGGAAGAATCACCAAGGAAAAGGATGCAAAAACAAAACAGATATATGCAGAATCAAGGATATAAATTATGTTGCTCCTGAGAATGAGAAATGGAGACATGATAATAGTGATTCAGACAATGAAAATGACAAGATGAGCGAGATGACTGAGAAAAAGACTAGACGGTGGTGTGTGAGAGATGGAAAACGAAAGAGAACACCTAAGTCATCCCCTGCAGTTACCATTCCAAAGGATGGAGATAAGGGTATAGTGAAAGGGGGAGCCTTAAGATAGTTAGAATTTATGTTTAAGTAAATATTTTTAACATCTCTGTTAATATTTGTTTTGTAGGGTCTTCTGGAGAACCGTAGCAGAGATTGATTGATGAAACTGTCTTAGAGCCATCTGTGGTCATTGAGCAAGGAGTTGATCTTCTGAACCAATCATTTGAAAGTTATCTGAAAAGGAATGAGGAAGTAGCAGCACAAAAAGCTCAAGGATCAAGTGCTCAAGATCCTGAAGACGAGGATCAAGATAATTCAAGTGAGGATGATTCTGAAGCAACTCAATCAGAATCAGAATTGGATCCAACAACTCTTGGAAGAGGGAAAGCTCAATTAAAGAAGAAGTCGTTAAAGAAAAAGAAAACATCAGATGAAAAAGATTCACCTTATGATCCTAATCATCCAAAGAAACAAATAAAGAAGCGTAAAGCAGTACAAGCTGGAGTTATTCCAAGAAATGTTAGAGCAAAGAAAGCTAGTGCTGAACCATCAAAAGAAAAGGGAGGAAAGACAGAAAAACATGTTCAGAAATCAAAGGATCAAACTGTTGAAACTCCAAAGGAACCTGAGATACAAAGTACTGAAGAACCTGTGGTGAAAACTCAGAGAAGAACTGGAGGTGATGATGATTATGTAGAAATTACTGGATTCAAAGCTGCTAGTCCTCGACCTCCTCTACAAGACAAACCAGAATCATCTCAACAGAAAGAAACAGCTTTTGATTACATGTTTGAAGGGCTTAATACTGCATCAGGGATATTCACTGAAGACATTCCTGAAGATGACTATGATATGTTCAACAATGAAGCGGTTAAAGAATTGATACAAAAGGTCAACAAGCTGGAAAAGGAAAAAGCTAAAACAGAATTAGAGCGTGATATTCTGAAGAAACAGGTTGACAATCTGATGAAAGCTTCTGATCAAGTCAGAGCAGTATTGTTAGACCAAGAAGAAGCAATGAACAAAATGAAGGATGAAGCTCATGATAATTCAAAGTTGTTTGAACTGTTGACGACAGAGATCGCTTCGTTGAATGTGAAGATAAAGAATTTGGAAGATGTAAATCAAACACTTAATCAGCTTCTCAGTGAGATGAGTGAAGCTTCATCAAATGAAATGAAGGCGATGAAGTTGGAAATGGAAGCCATGAAGGCAGACAAAGTAATGAAAGATGAACAACTTCATATGCTATACTCTTTCATGGAGAGTCATTTCAAGATGGATGTCCATGCCGCATTCAATGAAATCGAAGTGAAAAGAGCTGAAGAAAGAAGATTGGAACGTGAAAGACGTCTAGCTGAAGAAGCCACACAAAAGAACAAAGGTGTAGTTGATGATACTCAAGAAGCTGGTGGATCATCAAGTCAACCTGAGATTGGTGGTTCATCAAACCAAGAAGATATAGAGATGGTTGAAGTTGAAGATGTTTAGGAACAAGTTGATCAAGACTTCATGTTGGTTGGTGAGTCTTCTGAACCTTTGAATGCTGAAAATGTTCTTAAAAAAGTGGCTGTTATTCAAAGAAAGAAAAAGGCTAGAGAAGTGTTGTTGCTAGAATGGAAGACACAACAATTTGTTCTTGTTGGTAAAGCCTACACAGTGCCATATAATGCAAAAGAAGTAGCTCGACAATTAAAGTTTTATGATAGAAAAAGAAAGGGAAAGATAGCACGTGGAGAAATCATCGATGAAGATTCTGATATAGAAATATTTGGAGATGAAGAAGAAGAAAATGAAGATGATAATGATGAGAAGGATGACAAGCCTGATGATCATGATGATAAAGATGATAAGGGAGATGATGATAACGATCAGGGTGCTTCCGGGTTATTGACCAGAGATCCAATTGTTCAAGAAAGAATCAATGAATTAATGAATGATGAAATCAATGAATAAGAGGATGACGTACAAAATGAAGCATCATCATCAGGAAAACAACATGTTGATCAGGTATTTCTCTCAAACCCAACTGTTATTTACTTGAATGTTCAACAAGAAGGTGAGGTTGAAGTTAGAAGAACTAGAGCCGAAATGCTAGAAGAGTTGGGGTTAGAAGAAGGAAAGTTTAAGTTTGATATTGAGGACGAGATTCCTCAGTCACCAGCAAAAGACTTCGAGTCCAGATATGCATATGAAGCAGATCACTATGATGATGTGATTGTTGAAGATGCTTCAGATTCTTCCGCAGATGAAATTGATTTTCACTATGCTGGGGTTGATGAAACGTTTCCTTCATTGGCTGAGATGTTTAAAGACAGAAATGAAGATGAAATTAAAAGGAAGATTGTTGAAAAGATCTCCACGGAAGGTGTTCCTGAAACTATTCCGAGAGAGATTCTTGCAGAAGAAAGAAAGAAATGGTTCAAAAATATGCCTAAAGAAAGAAAAACTCTCAGAGCTCTCCAGTACTTCACTCACAACAAAAATCTATCATGGGGAGATATTCTATCGTGGGGATACCTTGAAGATTTCAGAGTGTATGCCATCAGGAGAGAAGAAGGAGTTCAATACTTCGAGTTCTTATCTGATATTAGTTCTCTACCATGGTGGGATGTGGATGAGTTAGTAAAGACAAAGAACATCAAGCAGTTCTACTATGGTCTTTAAGTTCGTCAACATGATCAAGATCTGTGGAACTACATTAAATGGCAAGCAAATAATGGCTATCCTGATTGGAAGCCACAGTATCCAAGGCAGATTGTCACATACTTGGAAAACAGAGAGAAAGATATAACTCTGGATGTAAAGCTGCCCAAGTGTTTGAAGAACATGCCTCTCAGAGCCATCGAGCAAGATTTTCATGATCTATTTCAGGGATGGTTTTATAATGGAACAACAGCTGAGGCAAGGCTAATCAACTGCTCAAAGAAAGACACTGATTGCTTGTTCCTTAACAAGATTGTCTATGAGAAGAGAGACAAGGCTCAAGCAATGCAATATCAAGGGATTGTGGATGTATGCTTCGCTCAAGACATCAATTCAGGTAGATATTGGAAGTCTAAATGGAGAGACATTGAAATTGATGAGTTCTTGAAAAGATACAAGTGCAGTCAAAGATCTAAAGAGATAGCTAAGAGAGCAACTGAATTGGGAAGACGAAAAATGGGGTTTGTACCTCCAACAGATCAGACGCCAATTGAATCTGAAGAAAACAAGATTCCAAAATGGGATCGAAAGCGTGATGGTGACCCAGAGTACAGGAAATGGTGGATGACTGAAGGTAGACACAAAAGACGAAGAATGTTAGAAGAAAGAGAGGAAAAGAGAAGACAAAAGGTTAAAGAGCGAAGACGGAACAGGAAGAAATAAAGACTATACTGGAAGGAACTACAGCTACATCCGAGGGGGAGTCTGTTAGTGTATACGTATGTAGCTTCCGTTAGTATGTAGTCATATTTTGTAATGTTTGTAAACAATATATGTATGTATGTATGTTAGATAGTTTAGTAGATCAGGATATGGCACGTAAATGTTAAGTGCTGACTTTTGTTGACCATGCTAACCGATCGGCTAGCCCAGCCGATCGAACAGGCAAACCGATCGAACAGGATATTCGATCAAACAGCAGGTCAGCCGATCGGCTAGCCCAGCCGATCGGCCAGCACTCTCTCTATCCTGATGCTACTGCCTATAAATAGCTAGTCGAACTGTTCATTTGTAACTTTTGCTATTTTGACTCTCTGGCGAACTCATGTCAGTCTGACCTTTCAAAGGAGCTCTTGTACTTTCATATTCGATTAATGAAAGATCAGACAATATTTGAGAGTTGAATTTGTTATCGTACATCTGTAGTTTGATTCAATGAATTCCGCGCATTGATCATATCCGATTCATCTAAGTTCCAGTCGATCAGATCCTGTTCAAAAGGGACCTAACACGCGTTAATTCAACAATCGATCAGAGATGATATCTTTGCATTACTAAATTATGATGGATCATCAAAGTCTGTGTGGGAAGCTTTGCGAGTGAAAGCTGAGGGATGATTGTTGTTGACGAGGATGCCGATGATATGGATGGTGTTTGAGTGGCGTATGTTGTTTGGTTGAAGGTGTGCAAAGTACAACGCGTGTGAGATGGAAGTAGACCAGTTGCACCTGAACAACATTGAACGTTCAAGAAGTTGACCAATGTGAAAAGGGTTTGTTCTGTTTGTTGTCGTTTTTGGCGTAGGATTAAGTGATCATTCTTGGTTTTTTTATTCATCGGATCAAAAATTGATTTAGAAAATATCGATTTGTGGTAATTGATCCTTTCTATATGCAGTCTGTGGAAACTAAATACTTGATTTTCCTATTTATAACAATCTGAGTCCAATTTATTAACAATTGCAACAATTTGAGTCCAACTAACTAACTCTGTTAGATTTCCTCAGTTATTTTTTTAAGAAATGATGACTTATCACAATCTTCAATTTCCACTTCACCACATCAACCCCACTTTCTCTCTCTATTCTACTCCAACTTCACCTCCACTCCATCATCACCACTCTACCTCCACCACCACAACTACTGCACCTCCACCACCACAAAGATCATATTCTTTAATCATAACTTGAACAATCCTTTAATCAATATAAAAAAAAAAGTTTCATGCAGACCAACATAAGCAAAACCCCAAAGATTCAATATTTTCAAGAACTGAAGCATAAATAAGGGAATTCTTGAATGGGAAGATCAATTTTGCATGTTCTTTCGAGCAAACTTTGACTTGATGTTGGTGCTTTCATTGGTTGTATATATATATATTTTCCACAACTGCATAGCCTCTAAACATGTATGATCATTCTTTAGGTATGTTTGAATGCGTGTTTTAAAACAAAAAACATCTAAAACTAACAATACGTTTAAGCTAAAATAAAAACACCCATTAAAAAATTTGACTCACATTTTGACTCAAGTGGTTAAAAGTTAAAACCACTAAAACACAACTATTTGTAACCGAAACTATAAAAATTATTTAATAGAAATAAAATAATGATATATGAAAATTATTTAATAGAAATAAAATAATGAGAAGATGTGCCAAGTCAAAAGTCAAAATGGTTGACTACCACGTCAATTTGCAAGAAACAAAAGGAGGGAAAAATGAAAAATCTTGTAGATTTCGTAGCAATTCATGACCAAACCGCGTCAAATTATGTGAATGTATGCATTAATTTCACGACTTTGAAGTCAAACCACTTGGTTTACTTCATTTGTGATTCCAATCAATCCACGCATCATCTTCTCCGGCTCACTCTGCCTGCCGGATGTCCTTCTTATTGATCGGAGCTTTATTAGGTAATACCAACTTAACCTGTAATTTTTACCCTTTCCAACTGTATATTACTACCTTAATTACAGTTTTTAGGAATAAGGAAAACCCATGTTTGTGTTTGTGATTGGGAATTGAATGTTGGGATATGTGTGTGCTTGGTGGAAGAGATACTTAAGAGTTATGATGAACTGGATTATTTAGGCCGGAGGGTGTGGTATAAAGCCTTTATCACGCCACATCAGCGCCAGTGCCATGTCACATAGGGAGTTTTAAAGCCTCACTCTTTAACTTGCATATGCAATGGTTTAAACTTTAAAGCCCCTGTTAAACAAAATAAAAAAATAATAAAGAGAAGAGATTTGATTGGTTGAAAAGAATGGGCCCCACCTTCAAAGCCATTTTCTGGCCATTAGCGTGTTGGCGGACAAGGGGTAGCGCCCCCTTGGTAACATGCAGGAGGAGGGGGAGGGCGCCAAAATTGCTGATCTGGCGGGGTGGCGCGATGCCACACCTTGTGGCCTTATTGTGTTCATTAAGATTGAATGCTTGGTTCAATAATATCATCTCAATTGCACTTTTAGGTCTCCACTTTTGCAGAGTTTCCATGTCCTTGTTGCAATTCAAGTTGGTTGTTGTTCCATGTTGGTTTTTGAAAGTTGGTTGTGTAAGAGTAGCAACATAATGGGTGTTTGGATTTTAGCTTTGACGCATTGTTAGTTTTAGATATTTTTGTTTTAAAACGCGCATCCAAACATACCTAAAGTTTAATCGAGACTAAAGTAGTCCGATATGCTGTCTCACTTTTTGTCTTGTGGAACAAAGGCAAAATATATAAAGTATCTGATTGGATCTTGTTTCTTGGTTTATTTGATCATGTATCGCTTGTTCTTTGGGTTTAAAACTAAAATATATACAACTATGACCATCTTCATTTCGGAAGCCTGTGGTCCGTCATGGAAGAGCGTCTACAAATCCGTCTGTAAGGGCATGCCCGTAAGGAGGATGTGACAGGGGGAGCAGGGGCGGATATAGCTAATACAAAAGGGTAGCCCCCGCTACCACTTGACGCTCCGGCGGTAGTGTAAATTTGGAAAAATTTGATGTTTTATTTTATTTCGTTACCCTTTTTTAAGAACATTGCCCCTTTAAGAATTTTCTAGATCCGCCACTGAGGGGGAGTGTGTCGCCTGTGAAGAGGAGGCCGGTCACACGGGCAGTCCCCCTCCCACTACAATAAGTTTAAACTCAAATCCAAACACCCATTATGTTGCTACACTTTTGTGAATCAATGATTGACTACTAACTCAGTTTATGGTCTTGAATCTCAGCTGCTTTGGAACATCTTGACTCTTGAAGATCATGAGTTCTAATGCACCAGCTTCCGACATTCTTTCCGGGGCTATTTCAAACACACTCGAGACAATTAACGCCACAAAATGCGTCCATCTGCAAAAGGAAAATTTCAAGAAACTTGCATCCTACTTGGAGAAAACAGCTTCCATATTACAACAACTAACTAAACTCAACTTCAATGATTCTGCAGCCTTAAAAACCGCCATTAACGCGCTTACTAAACACGTTTCAGAAGCTAAAACACTCGCTTTCGAATGCACCACCAGGAACAAAATCTACCTCCTGCTCAACTCCAAAACGATTGTAACAACCTTGGAAAAGAACACGAAAGATCTCGGTGGTGCCTTGACTCTGTTAGCTCCTTTGTTCTCTTTCAATGGAGTCGGTCAAGAAATCATCAAGCTGTCAAACATAATGACGGATTCCAAGTATCGAACAAGACCTGTAGAAGATGAAATCAAAGAAAAGATCCAACTGGGGATCCGAGAGAGAAACGCTGACAGATCGTTCACGAACAATTTGCTCGTTTTGATCGCGGATGCAATCGGGATTTCAACAGAACAGTCGGTTTTGAGAACAGAGTATGAAGAGTTCAAAAACGAAATGGAAAACATGGAGATGACAGCTGACGTGGCGGAGTCGTTACAGATTGAACAGATTGTTGGGTTGTTAGGAAAAGCTGATATCCTTGCAACGGTAAAAGAGCGGGAAAATAAGTATTTCAGTAAACGAAATTCACTGGGAAGGCAACCGTTAGAAGCGTTGCAATCATTTTACTGTCCCATCACTGGCGACGTGATGGAAGATCCTGTGGAAACGCCGTCGGGACATAGCTTTGAGCGAGGCGCGATTGAGAAATGGTTAGCGGAGGAAAACAGTCTCTGTCCGGTTACTAAAACGCCGTTGAAAACGTCGGCTTTGAGGACGAACAAGACACTCCGGCAGTCGATTGAAGAATGGAGAGACCGGAACACTATGATCGTCATCGGGTCCATGAAGTCAAGAATTTTATCTAATGAAGATGAAGAAGTAATAATCTGTTTGGGGAAATTGCAGGATTTGTTATTGGAAAGAGATCTTCATCAAGAATGGGTGATGATGGAGGATTATTTGCCGGTTCTTGTTTCTCTTCTTTCTACCAAGAATTTTCAAATTAGATCACGTGTTCTTGTTATTCTCCGCATCCTTGCAACCAACCATGATGACAGGAAGGTACGCGATGGTCGGGTCGGGTTGTGTTTGAACAACAAACACTTTTTTTCTTTTATAATTTATTAGTTGTTACAATAACCGGAGGTTCAATGCAGAAATTAAAGGGTTTTGGATGAAACTTTCAAAAACAAAAGATAAATGTAGATTGACCAAAATACCCCTGAGTTAACTGACTTTTTTGGACGGAGTTAGGTGGTTGAACGGAAATGGCAAAAAATGAAAGCCTCAGGGACACAAACGATAAAAAACTTTTGGACTGAACATGCAAAAGTGACCAAAACACAGGGACTAAAATGGCAATTAACTCTGTTTCATTCGACCCGTTTGAGATAAAACACAACCCGGCTCAACCTGCTTTTAAGTAAATGGGTCAAAAAATTAGATTAAACACACATCCAAACACCCTGTAAAGATTAATAAGCTCATCATCTACGATTGTTAAACTTGCAGGAAAGAATAGCAAAAACGGATGATGCCATCAAACTAATCGTGTGTTCCCTTGCGCGAAAGATAGAAGAAAGTAAGTTGGCGTTACAATTACTAACGGAGTTATCAGACAACGATTTGGCACGTAACATGATTGGGGACAGTCAAGGGAGCATACTTCTTCTTGTAACCATATCAGGCGGTGATGATCTTCAAGCGGCAAACGATGCAAAACGACTTTTGGATAATCTTTCTTTTCTTAATCAGAATATCGTGCAGATGGCCAAGGCTAATTATTTCGGACCTTTGCTTCATCTTCTTGCTTCAGGTAAATAACCGTCAATTATCAAACTTAAACAGACTATCGGGTCAGGTTTGACTTTTGAGGTCAAACTTTAAAGCTACTTTTGCAATTAAAATGTACATGTAACCATTTAGGTTGAATCAATGCAGGGTCAGAAAGTGTTCAACGGTTGATGGTTGAAACATTATCAGAACTCGAGATGACGGATCATGGAAAACTTATGGTTTGTGAGAACGGTACAGTTGAGTTACTCGTTACTATGCTCTCTCACGACGATATAGATATGAGAAAAGCCGCCATTTTAGCCCTCGAGAAACTCTCGGGTGTGCCACAAAACGGATTAAAAATAATTAAACAAAATGCAACCGAGATCTTGTTGGGAATACTCTTTCGTGAGAGCTTGTCAATCCCGAGCCTCGTTGAAAAGATTGTAGCCACAGTTATGAATCTAGCATTATCATTAACTTCCCAAGATGCTGATCACCCGGAGATTCTATTTTTGGAAACTGAAGAAGAGGTTTATAAATTGTTTTCTTTAATCTCGTTGCACGGTCCAAATGTTCAACAATATGTTCTCAGAACATTTCTTGCAGTTTGTCAGTCTTCTTCGGGTTTGAACATCAGGAAAATTTTACGGAAGGTGCGTTTTTTTATAAATTAACTCTGATTTCAACCCGCGTATTTAACTATTTAGTATTTATACACATGTTGATTCCGCATGTTTTATCTCTAGCTGGTTAGATAGTTAAAAAATAAATAATGAATTAGAGAAAAAGGAAATGGGTCAAATGAGTTGTAAAATGGAAATCACCTAAAGTTTGTTTTGAAGGATTAATGTCATGTATACCCTTCTTATAGCTTAATTACATATTTACCCTCCAAACTTCGTAATATCATATTTACTCTCTCAAAGCTCTCATATTCTTATATTTACTCGTTCCACTATATATTAACTCATAGTTATTAAAGGCGCTAGGCGCATAGGCCTCGCTTGGGGCCTAGGCGCAAGGCGCAAGAAAAAGCGAGGGCCTGAGAAAAGAAAAGCTCACGATGAAAAAAAAATGAAAAATATGTATGTATTAGAAAAATAATAATATTCTTCAAATAAAATAAACAAAAGTTATTATATAACATTTGATATCCTATATTTTGTACCAAAAGTTCTAAAATATATAGTGTACTGGTTTAGAAAAGTAGTTTGCCTTAGATAAAAGTAGAAACCTAGCTAGAATTTTTCCGGAAAATATCGGAAATCTAGGAATCTCGTTGAAATATGCGCCCGAACCATCACCTGGAGAATTAAAGCGCAATTGCCTCGACTCGCCTGGAAAATGGGCCTAGGCGCAAGAGGCGATGGCTTTTAACAGCTATGAAATTAACCATAAGTTAAGTATAACACGTTTTCACTGATTAAACATATAGGAACACATTTTCTGTAGATTGTCTCGGCGCATAATGAATGCTCTCTTAATTTATTTGGGTAAATATAATAGTTTTAGTATTTTGAAGTGGTGGGATATTAATAATGAATCGTGGAGGGGTAAATAAAGAAATTTTGATATGAATTTGTTGCTATTTTTATGCATATAACCTTCTAAATCGTTTTTAAACTAAGATTGTTACTCATATATTATAGTTCTTGTAATAATATAACAATTTAGGTACTCATACATGTTCACTTTCAACAGATTTGTTCTGTACAAGTACTGGTCCAATTATGTGAACACGAAAACCAAACTGTTCGATCAAATTCTGTGAAACTATTCTGTATCTTAACCAAAGATGGAGACGATGAAGCTTTCATGGAACATGTGGGGCCCAAATGTGTCGATACTTTGCTTAAAATCATAAACGCTTCTGATAACACTGAAGAAGGTGTTGCTGCAATGGAGATCATCTCTAACCTTCCCAGAAACCCGAAAATGACCCAATGGATTCTTGAAGCCGGGGCACTTGGCGTGATCATTTCCATTCTCTCTGATCACTTTCACAAACCCGGCATCATAATCGAAAGCGCTTCTGGTGCTCTGTGTCGGTTCACCATTTCGTCTGATCAAGAACTGCAAAAAAAGGTGGCAGAAACCGGGATTATTACAGTGCTCGTAAACATGTTAGACTCGGGAACTGCTTCGACTAAAAAATATATAGCAGTTTCACTCAGGCAGTTTTCTGAGAGCTCCAACGGTTTAAGCAGGCCCGTTGAGCGAAAACTAAACCTTTTTGCTTGTTGTATAGGGTCACCCGATACGGGTTGTGCAGTCCACACGGGGATATGCACAACCGAGTCGTCGTTTTGCCTTCTTGAAGCTAATGCGATAAAGCCGCTTGTGAAAGTTCTTGATGAACCGGATTTTGGAGCCTGTGAGGCTTCGTTGGATGCTTTGTTGACTTTAGTCAACGGGGAGCAACTGCTGAAGGGTAGTAAGGTGTTGGAAGGTGGTGGTGCGATTGCTAAAATGGTGAAACTGTTGAGTTCGCCGAGTGTGAGGTTGCAGGAGAAAACGTTGGTGGCGTTGGAGAGAATATTCCGGTCGCCGGAGTATAAACAGAAGTATAAAGCGTCGGCACAGATGCCGTTAGTTGAGATTACACAGAGAGGAAGTAGTGGTATGAAATCTGTTGCTGCTAAGATTTTGGCTCATTTGAATGTGCTTCATGAACAGTCATCTTTTTTCTGATTTTTTTTCTTACTCATTTGTTGTATAAATAAAATATTATTCATTGTATTCAAGAGTCAGTTGTGAACTAGTCTATTAATAAATAAAATTTTTAAGTGTGAACATGTTTACAAGCCATGCTCGATCCGGGCCAGGGTTGGCTCGGGATTGAATATTTGAGCCAGCTCAGCTCCGCTCCGCTCAAAATACTCAAAAAAAAAAAAAAAAAAAAAAAAAAACTCAAATATATAAAACAGCTCATATTCATTCAACCAGATTAATGAGTTGAGTTTTTTAAATATCCAGAGATAAATGATTAAAAATTAAAATCCTGTACTTCAATATGAAACCATTAATAAAAGTTCACTTAAACAAGTTCTATATCCAATCATCAACACTAAAAAAACCTAAGTGGAAAAACATAAAGAAACAAGACATTCATCTAACTAACTGAAGACCGGACAACCGGCGACGACAACGCCTGGAGCGGTTGGACAAGCAGCCAGCGGGCAACCTTCACCGCTATTCCCCCACCAGTCAAGCGATACCCCCGGATTTTGCAGCCCAAGGAACAAAAACACACTCATGAAAGCCGTTCCAGCATCAAGACCACCCGCAAGAATATAGTTATATCGTTGCCACGCCTCGGGGTAAAACTTGAAAACAACGTAACCCGAAAGAAACGCCAAAAAGAGCCAGCTCGTGTAGTTGACAGCAGAAGCAGGCGGCATCATTGCGGTGGCACCCAACAACACCGGTAAGTGTATCTTTCGGATCCAAGTTTTTGTTGGGAAACACTTGTGAGCTATCCAGACCAAAAACGGCAAAATCGCTCCGACCAAGAAGAAATAGTTGATCGATGAGTAGACCCCTAGGTTACCAAAGATTCTTTGTGGGCCCACTAGACCCCATATGACCGAAGCGTCGTAAAACACATGGTCCATTGGACACTTCCATTGACTGTCTTTTGGGAGCAGCGCGGTGTTGCAGAGGTTCGGGATGCTTGCCATTAGCATCCATGCGGTTACTTGGTATACGATGACCGATATGATCGTTCCAACAACCTACAAAACAGGGGGGGGGGGGGGTGTTAGTGTTGTTACATTTATATTACTTACATATATTTATATAATAGAGAAATATATATTTAAGCTTACTTGAGCCATGAACATTGCTCTAGGTGGGATCTTCATGTAATGTCCGAGTTTGAAGTCTTGTATAAAGGTCAACGCTTGAACCATGCTGATATAACCGTATACTTTAAAGCACATGTTCGCAACGGGGTATCCAGGATACAAGTAACCCATCATATACTCGGTGATGATGTTCAGGCCCGGTGCCTAGTAACAACAGAATGCAAAAATCGTTAAAAATTCGATAATGAAAGATTCGTTGCGAAATTTGAAACTGTGTATTAGTTTACCTGATTTGTGGTGGCAGCAATTATACCAATGGGAAGTGTAAAGGCTATAGCAACACCACAAGCCAACAACACACCCCACCATGGCAACTGAAGAGTATCAGAATAATGTATACATGCGAATAAAATAAGCGCGACATTCAGCACGAGAATAACAAGAAACCACCACATTGGCACTTGCTTATAGGCCCGCATAAGCCTCGTGTGTACGTCAACTTTCTTAGTATCAGGACCCCCGAATGCACCTTTCGTCTTATCCAGTATTTCCCTGATCAAAGAACAAAAAATGTTGTCTTTCGTTAAACGCGTGTTAAAAAAAAATAATAAATTGGAAAAAAAAAAAACGTTATCTTTTTTTAAACGCGATAAAACCCATGTTAAAAAATCATAGTAAAAGGAAAAAATAAACATTATCTATTGTTAAATGCGATAAGATAAGAGCACGTACCGTCCATGGAAGAGCAAGACATGAACAACGGTTGCAGACAGTGTAGCAAAACCAAGACCATACGTCATGGCGAAAAAAGTACTCATGTACAAATGTCCTTGTTTCTCATAAGCAATCTTATCAAGCTGAAAATTGGAGTTAATAACCGCGGTCGTGTTATAACTAGAACCGTCAGCCTTGAACAGTTCCATCGAGTATAACGGGAAGTTCTTAGCTCTATACAAATTATGCCAGTAAGTCAAAGGTGTCATCACAAACATCACTAAAGCGAACCCGACAGCCACATTCACAGTGGCGAACCATGGGCTAGCCAGGGGACTGCCCAGGTAGGATGCGATGGTGGACCAGTCCAACCCGAATGAGCCCAGTCCAAGCCCGTTTTGGCCCGACCCGAGTTGGCTAACGAGAACAGACTTGCGGTTGATCCAGCATACCCATGAAACTGTTGTTAATATTTGGAATAAATATCCTGGAAAAAGATAATAAGCAAAGCTGCAGATCATGACAATAACGAAAAACTGTGTTCTAGTGGTGCCACCCTTTGGTCTCTTCTCATTCTCGTGCAAAGACCTGTGATAAATAACACATAAATGAAGAATTTTTTCAAAATTTTTGTGTTGACTTTTGTTATGAATGGTGTTGACTTTTGGGCATGATACTTCATAGTTGATACACAAACCTAACAAGAAAAAAGGGGCTCTAACTCGATATCGTATTAAATTTAAGCAAAAATCGGGTTAAATCAAAGAGTAAAATGCACGGATAATCCCTGTGGTTTGGTGAAATTTCACCTTTAGTCCCCAACTTTTCAAAATTACACTCTTAGTCCCTGTGGTTTGACAAGTTGTCACTTGGATAGTCCCCAAAGCGGATGGAGGATAGTTTTCTGGTTAAGTGGGTGTGAAATGACAAGGACTATCTGAGTAACAACTTGTCAAACCAAAGGGACTATCCGAGTAACAACTTGTCAAACTACAGGGACTATCCAAGTAACCTTCATCTGCTTTAGGGACTATCCGAGTAACAACTTGTCAAACCACAGGGACTAAGAGTGTAATTCTAAAAAGTTGGGGACTAAATGTGAAATTTCACCAAACCACAGGGACTATCCCTGCATTTTACTCTAAATCAAAATTAAACCCCTGTTTGAGTCAAGGTGGTCGACGTGAAACTAACGCGTTTATCTAAAATTTATGGGTTTGGGTTCGGTTTTCAGATCCTCTAAACTGTAAGATTGATATTAAGTTATTTTATGGATTTGAGGTCGGGTTCGCAAAATATAACATTAAAAGATTATATTATTTTTAAGAAATGGAATAGTAATTTTTGATGTAAAATTTCAATTAGCAAAATCACTTTTAACATAGGATGCATGTGATATATATGGTATTTATTATGTATTGAACTAAAACATGAATTCATTAAAAACTATAGCTTTTGTATATTTGATTTCTAAAGATGGATTCTGTGACCAATATTTGTTCGCTGAATTTGAAATAAAAAAAAACATGTATTTTGAATAAAAGATAAATATTGTACATATAATTTGAATTCGGTGTGGTTTGAATTGATTCCAAAATTTGAAAATCAAATCTATATAATAATTTGAATTTCAAGCCTAATCCAGGCAATTATTTTATACTCGTGCATATGGAAAGGAAAGAACGATGCGGTTTTGATGCGGTTTTTAACCAGAATAAATTTAGTCCACAAAATATTCTCGGGGAGATAAAATCGAGAGGTTACGCTTGGGTTAAAAATAAATGGGTTAAAAATAAATCATCCTGTAATTATATTAATTGGGCGGATTGGTGTAAATACCCATTTGCCTGTTTGGATGGGGGTGGTGTTGTTTGTTTGGCCTTTTGGGTCGGATGTGTGTTTTAATGAAGTTTATTAAAAAAAAAAAAAAACTTATTTAATTAGAGTCAAATAAGTGCATACCTGAATAAGGAGACCTGGATCAAGTTTGTCGGCCACCACATCTCCCCGGGCTCCACCAAAAACCGCCGGAAAAGTCCAGCCCACCCGAACCCCAAAACCTGCAACGTCCAATATATATTATTATTAAGTTTAATAAACCAAATAATTCTCTTAATAAAATAAATAATAATAATAATAATAATTACCTGAGTGGTAAGCATAACAATAAAGGCAGGAAGAAACGCCAACTCCTTCTTATAAAACAACTTAACCGCACTCAAAATATGCGTAGCATAAACACTTCCAGCGCCAGAATTGGCAAAAATAGTGATCAAAACATGCTCCTTCATATTAAAGGGACCGGGGTTCATCGTAAACTCGCACCACTTCCCTTTAAAAAACACCCGCTTAGTAATGGTTCGAGCCATCAAGTGACCAAGGGGCACCGTAGCCACCTGCGCCGCAATTGAGCTGATGGACAAGGGTTCAGTCCTGTACCAATAAAACTGGTTCACAAACGACAAAACCACACATGTGGTTATACCCAACACCCACATTCTGAATGTGAGTACTGGGACCGTTGGATCATCGGTTTTCGGAACGGTTAGATCGACTTCTTTCACCGGACATTCGTCGGCTGCGTCGTGATCCTGATCAGAGGTTTTTTCAGCCATGTTGAGAATAATAATAAATAAAAGGCTTCTTTCTTTCTACTTTGTGTTTTTATTTATAGGGGAAGAAAAAGATAGATACGGTTTGAGGTAGAATCGTAACGACTGTTTGGATAGATACAGATACCAATCGGAATTAGAGTTTGATAAGGATAATAATACTTTGAATAAAATAAAATAAAATAAAAAGTTACACGTTTGGTCCCTAGACTATCTATAGACCTACCAGTTGGAATTGTTTTGCGTTTTTGATTTAGTTGACTATTTTTGGTTGTTTTGGAATTTTGTTGATTTATTTCCTTAAATGAAGTTTTCACTATTTTTTTGACAGCTTGCAAGGATCTTTTAATTTTATTCTAATTTGGTCACTTGATTTATTTAATAGTCAGTGAACCAAATCCCAACGTTTTTTTTTTTTAATTGTGTTTTGGCTTTTTACAAAAAAAAGAAAGACGTATGTAATTGTGTTTTGTAACTTTGTATAGTGATCACCTATCAAATTGTGATTGTGAACAATGTGATACATAATTTAAGTACAAAAAATAACTATAAAACTCATGAGCAAAATAGCATAAATTGTCCTAAAGTGTATTTTCATGGAATCATACCTTTTTCTAGAACTATCAATAGCTTTAGATTTAAAGACTAAAATAAACACATGGTATTTAAAAAAAGAAATTAAGTGAAAATTATTATCTATAGATTGTAATTTACTATGATGATAAGTTTGATATTGTAAATATTTCAGGAAGGGTCGATGGGTATGACTTTCTAAACCAATCCATAGCTTAGATTAAACACTATTATTATTAAAATTAAAATCATACTCACAAACGTCAAAACAAACACTCGTTCACATTTATGTGCTAGAACTGCAAGTTGAGGATAGTCCAAGGAAGATTTATTAAATATAATTATTGGGAAGGTCGTAAAGTGATCAAGTAGGCATGTGGGTCTTACTTAAAGATTCCTAGTCAACCAAATATTTATTATCACAAACATCTTCCTGTTGAAATTGTGGTCTTATACAAATAATTATTAAAACTAGGCACGTTGATGGGTTATGGGTAGTGGTGGTAAAGTGGACAAGTTAGATGTGTTTGGGTAATGGGTCAAGATGGATTTGGTTTAGGATTGGTATTTTAAAAAAATGGTTGGATGTGTAATAGATTAAGATGGGTTTGGGTTATGATGGGTTTAGGTTAATATAAGTTTGGGTAAAGATGAGATGAAAAAATAATTAAAAAACATAAAATAAAAAATACAAAAAAAATGAATAAAAATATAAAATTTCTAAAAAAAATCAAAAATATCAAAAAAATTCAAAAAAAAAAAAAAAAAATTCTAAAAAAATCCTAAAAATAAAACAAATAAAAAAATTGTAAAAAATCTAAAAATTCTAAAAAGTTAAAAATCCTAAAAAATAAAAAAATCTAGAAAATAAAAAAAATCTAAAAAATCAAAAAAAATCTAAGAGTTCAAAAAAAAACAAAAAAATTCTAAAAACATATAAAATTCAAAAAAAATCCTAAAAAATAAAACAAATAAAAAAATGTAAAAATTCAGAAAATTCTAAAAAGTCAAAAAAATTATAAAAAACTATAAAAATAAAAAAAATCTAAAAAATTCTAAAAAAATAAAAAAAATTATAAAAAATCATAAAAATTCTAAAAAATAAAAAAAACTCTAAAAAACCAAAAAAAATTCTAAAAATCCTATAATTTTTTTTAGAATTATTTGGATTTTTTAGAATTTTTTGATTTTTTAGAAATTTTTTTATTTTTAAAAATTTTTGGATTTTTTATTGTTTTTGGATTTTTTTTGAATTTTTTGGACTTTTTATTATTTTTTTGATTTTTTAGAATTTTTATGATTTTTTAGAATTTTTATGATTTTTTAGAATTTTTATGATTTTTTAGAATTCTTTTTATTTTTTAGAATTTTTCTGATTTTTTAGAATTTTTTGGATTTTTTTAGAATTTTTGTGATTTTTTTGAATTTTTTATATTTTTTATATTTTTTTTATTTTTTAGAATTTTTCTGATTTTTTACAATTTTTTTTTGATTTTTAAGAATTTTTTGATTTTTTATTATTTTTATTATTTTTAAACGAAGAACGACGGGGGAGTATTACGGCGACGATTGGTGAAGTTGAAGTTGTGAATAGATATCTACGAGTAGTAATTAGTTTAGTAATTTTATCTCATGCCATCCTAACCCATCTGGGTTTTATCTCATACCCATCCTAGACTACTCTTTTTTTTATCCACCACTTCATAACTCATCCTAACATAGTGACTAATTTTGTTTGGTTCATCTTAAAATCCATCTTAAAATTTAAAATACCAATATCAACCCAAAATGGAATGAATAAGCTTGTTTAACCCTAAACCCATAAATTTTCTTGTCAAAAACATTAACTATAACACGCATACTTAAAACCCGGTAATTCAAATACGATATGTTTAAATCATTTATCTAAACATGTCATGTAGGTTGATGGATGATAATCTAGTTGTATACTTGTTAATCAAGTGGGGGGTTGTAATTAATTGGTTAAACAGCTTAGCTGCACAATGGATGTAATTAAACATGCTAAACAAATCAACTAGAACATAACTCATTTAACAAGTCAATCTGAACACGACCTACTTGTCAATTGGGTTTGATATGACAATCCAAAACTTAATAATTTTTTTTTTTCAGTTTTCCTGTGTTCGGTGGTGTCTAAATTTTACACATTGTATATTCTCACTATAATACACTATTTTAGAAGTCGTGAATAAATACACTATTTTAGAACATAGAGAGACAAATTTAAAACGGATAATAACTATTTTTTTTTAGTTCACGAAGCCAAAAGCTAAAACCTTTCAAGAACACACTCTATTATGATAGTTTTGTTAAAGTTATTTTGTTATTAATAATCTTTAAACGATTATAAACAAAAACTTTTATTAAAGTTTTTGAAATCCAAAAAATGCGATATGGTATCTTTCATAGAAAAACGGGTTCTATGTATGAACAAAGACTTTGATACTTTATGATTCTGTATAGAACTAGTAATAAGACTCGCACGCGTTGCGGCACGAGTACTTCGCAAATATTGAACAGATTAGTCCAAGCGTTATGTGATGTGTTAATCATATGAAAACGCACATTCTGACGTATCCGATTAAACTCAATGTATCCTATAGTTACATTGCGATTGGATCAAAACGTAACGTAAATCGAATTTATATCGTACAATCATAACGTATTATATGCGACCCGACTAACTCGAATTTATATCGTCAAGCCAAAAACTCTTGAGGGGGTCAAAGTGGCATTTACAAAGTTTATAAAAAGGTAAGTGGTTAAAAATTGCATTTCCTAAACTTAAGGGCTAAGAAAAGGTAAAGATAAAATTTGATAAAGTTTTGGTATAAGAAGAAAACTATAACAAAGTTAGGGATGAAAAGAAAACTACCACAAAGTAGGGGTGTTAAAAGCAAACTATTTATAAAACTGAGTAGTAACTTAGAGATTAAACTTGTCATTTTATGAAACTTTGAAGGTACCAAACTTAAGGGGCTAAAATTGCAATATCGTGAAAGTATGGGGGAGGGGAGGCAAAACCGGTGAGGTTTCCACCGACTTTGTCTTTTAAGAGTATATAGAATTTCTATTTCCTTTCGAATGATATCCATCAAACTTTCCCCCCAACAACCCAATTAAATACCTCTACTTGTCTTAACTATTAATAATCATCCGTAAAGAAAACAATGTTTCTTATATTTTCACACTAGTAGGATGCCTGCATAATGCGACGGGAGCGACACATCGCATTGTTATACTCGTTTTTGGTAGTTTTCTTATTCATATTATATTTGTAGTAGCATTATATTGATAGATATACATCAAAAGCGAAGTAGTTAGGTAATCCATTTCATTGTGATGTGCATGGTTCAGTCGGGTCGGTTATTATCCTCAACTGAGGTTGGAACCAAAGTCATATGTTAGTGTACTAGCTTAGAACCCCGTGTATTACACGGGTTGAATAAATATAATTTCTATACTAAGTAATAAAAGTGTTATACCTTTATAAAACTTTTTTGTTTTGCACGAGATGAATAAAATCATTGATTATACAAGCCTAATAAAATATAATTTCATATGTTAACACATTAAATTTTTTTACTTTGCTGTATTATTTGCTTATTGTAACAATTTACTTTGTTTTTTTTCATTTATTATTAGGTTAAAAACACGTGTATTATATGGAGTTGAATCCCATTTTTGTGATAAATTCAAATTATGAAATACAACGATTTTAGTTAGTTTTATGTCTCTATTTACTTTTTATAACATTTCACTTTTTATTTATTTATTATTAGTTTAAAAGCACGTGTATTACACAGGCTTAAATTCCTTTTTTGTGATAAATTCAAATTATGAGATACAAATGATTTTAGTTAATTTTATGCATATATCATACAGAAACCTTTGATTCCTAATTTATCGTAATTTCAATCACCAAAGTATACATATCTACTCACACGAGATATAATTTTATTTTATTATGATAATATAGAAAAATATTTTTATTCTTATCTAAATTCACACGGATATAATTTTATGATTATATAGAACAAATATTTTTTTACCCTTGTCTAAATTAGTTTTAATTAACTTATTGTTTATAATTGTTATTATTATTTAATTTAATATGAGAGAGAAATAGGAAAATAAGATGAGAAGTCACCATAGAGTGACAAGTGTCAAAAATGATTTTCATTTATTAGTATAGGAAGAATAGAAAGATAGGAAGATTTTATTAACCAATCGATTTTCGGTTAATCACTTCGGTTTATTTGGTTAGATTGACGATTTTCAGTTTGGTTCATTTAATTTCAGTTAATAGCAATATGAAATGAAAGTATAAATATATGAATGGAGATATACAATATGAAATATATAAACTGAGGTATAAAAGCAACATGTTGAAATCAATGTTCAAGAAAGAATCAGGGTGCTTCCGGGTTATTGACCAGAGATCCAATTGTTCAAGAAAGAATCAATGAATTAATGAATGATGAAATCAATGAATAAGAGGATGACGTACAAAATGAAGCATCATCATCAGGAAAACAACATGTTGATCAGGTATTTCTCTCAAACCCAACTGTTATTTACTTGAATGTTCAACAAGAAGGTGAGGTTGAAGTTAGAAGAACTAGAGCCGAAATGCTAGAAGAGTTGGGGTTAGAAGAAGGAAAGTTTAAGTTTGATATTGAGGACGAGATTCCTCAGTCACCAGCAAAAGACTTCGAGTCCAGATATGCATATGAAGCAGATCACTATGATGATGTGATTGTTGAAGATGCTTCAGATTCTTCCGCAGATGAAATTGATTTTCACTATGCTGGGGTTGATGAAACGTTTCCTTCATTGGCTGAGATGTTTAAAGACAGAAATGAAGATGAAATTAAAAGGAAGATTGTTGAAAAGATCTCCACGGAAGGTGTTCCTGAAACTATTCTGAGAGAGATTCTTGCAGAAGAAAGAAAGAAATGGTTCAAAAATATGCCTAAAGAAAGAAAAACTCTCAGAGCTCTCCAGTACTTCACTCACAACAAAAATCTATCATGGGGAGATATTCTATCGTGGGGATACCTTGAAGATTTCAGAGTGTATGCCATCAGGAGAGAAGAAGGAGTTCAATACTTCGAGTTCTTATCTGATATTAGTTCTCTACCATGGTGGGATGTGGATGAGTTGGTAAAGACAAAGAACATCAAGCAGTTCTACTATGGTCTTTAAGTTCGTCAACATGATCAAGATCTGTGGAACTACATTAAATGGCAAGCAAATAATGGCTATCCTGATTGGAAGCCACAGTATCCAAGGCAGATTGTCACATACTTGGAAAACAGAGAGAAAGATATAACTCTGGATGTAAAGCTGCCCAAGTGTTTGAAGAACATGCCTCTCAGAGCCATCGAGCAAGATTTTCATGATCTATTTCAGGGATGGTTTTATAATGGAACAACAGCTGAGGCAAGGCTAATCAACTGCTCAAAGAAAGACACTGATTGCTTGTTCCTTAACAAGATTGTCTATGAGAAGAGAGACAAGGCTCAAGCAATGCAATATCAAGGGATTGTGGATGTATGCTTCGCTCAAGACATCAATTCAGGTAGATATTGGAAGTCTAAATGGAGAGACATTGAAATTGATGAGTTCTTGAAAAGATACAAGTGCAGTCAAAGATCTAAAGAGATAGCTAAGAGAGCAACTGAATTGGGAAGACGAAAAATGGGGTTTGTACCTCCAACAGATCAGACGCCAATTGAATCTGAAGAAAACAAGATTCCAAAATGGGATCGAAAGCGTGATGGTGACCCAGAGTATAGGAAATGGTGGATGACTGAAGGTAGACACAAAAGACGAAGAATGTTAGAAGAAAGAGAGGAAAAGAGAAGACAAAAGGTTAAAGAGCGAAGACGGAACAGGAAGAAATAAAGACTATACTGGAAGGAACTACAGCTACATCCGAGGGGGAGTCTGTTAGTGTATACGTATGTAGCTTCCGTTAGTATGTAGTCATATTTTGTAATGTTTGTAAACAATATATGTATGTATGTATGTTAGATAGTTTAGTAGATCAGGATATGGCACGTAAATGTTAAGTGCTGACTTTTGTTGACCATGCTAACCGATCGGCTAGCCCAGCCGATCGAACAGGCAAACCGATCGAACAGGATATTCGATCAAACAGCAGGTCAGCCGATCGGCTAGCCCAGCCGATCGGCCAGCACTCTCTCTATCCTGATGCTACTGCCTATAAATAGCTAGTCGAACTGTTCATTTGTAACTTTTGCTATTTTGACTCTCTGGCGAACTCATGTCAGTCTGACCTTTCAAAGGAGCTCTTGTACTTTCATATTCGATTAATGAAAGATCAGACAATATTTGAGAGTTGAATTTGTTATCGTACATCTGTAGTTTGATTCAATGAATTCCGCGCATTGATCATATCCGATTCATCTAAGTTCCAGTCGATCAGATCCTGTTCAAAAGGGACCTAACACGCGTTAATTCAACAATCGATCAGAGATGATATCTTTGCATTACTAAATTATGATGGATCATCAAAGTCTGTGTGGGAAGCTTTGCGAGTGAAAGCTGAGGGATGATTGTTGTTGACGAGGATGCCGATGATATGGATGGTGTTTGAGTGGCGTATGTTGTTTGGTTGAAGGTGTGCAAAGTACAACGCGTGTGAGATGGAAGTAGACCAGTTGCACCTGAACAACATTGAACGTTCAAGAAGTTGACCAATGTGAAAAGGGTTTGTTCTGTTTGTTGTCGTTTTTGGCGTAGGATTAAGTGATCATTCTTGGTTTTTTTATTCATCGGATCAAAAATTGATTTAGAAAATATCGATTTGTGGTAATTGATCCTTTCTATATGCAGTCTGTGGAAACTAAATACTTGATTTTCCTATTTATAACAATCTGAGTCCAATTTATTAACAATTGCAACAATTTGAGTCCAACTAACTAACTCTGTTAGATTTCCTCAGTTATTTTTTTAAGAAATGATGACTTATCACAATCTTCAATTTCCACTTCACCACATCAACCCCACTTTCTCTCTCTATTCTACTCCAACTTCACCTCCACTCCATCATCACCACTCTACCTCCACCACCACAACTACTGCACCTCCACCACCACAAAGATCATATTCTTTAATCATAACTTGAACAATCCTTTAATCAATATAAAAAAAAAAAGTTTCATGCAGACCAACATAAGCAAAACCCCAAAGATTCAATATTTTCAAGAACTGAAGCATAAATAAGGGAATTCTTGAATGGGAAGATCAATTTTGCATGTTCTTTCGAGCAAACTTTGACTTGATGTTGGTGCTTTCATTGGTTGTATATATATATATTTTCCACAACTGCATAGCCTCTAAACATGTATGATCATTCTTTAGGTATGTTTGAATGCGTGTTTTAAAACAAAAAACATCTAAAACTAACAATACGTTTAAGCTAAAATAAAAACACCCATTAAAAAATTTGACTCACATTTTGACTCAAGTGGTTAAAAGTTAAAACCACTAAAACACAACTATTTGTAACCGAAACTATAAAAATTATTTAATAGAAATAAAATAATGATATATGAAAATTATTTAATAGAAATAAAATAATGAGAAGATGTGCCAAGTCAAAAGTCAAAATGGTTGACTACCACGTCAATTTGCAAGAAACAAAAGGAGGGAAAAATGAAAAATCTTGTAGATTTCGTAGCAATTCATGACCAAACCGCGTCAAATTATGTGAATGTATGCATTAATTTCACGACTTTGAAGTCAAACCACTTGGTTTACTTCATTTGTGATTCCAATCAATCCACGCATCATCTTCTCCGGCTCACTCTGCCTGCCGGATGTCCTTCTTATTGATCGGAGCTTTATTAGGTAATACCAACTTAACCTGTAATTTTTACCCTTTCCAACTGTATATTACTACCTTAATTACAGTTTTTAGGAATAAGGAAAACCCATGTTTGTGTTTGTGATTGGGAATTGAATGTTGGGATATGTGTGTGCTTGGTGGAAGAGATACTTAAGAGTTATGATGAACTGGATTATTTAGGCCGGAGGGTGTGGTATAAAGCCTTTATCACGCCACATCAGCGCCAGTGCCATGTCACATAGGGAGTTTTAAAGCCTCACTCTTTAACTTGCATATGCAATGGTTTAAACTTTAAAGCCCCTGTTAAACAAAATAAAAAAATAATAAAGAGAAGAGATTTGATTGGTTGAAAAGAATGGGCCCCACCTTCAAAGCCATTTTCTGGCCATTAGCGTGTTGGCGGACAAGGGGTAGCGCCCCCTTGGTAACATGCAGGAGGAGGGGGAGGGCGCCAAAATTGCTGATCTGGCGGGGTGGCGCGATGCCACACCTTGTGGCCTTATTGTGTTCATTAAGATTGAATGCTTGGTTCAATAATATCATCTCAATTGCACTTTTAGGTCTCCACTTTTGCAGAGTTTCCATGTCCTTGTTGCAATTCAAGTTGGTTGTTGTTCCATGTTGGTTTTTGAAAGTTGGTTGTGTAAGAGTAGCAACATAATGGGTGTTTGGATTTTAGCTTTGACGCATTGTTAGTTTTAGATATTTTTGTTTTAAAACGCGCATCCAAACATACCTAAAGTTTAATCGAGACTAAAGTAGTCCGATATGCTGTCTCACTTTTTGTCTTGTGGAACAAAGGCAAAATATATAAAGTATCTGATTGGATCTTGTTTCTTGGTTTATTTGATCATGTATCGCTTGTTCTTTGGGTTTAAAACTAAAATATATACAACTATGACCATCTTCATTTCGGAAGCCTGTGGTCCGTCATGGAAGAGCGTCTACAAATCCGTCTGTAAGGGCATGCCCGTAAGGAGGATGTGACAGGGGGAGCAGGGGCGGATATAGCTAATACAAAAGGGTAGCCCCCGCTACCACTTGACGCTCCGGCGGTAGTGTAAATTTGGAAAAATTTGATGTTTTATTTTATTTCGTTACCCTTTTTTAAGAACATTGCCCCTTTAAGAATTTTCTAGATCCGCCACTGAGGGGGAGTGTGTCGCCTGTGAAGAGGAGGCCGGTCACACGGGCAGTCCCCCTCCCACTACAATAAGTTTAAACTCAAATCCAAACACCCATTATGTTGCTACACTTTTGTGAATCAATGATTGACTACTAACTCAGTTTATGGTCTTGAATCTCAGCTGCTTTGGAACATCTTGACTCTTGAAGATCATGAGTTCTAATGCACCAGCTTCCGACATTCTTTCCGGGGCTATTTCAAACACACTCGAGACAATTAACGCCACAAAATGCGTCCATCTGCAAAAGGAAAATTTCAAGAAACTTGCATCCTACTTGGAGAAAACAGCTTCCATATTACAACAACTAACTAAACTCAACTTCAATGATTCTGCAGCCTTAAAAACCGCCATTAACGCGCTTACTAAACACGTTTCAGAAGCTAAAACACTCGCTTTCGAATGCACCACCAGGAACAAAATCTACCTCCTGCTCAACTCCAAAACGATTGTAACAACCTTGGAAAAGAACACGAAAGATCTCGGTGGTGCCTTGACTCTGTTAGCTCCTTTGTTCTCTTTCAATGGAGTCGGTCAAGAAATCATCAAGCTGTCAAACATAATGACGGATTCCAAGTATCGAACAAGACCTGTAGAAGATGAAATCAAAGAAAAGATCCAACTGGGGATCCGAGAGAGAAACGCTGACAGATCGTTCACGAACAATTTGCTCGTTTTGATCGCGGATGCAATCGGGATTTCAACAGAACAGTCGGTTTTGAGAACAGAGTATGAAGAGTTCAAAAACGAAATGGAAAACATGGAGATGACAGCTGACGTGGCGGAGTCGTTACAGATTGAACAGATTGTTGGGTTGTTAGGAAAAGCTGATATCCTTGCAACGGTAAAAGAGCGGGAAAATAAGTATTTCAGTAAACGAAATTCACTGGGAAGGCAACCGTTAGAAGCGTTGCAATCATTTTACTGTCCCATCACTGGCGACGTGATGGAAGATCCTGTGGAAACGCCGTCGGGACATAGCTTTGAGCGAGGCGCGATTGAGAAATGGTTAGCGGAGGAAAACAGTCTCTGTCCGGTTACTAAAACGCCGTTGAAAACGTCGGCTTTGAGGACGAACAAGACACTCCGGCAGTCGATTGAAGAATGGAGAGACCGGAACACTATGATCGTCATCGGGTCCATGAAGTCAAGAATTTTATCTAATGAAGATGAAGAAGTAATAATCTGTTTGGGGAAATTGCAGGATTTGTTATTGGAAAGAGATCTTCATCAAGAATGGGTGATGATGGAGGATTATTTGCCGGTTCTTGTTTCTCTTCTTTCTACCAAGAATTTTCAAATTAGATCACGTGTTCTTGTTATTCTCCGCATCCTTGCAACCAACCATGATGACAGGAAGGTACGCGATGGTCGGGTCGGGTTGTGTTTGAACAACAAACACTTTTTTTCTTTTATAATTTATTAGTTGTTACAATAACCGGAGGTTCAATGCAGAAATTAAAGGGTTTTGGATGAAACTTTCAAAAACAAAAGATAAATGTAGATTGACCAAAATACCCCTGAGTTAACTGACTTTTTTGGACGGAGTTAGGTGGTTGAACGGAAATGGCAAAAAATGAAAGCCTCAGGGACACAAACGATAAAAAACTTTTGGACTGAACATGCAAAAGTGACCAAAACACAGGGACTAAAATGGCAATTAACTCTGTTTCATTCGACCCGTTTGAGATAAAACACAACCCGGCTCAACCTGCTTTTAAGTAAATGGGTCAAAAAATTAGATTAAACACACATCCAAACACCCTGTAAAGATTAATAAGCTCATCATCTACGATTGTTAAACTTGCAGGAAAGAATAGCAAAAACGGATGATGCCATCAAACTAATCGTGTGTTCCCTTGCGCGAAAGATAGAAGAAAGTAAGTTGGCGTTACAATTACTAACGGAGTTATCAGACAACGATTTGGCACGTAACATGATTGGGGACAGTCAAGGGAGCATACTTCTTCTTGTAACCATATCAGGCGGTGATGATCTTCAAGCGGCAAACGATGCAAAACGACTTTTGGATAATCTTTCTTTTCTTAATCAGAATATCGTGCAGATGGCCAAGGCTAATTATTTCGGACCTTTGCTTCATCTTCTTGCTTCAGGTAAATAACCGTCAATTATCAAACTTAAACAGACTATCGGGTCAGGTTTGACTTTTGAGGTCAAACTTTAAAGCTACTTTTGCAATTAAAATGTACATGTAACCATTTAGGTTGAATCAATGCAGGGTCAGAAAGTGTTCAACGGTTGATGGTTGAAACATTATCAGAACTCGAGATGACGGATCATGGAAAACTTATGGTTTGTGAGAACGGTACAGTTGAGTTACTCGTTACTATGCTCTCTCACGACGATATAGATATGAGAAAAGCCGCCATTTTAGCCCTCGAGAAACTCTCGGGTGTGCCACAAAACGGATTAAAAATAATTAAACAAAATGCAACCGAGATCTTGTTGGGAATACTCTTTCGTGAGAGCTTGTCAATCCCGAGCCTCGTTGAAAAGATTGTAGCCACAGTTATGAATCTAGCATTATCATTAACTTCCCAAGATGCTGATCACCCGGAGATTCTATTTTTGGAAACTGAAGAAGAGGTTTATAAATTGTTTTCTTTAATCTCGTTGCACGGTCCAAATGTTCAACAATATGTTCTCAGAACATTTCTTGCAGTTTGTCAGTCTTCTTCGGGTTTGAACATCAGGAAAATTTTACGGAAGGTGCGTTTTTTTATAAATTAACTCTGATTTCAACCCGCGTATTTAACTATTTAGTATTTATACACATGTTGATTCCGCATGTTTTATCTCTAGCTGGTTAGATAGTTAAAAAATAAATAATGAATTAGAGAAAAAGGAAATGGGTCAAATGAGTTGTAAAATGGAAATCACCTAAAGTTTGTTTTGAAGGATTAATGTCATGTATACCCTTCTTATAGCTTAATTACATATTTACCCTCCAAACTTCGTAATATCATATTTACTCTCTCAAAGCTCTCATATTCTTATATTTACTCGTTCCACTATATATTAACTCATAGTTATTAAAGGCGCTAGGCGCATAGGCCTCGCTTGGGGCCTAGGCGCAAGGCGCAAGAAAAAGCGAGGGCCTGAGAAAAGAAAAGCTCACGATGAAAAAAAAATGAAAAATATGTATGTATTAGAAAAATAATAATATTCTTCAAATAAAATAAACAAAAGTTATTATATAACATTTGATATCCTATATTTTGTACCAAAAGTTCTAAAATATATAGTGTACTGGTTTAGAAAAGTAGTTTGCCTTAGATAAAAGTAGAAACCTAGCTAGAATTTTTCCGGAAAATATCGGAAATCTAGGAATCTCGTTGAAATATGCGCCCGAACCATCACCTGGAGAATTAAAGCGCAATTGCCTCGACTCGCCTGGAAAATGGGCCTAGGCGCAAGAGGCGATGGCTTTTAACAGCTATGAAATTAACCATAAGTTAAGTATAACACGTTTTCACTGATTAAACATATAGGAACACATTTTCTGTAGATTGTCTCGGCGCATAATGAATGCTCTCTTAATTTATTTGGGTAAATATAATAGTTTTAGTATTTTGAAGTGGTGGGATATTAATAATGAATCGTGGAGGGGTAAATAAAGAAATTTTGATATGAATTTGTTGCTATTTTTATGCATATAACCTTCTAAATCGTTTTTAAACTAAGATTGTTACTCATATATTATAGTTCTTGTAATAATATAACAATTTAGGTACTCATACATGTTCACTTTCAACAGATTTGTTCTGTACAAGTACTGGTCCAATTATGTGAACACGAAAACCAAACTGTTCGATCAAATTCTGTGAAACTATTCTGTATCTTAACCAAAGATGGAGACGATGAAGCTTTCATGGAACATGTGGGGCCCAAATGTGTCGATACTTTGCTTAAAATCATAAACGCTTCTGATAACACTGAAGAAGGTGTTGCTGCAATGGAGATCATCTCTAACCTTCCCAGAAACCCGAAAATGACCCAATGGATTCTTGAAGCCGGGGCACTTGGCGTGATCATTTCCATTCTCTCTGATCACTTTCACAAACCCGGCATCATAATCGAAAGCGCTTCTGGTGCTCTGTGTCGGTTCACCATTTCGTCTGATCAAGAACTGCAAAAAAAGGTGGCAGAAACCGGGATTATTACAGTGCTCGTAAACATGTTAGACTCGGGAACTGCTTCGACTAAAAAATATATAGCAGTTTCACTCAGGCAGTTTTCTGAGAGCTCCAACGGTTTAAGCAGGCCCGTTGAGCGAAAACTAAACCTTTTTGCTTGTTGTATAGGGTCACCCGATACGGGTTGTGCAGTCCACACGGGGATATGCACAACCGAGTCGTCGTTTTGCCTTCTTGAAGCTAATGCGATAAAGCCGCTTGTGAAAGTTCTTGATGAACCGGATTTTGGAGCCTGTGAGGCTTCGTTGGATGCTTTGTTGACTTTAGTCAACGGGGAGCAACTGCTGAAGGGTAGTAAGGTGTTGGAAGGTGGTGGTGCGATTGCTAAAATGGTGAAACTGTTGAGTTCGCCGAGTGTGAGGTTGCAGGAGAAAACGTTGGTGGCGTTGGAGAGAATATTCCGGTCGCCGGAGTATAAACAGAAGTATAAAGCGTCGGCACAGATGCCGTTAGTTGAGATTACACAGAGAGGAAGTAGTGGTATGAAATCTGTTGCTGCTAAGATTTTGGCTCATTTGAATGTGCTTCATGAACAGTCATCTTTTTTCTGATTTTTTTTCTTACTCATTTGTTGTATAAATAAAATATTATTCATTGTATTCAAGAGTCAGTTGTGAACTAGTCTATTAATAAATAAAATTTTTAAGTGTGAACATGTTTACAAGCCATGCTCGATCCGGGCCAGGGTTGGCTCGGGATTGAATATTTGAGCCAGCTCAGCTCCGCTCCGCTCAAAATACTCAAAAAAAAAAAAAAAAAAAAAAAAAAAAAACTCAAATATATAAAACAGCTCATATTCATTCAACCAGATTAATGAGTTGAGTTTTTTAAATATCCAGAGATAAATGATTAAAAATTAAAATCCTGTACTTCAATATGAAACCATTAATAAAAGTTCACTTAAACAAGTTCTATATCCAATCATCAACACTAAAAAAACCTAAGTGGAAAAACATAAAGAAACAAGACATTCATCTAACTAACTGAAGACCGGACAACCGGCGACGACAACGCCTGGAGCGGTTGGACAAGCAGCCAGCGGGCAACCTTCACCGCTATTCCCCCACCAGTCAAGCGATACCCCCGGATTTTGCAGCCCAAGGAACAAAAACACACTCATGAAAGCCGTTCCAGCATCAAGACCACCCGCAAGAATATAGTTATATCGTTGCCACGCCTCGGGGTAAAACTTGAAAACAACGTAACCCGAAAGAAACGCCAAAAAGAGCCAGCTCGTGTAGTTGACAGCAGAAGCAGGCGGCATCATTGCGGTGGCACCCAACAACACCGGTAAGTGTATCTTTCGGATCCAAGTTTTTGTTGGGAAACACTTGTGAGCTATCCAGACCAAAAACGGCAAAATCGCTCCGACCAAGAAGAAATAGTTGATCGATGAGTAGACCCCTAGGTTACCAAAGATTCTTTGTGGGCCCACTAGACCCCATATGACCGAAGCGTCGTAAAACACATGGTCCATTGGACACTTCCATTGACTGTCTTTTGGGAGCAGCGCGGTGTTGCAGAGGTTCGGGATGCTTGCCATTAGCATCCATGCGGTTACTTGGTATACGATGACCGATATGATCGTTCCAACAACCTACAAAACAGGGGGGGGGGGGGGTGTTAGTGTTGTTACATTTATATTACTTACATATATTTATATAATAGAGAAATATATATTTAAGCTTACTTGAGCCATGAACATTGCTCTAGGTGGGATCTTCATGTAATGTCCGAGTTTGAAGTCTTGTATAAAGGTCAACGCTTGAACCATGCTGATATAACCGTATACTTTAAAGCACATGTTCGCAACGGGGTATCCAGGATACAAGTAACCCATCATATACTCGGTGATGATGTTCAGGCCCGGTGCCTAGTAACAACAGAATGCAAAAATCGTTAAAAATTCGATAATGAAAGATTCGTTGCGAAATTTGAAACTGTGTATTAGTTTACCTGATTTGTGGTGGCAGCAATTATACCAATGGGAAGTGTAAAGGCTATAGCAACACCACAAGCCAACAACACACCCCACCATGGCAACTGAAGAGTATCAGAATAATGTATACATGCGAATAAAATAAGCGCGACATTCAGCACGAGAATAACAAGAAACCACCACATTGGCACTTGCTTATAGGCCCGCATAAGCCTCGTGTGTACGTCAACTTTCTTAGTATCAGGACCCCCGAATGCACCTTTCGTCTTATCCAGTATTTCCCTGATCAAAGAACAAAAAATGTTGTCTTTCGTTAAACGCGTGTTAAAAAAAAATAATAAATTGGAAAAAAAAAAAACGTTATCTTTTTTTAAACGCGATAAAACCCATGTTAAAAAATCATAGTAAAAGGAAAAAATAAACATTATCTATTGTTAAATGCGATAAGATAAGAGCACGTACCGTCCATGGAAGAGCAAGACATGAACAACGGTTGCAGACAGTGTAGCAAAACCAAGACCATACGTCATGGCGAAAAAAGTACTCATGTACAAATGTCCTTGTTTCTCATAAGCAATCTTATCAAGCTGAAAATTGGAGTTAATAACCGCGGTCGTGTTATAACTAGAACCGTCAGCCTTGAACAGTTCCATCGAGTATAACGGGAAGTTCTTAGCTCTATACAAATTATGCCAGTAAGTCAAAGGTGTCATCACAAACATCACTAAAGCGAACCCGACAGCCACATTCACAGTGGCGAACCATGGGCTAGCCAGGGGACTGCCCAGGTAGGATGCGATGGTGGACCAGTCCAACCCGAATGAGCCCAGTCCAAGCCCGTTTTGGCCCGACCCGAGTTGGCTAACGAGAACAGACTTGCGGTTGATCCAGCATACCCATGAAACTGTTGTTAATATTTGGAATAAATATCCTGGAAAAAGATAATAAGCAAAGCTGCAGATCATGACAATAACGAAAAACTGTGTTCTAGTGGTGCCACCCTTTGGTCTCTTCTCATTCTCGTGCAAAGACCTGTGATAAATAACACATAAATGAAGAATTTTTTCAAAATTTTTGTGTTGACTTTTGTTATGAATGGTGTTGACTTTTGGGCATGATACTTCATAGTTGATACACAAACCTAACAAGAAAAAAGGGGCTCTAACTCGATATCGTATTAAATTTAAGCAAAAATCGGGTTAAATCAAAGAGTAAAATGCACGGATAATCCCTGTGGTTTGGTGAAATTTCACCTTTAGTCCCCAACTTTTCAAAATTACACTCTTAGTCCCTGTGGTTTGACAAGTTGTCACTTGGATAGTCCCCAAAGCGGATGGAGGATAGTTTTCTGGTTAAGTGGGTGTGAAATGACAAGGACTATCTGAGTAACAACTTGTCAAACCAAAGGGACTATCCGAGTAACAACTTGTCAAACTACAGGGACTATCCAAGTAACCTTCATCTGCTTTAGGGACTATCCGAGTAACAACTTGTCAAACCACAGGGACTAAGAGTGTAATTCTAAAAAGTTGGGGACTAAATGTGAAATTTCACCAAACCACAGGGACTATCCCTGCATTTTACTCTAAATCAAAATTAAACCCCTGTTTGAGTCAAGGTGGTCGACGTGAAACTAACGCGTTTATCTAAAATTTATGGGTTTGGGTTCGGTTTTCAGATCCTCTAAACTGTAAGATTGATATTAAGTTATTTTATGGATTTGAGGTCGGGTTCGCAAAATATAACATTAAAAGATTATATTATTTTTAAGAAATGGAATAGTAATTTTTGATGTAAAATTTCAATTAGCAAAATCACTTTTAACATAGGATGCATGTGATATATATGGTATTTATTATGTATTGAACTAAAACATGAATTCATTAAAAACTATAGCTTTTGTATATTTGATTTCTAAAGATGGATTCTGTGACCAATATTTGTTCGCTGAATTTGAAATAAAAAAAAACATGTATTTTGAATAAAAGATAAATATTGTACATATAATTTGAATTCGGTGTGGTTTGAATTGATTCCAAAATTTGAAAATCAAATCTATATAATAATTTGAATTTCAAGCCTAATCCAGGCAATTATTTTATACTCGTGCATATGGAAAGGAAAGAACGATGCGGTTTTGATGCGGTTTTTAACCAGAATAAATTTAGTCCACAAAATATTCTCGGGGAGATAAAATCGAGAGGTTACGCTTGGGTTAAAAATAAATGGGTTAAAAATAAATCATCCTGTAATTATATTAATTGGGCGGATTGGTGTAAATACCCATTTGCCTGTTTGGATGGGGGTGGTGTTGTTTGTTTGGCCTTTTGGGTCGGATGTGTGTTTTAATGAAGTTTATTAAAAAAAAAAAAAAACTTATTTAATTAGAGTCAAATAAGTGCATACCTGAATAAGGAGACCTGGATCAAGTTTGTCGGCCACCACATCTCCCCGGGCTCCACCAAAAACCGCCGGAAAAGTCCAGCCCACCCGAACCCCAAAACCTGCAACGTCCAATATATATTATTATTAAGTTTAATAAACCAAATAATTCTCTTAATAAAATAAATAATAATAATAATAATTACCTGAGTGGTAAGCATAACAATAAAGGCAGGAAGAAACGCCAACTCCTTCTTATAAAACAACTTAACCGCACTCAAAATATGCGTAGCATAAACACTTCCAGCGCCAGAATTGGCAAAAATAGTGATCAAAACATGCTCCTTCATATTAAAGGGACCGGGGTTCATCGTAAACTCGCACCACTTCCCTTTAAAAAACACCCGCTTAGTAATGGTTCGAGCCATCAAGTGACCAAGGGGCACCGTAGCCACCTGCGCCGCAATTGAGCTGATGGACAAGGGTTCAGTCCTGTACCAATAAAACTGGTTCACAAACGACAAAACCACACATGTGGTTATACCCAACACCCACATTCTGAATGTGAGTACTGGGACCGTTGGATCATCGGTTTTCGGAACGGTTAGATCGACTTCTTTCACCGGACATTCGTCGGCTGCGTCGTGATCCTGATCAGAGGTTTTTTCAGCCATGTTGAGAATAATAATAAATAAAAGGCTTCTTTCTTTCTACTTTGTGTTTTTATTTATAGGGGAAGAAAAAGATAGATACGGTTTGAGGTAGAATCGTAACGACTGTTTGGATAGATACAGATACCAATCGGAATTAGAGTTTGATAAGGATAATAATACTTTGAATAAAATAAAATAAAATAAAAAGTTACACGTTTGGTCCCTAGACTATCTATAGACCTACCAGTTGGAATTGTTTTGCGTTTTTGATTTAGTTGACTATTTTTGGTTGTTTTGGAATTTTGTTGATTTATTTCCTTAAATGAAGTTTTCACTATTTTTTTGACAGCTTGCAAGGATCTTTTAATTTTATTCTAATTTGGTCACTTGATTTATTTAATAGTCAGTGAACCAAATCCCAACGTTTTTTTTTTTTTAATTGTGTTTTGGCTTTTTACAAAAAAAAGAAAGACGTATGTAATTGTGTTTTGTAACTTTGTATAGTGATCACCTATCAAATTGTGATTGTGAACAATGTGATACATAATTTAAGTACAAAAAATAACTATAAAACTCATGAGCAAAATAGCATAAATTGTCCTAAAGTGTATTTTCATGGAATCATACCTTTTTCTAGAACTATCAATAGCTTTAGATTTAAAGACTAAAATAAACACATGGTATTTAAAAAAAGAAATTAAGTGAAAATTATTATCTATAGATTGTAATTTACTATGATGATAAGTTTGATATTGTAAATATTTCAGGAAGGGTCGATGGGTATGACTTTCTAAACCAATCCATAGCTTAGATTAAACACTATTATTATTAAAATTAAAATCATACTCACAAACGTCAAAACAAACACTCGTTCACATTTATGTGCTAGAACTGCAAGTTGAGGATAGTCCAAGGAAGATTTATTAAATATAATTATTGGGAAGGTCGTAAAGTGATCAAGTAGGCATGTGGGTCTTACTTAAAGATTCCTAGTCAACCAAATATTTATTATCACAAACATCTTCCTGTTGAAATTGTGGTCTTATACAAATAATTATTAAAACTAGGCACGTTGATGGGTTATGGGTAGTGGTGGTAAAGTGGACAAGTTAGATGTGTTTGGGTAATGGGTCAAGATGGATTTGGTTTAGGATTGGTATTTTAAAAAAATGGTTGGATGTGTAATAGATTAAGATGGGTTTGGGTTATGATGGGTTTAGGTTAATATAAGTTTGGGTAAAGATGAGATGAAAAAATAATTAAAAAACATAAAATAAAAAATACAAAAAAAATGAATAAAAATATAAAATTTCTAAAAAAAATCAAAAATATCAAAAAAATTCAAAAAAAAAAAAAAAAAATTCTAAAAAAATCCTAAAAAATAAAACAAATAAAAAAATTGTAAAAAATCTAAAAATTCTAAAAAGTTAAAAATCCTAAAAAATAAAAAAAAATCTAGAAAATAAAAAAAATCTAAAAAATCAAAAAAAATCTAAGAGTTCAAAAAAAACAAAAAAATTCTAAAAACATATAAAATTCAAAAAAAAATCCTAAAAAATAAAACAAATAAAAAAATGTAAAAAATTCAGAAAATTCTAAAAAGTCAAAAAAATTATAAAAAACTATAAAAAATAAAAAAAATCTAAAAAATTCTAAAAAAATAAAAAAATTATAAAAAATCATAAAAATTCTAAAAAATAAAAAAAACTCTAAAAAACCAAAAAAAATTCTAAAAATCCTATAATTTTTTTTAGAATTATTTGGATTTTTTAGAATTTTTTGATTTTTTAGAAATTTTTTTATTTTTAAAAATTTTTGGATTTTTTTATTGTTTTTGGATTTTTTTTGAATTTTTTGGACTTTTTTATTATTTTTTTGATTTTTTAGAATTTTTATGATTTTTTAGAATTTTTATGATTTTTTAGAATTTTTATGATTTTTTAGAATTCTTTTTATTTTTTAGAATTTTTCTGATTTTTTAGAATTTTTTGGATTTTTTTAGAATTTTTGTGATTTTTTTGAATTTTTTATATTTTTTATATTTTTTTTTATTTTTTAGAATTTTTCTGATTTTTTACAATTTTTTTTTTGATTTTTAAGAATTTTTTGATTTTTTATTATTTTTATTATTTTTAAACGAAGAACGACGGGGGAGTATTACGGCGACGATTGGTGAAGTTGAAGTTGTGAATAGATATCTACGAGTAGTAATTAGTTTAGTAATTTTATCTCATGCCATCCTAACCCATCTGGGTTTTATCTCATACCCATCCTAGACTACTCTTTTTTTTATCCACCACTTCATAACTCATCCTAACATAGTGACTAATTTTGTTTGGTTCATCTTAAAATCCATCTTAAAATTTAAAATACCAATATCAACCCAAAATGGAATGAATAAGCTTGTTTAACCCTAAACCCATAAATTTTCTTGTCAAAAACATTAACTATAACACGCATACTTAAAACCCGGTAATTCAAATACGATATGTTTAAATCATTTATCTAAACATGTCATGTAGGTTGATGGATGATAATCTAGTTGTATACTTGTTAATCAAGTGGGGGGTTGTAATTAATTGGTTAAACAGCTTAGCTGCACAATGGATGTAATTAAACATGCTAAACAAATCAACTAGAACATAACTCATTTAACAAGTCAATCTGAACACGACCTACTTGTCAATTGGGTTTGATATGACAATCCAAAACTTAATAATTTTTTTTTTCAGTTTTCCTGTGTTCGGTGGTGTCTAAATTTTACACATTGTATATTCTCACTATAATACACTATTTTAGAAGTCGTGAATAAATACACTATTTTAGAACATAGAGAGACAGATTTAAAACGGATAATAACTATTTTTTTTTAGTTCACGAAGCCAAAAGCTAAAACCTTTCAAGAACACACTCTATTATGATAGTTTTGTTAAAGTTATTTTGTTATTAATAATCTTTAAACGATTATAAACAAAAACTTTTATTAAAGTTTTTGAAATCCAAAAAATGCGATATGGTATCTTTTATAGAAAAACGGGTTCTATGTATGAACAAAGACTTTGATACTTTATGATTCTGTATAGAACTAGTAATAAGACTCGCACGCGTTGCGGCACGAGTACTTCGCAAATATTGAACAGATTAGTCCAAGCGTTATGTGATGTGTTAATCATATGAAAACGCACATTCTGACGTATCCGATTAAACTCAATGTATCCTATAGTTACATTGCGATTGGATCAAAACGTAACGTAAATCGAATTTATATCGTACAATCATAACGTATTATATGCGACCCGACTAACTCGAATTTATATCGTCAAGCCAAAAACTCTTGAGGGGGTCAAAGTGGCATTTACAAAGTTTATAAAAAGGTAAGTGGTTAAAAATTGCATTTCCTAAACTTAAGGGCTAAGAAAAGGTAAAGATAAAATTTGATAAAGTTTTGGTATAAGAAGAAAACTATAACAAAGTTAGGGATGAAAAGAAAACTACCACAAAGTAGGGGTGTTAAAAGCAAACTATTTATAAAACTGAGTAGTAACTTAGAGATTAAACTTGTCATTTTATGAAACTTTGAAGGTACCAAACTTAAGGGGCTAAAATTGCAATATCGTGAAAGTATGGGGGAGGGGAGGCAAAACCGGTGAGGTTTCCACCGACTTTGTCTTTTAAGAGTATATAGAATTTCTATTTCCTTTCGAATGATATCCATCAAACTTTCCCCCCAACAACCCAATTAAATACCTCTACTTGTCTTAACTATTAATAATCATCCGTAAAGAAAACAATGTTTCTTATATTTTCACACTAGTAGGATGCCTGCATAATGCGACGGGAGCGACACATCGCATTGTTATACTCGTTTTTGGTAGTTTTCTTATTCATATTATATTTGTAGTAGCATTATATTGATAGATATACATCAAAAGCGAAGTAGTTAGGTAATCCATTTCATTGTGATGTGCATGGTTCAGTCGGGTCGGTTATTATCCTCAACTGAGGTTGGAACCAAAGTCATATGTTAGTGTACTAGCTTAGAACCCCGTGTATTACACGGGTTGAATAAATATAATTTCTATACTAAGTAATAAAAGTGTTATACCTTTATAAAACTTTTTTGTTTTGCACGAGATGAATAAAATCATTGATTATACAAGCCTAATAAAATATAATTTCATATGTTAACACATTAAATTTTTTTACTTTGCTGTATTATTTGCTTATTGTAACAATTTACTTTGTTTTTTTTCATTTATTATTAGGTTAAAAACACGTGTATTATATGGAGTTGAATCCCATTTTTGTGATAAATTCAAATTATGAAATACAACGATTTTAGTTAGTTTTATGTCTCTATTTACTTTTTATAACATTTCACTTTTTATTTATTTATTATTAGTTTAAAAGCACGTGTATTACACAGGCTTAAATTCCTTTTTTGTGATAAATTCAAATTATGAGATACAAATGATTTTAGTTAATTTTATGCATATATCATACAGAAACCTTTGATTCCTAATTTATCGTAATTTCAATCACCAAAGTATACATATCTACTCACACGAGATATAATTTTATTTTATTATGATAATATAGAAAAATATTTTTATTCTTATCTAAATTCACACGGATATAATTTTATGATTATATAGAACAAATATTTTTTTTACCCTTGTCTAAATTAGTTTTAATTAACTTATTGTTTATAATTGTTATTATTATTTAATTTAATATGAGAGAGAAATAGGAAAATAAGATGAGAAGTCACCATAGAGTGACAAGTGTCAAAAATGATTTTCATTTATTAGTATAGGAAGAATAGAAAGATAGGAAGATTTTATTAACCAATCGATTTTCGGTTAATCACTTCGGTTTATTTGGTTAGATTGACGATTTTCAGTTTGGTTCATTTAATTTCAGTTAATAGCAATATGAAATGAAAGTATAAATATATGAATGGAGATATACAATATGAAATATATAAACTGAGGTATAAAAGCTATAAATATATGAAAATATGAATGATTTGATTCAATTCAACTAACTTTGGTTAACAGAGAGTACAAAAGAATCGATAACTGGTTTTTTGTTAATTCGGTTTTCAGTTAATTCAGTTTTTTGTTGATTTCGGTTCGGTTTCATCTATTTTCGCTTTGGTTTAGGTTAACGATTTAGTTATTTCTCACTGATAACCGGTTTTGGTTAATAACCGATAGGTGCACGCGCGTGCAGCGGGAAACACAAACATTGTCATGGTGTGCATTTTTCGGTTGGTTAGATTATTATCCTTTACCGAATCGAGGTCATCGATTAGTCTATTTTATTAACCTATCCGTTTTTTTGTTAATCGGGTTGGCTTATTCAGTTATAGTTTGACGGTTTTTTGATTTATTTAATTTCGGTTAATAGCCAAAATCAAACTAGGGCTAAAACTTTTAATTAGAAATACATGAAATTTAGGTATAACTACATGAAATGAATGTATAAGTCGTACATGAAATGGAGGTATAAATACATAAAATGGGGGTATAAATATAAAATACATGAACTGAAGGTATAAAAGCTAGAAATATATGAAAATATGAATTGTTCGATTCAATTAATTCTGGTTAAACGAGGGCACAAAAAAATCGATAACCGCTTTTGGTTAATTCGGGTTTCGGTTAATTCGGGTTTCGGTTAATCAATTTTTAGTTCACTCAATTTTTGGTTGATTTTGGTTCGTTTTTTGTTAAAGATTCAGTTATTACTCACCCTTAGACACTGTTAACCACGTAACATATCAATTTTTCTAATTAAAAAGACTATAGCAATACTATACTCAAATTAAAGAGAAAAAAATACTCGTTTAGCTTAGCCACCTGTCACACCCCGACCACGTGGAACAACCGAACGTGGCGGAAACGTCGGGGAGTGTTGTAACAGAATTAATTGTTTCACCACCATGGCATACAAAGTTATATTTTATTTACCAACAAGAGTGTTACATTGTCTCAAAAACAGGAAATAAAGAGTTCAGAACATAATTAAACTAGTTCTATCTTCATTTTAAGTCTCTAAGGCACAGGTCCGCCCTAGTGTCATGATCATCGTCCTACGCAAAAGCTCCTGAAAACACATGTGAAAATAGGTACGTCAGCATAAAAATACCTGTGAGATACATAGGTGTTGTGAAGATAGGATTCATGACTCAAGATTTAAGAACTGTTTAATAACAGTCAGTCATGAACCTTGTAAATTGTTTTGATTTGTAAATCATTTAAAAGTGATAAATAAACCAAATGATATATATATATATATATATATATATATATATATATATGTATAAAAGAATAATACATGGTCAAATGAATAACCAAGTAAAATGAGTTGGCAAACCAAAGCCTTGTGAAAACGGGCTACTTGTGTAAAATGTATAAGTAAAAAATGAATAATTTAAGTAACGCTATGATATGTAATATAATACAAACACTTATATATAAAAAGTACCAGCGGCGTATTTACCATGTTTGTATTATACTAGTCACATCTCGTTACTTAAGTCACTCAAACCAACCAACAATGTATAATGTCTATGTTTAAACCAATTGTCAAAAGTCCTTTGTATAAACCTTGGCAAATGTTAAAAAGTCCAAATGTAGTCAAGTAATGTGTAACAAATGTTATGTATTGTAAATGAAGTATTGTCTCATAACCAAATGTAGAAAATGTACAAAACAGAGTATTTTGAATATATCAAAAAGTTATGTTTTGCAAAGTAAAAGCATGTTACATTGATACATACATTTATGTGGTAAGTTAACGCATACATTCAAGCCTTGAGACAGTCGGATAACCCTAAGTCAAGGTTATCAAAGAAATGTTTTCAGATTCAGTCATTCCTTACATCCAAACAAACCCGGGATGTCAGGAATGGGATTTGTCAAGTCCTATGGTACCACTACTTACTACCGAGCGGCGTAGCTAATGTTAATAAACGTATATAAGTCCCGTTTGTGCAAACCAAATTTCATAGCAAATGTAAAACATGTTATATGAAAACAATGTACTAAGTATGCTAAGTTAACATACAAAGAAGAAAAATCGTGTAAATCATTGTGCTAGCATGCTATCAGTCAACATACATAGCGGAAATGTAAAGTAAAACAATGTACTAAGTATGCACACAATGGACATACATAGCATAGAATGTAATGAAATCATGTACTATAATGTACTAATGAACATAACAAGCATATGATATGAAAGCATGAAGAGCATGAAAGTAACAAGTAGGCACATGTGTTTCACCCCAAAACAGTTTGGAAAACGGTAAAAGAGGGGTATATGTACTCACTTGAGGTTGCTTTGAAGTCCTTGTATAACAACCAAACAATGCTAGAGATCACGGATATCAAACGACACCTAATATAGGTAACTATGTTAATATACCGGACCTAAATCGGAGGATTGGATAGGATGAGGGTTCGTAAACCAAACGAGTATGGAGACTCATGTAATATGGTTTTAACAAAGCCCACATACTAAAATGAAACCTAACCTAAGTGCTTACGACCCATTACGACCCGTTTAGGTAGCTTATGCTACCTTAACGCGTTGTTCGCGTAAAACGCGTTTGGAACGCCTAACGTCGTGACCATAAGGTATAACCTCGGAAGGTTATTCCCTATACAACTATGGTCACCCAATGCGTTTGGTCGGATCCTAATGATCGACCAAATGGGTCGGGTTCGAAAGTATAAGCGATTGTTTAGATCGCTTACCTTACGACCCTATATAAGCACTATACTAAAAGTGACGAGCTAAGCATGTTAGAATATGCTTAACTAAGTTTAGAAAACAGGTTTGGTATCAAAACAAACGGTTTTGATACCTATGAGTAGTTTGGTTACAAAATACGCAAGAATGCGCATTTTGGCTGAAACTACGACTCGTCACTGAGCCTAGATAACGTGGTAATCAGTAGGTGTAGTCACTATACACTATAACCATCGTGATCACGCTCATCTTATGAAGTTCAAACGAACTTCGTGTTGACCATAAACTGGTCAATGCAGAAAGTCAAACAAAGCTTGACTTTCGGACTCGAAAAGCGATAAAAGAACGAAAGAACACTTACGAAGGGTCCCCGAAAGCTAATATTGATCCAGGAGCTCAGGTATGAAGTAATGGCATCAACTTAGAGCTCTTTGATCAGATTTGTGGGTTTTAAACAAGAATTGGGGGGGGGGGTATTTATAGGATATGCAAGACTGTTAGGATCGTTTATCGATTTACGTGCTCGAATCTCGTCCATACAAGTGTCGCAATGTTGTGGTACCATAATGTGACCCCAACCCCAGAGATTTGCAAAGGGCATTGCCCTTTGGAGGGTGGAAAGGCTGCTAGCAGCTGGAAAAACGACCTTTGCTGATCTGAAGGGTTGTCGCGGGCCGCGTAAAGGATCACTCTGGGCTTACGCGGGCCGCCTGGGTGTCCTGATCAGTAAACAACTTTCAAAAATGACAGTTTAGGTCCCTGTTGTGGTTTAAGGCCATTTCCGACATGTTTAAGGCCTGTTAAGCCATCTTTAAGGCCCTAAAATGATGCTTAAACATTGAGGACATGAAACATGCTCAAAAATATGCCGGATGTCGGTTCGTTTGGTCGTACGATCGCGATGTTCGGTTAATTACGACGGAATGCGCATAAGCGCGAAAAACGATCCAAAATGCGAGACGAATGGATTTTTCTCATGCCAAACACTAAGGCATAATATTATGATGCTTACATAAATTTTTGGATGTCCGGATGTATTCAAAACATAAGTTATGCGCGAAAGTGCAAACATATGCACTTTTTGACACTTTTAGTCCCTGAATGATCCAAAGTTTATTTTAGCACACCGAACACCTCAAAGCGTATTTCTAAGCTATGTAAAGGATATTTATGGTGTGTTTAACTTATGGTCATGTTCCGGAATGTCTGTTACAGTTCAAATTGGCATACTTTCGCAGTTTGTCAAATTTAGTCCTGTAGGCGAATTAACTTGTTTTTGCCATACCAAAGCCTTCAAAACTTATTTCTAAGTTATGTAAAGGTTGTTTAAGGTATGTTAAGTATATGTTGATGTTCCGGAGTATTTGTCGCATTAAACTGAGTACGTTTATGCAGCAGTTTGCGTATAATTCTCCAGAAAGCGATGTAGAGTTTAAAATTGAACAAAAGTCAAAACATGAAAAATTTAAAGCATAAACAAACAAACATTGGGATCAAATAACTTTGTTTTATTGATAACTGAACTGTTCACAATCATTTCAAGCACGAATGTTACAGTCTCCCCTACTTGTGGAAATTTCGCCCCGAAATTTTATTTAGAGGAAACTCGTGGAAAAAGATGCGGATACTTCGCCTTCATTTGATCTTCACGTTCCCAAGTAAACTCGGGTCCACGTTTAGATTCCCAGCGAACCTTGACCAAAGGAATGCGCTTGCGTTTAAGCCACTTGACTTCACGTTCCATGATTTCCACCGGTTTCTCAACAAATTTCAGTGTTTTGTCAACACGAATTTCGTCAAGCGGTATGTGGAGGTTCTCATCAGCTAAACACCTCTTGAGATTCGACACGTGAAAGGTTGGATGAACATTTCCAAGTTCAGGAGGTAACTCAAGTCTGTAGGCTACCTTACCGATTCTTTCGACGATCTTGAATGGTCCAACGTATCTAGGTGCAAGTTTTCCTTTCTTCCCAAATCTGATCACACCTTTCCAAGGTGAGACCTTAAGTAATACACGATCACCGACTTGAAAATCCAAGGGCTTGCGTTTTAGGTCCGCGTAACTCTTTCGACGGCTTCTAGCTGTTTGAAGGTTATCGCGAACTTTCTTAACCTTATCTGTTGTCTCTAAGATGAGGGCAGGTCCAGTAAGCTGAGCCTAGCCGATCTCATTCCAGCAGACTGGTGAACAACATTTTCAACCATAGAGAGCCTCGAAAGGAGCCATGTTGATGCTAGAGTGATAACTGTTGTTGTAGGAGAATTCAATCAACGGAAGATGTAAATCCCAACTACCACCAAAATCGATCACACAAGCTCTAAGCATATCCTCCAGAGTCTGGATTGTTCTTTCGGATTGACCATCCGTTTGTGGATGATAAGCTGTGCTCAGATTAAGTTGGGTCCCCATAGCAGATTGCATGGTTCTCCAAAAATGAGAAGTGAAACGAGCATCTCTGTCAGAAATGATGTTCAAAGGAACACCATGTCGAGCTACAATTTCATCCACATAGATTTTAGCAAGTTTGTCAGCAGAAAAATCCTCACGGATTGGCAAGAAATGCGCCGACTTGGTAAGACGATCAACAACTACCCAAATGGCATCATGACCTTTCTTTGTGCGCGGAAGTTTGGTAATGAGATCCATAGTAATGTTTTCCCATTTCCAAACTGGGATCTCTGGTTGCTCCAATAAACCAGAAGGACGCTGATGTTCAGCCTTAACCTTAAGACAAGTAAGGCATTTTGATACATATAAGGCAATGTCTTTCTTCATACCAGGCCACCAATACTGACTACGAAGATCCTTATACAACTTATCTAAGCCAGGATGAACAGAATAACGAGACTTATGGGCTTCATCCATAAGCAAGGTGCGGAGGTTATCTTGGCTCGGGACCCACAAACGGTCCATGAAGTAATACGATCCATTGTCCTTCAGTTCCAGATCAGGTGTTATGTGATAAGGAAATTCCTTATCCATCAAACCTTGTGAAACACAAGATTGCTGAGCCTGAGAAATACGGGCTTGGATATCGGATTGAACACGAACGCAATGAAGCTTAGTACGTTCCTTGCGACTCAAAGCATCGGCTACGACGTTCGCCTTACCAGGATGGTAGCGAATTTCGCAGTCATAGTCATTTAAAAGATCCACCCAACGTCGCTGCCTCATGTTGAGTTCTTTCTGATTGAAGATATGCTGAAGACTTTTATGGTCTGTGAAAACCACACATTTTGTACCGTACAAATAGTGTCTCTAGATCTTAAGAGCGAAGACAACTGCACCCAACTCAAGATCATGAGTGGTGTAATTTTTCTCATGTATCTTCAACTGCCTCGATGCATATGCTATGACTTTGTTCCTTTGCATGAGAACACAGCCTAGACCCAATTTAGATGCATCGCAATAAACGACGAAATCCTCATTGCCCTCGGGCAATGTCAGAACAGGCGCGTCGCAAAGTTTTTGTTTCAAATTCAGAAACGCTTCCTCTTGCTTGAATCCCCAATCAAAAGGCTTGCTCTTCTGGGTTAGAGCAGTTAGAGGAACTACAATCTTTGAGAAATTTTCAATGAAACGGCGGTAATAACCCGCTAGACTAAGAAAAGAACGAACTTCAGTAGGAGTAGTAGGCGTTTCCCAATCCCTAATCGCACTGATTTTGGAGGGATCTACATGAATACCTTGTTCGTTGACAATATGTCCTAAGAATTGAACTTCTTTAAGCCAGAATTCACACTTGGAGAATTTGGCGAAAAGCTGCTCTTTCTTTAGGAGTTCCAAAGTAAAACGAAGATGTTGCTCATGATCAGCTTGCGTCTTAGAATATATCAAAATGTAATCAATGAAAACGATGATGAACATCCAAATAAGGCTTGCAGACCCTATTCATCAAGTCCTTGAAAACAGCAGGAGCATTAGTCAAACCGAATGGCATGACTGTGAACTCATAATGCCCATAACGAGTGCGGAACGCTGTCTTGGGAATATCTTCCTTCATGCACACGAAGTTGATGATATCCAGATCGCAGATCAATCTTTGAGAAATAAGAAGCACCCTGTAACTGATCAAAGAGATCATCGATGCGAAATAGGGGATATCGATTCTTGATGGTGAGCTTGTTAAGCTCACGATAATCGATACACATCCTAAAAGTTCCATCCTTCTTTTTGACAAAAAGAACGGGAGCACCCCAAGGTGAAAAGCTAGGACGGATAAAACCTTTGTTAGAGAGTTCCTGAAGCTGCTTAGACAACTCTTGCATCTCAGACGGTGCAAGACGATATGGAGCTCTGGCAATGGGATTTGCACTAGGTACGAGGTCAATTCAGAACTCGACTTGGCGTGCTGGGGGTAGACCAGGTAACTCTTCAGGAAATACTTCAGAATAATCCCGCACAACAGGAATATCTTGAATGGACTTACCTTTGCCCTTATCTGCTACAACATGTGCCAAAAATGCCACATAGTTCTTTCACAGATACTTCCGAGCTTTAAAACAAGACATGAGTTTGAGACCACCAGCAGGTTTCTCACCACGAACTTGTAGGATCTCACCTGTCGAAAGCGGCACACGAACGATCTTCTCAAAACAAACTACCTCTGTGCGATGCTTGGCTAACCAATCCATACCCACAATAACGTCGAAGCTTCCAAGTTGCATAGGCGTGAGGTCAATAGGAAAAAGATGGTTGTTAACGTTCAACTGGCAGTTGCGGAGAGCAGAATCAAGAACAATGGGTTCACCACTAGCCACTTCTACTGTCAATGGTTTACCTAGTTTCGTTCTAGACACGCGAAGCAACGGCTCAAAAGATAAAGACACAAAACTCTTATCGGCACCCGAATCGAAAAGAACAGATGCTGGCTGATTATTAATAAAGAACGTACCGTTCACCACATTATCATCTGCTTGTGCCTCTTGTGCATTCATGTTGAAGACTCGACCTCGAGCCTGAGCCTGAATCTGATTCTGGTTGGCTAGTCTTGGGCACCGGTTTCTATAGTGGGTCAGATCCCCACAATTGTAGCACGAACCAGGAGGAAAATGAGGTCGTGCAGCTTGACCTTGTTGCTGAGCAAGAGGCTGAGCAATTTGTTGGGCTTGGTTCTGAACTGCCTGATTCTGGTTAGCAGGAATGCGACAGGTGGCAGCAAGATGACCATTTCTTCCACAGTTGGTGCATTGACGACACTGAAGATGAGGTGGGTGATGGCCGTTACACCTGTTGCACAAAGGTGCATTGCCAAGATAAGGCTTCTTGGCTAGTGGTTGCGCAGGCTGATTGGGTGCAACTTGAGCCTGTGCAGTAACGGCATAGTTTTCGGAAGCCTTTCGCTTTCTAGACCCCCTTGAGGAACCAGAATCCTTTCCCTTCTTGTTTTGACCTTTCTTGTTATCTCCTTTGTCAGACGCCTGCTTCTTACCCTCGTCACCCTTTTTGTGTAGCTTTCCCTTTCGAATCTGTGACTCAGTCAGTGTCGCTGCTAACTCGATCGCCTGACGGAGTGTGGTAGGGTTACTACCGGTAATGATGTCTTGTACCGAGTCAGGGAGGCCGTCGGTGTACCTTTCGATAGCCTTGTCGAGTGGGGCAACCATTGTTGGGCAAAGCAGACTCAACTCCTCAAACCTATCAGTATATGCCCGGTGCTCGCCACTGTATTGTTTTAAGTCATCAAACTCTTTCTCCAAAGCTCGCTGTTCATGACGAGGACAGAACTCCCTCATCATAAGGGCCCTAAGTTCAGCCCACGTCTGTGCTAGAGCAACTTCTGCACCACGGTCTCTCATTACCCCGTTCCACCATGTAAGAGCCCTCTTCTAAAACACACTCGAAGAAAACTCGACCTTGCGATTGTCAGGACCATTGAAGAAGCCCAGTTGCTCCCTCCGAACCACTAAACTTGAGTGGTTTAGCCGAGTTAAAATTCTTGAAATTGCATGGAGCATTGTTGTTGTTGTTGGCTTGGTTCCATTGAGCAAAGAGATTTGGGAATTGAGCAGCCATTCGATGCGCAATAATTTCTGCCAGTTCGGCAGTCGTTATCTGGTTTTCGCGTCGAGGAGGCATTCTAAAAGAGGAAAACATGAAAGGAAACGAGTGAGATGATCGGGTGAAGAGAATGAGATGCAACAATTTCAACAAAAGCAAAGAGGGTGGTCATGCATCGCTAAGCAAACAAGCGACACTTAATATCTAGTCAAAGTAAATGGGTCAAAAATAATGTATCGCGAAGACATGTTCGCCTATAAGTGAACACTCACCCCAAGACTTCCCAGGTAAGAGTGACTGGTCCGATTATGTGGATTTGTACGAACACTCTAGCCTTAGACAGAAAACCCAGGGTATAGGCATTCACTCTTCCAGTTCACACGTGTTCACACTATTTAAAACCCGAAAACTTTGACGAGATTTTTTTTTTGAAAATTCAAAGGGGTTCAAAACCTTATAACAGAGGGTTCAAAACCTAGTAATAAATCATCCTAGAACAGATGATTAATTTTCAAAGCGGATTCGGAATCGATGTTCTCGTTGTGGTTATCACCTAAGGATAGGTGAAGTGCATGTTTTAAAATCTAAACACAAGGTAACTTGTGTTAGGGTCCTAGAAAGTTATAGTCTAGGTCAAAGCATTATTAATAACCTAATTCCCTATAACCATTGGCTCTGATACCAACTCTTCTGTCACACCCCGACCACATGGAACAACCGAACGTGGCGGAAACGTCGGGGAGTGTTGTAACATAATTAATTGTTTCACCACCATGGCATACAAAGTTATATTTTATTTACCAACAAGAGTGTTACATTGTCTCAAAAACAGGAAATAAAGAGTTCAGAACATAATTTAACTAGTTTTATCTTCATTTTAAGTCTCTAAGGCACAGGTCCGCCCTAGTGTCATGATCATCGTCCTACGCAAAAGCTCCTGAAAACACATGTGAAAATAGGTACGTCAGCATAAAAATGCCTGTGAGATACATAGGTTTTGTGAAGATAGGATTCATGACTCAAGATTTAAGAACTGTTTAATAACAGTCAGTCATGAACCTTATAAATTGTTTTGTTTTGTAAATTATTTAAAAGTGATAAATAAACCAAATGATATATATATATATATATATATATATATATATATGTATAAAAGAATAATACATGGTCAAATGAATAACCATGTAAAATGAGTTGTATAAAATAAAATGTACTGCAAACCAAAGTCTTGTGAAAACGGGGTACTTGTGTAAAATGTATAAGTCAAAAATGAATAATTTAAGTAACGCTATGATATGTAATATAATACAAACACTTATATATAAAAAGTACCAGCGGCGTATTTACCATGTTTGTATTATACTACTCACATCTCGTTACTTAAGTCACTCAAACCAACCAACAATGTATAATGTCTATGTTTAAACCAATTGTCAAAAGTCCTTTGTATAAACCTTGGCAAATGTTAAAAAGTCCAAATGTAGTCAAGTAATGTGTAACAAATGTTATGTATTGTAAATGAAGTATTGTCTCATAACCAAATGTAGAAAATGTACAAAACAGAGTATTTTGAATATATCAAAAAGTTATATTTTGCAAAGTAAAAGCATGTTACATTGATACATACATTTATGTGGTAAGTTAACGCATACATTCAAGCCTTGAGACAGTCGGATAACCCTAAGTCAAGGTTATCAAAAGAAATGTTTTCAGATTCAGTCATTCCTTACATCCAAACAAACCCGGGATGTCAGGAATGGGATTTGTCAAGTCCTATGGTACCACTACTTACTACCGAGCGGCGTAGCTAATGTTAATGAACGTATATAAGTCCCGTTTGTGCAAACCAAATGTCATAGCAAATGTAAAACATGTTATATTAAACAATGTACTAAGTATGCTAAGTTAACATACAAAGCAGAAAAATCGTGTAAATCATTGTGCTAGCATGCTATCAGTCAACATACATAGCGGAAATGTAAAGTAAAACAATGTACTAAGTATGCACACAATGGACATACATAGCATAGAATGTAATGAAATCATGTACTATAATGTACTAATGAACATAACAAGCATATGATATGAAAGCATGAAGAGCATGAAAGTAACAAGTAGGCACATGTGTTTCACCCCAAAACAGTTTGGAAAACGGTAAAAGAGGGGTATATGTACTCACTTGAGGTTGCTTTGAAGTCCTTGTATAACAACCAAACAATGCTAGAGATCACGGATATCAAACGGCACCTAATATAGGTAACTATGTTAATATACCGGACCTAAATCGGAGGATTGGATAGGATGAGGGTTCGTAAACCAAACGAGTATGGAGACTCGTGTAATATGGTTTTAACAAAGCCCATATACTAAAATGAAACCTAACCTAAGTGTTTACGACCCGTTTAGGTAGCTTATGCTACCTTAACGCGTCGTTCGCGTAAAACGCGTTTGGAACGCCTAACGTCGTGACCATAAGGTATAACCTCGGAAGGTTATTCCTTATACAACTATGGTCACCCAATGCGTTCGGTCGGATCCTAATGATCGACCAAATGGGTCGGGTTCGAAAGTATAAGCGATTGTTTAGATTGCTTACCTTACGACCCTATATAAGCACTATACTAAAAGTGACGAGCTAAGCATGTTAGAATATGCTTAACTAAGTTTAGAAAATAGGTTTGGTATCAAAACAAACGGTTTGATACATATGAGTAGTTTTGTTACAAAATACGCAAGAATGCGCATTTTGGCCGAAACTACGACTCGTCACGGAGCCTAGATAACGTGGTAATTAGTAGGTGTAGTCACTATGGACTATAACCATCGTGATCACGCTCACGTTATGAAGTTCAAACGAACTTCGTGTTGACCATAAACTGGTCAACATAGAAAGTCAAACAAAACTTGACTTTCGGACTCGAAAAGCGATAAAAGAACGAAAGAACACTTACGAAGGGTTCCCAAAAGCTAATCTTGATCCAAGAGCTCAGGTATGAAGCAATGGCATCAACTTAGAGCTCTTTGATCAGATTTGTGGGTTTTAAACTAGAATGGGGGGGGGGTATTTATAGGATATGCAAGACCGTTAGGATCGTTTATCGATTTACATCCTCGAATCTCGTCCGTACAAGTGTCGCAATGTTGTGGTACCATTATGTGACCCCAACCCTAGAGATTTGCAAAGGGCATTGCCCTTTGGAGGGTGGAAAGGCTGCTAGCAGCTGGAAAAACGACCTTTTCTGATCTGAAGGGTTGTTGCGGGCCGCATAAAGGATCACCCTGGGCTTACGCGGGCCGCCTGGGTGTCCTGATCAGTAAACAACTTTCAAAAATGACAGTTTAGGTCCCTGTTGTGGTTTAAGGCCATTTCCGACATGTTTAAGGCCTGTTAAGCCATCTTTAAGGCCCTAAAATGATGCTTAAACATTGAGGACATGAAACATGCTCAAAAATATGCCGGATGTCGGTTCGTTTGGTCGTACGATCGCGATGTTCGGTTAATTACGACGGAATGCGCATAAGCGCGAAAAACGATCCAAAATGCGAGACGAATGGATTTTTCTCATGCCAAACACTAAGGCATAATATTATGATGCTTACATAAATTTTTGGATGTCCGGATGTATTCAGAACGTAAGTTATGCGCGAAAGTGCAAACTTATGCACTTTTTGACACTTTTAGTCCCTGAATGATCCAAAAGTTTATTTTAGCACACCGAACACCTCAAAGCCTATTTCTAAGCTATGTAAAGGATATTTATGGTGTGTTTAACTTATGGTCATGTTCCGGAATGTCTGTTACAGTTCAATTGGCATACTTTCGCAGTTTGTCAAATTTAGTCCCTATAGGTGAATTAACTTGTTTTTGCCATACCAAAGCCTTCAAAACTTATTTCTAAATTATGTAAAGGTTATTTGTTAAGTATATGTTGATGTTCCGGAGTATTTGTCGCATTAAACTGAGTACGTTTACGCACCAGTTTGCGTATAATTCTCCAGAAAGCGATGTAGAGTTTAAAATTGAACAAAAGTCAAAACATGAAAAATGTAAAGCATAAACAAACAAACATTGGGATCAAATAACTTTGTTTTATTGATAACTGAACTGTTCACAATGATTTCAAGCACGAATGTTACACCAACTATCTGACACAAACAGCTTTTTACTCAAGCTCGTTTGTTAATAGATAATTTATGGGTCTTATGAGCTTTCACAGTTACTGGAAAGAAAAAAAAAGGTTGCTCATAAATTTATTTCATACTCCAAAAAGTACAAAGAAAGAGACAAAAGAAACAATTACAACAAAACAAAAAGCAAACGTTATTACATCTCTAATGTTGAAATCTCGTCATCTTTCCCAAACTAGATTCTTTACGTCGGACCTTTCTTTTAGCCATACGAACGAGCTATACACAATCACTTCCACCGTTTTAAAGAAATGACCATTATTATCTTTGAACTCTTTCTTATTCCGCAACTTCCACATATGGCACATGGTTGTGAAATAAACCATAGTTAAAGTATTCTTCCATGTTTTTGATCCTTCGTACATGTCTATAAGTCCCAACAATTCCTTGCAACTGGTTGTCTATGGCGCTGCTGGTAGTTTCATCCAACTCCACACGACCCCCATATGTTCCTCACTACTCGACATTGCACAAGAATATGGTCAAGAGATTCTGCTTCAAGGCCACATCTAGAACACATTACATCCATGTCAGCCATTCTCCTCCTCTGAAGCTCTATTTTTCGAAGGAACTCTATTCAATATTGCTCGTCAACAAAAATAGTTTACCTTCGGTGGAACACAATGATTTCACATGTTCTTTCTTCCATTTCCACTGGTCCTTATCGTTCTTGAAACTAAACTCTCTTAGTTGTTTCATTACTTCCGCCAACTGAACCCATTCTAAAGTATTTCCAGGACCACGATTCCAATCCCATGCCCACATATTATCATTTTCATGCCTTGTTACACAAGCCTCAACGGTACAGTTTTTTTTTCAATCGCATATAGCGCATCGTACTTGTCCCTTAATGACCCTTCCCCCAACCAATTGCCAACCCAAAATTTTACTCGCTTTCCATTTCCTATAGCAGCAAAAATATGGGATTCTAGAGGAATGTTTTGTCACACCCCAACCGATGGCGGAATCATCGGGGCGCGGCACTGAGCGAAACAGATTGTCCAGAAGTTTCCACAACAACTATTATATAAATTTAGTTTAAATGACACGTCCCATACCGTGTCCCAAATAAATAACAAGTTATCACAGAAAGCAACAAGACAAGTAATTCCGTTCCGACAACTCAGATTTAATTATTACAGACAAATGTTTATTGTTTCTAGACTCCCTAGCCTTGATTTCATCACCATGCACCTAAGCATCCTAGCAACTTAAGCACCTGTCACATACGTTAAAATAAAGTCAATACATATAATGTAAAGGTGAGCATACAAGTTTGATAATAGCATATAGAGTTGAATAGTTTACGCATAACCAGCACGTACACAGAGAGCAATGATGCATGTAAATTATCGACATGGACCTATCAATACCAATGACTGCGGGTTGACTGTCCGAGACAGTTCGCACTACATGATCACCACCGTAAATCATGCAAGTTGATTGTCCTTAACAACCCCCGTGTGAACGGGTGCTGAGTCCAAACTATAGTACTATGTTGCTAAGGCAGGTAGGCAGCTTTCCACGTGTAAACATAATAACAAGCATACATTTAATCATGTAATACATGCAGTCGGTTAGCGTTCAAATAGTTTGTATAGTGTGTTCGATGTGATTTTGATAAGTAACGTATGTAACACCCAAAAGTGCTAAAGCAAAAAGGGTTCGAGTATACTCACAGTGATTGATTATGGATTGAAGGGAGCGCTGAGAGTAGGGTTAGCCTGAATAGTTCGATAGTACAATAATGAGTAACGTGGAAAGTAAACAAGTGTGAATGGATCGAATAGGCTGGTCGATCGAACGGCTGGTTCGATCGGACGACCGGTTCGATCGGCTGGTATATCCGATTGGACAGTCCTGTTCGATCGGCCGGTTGGCTCGATCGGCCGGTTGGCTCGATCAGCTGGACCATTCGAGTGGATTGTTTCTTCCTCTGGTGTGTTTGTGTTTGAGGATTTGAACTTTTGAAGTTTTCGTTGCAGCATTTAAGAACACTGAAGTGTTCCTACCTTTCAAGTCGATCGATCGAGCGGTTCGCTCGATCGGCTAGCTCACTCGATCGGCTAGGAATTTCAGAAGTGGTCCTTAACTGAATGTCACTCGATCGAACAGTCTGTTCGATCGGCTGGCATTCCCTACTACGAACGAGTTGTGAAAACGATTAAGTGTTGAAGCATAGTATCTCATGATCCGAACAGTAATGTTCACCAATCGAGTGCCATGTTCGATCGAACACTACTTCGTCAATACTATACCTCATAAGATTTTGAAAGTGTGGGACCATGTGCTAGCCGATCGGCTGGCATGTCCGATCAGCTGGGCTGTTCGAACAGCCTAGCCGTTCGGCCAACATTTCTGACCTGGTCGACCTTTTTTCTAACACTTGGCTGTTTGTTTATTTGTCATTCTTTCAAGGTATCTTGACAACGTGTTGAACTAGGATAACCTTCGTTCCTACCTGTTCCCTTGGCTCGAACAGGAATCACCCAAGTCCGGCCGGTGAACGGTTCGGAATGTCGGTTTAGAGTTTAACCCGAAATCGGTGAACCTTGTTCATAGAACCCGAATCTTGAACCTTTTAACTATTTGAATGATTAGTTAGCCGGTTCAAGCTCCGTTTCCATTGATTGAAGGCATTGGGTGTAAAAGAGTTGAAAGAAAGTTGGAATTCCTCCTTTCAATCCTTCACAACTTGTGGATGTTTAGATCTTTGATGGATCTTAACTTGTTTATGTGGAAATCGGTTAGATCTAAGCTAATCATAGTGGAATGAGGCCAAAACATGATGTTCTTCAAGAACATCATGATGACATCACCCAAGAACACTTAGGTCTTGGTGATTTCACGGTTAGAATCCAAGTTTTGAAAGATAGAAAGGTGTAGAATCAAGTAATGATAAAAAACATACAAGATTTAGAGTGAAAACTTACCGGATTGAGAGAGATCTGAGAAAAGGTGAAGAAGATAGCTGGTTCGGTCAGAGCTTTCCAAAAATGGAAAGTATGACAATGACACCCCTATTTATAGGCTTCCAAAAGGGGAAAGTGGCAGCCGATCGGCTGGGAGCTCCGATCGAGTGGGCTGCTCGATCGGCTGGCAAGGTGCTAGCCGATCGGCTGGCCCGTTCGATCAGCATGCTTCCTGTTCGATCCGCCACGCACTTCGAGTATTTTGTGACGATTTTTGACGTTTCGATTTCGAATACGATAGAGTTCCTAGTCAAATTACTTTTAATCCCAACTACTATATCTAACATACAATCTTCTATAAGTCACGTTTCTATGTCGGTTTCGATTGAGTTCGATTGCTTTTCGTGTTTCGATTTGATTTTCGATTGACTTGCTTGAATACCACACCAAACATAAAGTAAACACGCACAAGTAACACATAAGGCACACACACACGTATAACAATACCACAATTTGCATAATTCGAGTCTCGAGTTCGATTGATTGTTAGATCGGTTTGATTGCTTATTAGGTTAACTTTATCGCATTGTTACCTCCTATTATTCACAGTCGTAGATCGGTTCGCATTAAAACACATTCTATTACCTCAATTCTTGCTGATTACAACACTTACTCCACATAATACAACTAAAATATAAAATCGACTATCTACAGTCAAAGAAAGTCAAAGTTGACTTGGACTTTGACTTTGACTTTGACATTCGAAAACACGGGGTGTTACAGCCTCCCCTTGTTTAGGGAATTTCGTCCCGAAATTAGGCTCGAAGGCTACACAACACCGTGATTTACCAATTTGATGCTTCAGATCTATTTATTTAAACAACTGCGGGTACTTGGCCTTCATGTCGCTTTCGAGTTCCCAAGTGAACTCCGCGCCTCGTTTGCCTTCCCATCGGACCTTCACGATCGGGATGCGAGAGCGCCTGAGCTGCTTGGTTTGGCGATCCATGATTTCGACAGGCTTTTCCACGAAGTGTAACGTTTCGTTGACATGAAGATCGTCGAGTGGTACGATTAGATCATGATCAGCAAGGCATTTTCGGAGGTTAGAGACGTGGAAAGTCGGGTGGACGTTACTGAGTTCCTCCGGTAATTCGAGTCTGTAGGCGACTTTTCCGATTCTTTCCAGAATCCTAAAAGGTCCAACATATCGAGGCGTGAGTTTCCCTTTCTTGCCGAATCGGACTACACCCTTCCAAGGTGATACCTTTAGGAGTACGTAGTCACCAACTTCAAATTCAAGGGGCTTGCGTCTTTTATCGGCGTAACTTTTCTGTCTGTTCCAAGCTTTTACCAAGTCGTCTCGAATCTGGTGGATTTTGTCAGTCGTTTCTTGTAGAATCTCGGGACCGGTTAATTGTGAGTGACCGATCTCGTGCCATACAATAGGCGATCGACATCTTCTACCATACAAAGCCTCGAAAGGTGCCATTTGAATGCTGGCATGATAGCTGTTATTGTACGAGAATTCGACCAATGGCAGGTGTTTGTTCCAACTACCACCAAAATCTATAACACACGCTCGGAGCATGTCTTCAAGAGTACGGATCGTTCTTTCAGTCTGTCCGTCGGTTTGAGGGTGGAATGCAGTACTTAGATTAAGTGACGTACCAAGGGCCGCTTGAAACGTTTCCCACAATCGCGAAGTGAACCGAGTGTCACGGTCTGAAAAAATGTCACGAGGCGTACCATGATTACGAATGATCTCTTCGGTGTAGATTTGGGCTAGTCGTTCCACCTTGTAGTCTTCTCGTATCGGCAAAAAGTGGGCTGATTGCGTTAGACGATCGACTATAACCCAAATACTGTTGTGACCTGATGGCGTGGGCGGGAGTTTTGTTATGAAATCCATAGCTATGCTCTCCCACTTCCATATAGGTATCGGCGGTTGTTCGAGTAAGCCGGAAGGTCTTTGATGTTCAGCCTTGACTCTTGCACAAGTTAAACAGCTTCCAACGTATAGAGCGATATCCCATTTCATACCCGGCCACCAGTACTTATAACGAAGATCCTGGTACATCTTGTTTGCACTGGGATGAATAGAGTATCGGGACTTGTGGGCTTCGTTCATGATAATCTTTCGCAAATCGGTCCGCTTGGGAATCCAAATTCGGTCCAGATAATAGAATATCCTATCTGATTTGCTTACTAACTAAGCTCCATCGTGATAGATCCTCTCTTTCTTCAATGTACGCTCGTTAAAGCAAGCATGTTGGGCTTCACGAATAAGGGTTTCGAGGTTGTGCTGGGCTTGGGTGCTTCGAGTACTGAGCACGTAACTCTTTCTGCTGAGCGCGTCAGCAACCACATTCGCCTTGCCTGGGTGATAACGAATCTCACAATCGTAATCATTGAGAAGTTCTACCCATCGGCGTTGACGCATATTAAGCTCTCTCTGATTAAAGATGTGTTGTAAACTCCTGTGATCAGTGTAGATCGTACACTTAGTGCCATACAGGTAATGTCGCCAAATCTTCAATGCAAAGACAACCGCGCCTAGCTCGAGGTCGTGGGTTGTATAGTTCTTCTCGTGGATCTTGAGCTGACGAGATGCGTAGGCTATAACCTTGTCTTGCTGCATGAGAACACAGTCGAGACCAAGGTTAGAAGCATCACAATAGACAATGAAGTTGTCGCTTCCGTCGGGTAGTGTAAGAATTGGTGCGTTGCACAACATATGCTTGAGGGTTTGAAAGGCAGTCTCTTGTGCGTTTCCCCACACAAAAGGCTTGTCCTTATGGGTGAGAGCGGTAAGTGGCACAACGATCTTGGAGAATCCTTCAATGAATCGTCGATAATAGCCCGCTAGTCCGAGAAAAGAACGAACTTCAGACGGGTTCTTAGGCGTAATCCAGCTTTTGACGGTTTCAATCTTCGCAGGATCGACATGGATACCCCGACTATTCACTATGTGACCCAGAAATTGAACTTCCTCCAACCAGAATTCGCACTTGGAGAATTTCGCATAGAGTTGGTTCCCCTGGAGTAACTCGAGAACCAAACGTAGATGTTGCGCGTGTTCGGCTTTTGATTTGGAATAAATCAAGACATCGTCGATGAACACGATGACGAAACGGTCAAGGTATGGCTTACACACGCGATTCATCAGATCCATGAAAACCGCGGGTGCGTTGGTTAAACCAAAGGGCATAACAACAAATTCGTAATGGCCATAACGGGTTCGAAAAGCGGTTTTAGGAATGTCTTCCTCCTGAATCCGTAGCTGATGATATCCTGAACGTAGATCGATCTTAGAGAAGCATGCTGCACCTTGTAGTTGATCAAACAAATCGTCAATTCGGGGCAAGGGGTATCGGTTCTTGATGGTTAGCTTATTCAATTCCCGATAGTCGATGCACATCCGGAACGACCCGTCCTTCTTTTTGACAAAAAGGACTGGCGCGCCCCAAGGAGAGGTGCTTGGGCGAATAAAGCCTTTTTCGAGTAATTCCTGGAGTTGATTCGAGAGTTCCCGCATTTCGGATGGTGCGAGTCGATAAGGGGCTTTGGCGACAGGGTTAGCTCCGGGAATGAGGTCGATACGAAAGTCGATATCACGACTTGGTGGTAGCCCAGGAAGATTATCAGGGAACACCTGAGGAAATTCACGAACCACTGGAACATCTCTGACTTCAACTTTCTTTTTCTTTCCCTTCTCCGCTACTACGATGTCGGCCAAGAAAGCTCGGTATTCCTTGCGGAGATACTTGCTGGCTTGAATACACGACATGAGCTTGAGACCCTTCGATGTTGTTTCACCGTATACACATAGGAGATCACCATTCGCGAGCGAGAATCGAATCATCTTTTCAAAGCACACAACTTCAGCATGGTTTTCACGAAGAAAGTCCATGCCTATTATGATGTCAAAATTTCCGAGTTGCATCGGAATAAGGTCGATTGGGAAGATGTGATTGTTGAGTTCGAGAGTACAATCACGGAGTACTGAGTTAACGGCAATAGTTCTCATTGTAGCAACTTCGACTTCGAATGACGAGGATAGATAAGAGCGCTTACGATTAAGGAGCTTCTCGAATTCAAATGACACAAAGCAGTTATCGGCTCCAGTATCAAACAAACATGATGCATAAATACCATTCACGAGGAACGTACCATTAACCACGTTGTTATCCGCCTGAGCCTGGCGGGCATTGATGTTGAAGGTTCGGGCATGGGCTGCTTGCTGCTGTTGCTGAGGCTGCTGTTGTTGCTGTTGCTGCTGGGGCTCTTGCTTGACTACCCTGTTCGGGCATCTGTTGGCAAAGTGGTTAGGGTCACCACATGCAAAGCAGACTCGAGCATTGACTGCTGGTGCTGGAGCTGCTTGTTGGCCTTGAGGGGCAGGGAGTAGAGCTTGATTGGCAGTAGCTTGAACTGGGCTTGACGGGGACCATAGCGACAATTCGTAGTGAAATGACCGTACAGGTTGCAGTGAGCGCAAAAACGACAAGCTAGACCCACTGGATGGTGATACGAACATGTCGGGCAGAGTGGGTGAGGGCCTGTGTATGCACGCTTTGCTGGCGGTGCATTGATCACTGGAGCTGAGCGCTGGTGCTGGTGCTGTTGAGCTGGTACAGATTGTAGGGGAGCAGCGGTGGTTGCGGCAGCACAGCTCTTGTTGCTGGAGCTGTTGTTGTTGTTCTTCTTCTTCCTTCTTGAAGTCTTGGAGGATTGAGCAGATGAGTCGGTGGGTGCTGCAATGGCTTGATGCAGGGACTTGGTTTGCTTATCCCAGAAACCAGACTTGACTCGTTTATCATTGATCTCAGCGGCGAGTAGGTAGGTTTCCTTGATCGTTGCTAGCTTGGGGGGCGTGAACAAAGTCGGCTACACAATCAGGTAGGGCTCGGATGTACTTCTTGATGGCTTGATCGGAGGTCTTGACTTGATCAGGACAGATAATGCTAAGCTGCTTGAAGCGAGCAGTGAGAGCAGCGTTGTCTCCATCCTTCTGCTTGATTCCCCAGAACTCGTCCTCCAGCTTTTGGCGTTCATGAGGAGGGCAGAATTCTTCGATCATAATCGCTTTCAATTCCTTCCATGATAGCCCGTAAGCTGCATCGTTTCCGCGCTTGTTTCGTTCGGCCGTCCACCAGTCTAGAGCACGGGACTGGAAGACGCCTGTTGCATTGAGTGTGCGGAGATGCTTGGGACATCCGCTCTGGCGCAGAGTGACTTTGACCGAGTCGAATCAGTGAAACATGGCTGTCGGACCATCTTCGCCAGTAAACTCTTTTGGCCCGCATGATTTGAACTGCTTGAAGCTGAAAGCAGCCTTGCTGGAATCCTTAGGGATTTCGGCTCGGGATTCTTCTGACGACTTGCTAGCGTTCTCATACACCTCACTCACAGCTTTCGCCACAGTTTTGGAGATGATGGCAGCGAGACGTCTGTCCCTCTTTTCCTGGCGGGTAAGTGGGGCTCGAGGTCGGGATCCAGACGACGACATGGTCTGCATTAGACATCGTCACGAGTCTCAACACAACGAAATCGAATCTCACCTCACATGTCTACTACTATCTAAAGCTTAGAGTCACATCGAAATACGTATCACATAAACATATAAGCACATAACCACATAACCACAGATACACATAAGCACAGAAGCACCTAGAACACAGAAGCACAGAAGCACAAGACACAGACACACGTAAATTACCTAGGCATTTAATCACTGAGGTAGTCAGAAAACAGAAACCTATCCTTCAAAGTTCGCGTGTCGTTCGAATATCGTATCGAATAGCATCGTATAGTATAGCCTAACTTAGTCGTACAGCACAGTATAGTATGATATCGTTTTAGAATTGCGATAACTGGATGTCGAATTGAGATAGAACAGCAATTGCGAGTCGTGTGTGTCGATAGCAAAATCGAATAATATCCCAAAACATAAGTGTAAAACAAGAAGGCACACATAAACACATAAAATCAACAAGTCATCAGAGTACACAGTTACGGTTCTCAGAATCGAAATACATAAAATCGAGATTGTCTGCGGCTACTAGACATCGACTACCCAAGGCAACTCGACTATTCACAGTAGACTTGTCGTCACTTTCGACTCTAGAGGTCGTGTTTCTGCCTCGATTCTTGGGCATTCCGCACGCGCTTCCTAGGTCATGCTTGTGAGTTCAGGTCGTTGGAGTCCATCGAGGCCTTGGTGAGATAAATAAAATCCAGAACAAACTGCCAAGGTCAGGGTTTCACCCCTTGGCTTAGCAATTTCTTCCTTGTTTTTAATAAAATAAAGGAGGTTATTCGTCAAAATATGGATTTCACTCCTGATTTGGCATAACCTCCTTGGTGTGTTGGTGAAAATAATGAGATGAGCATGAATAAACGAATAAAATCAGCATAAGTCAGGCAGTTTGGTCAGGAGTTTGCGGCTTTCACACCTATTCCCAACTAAATCTACTGACTTTTATTTGAAAATTCGAGTGCAGTGATAGTGGAGGATTACAGAATGAGGCACATCAACTGGGTCTGATGGTTCCTAACTATAGTCTAGGTTTCTAAGACAGCGACCCGGACTAGGTCGTGTCTGCCTAATTCCCTATAGTTATGGCTCTGATACCAATCTGTCACACCCCAACCGATGGCGGAATCATCGGGGCGCGGCACTGAGCGAAACAGATTGTCCAGAAGTTTCCACAACAACTATTATATAAATTTAGTTTAAATGACACGTCCCATACCGTGTCCCAAATAAATAACAAGTTATCACAGAAAGCAACAAGACAAGTAATTCCGTTCCGACAACTCAGATTTAATTATTACAGACAAATGTTTATTGTTTCTAGACTCCCTAGCCTTGATTTCATCACCATGCACCTAAGCATCCTAGCAACTTAAGCACCTGTCACATACGTTAAAATAAAGTCAATACATATAATGTAAAGGTGAGCATACAAGTTTGATAATAGCATATAGAGTTGAATAGTTTACGCATAACCAGCACGTACACAGAGAGCAATGATGCATGTAAATTATCGACATGGACCTATCAATACCAATGACTGCGGGTTGACTGTCCGAGACAGTTCGCACTACATGATCACCACCGTAAATCATGCAAGTTGATTGTCCTTAACAACCCCCGTGTGAACGGGTGCTGAGTCCAAACTATAGTACTATGTTGCTAAGGCAGGTAGGCAGCTTTCCACGTGTAAACATAATAACAAGCATACATTTAATCATGTAATACATGCAGTCGGTTAGCGTTCAAATAGTTTGTATAGTGTGTTCGATGTGATTTTGATAAGTAACGTATGTAACACCCAAAAGTGCTAAAGCAAAAAGGGTTCGAGTATACTCACAGTGATTGATTATGGATTGAAGGGAGCGCTGAGAGTAGGGTTAGCCTGAATAGTTCGATAGTACAATAATGAGTAACGTGGAAAGTAAACAAGTGTGAATGGATCGAATAGGCTGGTCGATCGAACGGCTGGTTCGATCGGACGACCGGTTTGATCGGCTGGTATATCCGATTGGACAGTCCTGTTCGATCGGCCGGTTGGCTCGATCGGCTGGACCATTCGAGTGGATTGTTTCTTCCTCTGGTGTGTTTGTGTTTGAGGATTTGAACTTTTGAAGTTTTCGTTGCAGCATTTAAGAACACTGAAGTGTTCCTACCTTTCAAGTCGATCGATCGAGCGGTTCGCTCGATCGGCTAGCTCACTCGATCGGCTAGGAATTTCAGAAGTGGTCCTTAACTGAATGTCACTCGATCGAACAGTCTGTTCGATCGGCTGGCATTCCCTACTACGAACGAGTTGTGAAAACGATTAAGTGTTGAAGCATAGTATCTCATGATCCGAACAGTAATGTTCACCAATCGAGTGCCATGTTCGATCGAACACTACTTCGTCAATACTATACCTCATAAGATTTTGAAAGTGTGGGACCATGTGCTAGCCGATCGGCTGGCATGTCCGATCAGCTGGGCTGTTCGAACAGCCTAGCCGTTCGGCCAGCATTTCTGACCTGGTCGACCTTTTTTCTAACACTTGGCTATTTGTTTATTTGTCATTCTTTCAAGGTATCTTGACAACGTGTTGAACTAGGATAACCTTCGTTCCTACCTGTTCCCTTGGCTCGAACAGGAATCACCCAAGTCCGGCCGGTGAACGGTTCGGAATGTCGGTTTAGAGTTTAACCCGAAATCGGTGAACCTTGTTCATAGAACCCGAATCTTGAACCTTTTAACTATTTGAATGATTAGTTAGCCGGTTCAAGCTCCGTTTCCATTGATTGAAGGCATTGGGTGTAAAAGAGTTGAAAGAAAGTTGGAATTCCTCCTTTCAATCCTTCACAACTTGTGGATGTTTAGATCTTTGATGGATCTTAACTTGTTTATGTGGAAATCGGTTAGATCTAAGCTAATCATAGTGGAATGAGGCCAAAACATGATGTTCTTCAAGAACACCATGATGACATCACCCAAGAACACTTAGGTCTTGGTGATTTCACGGTTAGAATCCAAGTTTTGAAAGATAGAAAGGTGTAGAATCAAGTAATGATAAAAAACATACAAGATTTAGAGTGAAAACTTACCGGGATTGAGAGAGATCTGAGAAAAGGTGAAGAAGATAGCTGGTTCGGTCAGAGCTTTCCAAAAATGGAAAGTATGACAATGACAGCCCTATTTATAGGCTTCCAAAAGGGGAAAGTGGCAGCCGATCGGCTGGGAGCTCCGATCGAGTGGGCTGCTCGATCGGATGGCAAGGTGCTAGCCGATCGGCTGGCCTGTTCGATCAGGATGCTTCCTGTTCGATCCGCCACGCACTTCGAGTATTTTGCGACGATTTTCGACGTTTCAATTTCGAATATGATAGAGTTCCTAGTCAAATTACTTTTAATCCCAACTACTATATCTAACATACAATCTTCTATAAGTCACGTTTCGATGTCTGTTTCGATTGAGTTCGATTGCTTTTCGAGTTTCGATTCGATTTTCGATTGATTTGCTTGAATACCACACCAAACATAAAGTAAACACGCACAAGTAACACATAAGGCACACACACACGTATAACAATACCACAATTTGCATAATTCGAGTCTCGAGTTCGATTGATTGTTAGATCGGTTTGATTGCTGATTAGGTTAACTTTATCGCATTGTTACCTCCTATTATTCACAGTCGTAGATCGGTTCGCATTAAAACACATTCGATTACCTCGATTCTTGCTGATTACAACACTTACTCCACATAATACAACTAAAATATAAAATCGACTATCTACAGTCAAAGAAAGTCAAAGTTGACTTGGACTTTGACTTTGATTTTGACATTTGAAAACACGGGGTGTTACATGTTTAGTGCAGCGAAATCTTTTCCAATGCTAGCAATATCCTTCCAAATAGCAATGAACATTTTTTTACCGACATGAACTGATGCATTCTATTACTTGTGTGAATTGATGCCACCACTCTAGCCCACATTGCCATAGGATTCTCTTATAGACCCACCGCCACCTTGCTAAAAAGGCCAAGTCGCATTATGTATGTTCCTAAAACCAACTCCTCCAAGTTTCTTTGGCGCCACCATTCTTCTCCATGACTACTATCTTATTTTGATTCTACCCCTTCTTTATCCCCATTCAAAATCTCTTCTAATTGCTTCGAGATTCTTTATAATCATCTTAGGTGCTTAGAATAAAGATAAGTAATAGTTAGGTAATGCCCCCAAGACCGCTTTCGTAGTACAACTCTTCCCACAAAAGGTAAGCATCGAGCCTTCCATGAAAATAAATTTAAACGAAAATGGTCCATGATCGGTTTCCAATGCTTCACTTGTTTCATGTTCGCCCCAATAGACATTCCAAGGTACGTAAACAGAAGTTTACCCACTTTGAAATTAATTTTATCCGCCATCCTTTCTACCTCTTCATCCCCACCCTGATTCCAAAAAGGTTAGACTTATTTAAGTTAACCTTTAAACCCAAGAATAAGTAGAAGCATCTTAGTATAAAAATAAGGTTTTGAATATTTCGTTTAGACCATATCCCCAAAAATATTACATCACCCACATAACACAAGTGCGACACCATTGGTCCATCATTTGGAAGTTTCACTCATGTAAAAGTCTCGTTTCTTATAGGTTATTGCAAAATTACATCCAAAGCTTCATGGCTAACACAAACAAGAACGGTGAAATCGGGTCCCCTTGCCAGAGTCCCTGAGTCGGAATGAATTTTGTGGATGGGGACCCATTTACCAAGACCGAGACACTCCTGTATTTTAGACATGTTCCCACCCATTTTCTCCATAACAACTGAAATTGCATTGCTTTTAAGTTTGATAGCAAGAACTTCTAATTGATTGAGTCGTACGCCTTTTCGAAATCCACTTTGATTAAAAATATTTCTTTTTTGCTATGCTTTGCCAATGATATAGTCTCACTAACAATCAGCGGCCCATCCGTTATTTATCTTCCTTCAACAAAAGCCAATTATACGGTGCAACCACATCGGGAACCACCATTTTGATGCGGTTTGCTAATTTTTTTGCACTAACTTTGGACGTAGTATTAATATGTGAAATTGGTTTAAAGTCATTTATGGAACACGTACCTTGGGAATTAGGGCAATAAACGAAGCATTACAACCCTTCCTGATGTTCGATTTTTCATGGAATTGTTTTATCATAGCTGAGAAGAAAGGTTCCAACTCCTCCCAAAAGTGTTTTATAAATTTAAAAGTTAACCCATCCGGTCCAGGTGCTCTGTCTCCCCCACACGCCCATATTGCTTCTTTTATTTCTTGCTTTGGAAACTCTTTCCACCAACTTTAAACCTTGTATCTCTGATAGTTTTTTAAAACCCCCGCTTACATTTTTCGGTTGCTCATTCACACGTTCAGTGAATCCAGCCGTGAACCGATTCCTGAATTCTCTCTTAATTATTTTCAGATCCATCACTGCCAATTCGTCCACCATAATCATATTCATATGATTCCATGTTTTTCGGAAATTTATATATTTATAAAGAGTTAATTACGTTTTTCGTCCCTGTGATTTGTCTAGAATCACTATTTCAGTCCATTAGTTTAAAACTGCAAAACAGTCCCCGTCGTTTCATTACCATAACGATTACAGTCCACCTGCATTAACCCCATCAAATTTAGCGTTAAGTTTTGGTGTATTGACTAAAATACCCCCTGTTAAAAAATATATAAAACAAACATTTTTTTTATAAATTAACCTAATAGTAAATTACATTTTTCGTCCTTTATGTTTGTATCGAATTGCAGTTGATAACCTTTAACTTCAATAATTACAGTCACAATCCTTTATTTGGAAAACTCATTACACCTTTCGTCCTTTAGCACTAACCAAGTTAAAATTTTATGTTAAGTCTAATCAGTTAAGGGTAGTTTAGTCATCTTACCAACTTAACTAAAGAAAACTAAAACCCAATTTTAAAAACCCATTTATCTCTCAACTTTTTCATTCTTTCCCATTCTTCTTTCAACATCACCACCACCCTAACCAGCATCACCACCACCAATCTTTCTTATCTCAATCTCATTTCTCTCTCTCCCCTCTATTTCTCTCTCCAACCACACTAGATCTACATGCAATCACTGATATGTTGGAATCACTATAAAGCCATAGATGTACTGCAAACCACCGTCGTCGACTCCAATCATGTGACAACCGGTAGTTTACGCCTTTAATTACACGATTAACAGATGTTTAAAGCAATAATAAATAGTGTTTAAGACTCAAATTAACTTAATTAGGCCTTTGGAGTGTCTAGGAACGTCTAACCGGCTCTAAAGTACGCGTATGACGGTCTACGGGAAATCTGGGGAATATTAAACGATAACGAACTAAAACGTACGAAATACTGAGAACGCCGAAAAATACGAATTTTATACGAATATGTTATATTTATAAATTTAATTTTGCGAATTTATCATGCTTCCGTACGTCACAAACGCAAACGTGAACGAAAAACGCGATTGCAGGAAACGCACCAGCAATGAAACGGAAGCATCAGATACGCCTATTACCTTTAAAACTGAAATTTTATGATCTATTTAGCTTCGTAATTAAATTTTAATATTCGTAGTCGGAACCAGATCGAAAAACGGATTAAAACGAGCAAACAACGCATTTTACGCGATTTTTATCGTAATCGACGAACGAACACGACAAACGACTATTGACCGTATCTTATGTGTTTTAAATACTAAAATCTTATTTTACGACGTTCCGCAAAGCTCGGGTTTGAAAACGGGATCATAGGAACATATGGGCCACTTAAGACACGGGGGTTGGGCTTGTGGGCCTTGGGCCAAAGCCCATTAGGGAAACCTAGTATTTAAATCTAGTGAAACCCTACTTCTTCATTTTGATATTGCGTACACCACGATCCCCTTTTCCCCTGCTCTCTTTCTTCTTCAAGATGAGGAACCCTAACTATCAAAAATCTTTCCTCTGCAACTAAAGACTAAACATACACACACACACATATACCTTCATCATCCTCCCTAAACACCTCTACCCCCCCTCACGGTTCCACTGTAACCCGACAACCAGAGCACCTTCAGTTGGTTCACCGGCCACACCCCATTCGTCTCCCCATAACTCCGACAACCACACAACTCTCCACCACACCAACACCTAGATCGGACCTGCAGCGGCGACACATGGCGGCAGACACCGGGGAACGGACTAAATCGAGAGAGATTGAGAGAGTGAGTGTGTAAGATGGGAGTTAGATCGAAGAGAGAGAAGAATCAGAGAGAAGGGAGGTGTCGCCCACCATACGCGGCAGCGGCCGGTGGTGATGGCGGTGGTGGTGCTTTGTCTCCGACGAGTTTCACCGATGGCTGATGGTGACAATGATGGTGGTGGTGGTGGCCGACACCACTGCCGACGATGAAGGCAGAGTTGGTGTATCGGGTTATGTTTCGTGTTCGGATCAGATCGGGGTTGTTCCGGTTTGGGTTTGTAACTTCAGGTGGTTCGGGTTCGGGTTTCGGATCAGTCACGGTTCGAGTTTGGTTTGGGAGTTTCGTTCAAGTCAGACTTTGGTTCATGGTGGTTCAAGTCAGATTTCTTGGGGTGTTTTGGTCTCGGCTCGGGTTCAGGCGACTGTGGTTCGAGTTAAGTTTTGGTTCGGTTCAGTTAAAGGCGGTCAACAGCAGATCTGTGCGGTTCGGGTTCCTAGGAACGAGTCGAATCGATCAAACTCAGTCAACAACAAGTCAACTCGGTCAAACCGACTTAATTCGGTCAGCTCATTCCACGTTTCGACATGAGAGTTTGGTAAAGTCTAGTGACGCGATGAATAATTTCGTTATTTTTATAGTTTTAATTATTTTCGTGAAAACGAGCTCGGTCCGATTCGAAATTGAGATTAGTTTACCTTTTGACATATTCGACAAAGTTTTTATATATATTGTTTACATTGATTGAGTAATTGTTGAATTTTGAAAAATAACGACAACTTGTGTTGTCGGGGGCCTCCAAAAACAGAGAAAACTCTGTCCGTTTTTCGAGAGAATCCGTAAAACAAAACGCGTTTTATTATAAGAAGAAACCTATTGAATCCGAGAAACTTTTATGAAAAACAAATACAAATGAGTAAATACTCTCGACAACACTTTACAACTTACTAAAACGACGTTAACGCGAACTCTTTTTACAAAATCAATATAATTATTTATATTGTTTCAAATGCCGATAACACACATTCGTTTTATAAAAATAAATATAATTTATATATTTATTTCATACATCAAACGACTCGTATTCTTTTATAAAATAAATATAGTTGATGTATTTATTTCAAACATCAAACAACTCGATGATTATTCGATAAAATAAATATAACTTTTTATATTTATTTTGTTTTTGGGTAAAGGGTTACCCCGGTGATTCTATTAAAACAAACCGCAAATAAGTACAAGTAGTGAGGATGAGTTCCACACTAGTTCATATACAGGACATGCCCCATATATGCAAACCAAGAAAAACAAAGTATCAATGACACCGCATAACCTAGTCTACTTTACATCAAGAAAAATAAAGTAGACAAGACAAAAACCAAAACAAAGACCCTCAACCTCCAACATCAAAGACGAAATAATCACAAGCTATCCGCCCCTTAACACGAAACAAAAACTGTCTATCCATTATAGAATTTTGTTGATGATGTGCTTGCCCCTGCCCTTGAAGATGAAGAACGAGTACCCAAAGTCATAAAATCGTTAGTTTCATTGTAGACTTCAACTACCTCCTCCTCATCGGAATCCTGCTCGCCACTAGCCTGCGTAGCCTTCTTCTCCACTCGACTCATAGTGGTACCTCCCTGATTACCATCATCATCCTTAAGGACATCAAATGGGTTAGACGTTGAAACCTGGTTCTAACTCCTTAAGGACTGTTTTGGTTTAGGTTTGATAATTGGTCTGTAAACTAATTTAGGTTTCTGATTTTTCACCCACAACCTGAAAATCATCACTCTTCTTTCCAGATTCCCCATTCGAAACAACCTGAGGGTTTTTTGGGCACGAAAAATCTTCATGACCAAACACACAACAAGAAGTACACCTTAAAGGCTCCCAATCATATTCAATTTTTACCTCCACCTTAGAATAACCATTACCATCTAAGGATAGAATTGCAACAGTAACACACCTCTTTAAATCAGCCCCGCCTGAACTTCAATAAGCGCTCTAGCATAACTACTTCTACCCCAAGACTCAGCACACATCGTGGCAGTATACGAATCCAACATCTTAGGCACCCCTATTTTAGAGGCAACCAAACTAAGACCATCCTCAGTATATGCTGTTAACGACACATCTTGCATCTTTACCCACACTGGAATAACTTTAATATCCTCTTTCTCCAGTTTGATAGAGGCCTACCACTCCTTCAAAATAATCGGAACATTTCTAATAAACCATGGCCCATCCTCTAACATTTTATCCATCCCTTCCTTAGTTTTGAACTTAAAGAAAAAGAATCCATTCGCATTCATCATCAATCTAGCCAGACCATACTTAACCAGTTGTTCTTAGCAAAATAGTCAACGACAGGAAACGCTAGCCGTTTACCCAAGAAATACCCATAGAGCGTGTTTGCATACCTGTCTGTTACTTGTTTAACCGAAGACTAGGGGTGAGCAAATTAACCACCATAACCGATAACCGAACCATAACCGACATAACCGAACCACTAATAACCGATAACCAATATAACCAATGGTTATGGTTATTAAACTTTGTATAACCGCTCAATCAGTTATGGTTATGAAGCTTTGGTTAACCGAATATAACCGAAACCGAACCGAAGTTGTGATGTTAAGTTTATATAATAGATTTGTGTTTTACAAAACCATATAGAGGGTTTTTACTAAGATAAAAGGATGTTAGTAACAAAATGATCTTGATGTAGATGTCATTTATTTTGATAAAGAACTAAGGTGTTATGGCCTTAATTGTTTTGTTTGAGAATTACCTTATTAAAAAGAACTCTAAATCGGTAGTTTAACCAAAAAGTTTAGTCTTCGTTATCTTATAAAATAGGCTCAAGCTAAGTTCAAATCGTGCACAACCCTATTTATTTCAAACCTTGCTTGGTTACGTAACCGAAATTAACCAAAACCGAACCATAACCGACTTCATAACTGATTAACCATAACCGAAGTTTGGTTATGGTTATGGTTACCAAAACTCCATAACCGAACTAGCGGTTATGGTTATGGCTAATAGTAAAAACCGACCCAAACCGACCCATGCACACCCCTACCGAAGACAATGGAATAACAACATCAGCTCCATCCACAGACTCGGGAGACTCCATCTCCCTAAAATTCACCTTCACCTTCTCCTTAGTGTTGTTAACTACATTAGCAAATGATACCGGATCCGTCAGCCCTGAAATTTTTATGTTCCCTTGACCAGCCGATGCAGCAACATGGATTTCGGAGCTTGGCACTTCCCTATCAGGAACCCTAGTAGTTGGCCGCAGGTTTTTAGTCTCAATTGGAACTGAAACCTTTGACAATTCATCAATTAAGTTAACCTTACGAGGTTCGGATTGAGCCGACTGAACTGTGCCCCGTCAAGGTAACCACGTATTACCATCTATGTCAATAACCCGGCTGGCCAAACTTTCAAAGGAGTATATGGGTCTGCCACCATCAACATGTGTCTTCTGCTCAGAAGAGAAAGGGGGTTTTCCTCGATCTTGTGGAAAAACTCTACCTGTTTTCTTCTCATCCATTAATAAGAGGTGTTTTGAATTCACAATTAAGTTTGTTGAAAACCTAATATGTTGCAGCCGTCACACCCTAATCAACGTATGCCGTCAACCCTAATACAGAATCTGGTCGACAAAACCCTAAATCAGATTGGCGGCCTCCAATAGCAATCAAATAACAATCCTCTTGATAATCCCAACCTGCCGTCTTGTAGAAACCCTAGCAGCCGTCAATACAGATTGTTGAATACACCCTCTTATCGACACTCTCTCTTTGAAAACCCAAACCAGATTATAATGAATCCAAATAACCACGGAATCCAAGTGCAAAGAAACCAAAAAAGAAGAAAAACGTAACCCTAATAACTAAAAAACGGATCAATGAAGATTATAGTGAATTGTAATGAAACCAATCCTCATAATCAGCAAGAAATCATGAATTTTAGGTGAAACAATGGTAAGGTCGTCGTTTTCTCCATTAGAGAGAGAGTAGGGTTTTTAGGATAAGTATTTTAACAGTGTTGATTTTCTTCAAAGGGTATTATATGAAAAACTTGTTAGATGTTCCTTTTTATATTTATTTCAAACACCTAAACGTCAAATACCCATATTTTGATAATTATCATACGACACGCAATATATAATACGAGTTTGTTATATATTATTTTCATATAAGTATTCGGTACATACACGTACGACTTCTCGGGACGACTAGCACAATCATATCGCTATATTTATATATTTTTATATAAATATTTATATATTTTAAATCACTCGAAAACTAAGTATTTCCACGACTTAGTAAGTTTCACCGACATTAAACGGAACTTAACAAATATAACTTAATCATTTTCGTTAGGTTAACAACTTACCGTCGAATCATTCGGTTAACGATTCGGTTGAGCTCAGTGATACGTAGTTACTTACTGCTTTTATTTAGAAACTTTTAAGATATTCCGTGATTAGGGATGTTATAGAACGCACGCTAGCAAATCACGTCTTGGACGCGACATCACGAAGTCATATTTAGCTAGCTTCGCACATGGAAATCCAAGTGAGTTCATAACCCCACCTTTTTACGGTTTTACATTTTTATAAATGTATTCGGGGTGGAAAGACATGCACATTTTGCAAAGCATACAAGGTTTCGATAAACATAAACTACATATTTCTAAACCATGCTACAAACAAGTTTTAACTCACATAAATGATTTGTGAATTTCAATAAGCTCAAATGGTTTACGAAAGGTTTATACTAAAGATAAAGGTTTTTCGAAAGAGACGTATTTTCAAAATGTGCATACAAACCTTTTGTAGTTTTCTAAACTTGGGTGATAATAAACGAACAAACGGTATGTTAAACTAAGGAATGGTACATAGATCATGTTACGAATATGGTGAAACTTAAGCACCATTAATCAACGTATACATTTAGACCGGGGAGCGAAAGGTTAAATCTAATGGGTTTCAGGCAACCTCACTCTTGGCCTACTTCTACCAAAGAGTGCTTTTATGTCTCAGTCAAGGTGACAAAAATGCCTTGGTTTGGATGCTTCATATTTGTCATGTATGTTAATGTCATAGCTACACATTAGCGATCTCAAATTCCTTGAATTTACAACTCACAATCTTTCGTTTTACACTTAAATACCATGAATTATACAAATACAATGCATAGGATTATGCATGCTTGTTGTTAATGTCAGGTGTGAACATTGATGGTCACAAAAATTTTACAAACAATAGAGTTTACAAATACAAGGTTTTACGAACATAATGCGTTACAAATACGAAGTTTCGCAACTACAAAGTTTCCATATAACATGCTAAAGAAAATGGTTTTAAATTCATTTTCTCAAACAATACTTCAAAAAACCGGTTATTCAAAAAGATTTATTTCAAATCTTTTACAAACAAACTATGAACTCGCTCAACTTTATGTTGATTTTCGCATGTTTCTTTCTCAGGTTGCATTTCAAAGTTATGGTATGGTTGGAATAGGAGAACCATGAAGATTCAAGTACTTAGTGGCCGTTTGCTTTCTAGAAGTCTTAGCATTAACTGCTTCCGCTATGCAATGAAGATACCAGTCCAATCACGCCATCTCTGATATTTCAGGGTGTGACAGATTGGTATCAGAGCAACACGTTTCAGCGAATTAGGTTTCTGTAGAGATACCTAGGCTCTAATGTTACCTTCCTCTAGGGACTTAGATTATTAGGACTTGAACACATACAAAACGCCTAAGACTCGAATATGGTCTCCAACCGTTGCCGAAAACAAAGTCAAAATTTTGTTTTTAAATATACATTAATGACGTGTTTTTCTACATGGTACACAAAAACAATTACATATAGTAAACAAAACTTTGAGAGTTTAGGAAACATGCACTTAGGACCTTCGGAAACTTATGTCGAAGTTCATGAAAGGTCACCATGTAGGAAGCACATCTATTAACTCGGATAAACGCCATTATGATGTCATCCATGCTATTTTAGTTAACCGCGCAGGTAACCTACGCAAAAACAAAGTACCGGCATGCAAAATTACACGAAACTCAAGTTATACATCAACGAAGATTGAGGTACATCACATACAACTTTCGAGGCAAGGCCATGGAGAAGACACGATTGAGCATTTTAGCGACGATGACAATCCTGTCAGCATGAGGACTACCGATCAGGATACGGTAAGTTGTCAAGTTGTCCTGCAAACGACACGAATCACGCCAAGGAGAAGATGCATGTCTCCGCATTCTGCCTATCTCTTTAGTGACAGAAACGCTATATTCGACATTCCATAGTAATGTCACCCAACAACCGGTCATCACATGAAACCCCAGGTAAAGTCCTTAAATTTCTTTTACTGAAATTCCGACTTTTGCATCTAGTGAGTAGATTTTTACGCCTCTACTCGTCTTAATGGTCATTGCATCATGATAATTTCTTTCATTATAGCGAACACTCATTTGCTTCATTTCTTGCAAAATTTATATGTTATTCATGCATCGTTTCTTACGCATGTGGTTTCACTTTGAATGATCGTTTTCATCAAAATTTCAAACATTATTTCGCTATCTCTAATTATTGCTTTGTGATTCGGATGGCCTACCTTATTGTAAGTGTTGACTCTTTGCTATCGAGTCAACGAAATTCTTGAAACTTCTTTTCTTTTCAAGATACGTACATGATTTTTCTTTGTAACCATTTCAAAAATTTCCTTGTCGATACATATATTTATTGTCGAATTGCGCCTAAATCAAGTTCAATTGTTTGAACTTATTCACTATACAAATTCAATTCAAGACACCATATGATGTATTGAGAGCATCATATTCAAATCGATTTTTAACAAGCGCTTCATTTGTTTTGAGTCTTAGAAGACCTGTTTGTTCTTCAACCCCATTAAATCGTTTGTTGATTACGACACCTTGTTGTGGTGGTTTCACTAATTTGAAGCTTGCGCTAATCTTGTCTACACATCTCATGCAAAGATTTAATTATTTATTTTTTGAATTATTCTAAATCCACTTTAATTTATCCTATTAAAGCAGTCTTAATACAATCGTGTGTTAAGATAATGGTACACATATTCGTGTTATATTCCGGTGTACCTCCTAACGGTTCCTTCCTTATCGATCAAATTTTTTGCGATATTAATTGCTTTTTCATCTTCGATCGAAAATATTATTTCTTGGTTGAAAAATCCTATGATCTTGTTTCAAACAAATTTTCAGATTCACTTCATTGCGCTTTCATTTGATTTCAAACACGGTGAACTTGTTCGGTCACCGCTATTATTGAATTTCTCGATCACTACGACACCTTGTGGCGTCGGTATAACTTGCAGCTTGTGCTGATCATAATCAAGCGTTTCATGCAAAACTATTTTATTTGGGCTTGTTGGTACTAAGTTTCATCTAGTGGATGTTATTGTTTCTAGAATTCATTTGCGTATTGTGAACATCCGATTGGAATTCTGTTGGTCGAAATTCCTCTTTTGTTGGACCCCTGTTAACTTAGTCACGCTGGTGATTGTATCACTACGCCTCGTTCACTCGACACCAGTTTCTGAAACACTTTCCTTTTAACCGTTGGGTTCTTATTGCCGTAGTATGTCTTTGAATTCACATAATTCGAATAAATCTCGATTCAATTTCATGGTTATTCACTTTGGTATTATTCGTATTTTACCTACGCATAACATAACTCTAAGGAGTTAACATAGTCTAAATTTTGTGGACGAAATTTTACTAACAGGGGGAGAATGTGACAACCGGTAATTTACGCCTTTAATTACGCGATTAACAGATGTTTAAAGCGATAATAAATAGTGTTTAAGACTCAAATTAACTTAATTAGGCCTTTGGAGTGTCTAGGAATGTCTAACCGGCTCTACAGTACGCGTATGACGGGGAAGTGCCCGACAACTGCCTGACACTTTACAACTTACTATTGAATCCGAGAAACTTTTATGAAAAACAAATACAAATGAGTAAATACTTTCGACAACACTTTACAACTTACTAAAACGACGTTAACGCGAACTCTTTTTACAAAATCAACATAATTATTTATATTGTTTCAAACGCCGATATCACGCATTCGTTTTATAAAAATAAATATAGTTTATATATTTATCTCAAACATCAAATGACACGTATTCTTTTATAAAAATAAATATAGTTGATATATTTATTTCAAACATCGAACAACTCGATGATTCTTCGATAAAATAAATATAACTTTTTATATTTATTTCAAACGCCTAAATGGCAAATACCCATATTTTGGTAATTATCATACGAGACGCAATATATAATACGAGTTTGTTATATATTATTTTCATATAAGTATTTGTTACATACACGTACGACTTCTCGGGACGACTAACACAATCATATCACTATATTTATATATTTTTATATAAATATTTATATATTTTAAATCCCTCAAAAACTAAGTATTTCCACGACTTAGTAAGTTTCACCGACATTAAACGGAACTTAACAAATATAACTTAATCATTTTCATTAGGTTAACAACTTACCGTCGAATCGTTCGGTAAACGATTCGGTAGAGCTCGGTGACACGTAGTTAGTTACCGCTTTTATTTAGAAACTTATAAGATATTCCGTGATTAGGGATATTATAGAACGCACGCTAGCAAATCATGTCTTGGACATGACGTCACGAAGTCATATTTAGCTAGCTTTGCACATGGAAATCCAGGTGAGTTCATAAACCCACCTTTTTACAGTTTTACATTTTTATAAATGTTTTCGTGGTGGAAAGAATGCACATTTTGCAAAGCATACAAGGTTTCGATAAACATAAACTACATATTTCTAAACCATGCTACAAACAAGTTTTAACTCACATAAATGATTTGTGAATTTCAATAAGCTCAAATGGTTTACAAAAGGCTTGTACTAAAGATACCGGTTTTTCAAAAGAGACGTATTTTCAAAATGTGCATAGAAACGTTTTCTAGTTTTCTAAACTTGGGTGATAATACATGAACAAACGGTATGTTAAACTAAGGAATGGTACATAGATCATGTTACGAATAGGGTGAAACTTAAGCACCGTTAATCAACGTATACATTTAGACCGGGGAGCGAAAGGTTAGATCTAATGGGTTTCAGGCAACCTCACTCTTGGCCTACTTCTACCAAAAAGTGCTTTTATGTCTTAGTCAAGGTGACAAAATGCCTAGGTTTGGATGCTTCCTATGTCGTCATGTATGTTAATGTCGTAGCTAAACATTAGCGATCTCAAATTCCTTGAATTTACAACTCAAAAACTTACGTTTTACAATCTACAAACTTACACTTACATACCATCATTTATACAAATACAATGCATAGGATTATGCATGCTTGTTGTCAATGTCAGGTGTGAACATTGACGGTTACACAAATTTTACAAACATAATGTGTTACAAATAGGAAGTTTCACGACTACAAAGTTTCCATATAACATGCCAAAGAAAATGGTTTTAAATTCATTTTCTCAAACAATACTTCAAAAACCGGTTACTCAAAAAGATCTATTTCAAATCTTTTACAAACAAACTATGAACTCGCTCAACTTTATGTTGATTTTTCGCATGTTTCTTTCTCAGGTTGCATTTCAAATTTATGGTACGGTTGGAATAGGAGAACCATGAGGATTCGAGTACTTAGTGGGCGTTCGCTTTCTAGAAGTCTTAGCATTAACTGCTTCCGCTGTGCAATGAAGATACCAGTCCAGACATGCTGTCTCTGATATTTCGGGGTGTGACAGATTGTCCTCGTTACATGAAGCCAACAACACTAATTAGAGGGAGAGCCTTAAACTGGATCACCGACGTCCTCCTTCATCACCCTATCTCTTCTCCCGTTTAGGGATTTTCCCTCCGATCTAAACATCTCTGTGTCTCATCTTATTGTAAAACTTATTAGCTCACAATGGAAATTCTATTTGTAAAAGTGATCCAATACAAGACCTAGCTTCTTGATTTAGAAATTAAGCATATATGTGATGTTATTGCTTGAAATTAAGTTAGGGCTTTTGTCAAGTAGGATGACAAGAACAAATTGCATATAAATAAGCCTACCTCAGAGCTCGGCAAGAACGAATTTGAAAAGTTAACCAGAGTTGTTTCTTTTCCGGCAAAGCTTGGGTGAATTGCAGAGAAGAATTTGGATGTAAATTGAGTTGAGACCAATTGGAGAAGGATCAGAGGAGTTGTATATATACTAATTCAAGGTCAGTTATGCATCAGAATCATAACAGGACTTTCGGATGTTCGTTGGGTTACCGGATAGTGACGAAGAGCAATTTATACACGAAGAAAACTTGGCAGTAGGTTGCTTTTGGGTGCCCTAATTTCACTGATCCACAAGTGATAGTTCAATTCACACATTAAAATCATCAGCTTTCATTTGGATTTTGTCTCAGTATTATGATTTTATAGCTGATTTGCTTACATCTTGTTTGAATCATGTTATAATTCAATTTACACAAATCAGAACCAGTAGTTGTTGTTTTCGTTTGGATTTTGTTCGAATTGAATAGTGATTGTTTGGCGGTGGGGGAGTGACAGTGGGTGGTGGCTGGATTCGATGGTTGGTTGGAGAGAGAGCTAGTTGAAATAGACAAGGGGTAAAATGATATAAATTCCCTCACATGAGGTGCACATGATCTGACTTAATATAAAATTTTAACCTGGTCAGTGCTAAAGGACAAAAGGCGTAATGAGTTTTCCAAATAAAGGATTGTGATTGTAATTATTGATGTTTAAGGCTATCCACTGCAATTCGATACAAACATAAAGGACGAAAAGGGTAATTTACCCTTAACCTAACCCTATCCTGCTCTTCCTATACTTTCTCACTCTACAATAACCACCACCGGATGGAGGAATCGGTCACCCAGGCCTATATGAGAAAAGGGTAGTTGGAGCTACAGGTCTGCCAGAGTTGCAGGTTTTCTGGTGATGCGCATGAAGGTCGTATCCTCTAACAAGTAGTCATCTCTGACGGGGAACGAGGGGGGTTCTAGAGGGTATCGGTTTGAGGAGAGAGGAAGGCAGCGGTTCTTGTTTGTCTTTCATAGAAGGGGAAGGGGTTTTCAACTGGTGGTGGAGTTATTGGAAGAAGGGTGGGTGCCGGTGGAAGAGGGTTTGAAGAGAAAGGTGTCACACCCCAACCAATGGCGGAAACATCGGGGCGCGACACTGAGCGAAACAAATTGTCCAGGAGAAATCCATAACAACTAATATTACCAAATATTTTAAAGTTACGTCCCATACCATAACATATCAAGCAAAATAGTTATTATAGACATAATATCTCAAAGACAAATAAATTGTTACGACAACTCAGAATTTAAAATGTGACGTTTCTAGACCTCCTAACTTGATTCCATAACAACAAGCATAACATAAGCATCCTAAACACCTGTCACATACGTTTAAAATAAAAGTCAATACACATGGTGTAAAGGTGAGCATACAAGTTTAATAGTATAATAGTAGCGAAAGCAATTTACGTATAACTAGCATGTAACACGTAGAAATGTGACGCGAGTAAGTTATCGACAATGAAATATGCATAGACATGACTGCGAGTTGTAGAATGCGCAACACATATCACCACTGTGATACGTGAAGAAATACCCTTAACAACCCCTGTCCACGACAGGTGCTGAGTCCAAACTATAGTACTATCGTTGCTAAGGTGTCAGGCAGCAATCATTGTGTAAACATAACATACAAGCATTTATCGAATAACACGTATAACATGCGAGAGCGGTTAGCGTATAAAATTGCGTTTGCGTTGTGTGATCGATGTGTTTTGATATAGGTAATGTATGTAACACCCAGAAGTGCGTAAAGCAAAAAGGGACCGAGTATATTCACAGATCGTGTTTAATGAATAAACATAGTCTTGGATTGAAGGGAGCGCTGGAGAGTTAGCCTGATCAGAGAACGATAGTGTAAGCGTTGAACAGTACGTTAAATAGTGTGTCGGAGTGAAATGGGGGACGGATGGTGATCCGATCGGATGACCGTCCGGACGGATGACCATTCGGTCGGAGGGTCATTCGTTTGGGATGGATGTGTTTGTGTATGATTTGAACTTTGAAGTTTTCGTTGTAGCATTTGTGGAAATGAGAAGTGTTTCTACATATCAGGTCATCTGGTCGGATGGTCATGCGGACGGATGACCGTTCCATCGGATGGCCTTTCGTTTGGTGAGTTAGCCTGATCAGAGAACGATAGTGTAAACGTTGAATAGTACGTTAAATAGTGTGTCAGAGTGAAATGGGGGACGGATGGTGATCCGATCAGATGACCGTCCGGACGGATGACCATTCGGTCGGAGGTTCATTCGTTTGGGATGGATGTGTTTGTGTATGATTTGAACTTTGAAGTTTTCGTTGTAGCATTTGTGGAAATGAGAAGTGTTTCTACATATCAGGTCATCTGGTCGGATGGTCATCCGGACGGATGACCGTTCCGTCGGATGGCCTTTCGTTTGGTACTGATATTCTTTGAAGTTTTGTGAAAATTGTTTAAGTGTTGAACCCATAAGTCACCCGGACGAATAGTCCTTCGGTCGGAGGGTGATCTGATCGGATGGCTATCCGATTGGGCAACTTGTTCGTTTGAAAACTTGTAAAATTTGTTTAGAAGTTTGCGGTTTGACCGAGACAGCATGACAACGTGTTAAATAACAGAAACCTCATCAAGCCCAACTCATCCGTTCGGACGGGAACCACCCCGTTCGATCCGAACCAACTGTTCTTGACGGATATTCATGTTCAACCCGTGAATCGGTCGTCTTCTCTGATAGGAATCCATTCTCAGTCTGGTACTTCATTAGAGAACGATTAGAAGGCCCGCACGAGCTCAGATTCCGTCGGGTTTGAGTGAAAAGTGAAGGATGTTGAAGAAAAGTTTGAAACACTTTGATTTTGCTTAGATTTAGGTGAAATCAGTGTTTAACATTGTAGAAATCCTTTAGATCTGAGTTGTTCTTGGTGGAATGAGGTCACACTTTGTGTTCATAAGAACCCATGATGACGTCATCATAGAACAACTCGAATTAGGTGGATTTCATGGTGAAAAATTGTGATTTGTTGGTGAAATCGATGGAAGAGTGTGTAAAGATCAAAGAAGTACAAGATTTGGAGTGAAAACTTACAAGAATCGCGAGGAATCGAGAGAAAATGGCCTGAGAGTGCGTGGGTCGGAGGAGAGCTATCACATCATGTGAACAGTGATGCAACTGATGAGTATTTATAGGGGAAGGAGAGAATGGCAGTGCAAAGTTGATGGGTCGGAGGGCTTTCCGATCGGATGGTCCTTCGATCGAATGGCTAGTGTGGGTTGGTTTCCGACTTTTCATTTCATGCGTTGAGCATTGCGTTGTGTTGCGGGTAAGCGATGTGATAGTATTACATATTAGGTACACAAATAACATAACTAACATACAACAGCATAAGTAATCTTGCGTTTCCAGTTCGCGATGAGATTGCGTTGCGATAGAGTTGCGATTGCGGTTGCGATTAACATCCCCAACATATAAGCACACACAAGTAAAGCACATAATAGCACACATACGTAAAACAATATCCAGAACCTATAATTCGTATTGCGATGAGATAACGATGTGATAGTGTTAAGTAGATGTGACAACCCTCACAATTACAGGTATCCGTACAACTAATTAATTTGATTACGTGCTTAATGACTGTGCTTGATTACAACTGATGACGTAAACTGCTTTCTGATTTCTGTTACATACATACATATGCATCATATCTCATACTGTCACTCCATTTATTACACACAAACTTTAGTGACAAATTTGATGCACAAAGCACAGTTAGCACACTGAACGGATAACACAGAAACATGCTGACAATGCCAGCACATAGGGAGACAATGTTTTGAGGCCCGTATGAGCCAAAGACAGGGTACTACACTAGTATGGAGTGTAGGGAAGTGAGGACTATAAACTGCATCACTAAGTGATAGTTAAAGTGCCGGGAGGTGCCTAAAACCCACTAATAATGCAGAATTCTGCATTAATTATTAGAAATTCAGCATTTAACATGCTAGTAATGTGCAACATTTTGGCAGAATGGTCCCGTATGCTTTCCTAAGTGTCGGGAATTAAATGTGACACAAAAAGATATATAAAAGACACTTTACGGTATAGCTTAACACTTTAACGGAACGGTATCTAACCGAACAACAGGACATTACCCGGAACACTAAAATTTTGCCAAACACATTGTTTTATTATTTCTTGGCTAGTCATGATCCCCGTACACCATAACACCCCCTAGATATCAACTAACTAACATATGTAAGTATATACTTGAAAATTGACCAGTATTTACCATCTACCATTAAACTTCTACATCTAACCCCACCCCCCCATACCCGATTTCGGTCATAAGAGGACCCACCAAACATCACCACCTTACTCCATATCTTACCTCCTAGATTTAATTCTAATTTTATATTAGATCATTACTTGTTGAGATGGACAAAATATGAGAAGAAGGATTATAAGTATGGTGCATCCTTACAACATCACTTCACAAATCTTCACACCATCACCCCTCACTCTCTCCCTCTTCCTCTCGGCTCACCACAACCGCCACCATCACCACCATATCAGAACCATCTTCTTCCATTTTCAAGCTTGTTCAAGCACTAGAAGTTGATACATGGAGTTTGGAGCTTGAAGGTCTTGGAGAATCCCTTTCATTTGCTTTCTTTCACCACTTTTCATCGTCATTTTCATCATCTTTGCACTAGAGATCTTCCCTAGCCTTTGTGCTAGTAGTAAGTTCTTATTTAACTCTTGTTCATCTTATTTTTATGGATTAAAAGTTGTAGTAAGTATATCCAAGACACTAAAGAACAAGAAATATGTTAGGATCGGAGGCTCTCATGATTGAGTTTGTTTGTATAAACTGAACAGTCAGAGAATACATAAACAGTGAAAAGTGCAGCGGAAATGGACACAAACTTTGTAAACACAATCAAAGAGGAAAATAGTTTGATAAACAAATGCTTTTCATTAAGTTGAATGATTGAAATACAAAGCAAATGATTACAGCATGTTTACAGAACTAAGCTCCCCCTCAGCCTGATACCCCAAGGTTGGTTGCACAAGATGAAAGGATTGGACTGAAGAAGAAGAATCCACTCAGTCAATCAAATGTAACAGTACAGAGTACTGTTTCATTTATAGGCAATCCAATCCACTGAAGCATCTCAGCTGACGTCACCATGAAAGTGACATCTAACAAACTAACAACCTATATACACAGTTCTAATCAAACTACTGATATGCAACATCTGATTATTAGTACAATACAAACCAAGAGATAACAACTACTTCACGTTCTACTGTTGTAGCCTGAGCACTGATGTTAAACTTTAGTGCTTTCTTCAAAGGTGATCAGTCTTTGAGTGGGCAGTGCTTGTGTCTTTCAGCAGTACTTAGGAAACAGCAGTAGATAGAGCAACAGTGTTTGTCTTCAGCAGTTCTTTAGAGTTTCATCAGTGTTTGGTTCATCAGTTGTTGTAGTGAGCAGTACTTAAGATCCATCAGCTGTTAGAATACCACTGTAAAGGGGAAAGCAAAGTGTAGGCTGCTGCTTATTGTTGGTCCACTGATGTGATCCGGTTTTGGCTTTACATTATCTGTTCCTCTGATAGGGTTCAATCCCAACAATCTCCCTCTGGAACAGATAATGCCAAAACCCTTCATTATTCAGGACCTTTATTTCTCACCAAAAGTTCCTTAGCTTGTCTTTTAAATTCAGCTTCAAATTCTTTGGAACTTAGATCATCTTCATCCCTACACAGTCTAAGTTCAAGGAGATCCTGCAAATCTTCAACACTAAGGCCTAGTGCTTCTTTCCTTGATATGTACTTCACTTCACCATTGGTTCTGACCAGAGTCAATACGTGGGTCTTTTGATCAGATATCCACTTTAGTATTTTTAAACCAAATGGGTTTCTTGGGAGAGATTTATTCTTTGATGAGTTAGGAGATAATGGCCTTGTGAACACTTGCAGACTTTCAGACATTCTTTTGAAGGCTTCTTCAATGACTTTGTTTGCTACAGCTATGTCTTCTGCAGTTCTTTCTCAATTTGCTCTTGCCTTTCAATTTCTGACATGTCTGTTGCAGTGTTTGGTGATGCAGGTTTGTTTAATACCTTCTTAACAAGGTTTTGAAGCTTTGTTGAGCTGTCTTCTTTTAGACCCATTTTCATGATGGTGTCTTTGAAGTACTCTGCTTCCTTTTCTTTGACCTCTTCTTCAGTCAGCTGTTTACCTTCTTCTTGGTTTGACACAAAAATAGGTTTGTCTGCTGATTTGAACAATGTTCTGAGGTTTTCAATCTGCTGTTCAAGCTTCATCATTTGTTCACGTTTCTTTGAAGCACTTGAAACAGTTATCTTTCTTTTCTTTAGCCTTTCATAGGCTTCATCAGTCTGCTGCCTGGACCATTTTGATATGGCTTCAGCAGTATCCATTTTTGCATCCACCAGCTCCTTTTTCTTTCCTTTATACTCTGCAGTTAGGTCAGCAATGAGCTTTTTGTATTTACTCCAGTTCGGAGCATTCTTCTTCTTTGTAGGATCATTCTTGATTTTCTCAATCCTTTCTGTCTCATGCTTTAGAGCAACTAATGGCCATTCTTTGAACTGTTGTTCTTCAGCAGGATAGAATTTCTCTTTCATGATGTAGGCTAGATATTGTTTTCTTAACCTTTTCTTTTGATCAGCCTTTTTTCTTTGTTTAGCTCTTGTGCAAATTCTTCTATCTGCTTTACTTTTGTGAAGTAGAACTCCAGTCTTTTAGCAATGCCTTCGTCGCTTAGACCTTCACTTTCACTATCAACCTTAGCTTTTACTTTAGCTTGCCTTGCCTTGATCTTGAGGTAATCATCCATATCTTCTGGTGCCATGTAGCCTATGAGTGAGGAGAATCTTCTTTTTGAAGGATCTTCTTCTGTATAGAATTGTCTCATCTCATTTTTGATAGCTTCAAGTTCCAGTGGATATTGTGCAGCATTAGGATCGTGTATTCCCTCATTGGCAGGGATTGGCTTTCTTTTTCTACTGAAGAGCTTTGGTTGTGATGTAGGAAAGGTGAGAGCAGTGGTGGATGGTTGACTAACAGCTGTTGAAACAACTGGTGCTTCAATCGCTGTTGTCATTACAACTACTGATGTATCAGCAGATGTCTTCTACTTTTGAGCAGGGGTTATGATGGCAGTTGTTTGAGTGGTGATAAGTGGCTGACTAACAGCAGTTGAGACAGCTGGTGTTTCAACCACTGTTGCCATTACAACAGATGTTATAACATCTGTTGTCTTCTGCTTTTTGGCAGGGGGTGATGAGGGTTTGGTTGTTTTTGATGGTGATGGTTTTTGTGCTGTAGACACAGATGATGGTGGAACAGTAGTTGTGGTGGTGTATGGTGATGTGGTGTGTGTTGATACTGCAGTTTTGGTTTGGCTACTTTCTAGCTCAACATATATACCATCATCAATTCCCTTTTTCTTCCACTTGATCTTCTCCCCCTTTTTGGCATTATCTGAGAAGGGTTCGTTCATGAAGAGAACAGTGGAGGGAACCTTTCCAGAGGCACTTTGAATGTGAGCCTTTATAGCTTTTATATCCGCCTGAGTATCCTTAAATCTTGATTCCACGATATTTGTCAGCTTTTGAACATGTATGGCATGCTGCTGATTTGCCATCTGGTTTTGTCTTTCCAACAGTGGTTGAAAAAGATTCCATAACTCATTTGCAGCAGGTGCTTGTTGAGCAGGTGCTTGAGCAGGAGGAGCAGTGGATTGGGCTTTCTGAGCTTTTAATAGCTGCTGCACCATATCTTTTATTTCAGCAACTGAGGTTTCAAGGTTTTCGACCCTGCCCGTCAATTCCTGATATCTTGAATCATCACCTGAGTTAACAGGATCAGCTGAATCCCCACCAGCAGTGGTTTTACCAATGAATGACTTAGGAACAGTGTCCCAAAAATCAGCCATTGATGCCCCTTGTTCTTGGTACTGGGGACTTCTTTCTTCAGCACTTGATAACCTTTTGATGTTGCCAGTGGTTAAAACAATTTCACTGGTGGTTCTCAGTGGTGCTATGGAAGAAATTGCCTTCAAGGGAGTCTTATGAATGTAACCACTGTCCAAATGTAAACCAGTGGGTTCAACATTTGTAGTGGCTGCTCCACTTGAACTACTGACAGGAATTACTTGTAATTCCTGCAGTGTAACCTCCTCAGTTGTTGCTGGGATAACAGAAGTGTCAACATCAGACCCAGTCACCTGTTGAAGTATACTCTCAGTGATAGGTGGTTGAGAGGAGCTGGTTTGTGTCTGAGTAACATCAGCTGCATGCAACAAAGGTATGGTGGATGGTGGTATTATATGGGGTGAGGGTAAAGGGGTTGAAAGAGACATGTCCTTGGGATCAGGACTGTGGAAGATGGATCCGAGTGGGTCCAGAGCTTCATATTGTGGGGTCCCTGTGCTTACAACCTGATCCTTTTGTGAGGATGCAAGAGGAGTTTGAGGCTGGGGTTGAGAGCTTTCTTCCATCTGCTGTGAGGAAGTAGCAGCAGTGGTTATTGGTGACTTTTGTGCTGTCACTGGCATTGACTCTGGGATCTCATCTTCCACAGTTGCCTTTGCTTTGGATTTGGTGGGCTTTCTGGATGTTTTTCTTTTTGTCTTTTTAGTGGTGGCAGGTGTGGGTTTCAAAACAGTGGGTGTGCTGCTTTGATCACCTGGAGCAGTGGGCTCAGCAGCAGATACCTGAGGAGCAGTTTCATCTGCTAAATGCTGCTCAGGCACCTCTGCTTTTGTTTTTATTGGTGCCAACATTCTAGAGAATGTTTCAGGTGTTAAGCAGTTTATTTTAAAAGAGGCACCTTGTTTGGGCAATTCTGCTTCTTTCTCTACAAATTTTTGTTCAAAATAGTAGCTTAAAAATCTTGGAAAGAGCAGAAATGCCTTATTATCAACGTTTTTTTACCAAATCATCAAATATTTCCTGGGAGTAATTATAGTTTTCATTGTTTAAAATTGCATACCCCAGGCATTGAATTTTTGTTGGTATTTCATTAAAAGACGTTGTTTTATTAGAAACACACATTAGTAGTGTGTGAAATAAAAATCTGGGTGCAGAAGGAAAATAACCTTTTTGTAAGGTATCCATTTTCGGTTGCTTTGCATAGCCCCTGTTTATGAAATCCTTTTTCAACTCGTCTTTAGAAAATGAGGTTTTTCCTTTCAAATCATCGAGTTTAAAGATTTCAGAAATGGATTGTGGAGAGATTTGAACCTTCTTACCCTGTATCGAGGAGTTGATGGCTGTGATGATGTCTCCTTGTTTTTCAAGGGTGGCATTTTTCCAGAACTCTCTCTGGGTTTGAAGATAAATGGGAGCGTCTGCTGTTATCAAACTTTTGTACTTTGATGTAGACAAGATGTCAATGATGGAGTCGAAGGTGTTGTCAGTTGTGGGTTTTGTGAGTATACCCACATAATTGTGAGGGGCTTTGTAACAGATTTCTGTGGTTTCGACGGCCATTTGAGTGGCGTCTGTTGGGGTGGAGGAAGAAGATGGTTTTGATTTTGACTTCGATTTCGGTTTCATCATTTTTGATGAAGAAGATCGAAGAAAGTTTTTGGAGTTATGAGAGGGAAACTACTTTGTGAAGAGAATGTTTGGAATTCAATTCGACAGTGAAACCCTTTTTGGATTTAATCAGGGTTTTATTTAGGGAAAAAGTGAATGCTGATGTGGCAGCGGTTATAATGATCTAACGGCTAAAAGCTGACCACGTGTCAACCCCTGATGAAATGGTAAATAATGGAGGACAGTTGTTTTGACAACCACTGATGGATCAATCATCAGTAGTTACAACGGTAATGAAATGAAGCAGTGGATGTATCAGTGGATAAAACAATGATTTTAAACATCAGTGTTTTTGAAAGAGCAGGGGTTGACTATTAGTAGTGGACATACTTTAGAGAACATATGTGGAGGCACAACAGCATTTAAGGTACAACAGTGGTTTGAAAACAATAATGAGGATCATTTGTGTAACAACTGTTTGTGCAGCAGTGTTTTGACTTTTGACAAACAATTTTAGCATCTGCTTGTTCAGATGTAGGAATTGTTTTTGTCTTGTGAAAGCACAATATCTTACCTAGCATCTGTTGAGCACCAGAATTGCTATTCTTAACAAAATACATTTTAGATGTATTTTATCAAGATTAAATTGCCAGCAGTCATCTACAGAAACTTTTGTTCAAGGTTTTGCCAAAAGTCCATTATTCCAGACAGTGGTTTAGCATCCCAGATGATGAAGACATTTCTACTAAAGCTACTCATTTTGTGTCTAATTACTTGAACTAGAACATGAGTATCTCAGTAGTTCAAAATCAATTTGCAATCAATTTTTGATCAGTGACAACCAAACTTGAGCTTAACATGACCTTGATATGTGTGCCATTTCCTTTTGATCAGATTTAAGGATAGTAATTTCACAAAAAAAATAAGGAAATTGCATCCTGACCAGAGATGAACTTTTACTATCAAAAATGAGTAAAAGTACAAAATATATTTTATAAAAAGTGAAATATATATCTGGTTTTATTTAGAGAAAAACACCCTAAAAAAATTAAAGGAAGTTTTGAAAATCATCAAAAGGACCTAACAGCTTTTCAAATAAGTTCATGATCATGTCATTCTCAAGTTATTTTGACCATTGTTTGGGGTCATTTTCTTGACAATTGATTGTAAATACTTCTTTTAAGGACAATCACTGGAGATGCCATAGTTACCTGAACGATTCCTGTATTTGATGAAAGCACTCAGTTGCATGATGACCACTGTTTACCCAAACTTTGACCTCATAAGTGTTTTATGCTTATTCTCTTTTTCTTTTGGATTCAAAAGTTTTGAGATAACCACACTTTGAGATTTGTTCATTTCCCTTTTCCCTTTTTACCCTTTCCATTCACATGTTCAGAAATACTCACTGGGAGATTTTATTCTGAACAAGCTTAGTCCAGAATCATTTTGAAGTAATGTTTTGAGAGATCTGGCCACATTTGTACATGTTTTATTACCAGATCTCACATTACGTATGATTTGGACTGTTTTGACATCTTATTTTCTTAATGTGTTTTGACAAAGTTGATTTGGTCCTTTTGAGGATTCTCAACCTGCCTTTGAGCACATAAGAAATTTTGACTAAAGCTTTATTTCCCTCTTTCTAAGTCAGCAGAACACTAGTGTTTAGATGAACATAGGTTTTGCTGATCTGAGGTGCATACTTTAGTGTAAAATATGAAAACATCACAAATTTCATAACAACAGTTGAAATCAATTTTGAATGAAGATGAGCACACGATAGTTACCAGATAAGTTTTCAGATCTAGAAACTATGAGTGATTTGTGCATGACATCATCAGTTGTATGAGATTTGTGAATCTTATGACATCTTGGTTGTTTTACAGAGCTTTTGAGTCATCATTTTGAACATGATTTCTCGTTACTCTGTTTTTCAACTAAAATGCGACCAACCTTAGTATCAATGAATTGTGAGCTGAACTTTTATGTCAAATTGATTGTTAGATCGAATTTGACTGTCCAAGCTCTGATACCAATTGTTAGGATCGGAGGCTCTCATGATTGAGTTTGTTTGTATAAATTGAACAGTCAGAGAATATTTAAACAGTGAAAAGTGCAGCGGAAATGGATACAAACTTTGTAAACACAATCAAATAGGAAAATAGTTTGATAAACAAATGCTTTTCATTAAGTTGAATTATTGAAATACAAAGCAAATGATTACAACATGTTTACAGTACTAAGCTCCCCCTCAGCCTGATACCCCAAGGTTGGTTGCACAAGATGAAAGGATTGGACTGAAGAAGAAGAATCCACTCAGTCAATCAAATGTAACAGTACAGAGTACTGTTTCATTTATAGGCAATCCAATCCACTGACGCATCTCAGCTGACGTCACCATGAAAGTGACATCTAACAAACTAACAACCTATATACACTGTTCTAAACAAACTACTGATATGCAACATCTGATTATTAGTACAATACAAACCAAGAGATAACAACTGCTTCACGTTCTATTGTTGTAGCCTGACCACTGATGTTGAACTTCAGTGCTTTCTTCAAAGGTGATCAGTCTTTGAGTGGGCGGTGCTTGTGTCTTTCAGCAGTACTTAGGAAACAGCAGTAGATAGAGCAACAGTGTTTGTCTTCAGCAGTTCTTTAGAGTTTCATTAGTGTTTGGTTCATCAGTTGTTGTAGTGAGCAGTACTTAAGATCCATCAGCTGTTAGAATACCACTGTCAAGGGGAAAGCAAAGTGTAGGCTGCTGCTTATTGTTGGTCCACTGATGTGATCCAGTTTTGGCTTTACATTATCTGTTCCTCTGGTAGGGTTCAATCCCAACAAAATAAAAACATGAGCATAAAGCTTTACATGAAGATTACATGATGAAATGTTGTAGTAGGATGTTGTTATGAATATATTGTTGATTTCTTATTGATTCTTGGTTATGTGGTGTTAATCACCATATGGATCTTGTTAAATGATGTTTAGAAATATGATTTAACAAGACTAGAAGGTGATTATATGATACGTAGAATAATCATCTTCTAAGTTTAAGCATGAACTTGATAGAAAACGATTTTCTTGAAGTACAAGTGAACAAAGTAAGTTGATGATCATGTAGATCCAAGTTTTACAAAAGACTTTTCTAAACAAACCAAGTTAGAGAATCGATTTTTGGAAAATCATGACTTTACATACACTTACACCTTGTTTTAGAACTAAAACAAGTGTGAAAACAGTTTATTTACAAGAAGAGTTCAAAAGATTAATTTTTGTAAAAATTGTTTACAAGTTGTAAGCACTAAACACTTTCAAGAAAATGATTTTTAAAGAGATAAATGCACCTTGAAAAGTAACTAAGTCCACTAAAAGCTTTACCAAGTTACTACGCGTTTTCGGGATGTATCAAGTTCATGATTAATATGTAACGCATATAGGTTTTGCTCTTGGAAATGTAAAATTGATCAAGGATTGATTGTGATTGATTTTGAAAAGAAAATGATATGCTTAATAGCATGGACACCTCCGTTTTAGGGGAAACTCTGGTGAAATTTTCTAAAAATCCCAAGACTTAGGAATTATTAAGTGTTTACAAATGTGTTTAACTTTGTTTTTCGGAAGTAAACTTCGCCATAAGTTTTGTTATGAAATTTCAAAGTGTCGGAGGTGGGTTTTCATAAATAAAAGCGGATAAATATATATCTAGAATATATATTTTATACTAAAACGCTTGTGTGAATATTTGTTTGATTTGTGAACTAGTTATATTATTTTAGGGCAAAATAATGTAACTTTGAAAATATCACCACATTTATAACTCCAGAATAATACCAAAAGTTTCGAGGAATAAATATTTAAGTTACATACTTGGTATTGTGAAATCGAACGCTAAAACGTAACCTACGAAATATTCCAGAAAATACTTTTACGAATGTATTTTCGGGTAAATATTATTTTGGATACAAAGAGTGGAAATATATTATTTTGGGAAAAATATATATATTTTGAGAACACATTATTTTCGACAAATATGTTAAATATATTTTCTAAGTGGGACTAATGTATTATTTTCGGAACTACTAAAATACTTGTACAAAATACCTCCATCCTTGGGAAGGAAATATGCATATAAAATACTTGAGAAGTATGAATACGAAATAGTTGTCTAACTATTATTCCAAAACCCTAAAAACAAAACTTAAGTTAAAATAATTACTATTATTTAACAAGAAGTTATAACTTGGAATAATATCGAAGTAACGTAACTCAAACCCGTAAATACGAAAGCAAGGCACGACCCGTTCGTCTAATAGACATTAGTACGGTGTCGTGTAGCTGACGAGGTCTGAGTACGAGCACAAGAGACGCAATACTGTGAGTTCATGTCCCCCTTTTTCTTAAATTGTTTTGTTTACTTACTTCGGGGGTGAAATACATGTTACAAAGGGATACTTACAATACTATTGGTATGATTAGCCTAGGAAAGAACCGTAGATCATGTGATAGGGTAGGCGGATACTTGGGACCATTAATCCTCGTATCAGGACCGAGGGGCATGAGTGATAGATCTATTTGGGTGTAGCGAGCCCACACCCATGAGGCCGGGGCGGCCCATAGTGGTGAACTATGTCTTCCAGCCGGGAGCCCGGTACAACTTTGCTAGGTTTGAGTCTTCCTATACCGTCACACATATCAGTGGCCTTGCAAACCATTGGTGATCTTTTCCTTGTTTGCAATCATACCGGGGCATACATACATACATCGTTTACAAAGGTTTATGCATACTCACATACTCATGAACTCACTCAACTTTTTGTTGATTTTTCAAACTACATGTATTTCAGGAAACTGATCGGATCTGGCAAGCGTCTGCAAATGTGTCAAGCCGCGTACTAAATAAAGATGTCATCCAGGGTAGTAGGTTTAGGTGGTGTAACCCTTACCTGGACGGGTCACATGTCTTTAAACCATGTTTTATTTAAAGTCTTTTGCTGAGTCATATGAACTCTTTTCAAACAAGTATGTTATGGTCTGTAACCCTATTTGGTATCGACGTTTTAGAATAATGATGATGTAGCATTTTTAAACTTAATGAATGGATGAACATCTTGTGTTTTTATCAAGTAGCATTGTTATGATTGTTGCTATGGTATTAAGAAGTCACACCAAATAAACCTACGCTTCCGCAAAAGCCAGGGTGTGACAGCTTGGTATTAGAGCCTCGATCATAGTGAACTAGGGTTCTTTCTTGAGTCTAGACTATGATCACTAGGGCTCTCACGAAAACATTTTACATTGCATACACTAAACGTCCAGATCTAGGGCACAAACATTTTTACAAACAAAAAAAAGGGCACAAATACATATTTCAAAATTTATATTCAGTCTTAGAGACTGAGGGAGTTCAGCCTTAGAGGCTGGGAGGTTCAGTCTTAAAGACTGAGGGGTTCAATCCTAGAGATTGGGGAGAATTTAGTCTTAGAGACTAGGAGGTTTGGTCTTAGAGACCAGGGAGTTGGTCTTAGAGACCAGGGGATTAGTCTTAGAGACTGGAAGTTGGTCTTAGAGACCATGGAGTTGGTCTTAGAGACCAGGGAGTTAGTCTGAGAGGCTAGGGAGTTCAGTCTGAGAGACTGGGAGGGATAGTCTGGGGAAGACTAGGATGATCACTTGCATACATTATCGTGACTCACATGCTTATTTGATTTCATGTTGATATATGTGCATATGTGTAGTTGTGTTACAGACACTATGTCTTCTTCTTCCGATACTGGAGTATCAGACACGCTGGATCCTATGGCGATTGTATCGGACGACGAGATTCTATCTGAGAGCGAGGTCTATACGTCGGATACTACGAGCACTAATGAGGGCGACTTCCAGCCATTTGCCCTGCCGGACGATGCGCCTTTAGCTGATGGTCCTTTCGACGGGGATCTACCTCTCGTTCTGATCCCCGCTCCTATCCCCCTCGCCACGTTTCCCTTAGAGGATTTACCTCTCGATGCGTTATCAGATGACGATATCGACCTTTTCATAGAGGGTCCCCCGAAGGGTGACCAGGATGGTGGGGCCCCTATGGAGGACCATATTCTCGTTGACGACCCTGTAGTTCCTATTGCTGAGGCTCCTGTGGAGGAGGCTCCTTCTGATCCATCTGGTCCAGACTCGTTTGAGTCTGTGGCATCCGCTTCTTTTCATGACCGGGGCGTGCAGCACTATTCTCCTGACGCAGACTCAGACATGGCGATGTCTGCTGCACCTGTTGTCCCCCAGGACTTTGGCCCGGAGCCTGAGGTCGAGTTTGTACCAGCTGAGCCTGCTCCAATCGGTCCAGAGCCTGTCATTGCTCACGACCCTATTGATGTTCCAGTCATTGCTCTTTTGCCTGATCCTCTACCAGAGCCTGACCACGTTGATCCACCAGTCGTGGCACCACACGTCGTTGATGCACCAGTCATCGTACCACCGGTTTCTGATGTTCCTATTGCTGATGCACCCGTTCTTGCACTACCTGTTGTCGACCATGCACCTTTTTCCACACATATTGATCCCAGATATGCTGACACTCTTAATGGGTGGATTGAGGATGATGATGACTATCCTCCGTTTGTTCTCCCCGTCACACCACCTGCTGCACCTGTATTTGCACCTTTTGATATTCCCCAGTTCCATCCGCACGTACCTGATGTCCATCACACAGACTTACCCATCACCTTTCTACAGGACATACCCCTCCCTGTCCACGGAAAGGACCTTCCACTAGGCCGTACACGACAGCAGCTTTTCCATCCATGCCCTCTTTTACTTCGGCTACACACACTACATCTCCCTTTGCACCTACGGGCGAGCCACTTATGTGGTCTTCGCCCAATGTATCCCTCTGTCAGACCCATATTACCTTTTCCATGTCGGATATACCACGGAGGACTTACTTATATCCCTGCAGTTACAGCAGGATGCGTTGAGCCGACGAGTCCAGGAGCTGGAGAGGATTCCGCGTCCTCCCCCTTGTCATTGTCAGTCTCCTTTTGCTACACCACCAGCTCCTCTTCCACTACACCCGGATTCTGATGTCTGCTTCCTCACCCCGGAGCAGCAGATTGCTTACCTGCTGCGCGTTGTCCACGCACTTGAGGAGGATTGGGTGCGTATGCGCCGGTTGCTTTTCTTCCCTCCTCCTTGCTTGAGGACTTTTGGTCTGTTGCAGGTAGCACTACTTTTGATGAGAAGACAACGATTGAGCCAAACTGCACAGCATTTTTGGAGACCATAGGATGACATTATGACTTTTGATATTTGATTTTGGTTGTTGTATATGGCTAGACAGTTCAGACAACGGCAATGTGACCCTTAGTCTCTTTTGGGATGTATGATACCTTTGTAAAACTTGTAAACACTGTATTTGTGGTCTTGATTTTTATGATAGCTCAATCGCAGTATTCTCATTACATGCATTGTTGATTTATTTATTTATGATTATGACATGAGATGTTATGTGTTATTGAGTTGATGGATGTTATTACGTACGCATATTACTTACTTACCATACTTACTATGACCTGACCAATATGATCTTCTTTTAGAAGATGCCTCCACGTCGAGACACACGTTTGCCTACTACCGAGGCAGAACTGCAGGAACGTATTTCAAAGGCGATAGCTGACTATGAGGCCTCCCGTGCAGAGACTAGCGGAGGTTCCTCAAGAAACAACAACAACCCACCCAATGGTAATGTCAAGTCGCTTGAGACGCATTACGTTACATTTGGATACGTCTTACACATCCACTAATGCTTATTGTTAATGATATTGCCTGTACAGGTTGTACCTACAAACAATTTCTGGATTGTAAGCCCTTAAACTACGACGGCACTGGGGGTGCTGTTGCTTCCGTCAGGTGGACCGAAAAGACGGATTCAGTAATAAGGATGAGCAAGTGTGCTCCTGAAAACCAAGTTACTTACGTCTCAGGACTCTTTCTTGATGGTGCTTTATCCTGGTGGAACCTGCAAGTTCAAACCTTGGGAGAGGCGGCGGCGTATGCATTAACATGGTCTGAGCTGAAGGAGCTCATGAGGAAGAAATATTGTTCTCGGGCTGAAATATAGAAGCTAGAAACTGAGTTCTGGCACCTAAAAATGGGCGGCCCTAAAATTGTTGAATATGTGCAAAGGTTCCACGACTTGTTACGCGTTGTGCCATATATGGTTGAACCTGAATTTAAACGTATTGAGCATTTCATCTGGGGGTTGCCACCCCAGATCATGAGCAAGGTAACAACGTCCAAGCCGCCGACAATTACCGAAGCCATTGATCTCAGCGTGGCACTTACTGAGGAAGCCATCCGATTGAACAAGTTTTCAATTTCTGAACCGAAAAAGAAGGAGAATCATGTTGAATCTTCAGGGGAGAATAAACGGAAGTTCTCCAACTTTAAACAAGGTACCAGCAGTTCGAACAAGAAGGGTGAGACAAGCGCACCGACCAAGGCCAAAGGAAAAGGGTATATGGGCACCTTGCCCAAGTGTAACGCTTGTCAATTGCATCATGAGGGACGGTGCAGATCCGGGAAATGTGAATCTTGTGGAAGAATGGGCCACTCGAAAGAAACTTGTTGGGTTGGTACTGGCCGTGGCGGCCAAAGGGGATTCGGTAGTAACAACCGTGGAGGTAACGGAGATGGGAACCGCAACGGCGGAAATGGTAATCGCGGTAACTTTGGGAATCAAGCAGGAAGTGGTAATCGCGGTAACTTTGGGAATTAAGCAGGGAATGGTAACCGTAATCAAAACAACAATCAAGGCGGTAATGGAGATGGTAACGGTCGAGGACCGGGATGTTTAACTGCGGAGACATCGGGCACTTCAAACGTGAATGCCCAAAACTCAATCAAGCTCGTGGGAGGGTATTCAACATTGGAGCAAGGGAGGTACGCCAGGACCCAAATGTTGTCACTGGTACGTTCCCTATAAACCAACGCTTTGCATCTGTACTATTTGACACTGGTGCCGACTATAGTTTTGTATCGCTAGAATTTAAGAATATGCTTGGGTTAACTGCCAGTAAGTTAGACATTCCATACTCAATTGAACTGGCTAATGGAAAGCTAGTTGAAACAAATGAAGTCATCAGAGGATGCGTGATAGAGCTGGGAGAACGCGAGTTTGCACTGGATCTACTGCCAGTCGAGTTGGGAAGCTTCGACGTGGTAGTAGGGATGGATTGGTTGTCAGGCAACAGAGCTGAAATTGTATGTCACGAGAAGACCATTCGCATCCCAATGACGGATGGAGAAATGATTGTGGTACACGGAGAGAAACGCGATACGCCCCTGAGAATCATCAGCTGCTTGAAAGCTCGAAAGTGTTTACAGAAGGGATGTGTTGCCTTCTTGGTACACATCGTAGATAAAGAAGCCACTGAACCGAAGTTAGAAGATATCCCAGTTGTGAAGGAGTATCCTGAAGTCTTTCCAGAAGACTTACCAGGATTGCCGCCACCAAGACAAGTCGAGTTTCATATTGACTTAGTTCCAGGTGTCGCGCCTGTAGCTAAGGCACCCTATCGACTTGCGCCGTCGGAAATGCAAGAGCTGTCAAGGCAACTCCCGGAGTTGTTAGACAAAGGATTTATCAGACCAAGCTTCTCGCCTTGGGGAGCTCCAGTTTTGTTTGTTAAGAAAAAAGACGGTAGTTTTCGCATGTGCATCGACTACCGGGAGCTGAACAAGTTGACGATCAAGAATAGATACCCTCTGCCAAGGATTGATGACCTGTTCGATCAATTACAAGGTTCAAGTTTTTACTCGAAGATCGATCTACGATCAGGATACCATCAGTTGAGAATTCAAGAGGAAAGTATTCCAAAGACAGCCTTTAGGACTCGATATGGACATTACGAGTTCCTGGTTATGCCGTTTGGTCTGACAAACGTGCCAGCTGTATTTATGGATTTGATGAACAGAGTTTGCAAGCCGTACCTCGATAAGTTTGTAATTGTTTTCATTGATGACATTCTGATATACTCGAAGTCGAAGGAAGATCATGAGCAACACTTTAGAGCCATTTTAGAGCTGCTTAAGAAGGAGAAGTTGTACGCGAAGTTCTCAAAGTGCGAGTTCTGGTTACGCGAGGTTCAGTTTCTTGGTCACGTGGTTAATGGAAATGGAATTCATGTGGATCCCCCAAAGATCGAGGCGATCAAGAACTGGGAAACTCCGAAGACGCCAACCGAGATTCGACAGTTTCTAGGTTTGGCTGGGTATTATTGCAGGTTCATTGAGGATTTCTCGAAAATCGCTCAACCTTTGACCTTCCTTACGCAGAAAGACAAAAAGTTTGATTGGGGAGACAAGCAAGAAGAAGCATTTCAGTTGTTGAAGAACAAACTTTGCGACGCACCGATCTTATCTCTACCCGAAGGCACGGACGACTTCGTGGTATATTGCGACGCCTCGTGTCAGGGTTTAGGCTGCGTGCTGATGTAGCGACAGAAGGTTATAGCATATGCTTCTCACCAGCTGAAGGTCCACGAGAAAAATTACACCACCCATGATTTGGAATTGGGCGCAGTGATGTTTGCTTTGAAAATCTGGCGACATTATTTATATGGCACACGCTGCACGATCTACACTGATCACAAGAGCCTACAACATATTTTTGATCAAAAAGAGCTAAACATGAGGCAGAGACGTTGGGCTGAACTATTGAACGACTACGATTGTGAAATCAAGTATCATCCAGGGAAGGCGAATGTGGTCGCCGATGCCCTGAGTCGGAAGGAAAGAATCAAGCCCATAAGGGTTAGGGCTTTGGAAATGATTGTTCAAACGGACCTCTCGTTGCGCATTCGTTTCGCACAGAGAGAAGCTCTCAAGGAAAGAAATATTGAGAATGAATACCTCCGTGGGATGGAGAAGCAGTTGGTACCAAATGAGGAAGGAACGCTGTGCTTCATGAAACGAATTTGGGTTCCTATGTTTGGTGGTTTGAGAAATGTTATTTTTGATGAAGCTCATAAGTCACGGTACTCGATCCACCCGGGAGCGGATAAAATGTACCAAGATCTAAAGGATTTTTATTGGTGGCCAAGGATGAAAGGCGATGTCGCGATATATGTTGGAAATGTTTAACTTGTGCCAAGGTGAAGGCCGAATACCAGAAACCTTCAGGTCTCTTACAACAACCCAAAATACCCCAATGGAAATGGGAACAGATTTCGATGGACTTTATAACGAAATTACCAAGGACGCCCAAGGGCCATGATACGATTTGGGTAATAGTGGACCGTTTAACGAAATCTGCGCACTTTTTGCCAATCAAGGAAAAAGACAACACGAGCAAACTTGCTGAGATATACCTGAGAGAGATTGTTGCTCGTTATGGAGTGCCTCTCTCAATTATCTCAGATAGAGATGGGAGATTCGTGTCAAGGATTTGGCAATCCTTTCAAGAAGCTTTTGGTTCTTAGTTGAATCTAAGTACTGCTTTTCATCCGCAGACAGACGGACAGAGCGAACGAACGATTCAAATGCTAGAAGACATGTTGCGAGCTTGTGTAATGGATTTAGGTGGGAGTTGGGACACTCACCTACCATTGGTTGAATTTTCATACAATAACAGTTATCATGCAAGCATCCAAGCCGCACCGTTCGAAGCTCTCTATGGACGCAAGTGTCGATCACCGATTTGTTGGGCCGACGCGAGAGATAGACAGTTAGTTGGTCCGGATTTGGTTCAAGAGACAACAGACAAGATTTTCCAGATCCGAGAACGCATCAAAGCGCCTCGTGGTCGTCAGAAGTGTTATGCGGACCGAAGAAGGAAACCCCTGGAATTTGAGGTGGGAGACATGGTTTTGTTGATAGTTTCACCCTGGAAGGGTGTGGCATGCTTCGGGAAGCGTGGGAAATTGAATCCCAGATACATTGGTCCATTTAAAATCCTGGAAAGGATTGGTCTCGTAGCCTACAAGTTGGATTTACCTGCAGAACTAAATGGAGTTCACGATACATTTTATATATCCAATTTGAAAAAGAGTCCAACTCAAGAGACAGTGGTCATTCCTGCCGACGAAATTCATATCGACGACACACTCCACTTTACTAAAGAACCCGTTGAGGTTACTGATTGGAAGGTTAACAAAACACGCCGGAGTAGTGTCAAGCTCGTCAAGGTTCGATGGAATGCACGACATGACCCAGAGTTCACGTGGGAGCGTGAGGATCGTATGAAGGAAAAATACCCACATTTATTTCCCAAGACCCCTGCATCTAGTAGCAGAACCAAAATTTCGGGACGAAATTTTCTTAACGGGGGGAGAATGTGACAACCCTCACAATTACAGGTATTCGTACAACTAATTAATTTGATTACGTGCTTAATGACTGTGCTTGATTACAACTGATGACGTAAACTGCTTTCTGATTTCTGTTACATACATACATATGCATCATATCTCATACTGTCACTCCATTTATTACACACAAACTTTAGTGACAAATTTGATGCACAAAGCACAGTTAGCACACTGAACGGATAATTCAGAAACATGCTGACAATGCCAGCACATAGGCAGACAATGTTTTGAGGCCCGTATGAGCCAAAGACAGGGTACTACACTAGTATGGAGTGTAGGGAAGTGAGGACCATAAAATTGCGTCACTAAGTGATAGTTAAAGTGCCGGGAAGTGCCTAAAACCCACTAATAATGCAGAATTCTGCATTAATTATTAGAAATTCAGCATTTAACATGCTAGTAATGTGCAACATTTTGGCAGAATGGTCCCGTATGCTTTCCTAAGTGTCGGGAATTAAATGTGACACAAAAAGATATATAAAAGACACTTTACGGTATAACTTAACACTTTAACGGAACGGTATCTAACCGAACAACCAGACATTACCCGGAACACTAAAATTTTGCCAAACACATTGTTTTATTATTTCTTGGCTAGTCATGATCCCCGTACACCATAACATCCCCTAGATATCAACTAACTAACATATGTAAGTATATACTTGAAAATTAACTAGTATTTACCATCTACCATCAAACTTCTACATCTAACCCCCCCCCACATACCCGATTTCGGTCACAAGAGGACCCACCAAACATCACCACCTTACTCCATATCTTACCTCCTAGATTTAATTCTAATTTTATATTAGATCATTACTTGTTGAGATGGACAAAATATGAGAAGAAGGATTATAAGTATGGTGCATCCTTACAACATCACTTCACAAATCTTCACACCATCACCCCTCACTTTCTCCCTCTTCCTCTCGGCTCACCACAACCGCCACCATCACCACCATATCACAACCATCTTCTTCCATTTTCAAGCATGTTCAAGCACTAGAAGGTGATACATGGAGTTTGGAGCTTGAAGGTCTTGGAGAATCCCTTTCATTTGCTTTCTTTCACCACTTTTCATCATCTTTGCACTAGAGATCTTCCCTAGCCTTTGTGCTAGTAGTAAGTTCTTATTTAACTCTTGTTCATCTTATTTTTATGGATTAAAAGTTGTAGTAAGTATATCCAAGACACTAAAGAACAAGAAATAAAAACATGAGCATAAAGCTTTACATGAAGATTACATGATGAAATGTTGTAGTAGGATGTTGTTATGAATATATTGTTGATTTCTTATTGATTCTTGGTTACGTGGTGTTAATCACCATATGGATCTTGTTAAATGATGTTTAGAAATATGATTTAACAAGACTAGAAGGTGATTATATGATACATAGAATAATCATCTTCTAAGTCTAAGCATAAACTTGATAGAAAACGATTTTCTTGAAATACAAGTGAACAAAGTAAGTTGATGATCATGTAGATCCAAGTTTTACAAAAGACTTTTCTAAACAAACCAAGTTAGAGAATTGATTTTTGGAAAATCATGACTTTACATACACTTACATCATGTTTTAGAACTAAAACAAGTGTGAAAACATTTTATTTACAAGAAGAGTTCAAAAGATTAATTTTTGAAAAAAATGTTTACAATTTGTAAACACTAAACACTTTCAAGAAAATGATTTTTAAAGAGATAAATGCACCTTGAAAGGTAACTAAGTCCACTAAAAGCTTTACCAAGTTACTACGCGTTTTCGGGATGTATCAAGTTCATGATTAATATGTAATGCATATCGTTTTTGCTCTTGGAAATGTAAAATTGTTCAATGATTGATTGTTGATTGATTTTGAAAAGAAAATGATATGCTTAATAGCATGGACACCTCCGTTTTAGGGGAAACTCTGGCGAAATTTTCTAAAAATCCCAAGACTTAGGAATTATTTTAACAAGTGTTTACAAATGTGTTTAACTTTGTTTTTCGGAAGTAAACTTCGCCATAAGTTTTATTACGAAATTTCAAAGTGTTGGAGGTGGGTTTTCGTAAATAAAAGCGGATAAATATATATTTAGAATATATATTTTATACTAAAACGCTTGTGTGAATATTTGTTTGATTTGTGAACTAGTTATATTATTTTAGGGCAAAATAACGTAACTTAGCAAAATACCACCACATTTATAACTCCAGAATAATACCAAAAATTTCGAGGAATAAATATTTAAGTTACATACTTGGTATTGTGAAATCGAACGCTAAAACGTAACCTACGAAATATTCTGGAAAATACTTTTACGAATGTATTTTCGGGTAAATATTATTTTGGATACAAAGAGTGGAAACATATTATTTTGGGAAAAATATATATATTTTGAGAACACATTATTTTTGATAAATATGTTAAATATATTTTCTAAGTGAGACTTAAAAATGTATTATTTTCGGAACTACCAAAATACATGTATAAATACCCCCATCCTTGGGAAGGAAATATGCATATAAAATACTTGAGAATTATGAATACGAAATAGTTGTCTAACTATTATTCCAAAACCCTAAATACAAAACTTAAGTTAAAATAATTATTATTATTTTAACAAGAAGTTATAACTTGGGATAATATCGAAGTAACGTAACTCAAACACGTAAATACGAAAGCAAGGCACGGCCCGTTCGTCTAATAGACATTAGTACGGTGTAGGTTATCGCGTAGCTGACGAGGTTTGAGTACGAGCACAAAAGACGCAATACTGTGAGTTCATGTCCCCCTTTTTCTTAAACTGTTTTGTTTACTTACTTCGGGGGTGAAATACATGTTACAAAGGGATACTTACAATACTATTGGTATGATTAGCCTAGGAAAGAACCATAGATCATGTGATAGGGTAGGCGGATACTTGGGACCATTAATCCTCGTATCAGGACCGAGGGGCATGAGTGATAGATTATTTGGGTGTAGCGAGCCCACACCCATGAGGCCGGGGCGGCCCATAGTGGTGAACTATGTCTTCCAGCCGGGAGCCCGTACAACTTTGCTAGGTTTGAGTCTTCCTATACCGTCACACATATCAGTGGCCTTGCAAACCATTGGTGATCTTTTCCTTGTTTGCAATCATACCGGGGCATACATACATACATCGTTTACAAAGGTTTATGCATACTCACATACACATGAACTCGCTCAACTTTTTGTTGATTTTTCAAACTACATGTATTTCAGGAAACTGATCGGATATGGCAGCGTCTGCAAATGTGTCAAGCTGTCTACTAAATAAAGATGTCATCCAGGGTAGTAGGTTTAGGAGGTGTAACCCTTACCTGGACGGGTCACATGTCTTTAAACCACGTTTTATTTAAAGTCTTTTGCTGAGTCTTATGAACTCTTTTCAAACAAGTATGTTATGGTCTGTAACCCTATTTGGTATCGACGTTTTAGAACAATGATGTTGTAGCATTTTTAAACTTAATGAATGGATGAACATCTTGTGTTTTTTATCATGTAGCATTGTTATGATTGTTGCTATGGTATTAAGAAGTCACACCAAATAAACTCACACTTCCGCAAAAGCCTGGGTGTGACAGTAGATTAGCGTTTAATTGCGTTTACTGCATTGTTACTTCACATAATACAACTAAAATAGCGGTAACTAGCATACATCGATTATTGAGTCGGATAGTACAAGTAATAATTAAGCAAGGAATGACAGATCTGATAAGCAATCTTTTCTTCCTTTGACTTGTATTTTGACTTCAAAAAGTAGGGTTGTTACAAAAGGGAGGTGGGTGGTTATAGTCAGATTTACGAGATTGGGTTATGAAACTATTGGGTTTGAGACTATGTCGGTGAAATTGTTTTCGGCAGGTGACTGGTGATAATCGTCAACAAAGTTGACCTTTCCGGTCAACAATTAAAGTTTATTCCTTAATAGTTCGGAAAATGCGTAGCTTTACTTCATCTCAATCTCTATAATAATCACTTACATGTTCTGATTTCAGTTTCCTGATGTGTTATTTTGTAAAAGTTGGTTATTATTGTAAACTTTGTTCATGCATACCAACTGTTTATTGAAATGTTCAAGAGAGGAGATTTCAGTTTTGATATGTTTTTTTGTTAGGTTTTATACTTGTAACTTTTTATTTAGAGTAAATTACTTCTTGAGTTCTTGTGTTTTAGTGATTTTAACAATTTGAGTCCAAAATCAAAATGTTTAACGCTATGAGTCCCCACACACTTATTTTATAACCATTTGAGTCCTTCTAACTCTAAATTTTAACTTGTTGAGTCCAATTTTTTAACAAGATTGGACTCAAAACGTTATAAAATAAATAGCTAGGGACTCAAAGCGTTAAACTTTTTTATTTTGTACTCAAATGGTTAAAAGTTAAAACCACAAAAATACAGAGACTCAAAAATTTGTTTACTCTTTTATTTAACTAGACATGATATTTGTGTTAACAATACATTTTGTATTTGTTGCATTTATCGAACTAGTTTATGCCGTCTTTGTTTTAAATAAAAATTCAATGTATTTTATATTATAAGTTTAGATATTTCGTGGGATGTAAGACAGTTTGTTTATAGATATACTAGGTTATAAGCCCGTGTATGATACGGGGTTGAATAAACAAATTTTATATACTAAATAATAAAATAATATATATTTAAAAGGCTCATTTATTGTACGGATTGAATAAATATAATTTTATATATTAAATAATAAAAAGTTATATCTATAAGAATCATATTGCACGGGTTGAATAAATGTAATTTTATATACCAATAAAAAAGTTATATCTTTAAAACCATGTGTATTAAACGGGTTGAATAAATGTAATATTGTTTACCAAATAATAAAATAATACATCTTTAAAAAACCTCATTTATAACACGGGTTGAATAAATGTAATTTTATATATCAAATAATAAAAAAATTTCATCTTTAAAAATATGCGCACGGTTTGAATAAATGTAATTTTCTGTACTAAATAATAAAAAATATATATCCTTAAAAAACCCCGTGTATTGTACGAATTGAATAAATCTAATTTCATATATCAAATAATAAAAAGTTATATATTAAAAAACCTCATGTATTACATGGGTCGAATAAATGTAATTCTGTATAGTGAAAATAAAACTATTAAATATATTAATACAAAGTTTGGTCTCGTGATAAAAATAGAATATTCTGTTGTTGAAAAACTTGTTAACGAAATCTCAATAAATTTAATCCTTTATTTAAAGCTCTGTAAATGTATAAATGATAAGTAATATTAATTAATTTTATTTTAAGTTTCGTAAAATCTATTTGATACCAAACTAAACAAAACATCCAAATATAATTAATTCAAATAAATAATATTATAAATGAGAAGGAGATTAAACTAAATAATAATTATCCATAAGATATTAAACTAATAATATTTAGTAGGAGGATTATCTATAATATAAGTTATTAAACTAAATAATATTTAAATAGGAGAGTTATCTATAATTAATTAGAAGAGATTAAACTAAAATTACAATTAACTATAAGAGATGGTCTAATATGAAATTGGTTTCTTTTATTATATAGTACTAGCGGTAAGACCCGTCACTACGTCAAATATGACCTACGGCCACACTTTTTCAAAAACCTCCATGCCACACATTTGAAAAAAATATGTGGCTAAAGGTCATTCATACAATTTTAAAACACTTTTAACCACATATTTGATTATTGATGTGACCATTGTATACCAGTTCAGTTTCTTTAGCCACACTTTTACGAAATAATGTGACATTTACTAGCCACAACCCGAAAAGTGTGGCCAAATGTGATTTACAACCACATATTTTTGTTTCATGTGCCCAAAAACACATGTATTTGACACGTTCAGCCACATTTTATGAAAAAAACTATGACATATATTAGTCACATTAGCAAAGTGTGGCTAAATGTTATCTATGATCATGTTATTTATTTTCATGTGACCAATAACACATGTATTTGAAACTTTTAGCCACACTTTAATAAAAAAAACTCTGATATTTATTAGCCACACTAGAAAAGTGTGGCCAAATGTGATCTACGACCATGGTATTTGTTTCATGTGACAAAAACACATGTATTCAAAACCTTTAGTCATACGTTAAGAAAAAATTGTCACACAAAAAAAATGTGGCCAAATACGATATACGACCACAATATATGTTGGTAATATGGCTAAAATCTAATATACATGGCCACGTATATCATATTATGTGACCAAATGTTAGACAATAGTCAGACATAAAATTAAAATATTTCATGTGGCTTTACATTAAAATTTGTCTCACCATCGTCACTTTGTTTATTTTGTGTGACAAAATGATATCAAATGTCATTGGAAAAATGTGTGACCAAAGGTTAAAATTACTATATCTTTAAAAATTCCCCCCCAATATATTTCATCCTAGAATTTAAATTTCCCCCCAAAATATTTCATCCAAAAACTTCCCTCCCCCTCCCTCCCCCCAAAAAAGTATCTCATTCTAAAACTTTCCCCCAAAATATTTTATTTTTAAACTTCCCCCTTAAATAATATTATGATTTAAAAAACTACATTAATTAATAAAAAAAAGTTCTTAGAATTCAAACTAATATTAAATATTATATTTTTTAAATTCATATTTGTTATAACTCATTTTTTTATAAATAATATAATAATGTGTATATATATTTGCTACGTTGATGTACATTTTCTATTTTATAAACAACAATTTTTAAAAATCATATATTTTTAAAGTATATAAGTTATAAGTTTTCATTTTATTGATTGAGTAATGTACTTCCAAACTTATATTTGTCATTTATTAAAGCATATTAGGCCTTGATGTATCAAAATGAGCAATTAGTAGATCATATATGTCTTAATGGCCATATTGGGCCTTAGATGATCACAATGACCAATTCCAGCAAGACCTTTTTCGCCACAGTTTTAGTTGTTATGGCCACACATAAGTGAATGTGGCCATATGATGCCTACGATGACTCGACCTTTGATCTCACTTAGGCTCATAAAAAATATGTGGCCAAAGGTGTTCGGTCACACTTTTTTTGTGTGGCCGTAAGCCTTTTTTGACGTAGTGCGGGTGACACCCCAGGAAAACCTGGAAACCAACGCAACTTAACTAGCTTCCTCAGTAACCACGTGCTAAATTTCGAGACGAAATTCTCTTAACAGGGGGAGAATGTGACAACCCTCAAAATCCCATGTATTCCGTACAATTTATTAATGATAATTAAAGTGCTTGACGACTGTGTGGAATTACTTAACTGCTCTCTGATTATTATGTTATACTTACATGTACTTGTTAACATACTAGTAGTGTACAGAAAAATTACTAAATAGTCCGTTTTGCTTTCCTGAGTGTTGAAAATTAAGAACGTTATAAAAATATACATGTATGACACTTTACGAATTAATTAAGCACTTTAATAGAACAGTGTCAAACTGAACAACCGGACTTTACCCGAAACACAAAAATATTCCCAAACACATTATTCCTATTTTTCTAAGCTAGTTAGGGTGTCCGAACCCCTAACACCCTTTATATTATAACACACTAATATACTAACTAAATACCATTTGTTATCAACTAAATCCTAACTAAATCATCACCACCCAACCCCTACCCCCCTCCCATTTTGATGGTTGCAAGGGGTAGGACACCCCCTTGGTTTCTTTTGATTATTATAATGGGCAATGTTGGAAAATATGGAACATGTAGTATGTTGGATAATGCACAAGCTTGGTCTATAAATTAACCCACAAGACTTCATCTTCTTTCATTCAACATCACACCAAACAACTTCATCCTCTCCCTCCTTCTTAGTTCACGGCTACCACCACCCACCACCCTACAACCACCATCAACTTCCATTCAAGTCATTTTACATACACTCAAAGGTGTTACGGGTCTTACAACGAAGCTCGGTGCTCTCGGAAGTGGAAGGACCTTCTACATTCGCTATTAACCATCACTTTTCTACACTCGAACTCCCCTAGTCTTGAATAGTGGTAAGAACATAGATCCGTTCATTTTGCATATTATTTAAGTGGTTAATAGTTATTTGATGATGAGAATCCATGAAACTCTAAAGAACCTTAAACAAGTCTTGAACATAAACTAGTCTAGTGATGAAATGATGTTAGAATGATGTTGTTATGATTCTTGCTGATTTCTTGCTGAGTTACTTGTTAATATTGATGTTTGATGTTGTTGTAATCGCTAAACATGTTAACGTAATCAATCGAACATGCACTAGAAAGTTAAAAGCTGAAACAGAATGCTGGTTGGTTTTTACAGCCAACTTCAGTTGGCTGTAACAGGACCATAACTTAATGAAAAATGTATTTTCTGAAGTCCAGATTTATGTACTATGAAATACGGTTCTAATGGCACCGGAATCGTGATTTTTGGACTTCGTTTACTATTTTTAAAGACCCGATTTGTAACAGCAGCTAGAGCTGCATTTTTCTGCAGAAAATGGGCAATATGTTTTTAGTCATAACTTGAGTTCTGTGTCGAATCAGCCCATGAATCTGTACAGTAGATGGACACTAATGTCGTAGTAATTGTCCCACTGGAATTTCGTCAATCCGACTTACAATGAATTTTTAATGAATTATTCCGTGGACTGCAGTCAGAAAAAGATAAATCTGAGTGTAGTCCGGAAAATGATTTTCTATAAAATATTGGCAATGAACTGGACCCCGATATTTTTACACAATAATACTTGGATGGTTTAGCGTCTTCTGTAAAAAAATTGGGAATTTTTGAAATAAGATAACTATTTTATTAAAATCCCCGAAAACAGCCCGGTTTTTTAATAAAAAGCTGAAACGACATAGGTAGTGATTTGCGTGTCTAAATGTCGAATATGTTATCTGTGAATGATCTAACTTGTTATGTGACAATAAAATTGTTATGTGCAATGTCGTATGTTTATTTGTTAATGGGAATAGATGGGGAGTTTATATCGGCGTAAACCGTTAAAGTAATGCATGTTATGTGATAGATACGTGTAGGAACTTTGTGCTCTATTTGAAAACCACAAAATGATTAACTGGTAATTATATTAGGACGTGATTGACCGACCTTGACTGTTAGCTATATTTGAGAATCTAACCAAACAAACCAAGGTGAGTTCACACACTTTCTAAGGCATGGGATTCCCGGTGGATTGGGAATGGGTTAAAGAATTAAAACGAAATCTACATATCTTACTTAGGTAGGATATGTATGGCCATCCTCCTCGGGTAGGATGCCAGTGTTAATCCTGCGTATTCTCTTTGGGAGAACTACGTACGTTCGTCCTCCTTGGGTAGGACAACAACCTTAAAACTTACTAGACAAAACTCTATCATAAGTCCCTCATTTTATATCGACTTAATCGCCGAGGCCAATGGCGAGCGGGTCATTAGTTAATAGCGCTATTAGGTTTAACAAACCTCACACCGTGCCAGTCGGACGGGCGTGTACTAATGGACTATGGCAAACCATCAGTGATGATAGACACTGATGTAGGGCATAACTTACTTGCGTAGTAGTCGATATCATACGGTCTAGTAGTTCACATGGGGAAGCCCCCACTAATCATAAATATGATTTGGGTAATAAAGAATGAACTGGTTAATCATGCTTTCAACTACGGGGTAACCCCCATGACAATTACGCCAACGAAAGACAAACCACGTTTTCAGAAACAACTTAAAACTAAACAACCAAACGTGAACTCACTCAACTTTGTTGTTGACTCGTTGTTACATGCCTTACAGGTCGCTAAATGCATGGAGCTTGCACGAGGAAGGAGTCGTTGTGGTGTACGGACTGTTATGTTCCGTGCTTAATATTTAAATTCTTATGAACTTATTAAACTTACGTTTTGAACTTTAACTTATAAACTATGGACTTATGCTTTTGGATTTACGTTTATGCTTCCGTTGTTTAAAACTAAACTTAGTTAACTAGCTTTGGTCATCAATCGTATTGTGGTTGGTTTTAATTACTTAAATACGTCGTTCAATATGATTGGTGGCTCGATCCTGGTCATGTCACGCCTCCAAGCGGTGGTACTCCGCATGGTGGATTTTGGGGGTGTGACAGATTGGTATCAGAGCCATTGGTTATAGTGAACTTGGTTTTAAAAAAAGGAAAAGCTTTTTGGAAAAACCAGACTATAACCAGTACAGTGCTCAACGACCCACAACGACGCTTCGCTCCACGTGCAAGACTCGACACAATAGGTGGTATGATCTATGTTATATTGTCGGTTAGATAGTTTACACTGTGCATTAGATAACGTGATAATTGCTATTTGAACCTTGTGTGCTTACTCTCTACTGTCGTCCCACACTTACGAACTTTCGCGACACTTTCCTCACTTACATTGCTTCGTTATGAAGATCATGAACGGACACGGAGGACGTATCAACCTAACTCAAGCCCAGCTGACGGCTTTGATCAACGAACAAGTTGCTGAGGCACTCGCAGCTGCTCCTGCAGGAGGTATAACCTGCCATATCAACCCCTCTTAGGACGTTTAGATCCTACCTTCGCAAACCAACCCTAGTGCTTAACCTTGTCTTTTATTGTCGCGCAACAGGTCAACATGCTCAGCCTCTTATGTGCACGTTCAAAACCTTCATGGATTGCCGACCTAGTACTTTCAGCGGCACAGAAGGAGCTGTAGGCCTTCTTCACTGGTTCGAGAAGCTTGAGTCTGTTTTTGAGATGTGCGAATGCCCTGAAGATCGTAGGGTGAAATATGCTACTGGAACACTCGAAGGAGCTGCGTTAACCTGGTGGAAGGCACAAGTTCAACTGCTTGGGTTGGCGGTTGCTAATGCCACCCCATGGAACGGTTTCAAGGAACTGATTAAAGAAGAGTACTGCAGTCGTGACGACATCCACAAGCTGGAGGTGGAATTTTTCAATTTGAAGATGACGGGGTCTGAGATCGAGGCATACACAAAGAGGTCAAATGAGCTAGCCATCCTGTGTCCCACTATGGTGGATCCTCCTGTCAGGCGTATCGAGCTGTACCTTAAGGGCTTGGTGCCAGAAATCCAAAGCCACGTATCCTCAGCTAATCTTGGCACCATTCAGCAAGTCGTCAAGTTGGCTCATCGTCTCACCGATCGGGCAGTTGAGCAGAACAGGCTGCCTAAGCGTATTAGCGCTACTACGTCTGGTGCTCCCAATGATAATAAGCACAAGTGGGATGGAAATTTGGGCAAGAGTTCTACTTCAGCTCAATCCCAGTAGCGAAAGACAGACGAGTACAGGAGCCCCAGTCAGCAGTCTTCTGGGAATCAAGGTCAGGGTGGGTACAAGGGAAATCACCCTAAGTGCAATCGATGTAATCTGCACCACAGCGGCCAGTGCAACAAGGGTCGTTGTCAGAGATGTCACAAACTGGGTCATGAAGCTAAGGATTGCAGGTGCCCACGTCCTGTGAATCAGAATCGCCAACAACAGTAAGCTCGATAGAACCACCAACAGCAGCATCAGCAGGGCAATAAAGGATGCTTTCAGTGTGGCGCTGAAGGCCACTTTAAGAGGAACTGCCCCCAGCTGAACCAAAACCAGAACAACAACCAAAGAAACGGGAACCACAATGGAAACAACAACGGAGGTAACAATAATGGCAATGGCGCCCAAGGTCGTGTGTTCGTGATTGGTCAGGGTGAAGCAAGGAACGATCCTAACGTTGTGATGGGTAAGTTTCTTCTGGATGATTTCTTTGTTACTGTTTTATTTGATTCGGGTGCCGATACTAGCTACATGTCCTTAAAAGTTAGTCAGATGCTTAAGCGTACTCCAACACTTTTGAACACCAAACACACGGTAGAAATAGCAAACGGTAAAAGTCTTGAAGCCACACATATAGTTAAGGACTGTAACCTCGTCCTAGCTGGTCAGACCTTCTCCATCGATCTTATTCCTATCGTTCTGGGTAGTTTCGACGTCATTATTGGGATGGATTGGTTATCTTAACACCAAGCGGAGATTATTTGCAAGGAGAAAATCGTCCGTATCCCTCGTTCTGATAAAGAACCCCTCGTGATTCGTGGCGACAAGAGTGGTGCTGTTGTAGGCATCATCTCTTTCCTTAAGGTCCAGAAATGTTGCGAAAGGGCCACACTGCTATTTTAGCCCTCGTTTCTGATTCATCCTTGGAAGAAAGGAAAATAGAAGACATTCCTATTGTGCGCAACTTTCCTGAGGTATTTCCTGAGGAATTACCTGGTCTTCCGCCTCATAGACAAGTCGAGTTTCAGATCGAGCTAGCTCCTGGAGCAGCGCCCATAGTTCGAGCACCTTATCGTCTAGCTCCATCAGAACTCGAAGAACTGTCTACGCAACTACAAGAACTCTTGGAAAAGGGTTTCATACGTCCTAGCTCTTCGCCATGGGGAGCTCCAGTGTTATTCGTGAAGAAGAAAGACGGTACCTTTAGAATGTGTATCGACTACCGCGAACTCAACAAGGTGACCATGAAGAATTGTTATCCTCTTCCACGCATTGATGATTTGTTCAACCAGTTGCAAGGGTCGAGTTATTACTCTAAGATTGATTTGAGATCGGGCTACCATCAGTTGAGAGTCCGAGAGGAAGACGTCTCCAAAACAGCTTTCAGAACTCGTTACGACCATTATGAGTTTCTGGTTATGCCTTTCGGATTAATGAATGCACCTGCGGTCTTCATGGATCTCATGAACCGAGTGTGTAAGCCTTACCTGGATAAGTTTGTCATAGTGTTCATCGACGACATCCTGATCTATTCTAAGAGTCAGGAGGAACACGAGCAACACCTGAGGCTTATTTTGGAACTTCTTCGAAAAGAGCAGTTGTATGCCAAGTTTTCGAAATGTGACTTCTGGCTTCGTGAAGTCCACTTTCTAGGCCATGTAGTAAACAAGGTTGGGATTCATGTAGATCCATCCAAGGTTGACTTGATCAAGAACTGGCCTGCACCCCGTACACCAACAGAAATCCGCCAATTCTTGGGTTTGGCAGGATATTACTGAAGATTCATCAAAGACTTCTCAAAGATTGCGCAACCTCTCACTTCACTGACTCAGAAGGGTGTCACCTATCGTTGGGGTGATGCACAGGAATCTGCGTTTCAGCACTTAAAAGATAGACTTTGTAGCGCGCCTATCCTCTCATTGCCTGAAGGCACAGAAGATTTTGTGGTTTATTGCGACGCTTCCATCCAAGGACTTGGTTGTGTGCTGATGCAACGTGACAAGGTCATTACCTACGCATCACACCAACTTAAGGTTCATGAAAGGAACTACACTACGCACAACTTGGAATTGGGAGCAGTTGTTTTTGCGATTAAGATATGGAGACATTACCTGTACGGTACCAAGTGCACCATTTACACCGATCACATGAGTCTCGAGCATATCTTCAAGCAAAAGGAATTGAATATGCGACAACGCCGATGGGTAGTACTCTTGAATGATTATGAATGCGCTATCAAGTATCATCCGGGCAAGGCCAATGTTGTGGCTGACGCCCTCAGTCGAAAGGATACTATACTTAGGCGTGTACGGGCGTTACAGCTTACCATCCAATCTAACCTTCCCGCTCTGATTCGCGATGCTCAGGTCGAAGCATTGAAAGCAGAGAACATCAGGGCTAAGTCCCTACGAGGATCGAGGCAATGGCTAGAACAAAAGGAAAACGGCGCCTACTATGTTAACGGACGCATCTGGGTTCCACTGTATGGAGACCTACGCGAGCTTGTGATGGATGAAGCACATAAGTCTCGTTATTCAGTACATCCTGGTTCGGATAAGATGTACCATGATCTCAAGACTACATACTGGTGGCCTGGTATGAAAGCTAGCATAGCAACCTACGTCAGTAAATGCTTGACCTGTGCTAGGGTCAAGGTCGAATACAAGAAACCATCAAGCCCACTTCAACAACCAGAGATACCTAAATGGAAATGGGAGCAAATTTCCATGGATTTCGTTACTGGCCTACGGAGATCACAACGCGGTAATGATACCATTTGGGTAATCGTGGATCGACTAACCAAGTCTGCACATTTTCTGGCCATCAAGGAAACGGATAAGTTTTCTACTCTAGCAGACATCTACCTAAAAGAAGTGGTATTAAGGCACGGAGTGCCCACCTCCATCATTTCTGATCGTGACGCGCGTTTTACCTCTGAACTATGGCAAGCTATGCACAAGTCGTTTGGCTCACGTTTAGATATGAGCACCGCTTATCACCCACAGACGGATGGGCAATCTGAACGCACCATCCAAACCCTTGAAGACATGCTTAGGGCATGTGTAATCGATTTTGGTAATGGCTGGGAAAAGCATCTCCCGTTAGTGGAGTTTTCATATAACAACAGCTACCACACTAGCATCCAAGCCGCTCCGTTTGAGGCATTGTACGGACATAAATGCCGATCACCTCTTTGTTGGGCAGAAGTTGGTGATAGTCAAATCACTGGCCCAGAACTCGTAGTAGATAGAACCGAGAAGAATGCTCAGATACGACAACGAATGGCGGCAGCCCGTGACCGTCAGAAAAGCTACGCCGATAAGCGAAGAAAGCCACTCGAGTTCCAGGTTGGGGATCGAGTGCTACTCAAAGTCTCACCTTGGAAAGGTATAGTTCGTTTTGGCAAATGAGGCAAGCTCAATCCGCGTTATGTCGGACCATTCGAAATCATTGAGAGAATTAGCAAGGTGGCCTACAGGTTGAATCTACCTGAATAACTCAGCGGAGTTCACAACGTATTCCACGTGTCAAATCTGAAGAAGTGTCTGTCAGACGAGACCCTCATAGTTCCTCTCAAGGAGCTCACTATCGACGACCAGCTGCGATTCATCGAAGAACCAGTAGAGATTACGGATCGAGATGTTAAAATTCTCAAGCGCACCAGGATACCTCTTGTCCGAGTTCGTTGGGATTCCCGTCGTGGCCCAGAGTACACCTGGGAACGAGAAGAGCAAATGAAACTCAAGTACCCCCAGCTCTTTAAGAAAAACACAACCACTACTGAGGCTGAAGCTACTGCAGAATTTCGGGACGAAATTCCAAATCAACGGGGGGATGATGTGACACCCCAGGAAAACTAGGAAACCAACGCAACTTAACTAGCTTCCTCAGTAACCACGTGCTAAATTTCGGGACGAAATTCTCTTAACAGGGGGAGAATGTGACAACCCTCAAAATCCCATGTATTCCGTACAATTTATTAATGATAATTAAAGTGTTTGACGACTGTGTGGAATTACTTAACTGCTCTTTGATTATTATGTTATACTTACATATACTTGTTAACATACTAGTAGTGTACAGAAAAATTACTAAATAGTCCGTTATGCTTTCCTGAGTGTTGAAAATTAAAAACGTTATAAAAATATACATGTATGACACTTTACGGATTAATTAAGCACTTTAACGGAATAGTGTCAAACCGAACAACCGGACTTTACCCGGAACACAAACATATTTCCAATCACATTATTCCTATTTTTCTAAGCTAGTTAGGGTCTCCGAACGCTCTAACACCCTTTATATTATAACACACTAATATACTAACTAAATACCATTTGTTTTCAACTAAATCCTAACTAAATCATCGCCACCCAACCCCTACCCCCCCTCCCATTTTGACGGTTGCAAGGGGTAGGACACCCCCTTGGTTTCTTTTGATTATTATAATGGGCAATGTTGGAAAATATGGGACATGTAGTATGTTGGATAATGCACAAGCTTGGTCTATAAATTAACCCACAAGACTTCATCTTCTTTCATTCAACATCACACCAAACAACTTCATCCTCTCCCTCCTTCTTAGTTCACGGCTGCCACCACCCACCACCCTACAACCACCATCAACTTCCATTCAAGTCATTTTACATACAACCAAGGTGCTACGGGTCTTACAACGAAGCTCGGTGCTCTAGGAAGTGGAAGGACCTTCTCCATTCGCTATTAACCATCACTTTTCTACACTCAAACTCCCCTAGTCTTGAACTAGTGGTAAGAACATAGATCCGTTCATTTTGCATGTTATTTAAGTGGTTAATAGTTATTTGATGATGAGAATCCATGAAACTCTAAAGAACCTTAAACAAGTCTTGAACATAAACTAGTCTAGTGATGAAATGATGTTAGAATGATGTTGTTATGATTCTTGCCGATTTCTTGCTGAGTTACTTGTTAATATTGATGTTGGATGTTGTTGTAATCGCTAAACATGTTAACGGAATCAATCGAACATGCACTAGAAAGTTAAAAGCTGAAACAGAATGCTGGTTGGTTTTTACAGCCAACTTCAGTTGGCTGTAATAGGACCATAACTTAACGAAAAATGTATTTTCTGAAGTCTAGATTTATGTACTATGAAATACGGTTCTAATGGCACCGGAATCGTGATTTTTGGACTTCGTTTACTATTTTTAAAGACCCGATTTGTAACAGCAGCTAGAGCTGCATTTTTTGCAGAAAATGGGCTATACGTTTTTAGTCATAACTTGAGTTCTTTGTCGAATCAGCCCATGAAATCTATACAGTAGATGGACACTGATGTCGTGGTAATTGTCCCACTGGAATTTCGTCAATCTGACTTAGAATGAATTTTTAATGAATTATTCTGTGGACTGCAGTCAGAAAAAGATAAATCTGAGTGCAGTCCGGAAAATGATTTTCTATAGAATATTGGCAATGAACTGGACCCCGATATTTTTACACAATAATATTGGATCGTTTAGCGTCTTCTGTAAAAAGTTGGGAATTTTTGAAATAAGATAACTATTTTATTAAAATCCCCGAAAACAGCCCGGTTTTTTAATAAAAAACTGAAACGACATAGGTAGTGATTTGCGTGTCTAAATGTCGAATATGTTATCTGTGAATGATCTAACTTGTTATGTGACAACAAAATTGTTATGTACAATGTCGTATGTTTATTTGTGAATGGGAATAGATGGGGAGTTTATATCGGCGTAAACCGTTAAAGTAATGCATGTTATGTGATAGATACGTGTAGGAACTTTGTGCTCTATTTGAAAACCACTAAATGATTAACTGGTAATTATATTAGGACGTGATTGACCGACCTTGACTGTTAGCTATATTTGAGAATCTAACCGAGCAAACCAATGTGAGTTCACACACTTTCTAAGGCATGGGATTCCCGGTGGATTGGGAATGGGTTAAAGAATTAAAACGAAATCTACATATCTTACTTAGGTAGGATATGTACGGCCATCCTCCTCGGGTAGGATGCCAGTATTAATCCTGCGTATTCTCTTTGGGAGAACTACGTACGTTCGTCCTCCTTGGGTAGGACAACAACCTTAAAACTTACTAGACAAAACTCTATCATAAGTCCCTCATTTTATATCGACTTAATCGCCGAGGCCAATGGCGAGCGGGTCATTAGTTAAAAGCGCTATTAGGTTTAACAAACCTCACACCATGCCAGTCGGACGGGCGTGTACTAATGGACTATGGCAAACCATCAGTGATGATAGACACTGATGTAGGGCACAACTTACTTGCGTAGTAGTCGATATCATACGGTCTAGTAGTTCACATGGGGAAGCCCCCACTAATCATAAATATAATCTGGGTAATAAAGAATGAACTGGTTAATCATGCTTTCAACTACGGGGTAACCCTCACGGCAATTACGCCAACGAAAGATAAACCACGTTTTCAGAAACAACTTAAAACTAAACAACCAAACATGAACTCACTCAACTTTGTTGTTGACTCGTTGTTACATGCCTTACAGGTCGCTAAATGCATGGAGCTTGCACGAGGAAGGAGTCGTTGTGGTGTACGGACTGTTATGTTCCGTGCTTAATATTTAAATTCTTATGAAGTTATTAAACTTACGTTTTGAACTTTAACTTATAAACTATGGACTTATGCTTTTGGATTTACATTTATGCTTACGCTGTTTAAAACTAAACTTAGTTAACTAGCTTTGGTCATCAATCGTATTGTGGTTGGTTTTAATTACTTAAATACGTCGTTCAATATGATTGGTGGCTCGATCCTGGTCATGTCACGCCTCCAAGCGGTGGTACTCCGCATGGTGGATTTTGGGGGTGTGACAGTGCGTGTGCAAACACGGGTCGTTTGTTAGAAAACCATACATAACACATATTGATAGAACATATAGATACGTGTATAGATATTGTACGAAAATGTGTTATCTATTATAGCTAAAAGAAAACTATAAGTAAATATAAAAGATATTTAACAAACTTAATAAAAGATGTCTAACAAACTTAATAAAATTCATCAGTTACATATGATTATTTCCATTCTCTTATTCAAAAAAGAGAGTATCCACCCATTGACAATGTAAATTGTTATAAACATAAGTACATATAAAAGATGTCTAACAAACTTAATAAAATTCGAATACAACTTAACTTTAACAAACATTAACTAAGAACATACGATCACCTGCCTAAACAACACACATCAAACCTCACTCAAGAATTTGTTACGCAGCAACATGTCCTTTGCTACATGTTGTGATCTGGTTAAATATGCTACTGCAAACAATGTAACAGCTACTGATCCAACAATCTCCCTATACAACAGATGATACAAAAACCCTTCTTTATTACTGATTTTTATTTCTCATCAACATCTCCCTGATTTGTCCTTTAAATTGTAGTTCAAAGTCCAGGGAGAACATGTCTTCTTCATCATCCCTCTCAAGTTGAAGGTCCAACAAATCTTGGAGATCATATGCATTCAGATTATATGCACTATCCATTTTAATCTCTTCAACACTACCATCTGATCTGATAAAAGTCAATACTTGGGTTTTTTAGCATGACTTCCACTTTACTATTTTTGGATCAGTTGGTTTTCTTGGGCAAAGAATTATTGAAGATGAGTTTGGTGATTGTGGTCTGCTAACTAAATTTGTAATTGATTCAGACAAATCAGATGATGAGAGAAGGTTTTTCGGAGTACCGATTTTTAGAGACAGAGCAGCAGTTGTAGGATAGACAGGGTTTTGAAGAACATTTGAATGTTCAGCTCTAACTTCTTCCAGCATTTTGTAGGTCTCAACTATCTTCAGTTTAGACCTTCTGGCAATGGATCTAACTGGACCATAACTAGCAGCCACAAGCTCTGCTCTCATTCTTTTAAACTTCAATACCTCATCTGAATCCATTGTTTTGACTTTCTTCCAATTAGGTGGAGTTGGCTTTACCAGAGGATCATTGTTCATTTTTGTGATTCTATCGATATGAGTTTTTCTCTTACGTGTGGAGATGATTTCTGGTGAAGGAGAATGTTTTGGTAGTGAAGATGAATGTATGGGAAATCTTTGTGACGTTGGAGATGGTTGGATTGTGGTTGGTGTAGTGAAAATGATCATGGCAGATGTTTGAGAAACTTCTCCTGAAACAACTGGTGTCTCAGCAGCTGTTTGGTAAACATCTGTTGATGCTTTTGTGTTCCCAGCATCTATTGACAAAATGGGTGATGATGGTGTGGAAGGTATTTTCTCCTCTTTTGTGGTGGTTCTTTTGGAGAAGTTTAGGATTTAGGTTGAGCAGGGGATACAATTTCTGTAGGATTAGCTTTTGAATCTGGTGGCAACTTTCTCAGTGAATCTTTCTCCCCCTTTTTGGCATCATTATCATCATCATCATCATCTTTCTCAAAGATTGATGTAGAGGTGGAGCCAGTAAGTTTCAACAGATGTTCCTTAATGTTCATAATGTCTGCTTGTGTGTCTTTATACCTGGCATTAACCAACTTTCTGATAAATTCCAAACTGAAATTGCGGGTTACTTTCAGCCAAATTCCTTTGAGCTTGAAGGATGGGTTGCATAGAATTCTAAAACTCATTGGCAATTTCCTGTCTGGTAGGTTGACTTTTAAAAAGCTCTATCATCTGCTTAATTAATTCTTTCATTTCAGCAACATCTGTTTCAATGGTAGACACTCTAACCGTCAAATCCTTATAAGTTAATTCATCACCTACTTTAATAGGATCATCTGAATTCCCACCTGTAGTGGTTGTATTTGTTTTGATAATAGGAGAAGTCACCATATCATCAGAAATAGATGCCCCTTTTTCTTCATTCTGGGGACTTCCCAATGAAGCAGAGATTACAGTTGTAACCTCATCAGTGGTTGCCTTCAAAGGAGTCTTAATGATGTAACCACTGTCCAACTGATCACCAATGGGTTCAACAGTTGTAGTGGCTGCTCCACTTGAACTACCACCAAGAGTTTCGTAATACTCAACGGGGATAACCTCCTCAACTGTTTGTAGGATAGGAGACTGAATTGGTTCAGACACAGTCATTTGTTGCGATCTACTCTCAGTAATGTGTACATTAGAGGAACTGTTTTCTTTCTGAAATTCAATTACTTCAAACAGTGGTAATATTGTTGATGGAACTTGAGTCGAGGGTTGTGGTGTAGAAAGCATGATTGCCCTGGGAGGGGGACTTTTAAACATACTTTCATATGAAAGGTCTACTTCATGTTGTGGTGTTCCTGTGCTTACAACATGATCCTTTTGTGAGGATACATGAGGAGTTTGGATGGGTTGAGATCTTTCCAACAACTGTGAGGAAGTAGCAGCAGTGGTTTCAAGTGACATTTGTGTTGTCACGGCATTAACCTCTGGGATCTCATCTTCCAGAGAAACCTTTTTATTTTGTTTGGTTTTGGTGGGCTTTTTGGATGTGACAGCTTTCTTTTTGCGTTTTCCTTATGTGTGTTTCACAACACCAGTTGTGGTGTCATGATCACCAGGAGCAGTTCGCTCAACAACAGAAGTTTGAGCAACTGATGCGGATGCATCTAAAACAGGCTCATCCCCCTTTGTTTCCGTTGTTGAAACTTTTGACTCTTTATCCATAAGTTTAGTAAAAGTTTTACTTGTAAGACTATTTATTTGAAAAGCTACACCTTGTTTAAAATCTGTTTGTGACACTTGTTTTCGTAGGTAGTAGCTTAGAAGTCTTGGATACAACAGAAAAGCATTACTACGAACACCTTTTTTCAAATTTTTCACATTTTTCACATTATTCAACAAATCAGAAAACAATGCTTCTGATAAATTGTAATCAGATTTTGTTAAAATAGCATAACCCAAATACTGAATGTTCAAAGGTATCTCATTAAATGCAATTGTCTTGGCTGAGAGACAAGTTAAAAGAGTATGAAACAAAAATTTCATTGGTGGAGGGAAGTTTGGTTTGTAGATAGTAACTTCCTTTAATTTTGCATCATACCCTCTTTCAATGAACTCTGTATGAAGTTCAAGTTTTTCAAAGTTGGTCTTACCTTCCAAGTCGTCCAATGCAAATGTAGTGGAAATTGTAAAGGGAGAAATTCGTACCACACTTTCCCCGACCTTAAATGTGATGGCAACTGGATTGTTATCTTCAGACTCTATTTCAGCATTAAACCAAAATTGTCGGAGTGTTTCTGTATGAACCGGAGCATCAGCAGTAAGAATTGATTTGTATTTTGATGACGTTAAAAGGTAAATTATTGAGTGATAGCTGGTATTTTTGCTGGTTTTCTCGAAGATGGGGAGGTAGTTGTGAGGGTTTTTGATGTTCAGAGACATGATCGGAGAAGAAGGTGATTTGGGGATGAAACAGGGTTTAAGTTGGAGGGTTTTTAATATGTTGGAAACTGTTTTTGAGAATTTTGAATTCGAGACGGTAGTGGTAGAACCTCGATTTAGGGATGAAACAGATTTTATATAGAGAGAAGAAGTGAATGCTGACGTGGCAGTAGTTACAAATATTTGATGGCTAAGATCTGTCCACGTCAGAATCTCTCTTGCGACAACCAATGACAATTGTTTGGAAAGCTCTATTGGTCGTTGGGAACAGTCTGAGTCAAACAGTCGTTAGATAAACAGAAGTTATGAGAACAGATGATAACTTTCAGCAGTTGTTTTATTTTTAGCTAACATCTGTCCACGTCAGAACCTCTGTTGTCATAATGGATGACAGTCAGCAGTATAGTAAATCAATAGTCATTAGGATAAACAGAAATTATGACAACAGACGGTACCCTATAGCAGTGGATGTATTTTTAGGCAAGCAGAAGTTTCAAAAACAGTAGTTTTCAATCGGTGTAACTCAACAGTCGTAAGTCTAACATCTGCTATTACTATTAGCCCAACCACTGTTAGTATCGAATCCTCTGTTAAACATTTTAAGATTAAATTTCATCTGTTGTTCGTTAACATCTGTTGACCCATAGCAGACCTTTGCATCTTCAGACATTTATTCATCAGCAGATGCTCTCTTTTGTCAGACTTTAGCTACAACACACCTTTTATAACAGCAAAATATACCGTAAATTCTTCCAAAAAACTGTTATTGATAAACAAAATTATATAATAATATTTATAGCAGACCTTCTATAATAATAGTTATTCATCATTAGCCCAACCACTATTAGTATCAAATCCTCTGTTAAGCATTTTAAGATTGAATATCATCTGTTGTTCGTTAACATCTGTTGACCCATGCAGACCTTTGCATCTTCAGACATTTATTCATCAGCAGATGCTCTCTTTTGTCAGACTTTAGCTACAACACACCTTTTATAACACCAAAATATACAATAAATTCTTCCAAAAAATTGTTATTGATAAACAAAATTATATAATAATACTTAGAAATGACTGAAATAATTAAAATGAAGATGCAACAACAAAGATTAATACTATTAAAATTTATTCATTTAGTCAACAATGGTAAATCAACAATCGTTAGCATACACAGTTGTTTCATCATCAGCAGATGTTCTCTTTTACCAAACTTTAACTACAACAGACCTTTTACAACTCAAAATATTGGCTCTCTGTAATTTGCAGGAGCACAAATTCTTCAAAAAACTACTATCAATGATCAAATTCTGAACATTTGTTTTATCTTTGCACTCATATGTTCACCATCAAACCAACCCTTGATACTATTAAACCTCTGTTGACTTACCAAACAAATGTTCAGTCACAATTCAACATCAACATAATCTGTTCACCATCAAACCAACCCTTGATACTATTAAACCTCTGTTGACTTACCAAACAAATGTTCAGACACAATTCAACATCAACATTATCTGTTCACCATCAAACCAACCCTTGATACTATTAAACTTTTGTTGACTTACCAAACAGATGTTCAGACGCAATTCAACATCAACATAATCTAAATCAAACTCAAACACTAAACAAGTAAAACTAAAACGCAACATAGATTCATAAGATTAAAATTTATTCATTTATTCATGACATTAAAAGTCCAATAATTACATAACATACTGAACAACTTAAAAGTTCAAATCTAACAATAACAGCAAGAATTAAGAAACTTTAGCTTCAACTCCATCGATTGTTGAACCTCTCAATGTATGTCCTTCAGCATCGCCATGAACTCCACGTCTCTATCACCGCACTCTATATTATTGAAAACACAAAGCTCAAGAACGGAAGTTGCAGGCATCCGCATAAGATTTCTGGAAACCTGCTCTCTTGTGAACAGGCTAACTTGCAATCCATCAAAACATCTCTTCAGCTCTTGAAGAGTAGCCCTATCTTCATACACCTGTTCCTCGATTTTCCTGACAAAACGCTGCTTTAAATCATCTGATTTTACAGAAGTGAATGACGCCATTTGAATAAACTATATTACTCGACTTTCCCGAAAGTATGATATCTTCGTAGGAAAACGTGATGAAAAACAGGTGAAGTGACTATGAGTTTATATACTGAAATATCTAACAGTGAAAATGTGTGGATTTAATATAAACATATTAACGTATAAATCAAAACAACAGTCTTTTAATGCAAAAACCATTTCAAACCCCAACTTTTATAGGAAAACTGTAAAATTAAATACCAAGAAACCCAAGGGACAAAATTGCGAAGTTCAAAGAACAAAAGCACATTATCACAATTAAAATTAACCTCTTTATTTACCATGTAGACGCGTTTTTAAACTCTATAAAAGACCGATGATTACTTTTGATTCAAAACATCAACAAATTGTCCTACAAATCACTTTCTGTAAAAAAAATTGTTCCAAATCAGAAAATCCAACAAAAAATCTACATGGCAAACTTCAGCTTCTACCACTGGTCAGACACCAACGATGTTAAAACACAATTCTCGATGTAGTCACTCAAAGAACAAAGAACAGACGAAGAACTAAATAGGAAAGTTGACATAATCAATGACATTAATTATAACAAAACCTGGAACAGCATAGCATTGCTCGATAAAGTCCTCCACTCTCCTCCATCAAAGTTCCAGAAGAATGCAGAAGAGTTTCTGACACAACTTCTAAAATAGGATCAGAAAATCTGCAACATGCTAACTGACCTGAAATTCAAAAGAGAGCATGAAATCACATGGAGAAAGGCCAGAGTCTACGAAATCCTAGCAAGTGTTAACTCTAGCGTGTAATACTTTATAAATATTTCATTAAATTTCTATTTTTCTATGTAGTAGTTCATTTTAATAATATCAACATGCATCTTAACATATTTATAAAATGTCAGTGTCAATAAAAACTCTCAACATCATCAACAGTTAATCAAAATAAGAAACAAACCTAAAATGCAAAGGTCTCCTCTCAATTGTTGTAGCACATCTGACTTTTCACGATATTGCACGAATCTATACTTTCTATAAAAGGAGAAAATCTTACTAACGCAAGAAAACCTGACTTTCAATTTAACAAAAATCGAACAATGCAACTCTCCCATCAAAGAAGGTAGCACATGCAACTTTTCACGACGTTGCAAAATGGATACTGCAACATCGATATTGAAAGGTTGATCTGTGATGGGAAGCTTCATTGAAATGACGATGTTGGAACAATAATACTGGAACGATAACATGTAAACAGAATCAACAAACATTCGAACAAAGAAGTGTAATCGGAGATTAGCGGCTGAATCACGAGAAAGATGCATTTGAGAGAGAGAGATACGCTCGCAGATATGAGCGAGAGAGATTTGAATGTGGAGCCAGATAATTATATCTTATTTATAGGATTAGAATATATGGTTTGAATTTTGAATTTTGAATGTGGAGCCAGAATTTTGAATCTGGACAGATGTTTATTGGGAACAGATGTTTGATTATAAAATGTTGAGGGCAGATGTTTAGACAAAATTTTAAATGATATTTTATATTAGGCTTTATGATGTAATAATGACATAAGAAAAGCCTTGTTGGACAGCCTCTCCTGCTGACACATCAGCTTTTCTTATGTCATTGGTATTTCTCCTTTTATAGAAAGTATAGATAGATTTGAAATTCATTCATTTTGTATTTAATCTAGTTTTTTGCCTCGTCCGCGTTGTGGGGCACTAAACGGAATATTTTTCCTCTCATAACATACACGCCTGTGTTTCGATTACTCATACATACTACTCATAACATGATCTCAAAGAAAATTACATCGAGTCAACCAATTAAAACAAAATACCACCGTACTTTTGCTAAAAAAATTAAAACAATGGAAATAATATAATTTAAACTCAGGGAAAGAATGGATTTTTTCAGGACAAATGTGCGCGTGTCAGGCAGCCGTCTGGCACGAATAAAAATTATACTGAGTCAAACCATCAAAATAAAACACTACCATAGCTTTGTCAAAAAAAAAAAACGAAAACGATCACATGACTGTAATTTTACACTGTGGGCAAAATCGTAATTTGACAGAGAAATAAAAAACAAAAACGATGGAAAAACTGTAAATTTAAACTGAGGCCAGAATCGTGATTTAGTTGGGAAGGAAAAAACAAAACCAATGGCAAAACCGTAAATTTAAACGGGGTAAAATCATAATTTAGCTGGACCGACGGGGAAATGCCCGACAGCTGCCTGACACTATTATTCGCCGCCCATTTCCTCTAATCGCAGGGAAACACTATTCTCTATCATGTATTTTGTTGTTATAGGTACGTGGCAGTATTACTCGCCGCCTATTTTCTCCAATTACAGGAAAACAATATTCCCTCCAATGTATTTTGTTGTTATACTAGAGTTATGCGCCGCCCGCGTTGCGGGGCGCTAAACCGAGTATTTCTTAGTTTAATAACATGTACGCCTTTATGTCGGTTAGTTATACATGCTACCTATAACACGATATCAAAATAGATACATCAAGTTAACCAATTAAAAAAAACAGTACCATAGTTATGATAAATTTTTTTTTAACTAAAACGTTGACAAGCGTGTAATTTAGAGTTGGGGGGAAAACAATAATTTGTCAGGACCAATTAGCGAGTGCTAGACAGCTGTTTGGCATGAATAAAAACAAAATTGAGTCAACAAAGTAAAATAAAACACTGCCATGGTTTTGCCAAAGAAAAAAAAAACGATGGCAAGATTGCAATTTTTAGCGGAGGTAAAATCGTAATTTTAAAATAGAGGTAAAATAATATTTTGAACTGAGGGCAAAACCATTTTTTTTTATTTTGAAATGGGGGCAAAATCTTAATATTTTAGCTGTGGGCAAAATCGTAATTTTTAGCTGGGGGCAAAATCGTAATTTTAAACTGGAAACCAAATCGTAATTTGGCAGGACTCTAGCTGAGGGCAAAACCATAATTTTATTTTGAACGGGGGGCAAAATTGTATTTTTTAACTGAGGGCAAAATCGTAAATTTAAGCAAAGGGCAAAAGCAAAATTTTATTTTGAATCGAGGGCGAAATCATAATTTTACACTTGGGATAAAATTGTAATTTGACATCACCTATAAATAACTATTATATAAAAAAAGAAAATAAAACAAAAGTCAAAAGTGGGCGTCACTTTTGACCAACCAATTAAGAAAACTATTCCCAAATAACGCCATCAACTTGTAAATGTATCTTTGTAAATAAATTCCACTAATCAGTAATCACCCAGGATTAATATTTAAAACACAAGACATATAAATCCATTAAATTAGTCGTGATTTGACACCATTAACGAAATGATAATGCCATGCCCATAATGTCTTGACCAGGAAGTTCTGGAACGTGAATCACAACCGGTTTGTATTGATAGGCTTGGGTTATTAGCCAATAAAGATTGTACCTATTTTATTGGATTTGATAAAATGTTGACCGATTCAAAAGTAGGAAAAGCACCATACCATGGATATTATTATCGACATCCTAAGTCAAATCTCAACCCCTTTTGATAAATGCAAAATGCCAATATGTATTCTTCTTATTGTGACATATAACAATAACGATATTCATCATCCATACCAATATATCATCCCCATCGCCTCACCACCGCCACCTGATCAAACTCCCACCACCTTTTGCTAGTCCTAGCATCGTCATCGGAAATCCTACCTCACTTAGATACGGTTGGTTGTGAAACGCTGTTATGTATGTGTATGATACATCATCATGTTTAGTTTATTAATCTTGTGATATATTTAATAATAAAAAATTTAGCAGATGAGCGTGATTGACTCCTTTCCAAAGATGATTGTTTAAGTCTAAAAATCCGTTTTGACTCGTTACACAAAGCGACCCATCCATTTTGCCACTTATGAATACAACTCAAAATGAATAAGGGACCTCTTATATAAGTTTCTTTTAACCTGTTTTGACATTTTCTCAAATTTTTGTATGCTTTTCAAATCATACTAGTATTAAGGCCCCCGCGTTGCAGCGGTGGGCTTAAAACCATGCAAAGTAGCACCAATGCCATACCACTGCCAGTGACCAACATCGAAAAACTCGTAAAAACAAATAAATAGAAAAGGAAAAAATAAAACGAATGAAAAGCAGATGTAAAATCTTGAACCACACACACACACCCATTGCGGCGTGTTAATGCGAATGATTTTGGCTAAAACGTAAAACATAGAAAAATAACTAAGTCGATCTAGGACTCGCGCGTTGCGACGAACTTGTTAAACAGGAAAAAAATAGACAAAAAAACTCTGAACCCCACACGCACGTTACGGCGTGTTAACTCGCAAATTTTGAACGAACGCAAAACAAAAAACTTGCGAAAGATATGGGGGCCAAAGTTGAAAGTAAAAAAGTGTTGGGGTTAAATTGCAAAAAATAAAAAGCTTTGTGTTAAAAGTAAAAAAAAAATGGGTTAAATTGTAAAGATGAGATGTTTTGGGTTAGAAGTGAAAAATCTTTTTTTTTTTAAATACCCCCTAAACATAGAGTACAACAAGATGAAGCCAATATATGTTGTTAATGTATAGAATGGAAATCTATATCTATCTATACTTTCTATAAAAGAAGAAACTTTAATGACATAAGAAAAGCTGATGTGTCAGCTGGAGAGGCTGTCCAACAAGTCTTTTCTTATGTCATCAACGATGAGGTGGCAACCATAAAGGGAGCATAGTGACATCATTATTCAAAGATCTGCCATCAAACCACTGCCCCACTTTCAAATTTCAAAGGTCTGGCCCACATTCAATTATGAAACCACTGATGTTCATTCAAAATTCAAACCACTGATGTTTCATTAAAATGGGAGGGTAATTTGAAATTTAAAACTTATAGGGATATGTAATTTGCATTTTAATGTCATCAGAGCTTCAATTCTTCCCTCTCTCAAATATAAATTCAAACCCAAATCCAAACCCGATTATATTTTCAAAAACCCATTTCAATCTCTCTCTCTCTCTCTCTCTCTCTCTCTCCATTCTTCACTAATCAAAAATTGAAAATATGGGTTTCACTTTCAAAATTCAATCCATTTCTCTCTCAACTCTCTATGTCTAAAACTCTAGATACAGAAAAGAGGATGAAGACGACAGAGGCGTTGCTGGTGATGTCTGTTTATTCATCATGTTTAACATCGATTTGAATATTATGAAGACCAACGGTAGTTTAAAAATAGATATTTTGTGATTTTTTCTTTTAATCACAAACTGAAGGTTTGTATGCTAAATGTTCTTCAGGTAGATCTTGCTGGATTTGTTATTTGGTGTGGAAGTCTTGAGTTCGTTGGCCGAACTTCAAAATGTAATCAAGGTTATAAAATGGATCTCAACTTTATTGATGAAGAGGTAATGTCTGTTTGTGTTTAAAAATAGATGTATATGTGTTTAAAATAAATCAGGTAATTGTTATTTTTTTGTTAATTGTTAATACACTTTGTAATCAGTTCTTCTTCTTCGTTATTTCTTGAGCTTTGTTACATGTTTTCTAGATTGAAGTTTCTTCAAATCGTCATCTTCTCCAATGCTTCCATCGATTCTTCTCTCGCTAAATCTGGTAACAATCCGTGACCTAATTTCTTTCATGATTCTATGAAATTTGTTTGATATGTTTGTAGCTTTTGATTTTGTCTTTGATTTGTTATTGTTTATTCAGATGCTTGCATTGGTGTACCATGTGATTACGTGTAGATTGATTTTGATATGTTTGTAGTTTTTGTTTTTCACAATCTGTTTTGTTGGTTTATTCACCCATGTTTCTTTCATAGATCTCTATAATCCATATTTTTGGTTTCAAATCTGTTTCCTGAGTTATTTACAGTTGTAGCACACCAAATATTTATTATTTGTATTGAGTTGGTATATTGGGATTAAATACTGAACTAGTGGAATGACAGCAAGTCTAGGTTATGCTTCAAGTTGTCTCGATCTCTTTGGAGGCGGATAGGTGGCTTTGGGAGGTCTGAAAAACAGAATTGATAAATTTAGGGAAAATGGGGTTGAAAGATGATAACCCAATAGTTGAGGATCTCATTCTACAGTTTCGATAAATTCAAGGGTATTCTCAAATAATGCTTCCTAGATTTTTGAAGACCGACAAATGTCCAAAGAAGCATCACTGTGGACATTTGTCGGTCTTTGTCGGTCTTCAAAAATCTAGGTAGCATTATTTGAGAATACTATTGAATTTATTGGAGCTGTAGAATGAGATCCTCCACTGTTGGTTTATCATCTTTCAAACCCATTTTCCTTAGATTTATTGATTCTATTTTTCCACAGGGATGTAATGCAATGATTCCACTCAATTGAATAGACAGACACTTGCTTCCTCTCAAAGGGTTATGAAGTGGTTATAACAGCTGATCATGCTAAGGACTGTTATAACTAACCACTGCTCCTTATAAAGACTGATGGACTTAAAGACTGATTAGACCTATCCACTGTTGAAAGACAAAGCCCTGTTAAAGACAGGCACTTATGTACCTAAGGCCTGATCAACCAAAGGAAAACCACTGGTCAGTAACAACAGTGGTTCAATATCTACAGCGGATTCAACATCAGTATTTATGTATCAGTGTTTAGTGTATCAGTGTTTAGATTTTGTTACAGCTTCGATGATTGTTGTTAGATTTATGAAAATGTCTAACAATTTCAGATTGGGTATATTCATTCACAGTTTTATGATACTTCAGTGTCTATGATGAAAATTATGTTTCTTCCATGATTGACTGGTCCCCATGTTGATTCAATTAATGGTATGTTATGTATATACAATCTCTCGAGACAAACCCTAGAGTTTATGTATATACAATCTCCCCATGTTGATTCGATTAATGGTATGTTATGTAATTGCTACAGTTTGAATATTATTGTTATTATATTATTGTTAATGTTCATTTTTAGTGACTGAGTACTGCTTTAATGAATTGGTTAGTAGGGAAACTGTTAGAATCTGTTGAGCAGTGTTCGCTTCAACAGACCTTATCATCTGTTGATCATGGTCTGTTAAAGCACTGCTGTTAAACATTCTCTATTAGTCCATAGCAGTGGTTCTCTTTCGCAGACCTTTGCTTAAACCGTCTCGGTGTTTATCAGCAGATGTTCATCATGATGCGTGTGTAAACAGATGTTTGAAATCCTCTGTTGAACTGCATCATCTGTTAAGGCACAGCAGATGTTAGCAATCGATACTGTGGAATGATTAGCAGATGTTATGTTTGGCAGACCTTTGTTTCAACAGCAGATGTGAAAATGTTTAAAGATTGTATCATCTGTTAAGTAACATCATATGTTAGCTTTATGATGCTTTTGTATTCATATTCAGCAACAGAGGTTGTGTTTATCAGCAGAGGTTATTTGCTATAACAGTCTTTGTGTTTATTAGCAGAGGTTGTTTGGAACAACAGACTTTGCTTGAACAGATTTTCTGTTTGACAGAACTTTTGGTTTGTCAGACTTTATCTAAATAGAGGTCGAGTGCATAAATTTGTTTGTAGTCAGAGGTTAATTCAAGTGAAGTTATGACAATGATCACCCATAAATTTGTTGAAGCCTTTTAAGAAAAGCCTTTTAAGTGTCGATGACTGTCCATAAATTTGTTGAAGCCTTTTAAGTATCCATGACTGCCCATAAATTTACAAAGTATAATTCATGTTGTAATGTATCATGAAGAGCCAATTAAAATATATGGAGAATGTACAACAAATGTTTAAGTTAATATAAATAACAAGATAAGCATAGATGATTATAATTTAAATATTCGTAAGTCGTAAGTTTTCAAAATATAGAAGTTTGATACATCACCATCCCATAATTTATCTCAAATGAGATAATACCAACAACCACAACTATCTATAGACTTTCTTTAAGATCAGCTTGGCTTTTTCTTCAGAGTAGACAAATTTGCATCTCATATTTCTGTAGATACCATTGGGCTTCGTGAACTTCTTGGTGAATTGACAAGCCGCGTATCTAAATCCCTTGCCATTAGGGCCGACAATTTTACACGAATACACGAATACACGACAGGAACCTACACGAAGTTAACAGGTATCGTGTATGGCCTTAACAGGTATCGTGTACCAAACAGGTAGACACAAGATTACCTGTTAATTTTCGTGTATAAACAGGTTAAATACCTGTTTACCTGTTAATACCCGTTAGTACACGATAAAAAATTAAATTAAATAAAACTCATCAGCCATGTGCGTGTGGGTTCCTTACTTTCTTTCTATTTTCATTCCTCGTTCAACTAAAAAACAAATAAAACCCTAAACTCCCTTTGTAACTCTCAGATAGCATGTCGTGTTCGTGTTAACATGTATTAACAGGTAATTTTCGTGTATAACAGTCGAACAGTCATGTTAACAGGTATTAACAGGTAATTTTCGTGTAATCGTGTCGTGTTCGTGTTTGAAAAAAAGGACATGATAAATTATCATGTCGTGTTCGTGTATGTGATTTCGTGTATCGTGTCTTATCGTGTCGTGTCTTATCGTGTACGGGTATACACGATATGCCAGCTCTACTTGCCATGCTTCTCCCATCAAAAGTCAATTACAGTGTCAACTCCATTCAGATTTTCAACTGTTATCTTCAATATTCTATGAATCCTTGATAAAGACGCTACTTTCACATTCAGACGCTTAAAAATAAATATAAAATACCAATAATTAATAAGAAATAAATAATGTATTTAAGTAAAGTAACAAAAAAACAGCTTAATTGTAACAAACATTTAACATCCAAAGAATGAGGAATAATATATTAACAGAATAAAATTACAAAATGTTTGCTGCAGTACCATACGAATTGTAAGGGGTATGCATCAGGATCAGCTTCATAATTTGAGACAACGACATCAAAATCTGCGTCGTCGTTATCATCGGATGATTCATTCGATACAACATAATCACTATCAGAATCTGTGTCATTGGATTCTTCAACATCCGACTGGTGATCCAGATCCTCGGTAATTGGAGCAACTTCTAAATTGGGTGAGGAAGTATCGTCTATCAGACTGTCATTGGATTTGGGTGCAACAATCTCACATCCATTCAAATCAAAGTTAGTAAGCAGAAAGATGTAATCCGCTACGTATCTTATAACAAGTACAATTCCTGTTTGCATACTCTCTGTCAATATGTCTTATGCATGGTTTTCTAAGAATCGACCCGTGTTTGCACACGGGTCTTACCGCTAGTAGAATATAATAAAAGAAACCTATTATGCTACACGTGTCGCTATTTGGTTCAATCTTGCACTAATTTTCCCCGCCTATATGCTTTTGACCCGATTATTAACTCAAGCAGGTCATGATTTAAGTCTTGACCCAAAAGTCATCACGCTTCTTTAATATATTCCTCTCCTTATCACAAACCCTAATTTTCCTCCGTTGTTTTCTTCCTGCGAACCCAAGATCGGCCAAAGCTTTTTTTGATTTTCCGATTTTCATTCAAGCCTCTATCTGACTCCTTCAGATTGTCACACCCCTTTCTAAGGCGGAAGCACGAGGTGTGATCATGAAAGGTTTTCATTGCATACGATTGGTAAACATACTACATGCTCATAAAAAAATAACTTCGAATGCCAAACATTACATTGCTTGAAATCATAGTGTTTACAACACAAGACGACATATTGTCTGAAAAGTTTACAACTTTATTCAACGATAAACATAAACGACATCCAAGAGCGTGAGTAAGACCGCGCGCACATCCACTTTTAGTTACCTGAAATACATGTGAGTTTTGGAAAAACGTCAACATAATGTTGGTGTGAATTCATGTAGTTCTTGTATTGAACGTTTGTATACTTTGTATGAAAAACATGGTATGTATCTTGTATAACTCAAGTATTCTTGTATAAATCAAGTATTCTTGTATAAATCAAGTATTCTTGTATGAATCAAGTATTCTTGTATGTATCATGTTGTTAATGGGATGCAAGGCCATTAACATGTGACACGACATAGGAAGCAACCAAACCGTAGGCATTTTTCTAGTTGTCGATTCACGACTGAGACACAAAAGCACTACTCGGTTGTCACGGCCCCCGACCCGGTTTGACCCGTTTCAGGAGCCGCGAGACAGAAATCCCGTGGTATTTTAATTTAGGCGACAGCGGAAGTCTCTTTAAAACAGGATCTTTCAATATTAAAACTGCACGTTACATAATTTAGGGATAAAACCCTGTAATTTACAATAAGGTGATTTCACTGGGAAATCTTATTTTTCAAAACATGTTTCTTTTATTTATTTACATTGAGCCACTTCTCTAAGCTGGTAGTGCTCCACGGCACTTTTCTTAGCTCACAACAGATCACCTGAAACATGTTTGAAAAAGGTTTTGTCAGCGGGGAAATACTGAGTGAGTTCATTCAGGTTTTATAAAATGATATATATATAGTTATTAATTACAGCATAAGAGCGATTACAATGGCTTCTATCTTATTTTTATCTGGCGCTCTGTCACAACGGTGACAAGTCACAATGGTGACGATGGTCATACCACTATTAGGTCAATGAACCCAAATAGTGATGATTATCCCTAGTAGGTCAATGAACCTAACTGGGAGAAAATTAGTAATGTGCACAATACCCCAATAGACAGTGATTCAAGATATCCACGACTTAGTCCCTGTAATTGTAACTTTGGAAAATAATTTGGAGTATTGTAAAACAGTTGATAAAAAGAGAATGACTCACATTGCAGATTTAACGAGCAGTGTATAAGCCTACTGATTAGCCTTGATTAACCTAATTTAATTCACAATACACGCAATTGGGGTTAGCAACTAATACAACAGTTACGTCAATTCACGAGATCAAACCCTCACAACGATTAACAAAGTGCAATACTTAATAATTCAATGGATTCACAACGAATAACAGAGCATAGTCCGAATTCGAACAGCACTCAAATATTCAAGTTGAAATCACGACGAATAACAATGTCACACCCCCAAAATCCACCTGCGGAGTATCACCGCTTGGGAGCGTGACATGACCAGGACCAAGCCACCAATTATATCAAACATAGTATATAATAATAACCATAGACATAATTGATGTTCAAAACCAAACATTGTATATGTAGCGGAAGCATTTAAGTAAAACCCAATCATAAGTGTTAACGTATGAAATATCATAAGTGTTTAGTAAGCATTCATGAATCCTTGTCCACAACGACCCGCTCCTCCTTGTGCAAGCTCCATAAAGTACCTAAGGTCCTGCAAGGCATGCAGCAAATAATCAACAAACTAGTTGAGCGAGTTCACAGAAAGTAAGTTCGTAACAGTAATGCGTAAGTTCATCTAGTGGGGGCTTCCCATACATGTATATACTATTGGTGAGGGATTCTCACAATTATCCTTAACAATGGGGGTTTCCCATTATGGTACTTACTAGACTATTTGCAACCATGTGTTCTTCTTAATCCGAGAACAGGAATACGTACTAGGTCACGCAGGATTTACGTGAGTGCCCTTCCCCGAGGACAGTGGTACGCGTGGGGTTTACGCAGGATTTACGTAAGTGTCCTTCCGACCCGGAAGACAGTAGTAGGTATTAGTTTACGTAGGATTTACGTAAGTGTCCTCCCGACCCGGGAGACAATGGTAGATACTAGTTTACGTAGGTTTTACGTAAGTGTCCTGACTATCCTGAGGACGATGGTCTATAGTCTAGTGATTGCGTAAGTACGAGTAATCAGTCTATATCAAACATTCCAACCCAATTCCCAACCCGGGAATCCCATGCCTTGGCTGTGTGAACTCACCTTGGTTTGCTCGGCAGATACACAAGGAATACTGGTAAGCTAGTAAATGGTCAACCTCGTCCTAACAGGGTTACCACACAAGTCAGGTTTTGACTCAAGTATTGCACACAGTTATCACATAAGATAGCATATAGGGAACACACACGGATCATGGCAAATACGCAACCTCATGTTCTACAGTTATATCATATTCAAGGATGGGCTCGCACAAGCCCAACCGTCTTGTGCGATCCATCGTATGTTTCCCAAACATACCCGGCCCAAATATTAAACCCATCAGAAAGTGGCCCAAAAGATATACGTGTAAATGACATTGTGCGATTCAGTGTTACTTGTGCGGTTAAGTCCAGCCCAATAACCTTCCGGCCCAGACAACATAAACCGGCCTTGTGCGACTCGTATTGGGCTTAGTGGCCCAATTGTTGAACACATGTGCGATCCAGCCGGTCTTGTACGATCAGGAATGGGCTTGTGCGTCCGGATCTTTGGGCTGTCCGGCCCAACAGTTAAATGAACATATAACTGGTGTGTGGCCCAACACCTTGTGCGATCCACACTAGCTTGTGCGATCCACCAGGTGTTGTGCGATCAGGCAAATCTACTTGTGCGTCTAATACTTGTGCGACTGAGGTGCCTTATACGTTTGAACTTGTGTGTGCTCTTGTGCGAATGGACTTCCTTATGTAATCAGGAAGTCTTGTGCGATCGAGTTTAATGGCCGATTATTATGAAATCAGTTACAATTATTCAAAGTTTCCAAGTTTATCATGATTGTCAATTAACATAATTCCAAGTATTTGGTTACCCGAGTATCGATCAACCAGGGATATCGAATATCCAATTCTCATGAACCCTAAAATCATCTCAACTCATAATCAAGAACAATCTATCGAAACACTTAAGCATACCCGATTTAACAATCATAGAGCCTATTACAGAATCATCAATAAGTTTAACAAATCCGAGACATAACATAACAGTGGATTATCATCAACATACAATACCGATTTCATAACCATGTAACCGATTAACCATCTATTCGGTTTGATTCTACATCATGCAACCTACTCACAAGAACATCATCATATAGCAGTCGATTCATCAACAACACTCAAAATAACAACTAACATATCAAGTACTAACCGGATTAGAGGAGAAGCAAGAATGATCCGAGCACAATGATCTTGCCGTCGGTTCCAAGTAAAACGAGAGAGAGAGGTAGCGACTAGGGTTCTTGTGTGTGCTAGTGTTTTGTGTAACCAACTAACAATACCAATCCCCAACTATGGGATTTACACGGTTAAGGGAAGTGGGCCGTAACCCATACCGGGCTGCCCATGAGTCCCGAAAACAAGCTAAACGGCCCAAAGGCTTGTGCGAGTGATGTGAGCTTGTGCGGTTCAAGTGGTCTAGTGTTGTGCGGTTCAATACATACATGTACACATAATATACGCAATGCACATAACACAACATTCATTCAATTATATAATCAAGTTCGCATAAGTACGTAACATCGTAACATTCATTAACTCAAAGTGTCATATAGGTACATAACGTTACATCAAAGTGAGTCTAAAGTTCGAGTTGTCACATTATCCCCAACTAATTGGAAATTTCGTCCCGAAATTTGGTATGCACTCACTGAGGAAGCTAGGTAAACTGTATTGTTCACTGATTTTCCTGGGGTGTCACATCCTCCCCCCGTTGATCTGGAATTTCGTCCCGAAATTCCGAAGTAGTAGCTTCAGCCTCAGCAGTGGTTGTACTGTTCGGGAACAATTGGGGGTACTTTTCTGTCATCCTATCTTCGCGTTCCCAGGTGTACTCTGGGCCACGTTTGGAGTTCCAACGTACTCGAACAAGAGGGATTCTCTTGTTTTTGAGGACCTTCACATCCCGGTCCGTGATTTCAACTGGTTCCTCGACGAACTGCAACCGTTCGTCGATAGTGAGTTCCTTAAAAGGAATGATGAGGGTTTCATCTGATAGGCACTTCTTTAGGTTCGATACATGAAAGACATTGTGAACTGCCCCGAGTTTAGCTGGTAGGTTCAACTTGTAGGCTACTTTGCCTATCTTCTCAATGATTTCGAACGGTCCAACGTACCGCGGATTTAGTTTGCCCCGTTTGCCAAAACGAACCTCACCCTTCCAGGGTGAGACTTTTAATAAAGCCCGGTCCCCGACCTGAAATTCCAAAGGCTTTCTACGCTTGTCCGCGTAGGCTTTCTGACGGTCGCGTGCTGTCGCCATGCGCTGTCGTATCTGTGCAATCTTTTCTGTGGCGTCCACTACAATCTCTGGACCCGTGATCTGACTATCCCCCACCTCTGCCCAACAGAGAGGTGACCGGCATTTACGCTCGTACAATGCCTCGAATGGAGCGGCTTGAATGCTGGTGTGATAACTATTATTATACGAGAACTCCACCAAAGGGAGATGCTTTTCCCAGCCGTTGCCGAAATCGATGACGCATGCCCGAAGCATGTCTTCTAGAGTTTGGATCGTTCGCTCAGACTACCCATCCGTCTGAGGATGATATGCTGTGCTCATGTTTAATCGTGGGCCGAAAGTTTTGTGCATTGCTTGCCAAAGTTCTGACGTGAATCGTGCATCGCGATCCGAAATGATGGATGTGGGCACCCCGTGCCTCGAAACAACTTCTTTAAGATAGACGTCTGCGAGAGTGGAGAACTTATCCGTTTCCTTTATAGGTAGGAAGTGTGCAGACTTGGTGAGTCGATCCACGATCACCCATATGGTATCATTCCCAAGCTGGGATCTGGGTAAGCCCGTGACAAAATCCATGGAAATTTCTTCCCATTTCCATTGAGGTATCTTAGGCTGCTGAAGTAGGCCCGCTGGTTTCTGGTATTCAACCTTGACTCTCGCACAGGTCAAGCATTTTCCAACGTACGTAGCGATGTGGGCCTTCATGCTAGGCCACCAATAAGTAGTTTTGATGTCGTGGTACATTTTATCCGACCCTGGATGTACCGAGTAGCGAGACTTGTGAGCTTCATCCATTACAAGTTCGCGTAGACCGCCATAAAGTGGGACCCAAATACGCCCCGTTACATAGTAGGCGCCGTCTGCCTTCTGTTCCATTTGCTGTCGTGAGCCGCGTAAGGCTTCAGCCTTGACGTTTTCGGGCTTCAATGCTTCTGCCTGAGCATCTCGTATCTGCGCAGGAAGGCTAGACTGAATCGTAAGCTGTAGCGCTCGCACGCGCCGAGGTAAGGTGTCTTTCCGACTGAGGGCATCAACCACAACATTGGCCTTGCCTGGATGGTACTTGATAGCGCATTCGTAATCGTTCAGTAACTCGACCCATCGCCGTTGACGCATATTCAAATCCTTCTGCTTAAGAATATGCTCGAGACTCCTGTGATCGGTATAAATCGTGCACCTGGTACCGTACAGGTAGTGTCGCCATATCTTAAGCGCGAAAACAACAGCTCCCAGCTCTAAATCGTGCGTCGTGTAGTTCCGTTCGTGAATCTTGAGTTGACGTGAGGCGTAAGCAATGACCTTGTCGCGCTGCATTAACACACATCCAAGTCCCCGAATGGATGCATCACAATAAACCACGAAGTCATCTGTGCCCTCTGGCAGAGAGAGGATAGGTGCACTGCAAAGCCTATCCTTTAGGTGCTGAAAAGCAGTCTCCTGGGGATCTCCCCAACGGTAGGTGACACCCTTCTGTGTCAGTAGCGTAAGCGGCTGAGCAATCTTTGAGAAATCCTTGATAAACCGTCTGTAGTAACCCGCCAAACCCAAGAATTGGCGTATTTCCGTTGGCGTTCGTGGTGCAGGCCAGTTCCTGATCGAGTCTACCTTGGATGGATCAACATGGATCCCATCCTTGTTCACTACGTGGCCTAGAAAGTGGACTTCACGAAGCCAGAAGTCGCATTTCGAAAACTTAGCGTATAGCTGTTCCTTCCGAAGGAGTTCCAAAATAAGGCGTAGATGCTGCTCGTGTTCCTCCTGACTCTTGGAGTAGATCAGAATGTCGTCGATGAATACTATGACGAACTTGTCAAGATAGGGTTTGCACACCCTGTTCATAAGATCCATAAATACGGCAGGCGCGTTCGTTAACCCGAACGGCATGACAAGAAACTCGTAGTGGCCGTAGCGAGTTCTGAATGCAGTTTTGGAGACGTCCTCCTCCCGGACTCTCAGCTGATGATAACCAGACCTCAAGTCTATCTTCGAATAGTAGCACGACCCTTGCAACTGGTCGAATAAGTCGTCTATGCGTGGAAGAGGATAACGGTTCTTCACCGTCACCTTGTTGAGTTCAAGGTAGTCGATGCACATTCTGAACGTACCGTCTTTCTTTTTCACAAATAGTACTGGAGCTCCCCAAGGCGAAGAGCTTGGACGAATGAAGCCCTTTTCCAAGAGCTCTTGTAGCTGCTTTGACAGTTCCTCCAATTCTGATGGAGCTAGACGATATGGTGCGCGAGCTATGGGTGCTGCTCCTGGAGCGAGCTCGATTTGAAATTCGACCTGACGGTGAGGCGGTAAGCCAGGTAAGTCTTCAGGAAACACCTGAGGGTAGTCGCGTACAACTGGGATATCCTCCAATTTCTTTTCTTTTGCTGCTGCGTCTGAAACGAGTGCCAAGATTGCGGTGTAACCCTTACGCAGACATTTCTGAGCCTTCAAGAAAGAGATGATGCTAACCACAGCACCACTCTTGTCGCCTTGAACTTCAAGAGGTTCTTGACCAGAACGAGGAATACGAATGATCTTCTCACTGCATAAGATCTCTGCCTGGTGTTGGGATAGCCAATCCATCCCAATCACGACGTCGAAGCTACCCAAAACTATGGGAATGAGATCGATAGAGAAAGCTTGACCAGCTAGGATAAGATTACAACCCTGAACTACGTGCGTGGCTTCTAGACTTTTACCGTTAGCTAACTCTACTACATGTTTGGTAGGTAAAAGTGTTGGTGCACGTTTTAGCAGTTGACACATTTTCACAGACATATAGCTTGTATCCGCACCCGAATCAAACAAAACAGTAACGTAAATATTGTCGAGGAGAAACTTACCCATAACCACATTGGGATCGTTCAGTGCGTCACCTCGACCTAGCACAAAAGCGCGTCCCCTAGCCTCGTTGCCATTATTGTTGTTGTTCCCACCGTTGTTGTTCCCGTTGCCCTGGTTATTGTTGTTGCGATTCTGGTTCAACTGAGGGCAGTCGCGTTTGAAATGACCTTCAGCCCCACACTGGAAACATCCCCGGTTTCCACGCTGTGGCTGCTGCTGCTGCTGTGGGTTCTGTGGAGCTGGTTGTAGCGGTTGCTGGTTCTGGTTTGCAGGCCCTGGGCTCCTACAGTCTTTAGCCTCGTGACCCATCTTGAGACATCTTTGACAACGACCCTTGTTGCACTGGCCGCTGTGATGCCTGTTGCAGTTGTGACACTTGGGGTGAAACCCTTGATACCTTCTTTGTCTATGACCACCAGAGGATTGCTGACTAGGACTCTGGTAGTGGTCAGTCTTCTGCTGCTGAGCTTGGGATTGAACGGATGCTGAACCTTTGCTTGAATCCCCGTCCCACTTTCTTTTGTTGTCACTGGGTGTAGTGGGAGTAGCGGCTGAAGTGGTAGCACTGATGCGTTTGGGCAACTTGTTCTGATCCACCGCCTGATCCGTAAGGCGATGAGCAAGACGCTGGATGTCTTGGATGTTATCGAGGTTAGCCGACGTAACGTGGCTCTGAATTTCCGAGGCTAGACCCTTGAGGTACAACTCGATGCGCTTGATCGGAGGGTCTACCATGGTAGGACACAAAATAGCCAGCTCATTCGATCGCTTCGTGTATGCTTCTATCTCTGACCCCGTCATCTTCAAATGATAAAACTCGTTTTCCAGCTTGTGAATGTCGTCACGCGTGCAGTACTCACGCTTGATGAGTTCCTTGAAATCGTTCCAGGGTGTGGCGTTAGCAGCTGCCAACCCTAAGATCTGAACTTGGGCGTTCCACCAAGTTAGTGCTATTCCTTCTAACGTGCCAGTGGCGTATTTCACCCTGCGAGCCTCAAGGCATTCGCACATCTCGAATACCGACTCGAGCTTTTCAAACCAGTGGAGGAGTCCCACTGCCCCCTCTGTGCCGCTGAAGGTACTTGGACGACAGTCCATGAAGTTCTTAAAGGTGCAAACTTGCTGCGCTGGTTGACCTATTGTATACGAATAGGACAAAGTTTAAACACGAGGGCTAGTTTAGGAGTGTAGGATCTAAAGATCCTAGCGTAAGTTATGACTACAGGATATACTACCTGCTTGAGCAGCTGCAAGTGCCGCAGCAACTTGAGCTTGAACGAGAGCCTCTAGCTGGGCTTGAGTCATGTTGATTCGTCCAGACATGATCTTCATAGTAAAAGTAACATAAGTGAGAGTGGTTCGCGAGTAGGGCGATGACAGAAAAGTGTAAGCACGTAGGTATTCTCATGTAATAGCATCATGTGTATCTAAGCGTAATGCGAGCAAAGTTCTAAGCAGTTCTAGCAAACAGGCAATAAACATAAACCTTATTACCTAGGATGTCGAGTCTTGCACGTGGAGCGAAGCGTCGTTGTGGATCGTTGAGAGCACTATTCTGGTTATAGTCTGGCTTTAATAAAAACGTTTCCCATATTAAAACCAAGTTCTCTATAACCAATGGCTCTGATACCAATCTGTCACACCCCCAAAATCCACCTGCGGAGTATCACCGCTTGGGAGCGTGACATGACCAGGACCAAGCCACCAATTATATCAAACATAGTATATAATAATAACCATAGACATAATTGATGTTCAAAACCAAACATTGTATATGTAGCGGAAGCATTTAAGTAAAACCCAATCATAAGTGTTAACGTATGAAATATCATAAGTGTTTAGTAAGCATTCATGAATCCTTGTCCACAACGACCCGCTCCTCCTTGTGCAAGCTCCATAAAGTACCTAAGGTCCTGCAAGGCATGCAGCAAATAATCAACAAACTAGTTGAGCGAGTTCACAGAAAGTAAGTTCGTAACAGTAATGCGTAAGTTCATCTAGTGGGGGCTTCCCATACATGTATATACTATTGGTGAGGGATTCTCACAATTATCCTTAACAATGGGGGTTTCCCATTATGGTACTTACTAGACTATTTGCAACCATGTGTTCTTCTTAATCCGAGAACAGGAATACGTACTAGGTCACGCAGGATTTACGTGAGTGCCCTTCCCCGAGGACAGTGGTACGCGTGGGGTTTACGCAGGATTTACGTAAGTGTCCTTCCGACCCGGAAGACAGTAGTAGGTATTAGTTTACGTAGGATTTACGTAAGTGTCCTCCCGACCCGGGAGACAATGGTAGATACTAGTTTACGTAGGTTTTACGTAAGTGTCCTGACTATCCTGAGGACGATGGTCTATAGTCTAGTGATTGCGTAAGTACGAGTAATCAGTCTATATCAAACATTCCAACCCAATTCCCAACCCGGGAATCCCATGCCTTGGCTGTGTGAACTCACCTTGGTTTGCTCGGCAGATACACAAGGAATACTGGTAAGCTAGTAAATGGTCAACCTCGTCCTAACAGGGTTACCACACAAGTCAGGTTTTGACTCAAGTATTGCACACAGTTATCACATAAGATAGCATATAGGGAACACACACGGATCATGGCAAATACGCAACCTCATGTTCTACAGTTATATCATATTCAAGGATGGGCTCGCACAAGCCCAACCGTCTTGTGCGATCCATCGTATGTTTCCCAAACATACCCGGCCCAAATATTAAACCCATCAGAAAGTGGCCCAAAAGATATACGTGTAAGTGACATTGTGCGATTCAGTGTTACTTGTGCGGTTAAGTCCAGCCCAATAACCTTCCGGCCCAGACAACATAAACCGGCCTTGTGCGACTCGTATTGGGCTTAGTGGCCCAATCGTTGAACACATGTGCGATCCAGCCGGTCTTGTACGATCAGGAATGGGCTTGTGCGTCCGGATCTTTGGGCTATCCGGCCCAACAGTTAAATGAACATATAACTGGTGTGTGGCCCAACACCTTGTGCGATCCACACTAGCTTGTGCGATCCACCAGGTGTTGTGCGATCAGGCAAAGCTACTTGTGCGTCTAATACTTGTGCGACTGAGGTGCCTTATACGTTTGAACTTGTGTGTGCTCTTGTGCGAATGGACTTCCTTATGTAATCAGGAAGTCTTGTGCGATCGAGTTTAATGGCCGATTATTATGAAATCAGTTACAATTATTCAAAGATTCCAAGTTTATCATGATTGTCAATTAACATAATTCCAAGTATTTGGTTACCCTAGTATCGATCAACCAGGGATATCGAATATCCAATTCTCATGAACCCTAAAATCATCTCAACTCATAATCAAGAACAATCTATCGAAACACTTAAGCATACCCGATTTAACAGTCATAGAGCCTATTACAGAATCATCAATAAGTTTAACAAATCCGAGACATAACATAACAGTGGATTATCATCAACATACAATACCGATTTCATAACCATGTAACCGATTAACCATCTATTCGGTTTGATTCTACATCATGCAACCTACTCACAAGAACATCATCATATAGCAGCCGATTCATCAACAACACTCAAAATAACAACTAACATATCAAGTACTAACCGGATTAGAGGAGAAGCAAGAATGATCCGAGCACAATGATCTTGCCGTCGGTTCCAAGTAAAACGAGAGAGAGAGGTAGCGATTAGGGTTCTTGTGTGTGTTAGTGTTTTGTGTAACCAACTAACAATACCAATCCCCAACTATGGGATTTACACGGTTAAGGGAAGTGGGCCGTAACCCATACCGGGCTGCCCATGAGTCCCGAAAACAAGCTAAACGGCCCAAAGGCTTGTGCGAGTGATGTGAGCTTGTGCGGTTCAAGTGGTCTAGTGTTGTGCGGTTCAATACATACATGTACACATAATATACGCAATGCACATAACACAACATTCATTCAATTATATAATCAAGTTCGCATAAGTACGTAACATCGTAACATTCATTAACTCAAAGTGTCATATAGGTACGTAACGTTACATCAAAGTGAGTCTAAAGTTCGAGTTGTCACAAACAAAGTATAAGCTCAATTTGAGCAGCACGTAAACAATCGTTGGATAGTTTCAATCGATCGGACGTTGAATCGTAATAGCGATCGAGTTATTACCCTGATTGCGGCAGCGTTCCATGATTTGTGTGTGTTGATAGTAATTTACGTATAACTCAGTGTATATTATGAATTTTAACGTCGAAGTGAGCAATCTGATTCAGTCCCAGACCCCCCTATATATACCCGAATTTGGTACCTCCCGCGTGTCGCGACAGGTTTGCCCGTGCCTGTCGCGTATCGCGGGGCACACCCCTATGGCCTAGGGTAGCCTGGTCATCTGCATAGCCTAGGTGAGTCAGTTGTACGATAAATTTCAATTTGAACAACGAATTTTGTAGATAAATATTGATTAGGGTTTACCCCCTTGAGTTTTAGGGGCCCTGATCCTGATTCCGATTGTTCTGAAAATTTTAGGGTTTATGTAGAATTACTTGGGTTTCTCAATTAGGGTTTCCTTAATAGATAATTAATCTACTAAGTATTAATTTTAGTGTGAGTTGTTACATCCTCCCCACCTTAAGAAAAATCTCGTCCTCGAGATTTATTAAAATAGATGAGGATATTTCCGCTTCATTTCTGATTCCAGCTCCCAAGTGTATTCTGGTCCTTTCTTTGAATTCTACTTGACTCAATACTAGTCATTTGTGTTTGAGAAACTTGACTTTCTTGTCTTCTATTTGCAGTGGTTTCTCTACAATTTCAGCTTTTTATTTACCTCTACATCTTGAAGAGGTACTACCAGGGATTCGTCTGAAAAATATTTCTTGAGATTGGATACATGAAATACATCATGTACTCCAGCTAACTCTTCTGGTAGTTGTAAACGATAAGCAACTGGTCCTATACGTTTGATGACTGGAAATAGTCCTAAGTACTTTGGACTTAGCTTTCCTTTCTTACAGAATCTAACAACTGTTTTTCAAGGAGATACTTTCAATAGCATTTTTGTCTCCAACTTGAACTCCAACGGCTTTCGTCTATTATCTGTATAACTCTTCTGGCGATCTCTAGCCGTCTTCAGCCTTTCCTTCGTGATACTGAATATCACAGTCGTAGTCATTTAGGATTTTCATCCATCTCCTTTGCCTTATGTTTAAGTCTTTTTGCTCAAATATATATCTTAAATTCTTATGACCCGTATAGACAGTAAACTTACTTCCATACAGATAATGTCTCCAAATCTTAAGGGCAAAATTATGGTTCCTAATTCTAAGTCATGAGTAGTATAGCTTTCTTCGTGCTTTTTCAATTGCCTTGATGCATACGCAATTACCTTTTTGCGTTGCATTAACACACATCCAAATCCTAATTTTGGAGCATCACCTTATGCTTTAAAATCTTATGTTCCTTCTGGTAAGACTAAGATTGGGACATTTGTTAATTTATACTTTAAGATCCTAAAGGCTTCTTCTTGTTTAGGTCCTTATTCAAACTTAACTGTTTTACAGGTTAGCTTAGTTAATGATATAACTATCTTGGAAAAAAACTCCTTAATAAACCATTTATAGTATCTGGCTAAACCTACAAAACTCCTAATTTCCATTGTGGATTGCGGAACCTTTCATTTGGTAATTGCTTCTATCCTATCAGGATCTATGTGAATACCTTCATGATTCACCATATGACCTAGAAATTGTACTTCTGGCAGCCAAAATTCACACTTCGAAAAATTTGGCGAAAAGCTTCTCTTTTCTTAACAAAGTTAATACTACATGCAAGTGCTGATAATGTTTTTTCCTGACTTTTGGCATAAATAAGTATATTGTCGATGAAGATAATTACAAATTTATCCAAATATGGTTTACAGATCCTAATCATTTTGTCCATGAATGCTGCAAGTGCATTCATTAATCCGAAGGACATGACTGTAAACTTGTAATGACCATACCTAGTTCCTGAAAGAAGTTTTAGGTATGTCTTCCTCTTGTACTTTTAATTGATGATATTCGGAATGTAGGTATATCTTAGAAAAATATCTAGTTCCTTGAAGTTGATCGAAAAGATCATCAATCCTAGGTAATGGGTATTGATTCTTTTGTAACCTTATTCAATTCTCTATAATCGATACACATTCTTATCAGACCATCCTTTTTCTTAATAAACAACACTGGTGCCCCTTCTCACGGAGATAAACTAGGTTGTATGAAACCTTTACTTAATAATTTAGTTTTAATATTTCTGTGGGTGCTAACCGATAAGATGCCTTGGCTATCGGTATAGTTTCTGGAATTAGATGAATCCTAAATTCTACCTTCCTATTTGGTGGTAATCCTGGTAATTCTTCTGGGAATACATCTGAGTATTCTGAAACTACAGAAATTTCCTTAAGTTCTTTATATTTAATATCAATGATTACTGAAACTATTCCTTGCTTCCGCTCATAACTAGCAACTTTTATTACTGATATGAACTTCGTGACCTTACGTGGTTTATTTCCTGTAATCACAATTACTTCTCCGGCAGGTGCCTGAATTTCTATAAAGTTCTTATCAGAGAATTCGAGCATGGTTGGCTACTAACCAATCCATTCCTAACACATCATCAAATTCAACTAATTTCATAGATAATGGGGTTGCAGAAATTTATGACTTAAAAGTTCTATTTCTATGTTTTGCAGAACCTTATTAACTGAATTCCTATCTGTCGTTTCTACTGTAGAAATTTGCCTAATTCTGGTTAAAAGTAAGTTAAGAGTTTGGCAGAATGAAATATCTATAAAACTTTGGTTTGCACCAGAGTCAAATAATACTTTTGTGTAAACGTTGTGAACTAAGAACGTACCGGCTATCACATCTGGAATGAGCTCTGCTTCCTGAGCAGTCAGTTGGAAGGCTCTTACATTCCTTTTTGCTTCTTTTGCAGGTTTAGCTTTATTGTTAGATAGTTTGTTCAGTTTTGGACAATCTGGCCTAAGATGTCCAGCTTCTTCACAGTTATAGCAGACTGAAAATCTCTTCCTCCTGCAGTCTTCTTCTTGATGCCCCAGAATTTTGCAAAAATTGCAATATCCTTTGCATCTTCCAAAATGCTTTCTTTTGCAAGAATCGCAAAATGGCCTAGTGGAAGATTGCCCATTCCCTCCTTTCTTGAAATTGTTATGGTTACCCGGACGGAATCCTTGGGTAATCTTTTGGGCTACTTCCTTCTCTTCTATTTTCTTCTCTTGTCCGTACTAGTTCGTCAGTCAGAGTATTGGCTAAATCTACCGCATCATCAATCGTGCGAGGTTTCGCAGCCTTGACGATATTACGGATTTCAGCAATCAATCCCCAAATATAACGGGAAATAAGTACCGGCTCTGGCGAAGCCAGGGTTGGTACTACTCGAGCATACTCGAAGAATGTTGAAGTATACTTTCGACAATCTACATCCACCATCCGGTGGGTTAAAAACTTATTTGTCATTTGTTCCTTTTCATATTCGGGACAGAATTTTCTTTCTACAAAGCTCTTAAATTCTTTCCAGTTCATAGCATACGCCATCCTTCTTCCTTTTGGTTGTAACACCGTATTCCACCATTCTAGTGCCCCTTCTTTGAAAAGGTTTGACGCGTACATGACCTGATCATCCTGAGCACATTTACTTATGGAAATTACTGCCTCGGTTTTCTATAACCAACGCAGTGCCGCAGTTACTCCTTCATTGCCTGCAAACTCAGATGGTTTACAAGCAAGAAATTCTTTGTAAGTGCAACCAGGCATTGCAGCTTTCATTTTCTTAGGGAGCGGAGCTTGACTTGGTTCATTATCATGAGTAACATGATCATTGCCTCCGTTTACGCTATTACTGAAGTTATCTTCAGAAATACGTTTGCTAGGGACGATTTGTTGAGGTTCTATTAGATTTTTAACAGTAGCAACAATTGCTGGAATAGCATTGGCTATCCCTTGAGCAATTATTGTTGGAATAGTGTTGGCTATCCCTTGAGCAACGATATTTTCTATATCCTGCCTAGTCATATATTGATCCCCCGGTTGTTGCTTAGATTGAGTAACCTCATTAACTGGTTCATTATTCGCGTTCTCCATCTGATAATTAATGTGTATATATATATATATATATATATATATATATATATATATATATATATATATATATATATATATATATATATAATTTTATTAGTATCAAATAAATAACAATTATACACAAAATCATCATACAAATTTCACAATATACATATAGCCAAAACTATCGATTTCTCGATTCCTATTTTTATATTTTATAATAGGCATCAATATATATTTTTATCTTACAAAGTTTTATTTGTAGTTATTTTACAGACTGATTTTGACAATTACTATTACACAACCACAGTTCCATAAATCCCCTATCCTTTGTTAGATGATATTCTAGTAATGGCGTTCCCTCTCATCGTATTTCCAGGAGATCTGTCTCCCAATCTCTTGGATTCTATCCCCAGTATCCATTAGTTCTTTGCCAAGGTGGCGGAGTTCAGCCATATTCTCGTTACTCATTGGTGGATTTGGTAAAGGTTCTAGATTGAACTGATGAAAAAGCTTATAGGGATTGTTTTGTAACTGTATTTCATTAGTCAACCATTCGTCTATTCCGAAAGGTTGCAAGTGGATTGAAGGATTTTGAATAGCTGGTTTTAAGTTCATTGGTAGTTGTATTTCAAGAGGGTGAATAAAAACATTTTCATTAACAGGCTTAATAGTATTATGGCTTGTCAATATAAAATCTAGCTCTTCCTGAGATGGTAAACTTTCAATTTGTCTAGAACTTTCCCCACTTTCCATTTTCTTAGGCTTGGGATTCTCGAGAGGTAAAGCGTTGAATTCTATAGGTTCTTCTATGTCTGGTATATACCTATTGAAATCTCTGGAGACCTCTATTCTTACCGGATAGAGATTTAAATCCTGAAGGGCGTCAGACAAGTCACTCATGCTGTTTAGCACAATACACACAATTACTAAGTTAAAATTTATAACAAAATTTTATAGAAAACTTTTAAATATTATTTCATACTGGGTAACTACCAAAACAACGGAAATTTAAAACACACTTGGTTTTATTTGTAAATTTATTTATTTACTGAATAAGGCTTCTAGACTGTAGATAATAAACGTACTAAAACTTGGGTCAAATTATTTAAAAATTTGCATTAATTGCTATATTAGCTAGCATATAAAGATCTGCCCATATTATTCATAATTAGTCAGATAATAATAAAACACATAATCACAGATAGCAATTAAAAAAAGTTAAGTATTTCCTAAATACTTAATTGGCTTAAATCAGTGGCTCGATCAGTGGCTCTGATACCACCTTTTTCTGTCACGGCCCCCGACCCGGTTTGACCCGTTTCAGGAGCCGCGGGACAGAAATCCCGTGGTATTTTAATTTAGGCGACAGCGGAAGTCTTTTTAAAACAGGATCTTTCAATATCAAAACTGCACGTTACATAATTTAGGGATAAAACCCTGTAATTTACAATAAGGTGATTTCACTGGGAAATCTTTATTTTTCAAAACATATTTCTTTTATTTATTTACATTGAGCCACTTCTCTAAGCTGGTAGTGCTCCACGGCACTTTTCTTAGCTCACAACAGATCACCTGAAACATGTTTGGAAAAGGTTTTGTCAGCGGGGAAATACTGAGTGAGTTCATTCAGGTTTTATAAAATGATATATATATAGTTATTAATTACAGCATAAGAGCGATTACAATGGCTTCTATCTTATTTTTATCTGGCGCTCTGTTACAATGGTGACAAGTCACAATGGTGACGATGGTCATACCACTATTAGGTCAATGAACCCAAATAGTGATGATTATCCCTAGTAGGTCAATGAACCTAACTGGGAGAAAATTAGTAATGTGCACAATACCCCAATAGCCAGTGATTCAAGATATCCACGACTTAGTCCCTGTAATTATAACTTTGGAAAATAATTTGGAGTATTGTAAAACAGTTGATAAAAAGAGAATGACTCACATTGCAGATTTAATGAGCAGTGTATAAGCCTACTGATTAGCCTTGATTAACCTAATTTAATTCACAATACACGCAATTGGGGTTAGCAACTAATACAGCAGTTACGTCAATTCACGAGATCAAACCCTCACAACGATTAACAAAGTGCAATACTTAATAATTCAATGGATTCACAACGAATAACAGAGCATAGTCCGAATTCGAACAGCACTCAAATATTCAAGTTGAAATCACGACGAATAACAAAGTATAAGCTCAATTTGAGCAGCACTCAAACGATCGATGGATAGTTTCAATCGATCGGACGTTGAATCGGAATTGCGATCGAGTTATTACCCTGATTGCGGCAGCGTTCCGTGATTTGTGTGTGTTGATAGTAATTTACGTATAACTCAGTGTATATTATGAATTTTAACGTCGAAGTGAGCAATCTAATTCAGTCCTAGACCCCCCTATATATACCTGAATTTGGTACCTCCCGCGTGTCGCGACAGGTTTGCCCGTGCCTGTCGCGTATCGTGGGGCACACCCCTATGGCCTAGGGTAGCCTGGTCATCTGCATAGCCTAGGTAAGTCAATTGTATGATAAATTTCAATTTGAACAACGAATTTTGTAGATAAATATTGATTAGGGTTTACCCCCTTGAGTTTTAGGGGCCCTGATCCTGATTCCGATTGTTCTGAAAATTTTAGGGTTTATGTAGAATTACTTGGGTTTCTCAATTAGGGTTTCCTTAATAGATAATTAATCTACTAAGTATTAATTTTAGTGTGAGTTGTTACATCGGTACTCGTTCTCACCAAGAGTGTGGCTGCCCGAAAACCCGTTAGATCTAACCTTTTGTTCTGCGGTCTAGGTATATTGTTGATTAATGGTGCTTATGGTACCCTATTCGTGACACGATTTCTCGTATCATGTATCATTTCTCGTATCATTTTCTCAAAACGCATCATACTTGGTACTAGTTTTCACCAAGAGTGCTTCTTGTTTTTGTATCCATCATACCATCTGTAAACATTGTAATATTTGTAACATGTATTTCACCCCCGAAATTATAAAACTGAAAACAGTTAAAAGAAAAGGGGGGCATGAACTCACAACTTTGCGTTCCTGCGTCGTAAACTTCACCGGATTTGCTTATCTAGCGCCGTGACCTAAACGTGTTTTATTAACGTTAGTCACTAGACTTGTATCGCACAAGTACAAGTCACTATCTTTTGTATATGTATTCTTGTGTTAAAAATAACTTATATTTTTAACTATGTATCTTACTTATATTATTTTCTCAAAAATAAATATAAGTGTCTTATATTTTTCACCCGAATTATGTATTTTGTCCAAAACTTCATTTCATGCTCATAACTTGTCCAAGTTATTTATTCTATCAAGTAATATATTTTCATAAATAAATTTTCTTGTATGTGTCTAAGCATGTTGTATGTGTATTTTTGTGCTTTTACTTCTTATGAGTATTTAACGTATTTTCAAGTCCTAATACACTATTACATGTAATACATACTACATACACTTAGCACAAAATTTGGTGATCAATAAATATATATATTTTTCTCAAAAATATACATAATTAATATCAATTTTAGTCTTGAAGAAATCATCACCTCTTAACACAAAAATTAGGGAAACCTTGGTAAATGTTTAATCACTAGATTATGTGTTTAATCACAATCTAGTAGTCTCCATATGATGTCTAACATCACTAACACTAATAATCAATCAACAAGAAGCAAATCAACATATTCAACATGTATTCTTATATTTTTAAGCTTTTGTTAAGGATTTATTTTCATATTCTTTAATGTTCTTGAGCTTAACAATATGTATCATCTTTTAACCATCAAGATATGGAGAAATAAGAGATCATGAAGGCTCACCACTAGCAACAAGGCTAGGGAAGAATACTAGGACTTGAAGATGACAAAATGGTTGGATAAAAGCAAATGGAGGAGGTTCTTCAAGATCCACAAGCTCCACACTTCGTTAATCACCTTCTAGCACCTTATGTCAAGCTTGGAATGGATGAATGGTGGTTGAATATGGTGGTGGTGGTGGCGGCACTTCTAGGCCGAGAGGGAGAGAGAGTATGAGGGAGATGGAGTGGTGAAGTGTGAGGTGAGTGGTCATACTTATAGTGCATATCTTCTAGTGAATCTTACAATATCCTAGAATATCTTAGTAATATCTTAGGAAATCAAAAGAAATCCAAGCAAGATCATATGAAATCTAATGAATCCAAGCAAGATCTTTGATTGATATTGTAAGATCTTGTGTACTTATAATATTCAAGAGAAATCTAAAGAATATCCAAGGAAATCTATGCAAGATCTAAATAAGATCATATAATATCTATGAAGATCATATCATTTCTTGTGAGATCATGTAAAGATCTAGTAAGGATTTTGGGTGTCACACCCCCAAAATCCACCTGCGGAGTATCACCGCTTGGGAGCGTGACTGACCAGGATCAAGCCACCAATCATATAGAACAATATATATAGTAAATGTAATTGCCATTAATCCAAACCAAATCCATATGAAAGGTGTACCAAAACATAAGTAAGTTATCACTGTTTAGCGGAAGCGTATAAATAAAACCGATCATAATAAAGTATCAAATGTCATAAGTGTTTAACAAGATGGTAACGATCCAAGCCCACAACGACCAGCTCCTCCCTGTGCAAGCTCCATGTATCTAACGACCTGCAAGGCATGTAAGAGAGGATCAACAACTAGTTGAGCGAGTTCACAGAAAGTAAATGCGTAATAGTAAGTTTGTTTGTAACATGTGGCTCTACTGGGCCGATAGTACGTTCTATTGGTGGGGGCTTCCCATGTTGTATAACCACTAGACTATTCGTAACCATAAGTGTTCTTCACCACCGAGAACAGTAGTACGTACAAGCTTTACGTAGGTTTACGTAAGTATCCTTCACAACCGAGGATAGTAGTAAGTATAAATACACGTAGGTTTTACGTGAGTATCCTTCACAACCGAGGATAGTAGTAAGTATAAATACACGTAGGTTTTACGTGAGTATCCTTCACACCCGAGGATAGTAGTAAGTATAAATACACGTAGGTTTTACGTGGGTATCCTTCACAACCGAGGATAGTAGTAAGTATAAGTATACGTAGATTTTACGTAGGGGTCCTGCACAACCGAGGACAGTAAGAAGCATATGCATATGTGGGCTTTACGCATGTGTCCTGCACAACCGAGGACAGTAAGTAGTATAAGCATACGTAGGTTTACGTATGTGTCCTGCACAACCGAGGACGCTGGTATGGTAGTCTAGTAACAGTGTATGTACGAATCTAGCCAATCTCATTCCTTCAATCCCATTCCCAAGCCCTTGGGAATCCCATGCCTTAGTAAGAGTGTGAACTCACCTTGATTTGCTCGGTATGTTATTGCTTCTAGGATTAATTAATGTTTAAGTCCGTTACTCACGACCTAAGGTATATTGCACATAAATCCAAGATAAGTGTTGACGTTCAATTAGGGTTTACAGGTTCTTGACGTTCAAGCAGTGTCTTACAATATCATATCACACATTAACATGCCGTATTATTCAGTAACATGTAGCATCATATCAGACAGTATCACATAACCGCATACAGTCATATACAGAGTCATACAGTACGCTTACGGTGACGTAAAATGCCTTATCGTGCCATATGGTGACATACAGTGTCATACAGGGTTCGGAATTCAGCTTTGTAAACATCATAAGCAACTCAGACTATAATGACATCAACAAAAGTCATACTACGTATCATTGCAAGGAAATTCGGGCTAGTGCATGTCTTGCAAAAGTCGGGCAATACTTAACGACTTAAAACTCAGGCAACATTTATTTAAATCAAAGCTCGGGCATGGCATTCCTTCACAAAGTCGGATAAGAGGAAGCAGGGCCACAAAACTCGGACCCTCACACCCCCTATGAAACTCGGACACAGTGTGGGGGGGGGTTAAAATTCGGATAGGGTCTTGGGGAAAGGTTAAAAGTCGGACCATAGAAGGTTACCCCCAAAACTCGGACTACACAAGATGGGGTGTCAAAACTCGGACCTTGGCACCAAATTATAAAGATCGGACCTCTCACATTTTATTAAAGTTCGGACATGCTTGGTTTAATTAAAAGTTCGGACTAATGCTCATCATATAAAACTCGGATAATGTGTCTTAAACAAAAGTCGGACTAAGGCTTTTTAAGCATAAAACTCGGACCTAGCATGTTATTCAAAACTCAGACAAGTGCTCCTTGGTTTAAAATTCGGACTATAACAACACTTAAAGCTCTGACAACAAGTAAAATCAATCATCGAGCAGAGCATTAGTTTCATGAACGTCAGTTACGTTTTCATACGCACGAAACCCTAATTCATGCTATCACAATGCAGAAACAAATCAATCTTCAACAGTTTAACCATATCATACGTCTAAATCATCATGCAATTGATTTACATAATAATCTTATTCATTTCTCAATAAATCAGGCTCAATCAATAAGCAGGGAATATCAAATGAAAACTAGGGTTTAGCGTGAACACATAATCAAGAATCAAGAACAACATCAAATCATTAATAATTACCTTGGATTGATTCTAGGCAGAAAGAGGATAATCAAGGGTGATTAAGAACTTGCGATGATGATGATTGATTTCCAGAGAGAACCAAAGAGAATGAAACTACGTACTTTGTTTTGTGTGCAAATGATTAGTGAAAGGGATTAGGGTTAAGTATCTCTAGGATTTCACTAATTACCCTCTACCTCCCTAAGTATCATATTTTACACATGTACACCATCTCATAATAATTTCATAGTTTCACCACCAAGTTTAAATATTTGACAAGTTTATCACAATTAACACATAACCATGCATAATCACACAATACACTTTATTGTATCAAAACGTTACAGTTCCATAGCCAATTATTTGTACAATTAAACAACTAGACAATACATGAACATGCAATAAATGCGAAATAGAAATCTTGGAAATTCGAGTTGTCACATTGGGGGATCTTGAAAATATTATGGTGGGGTCACCCCATGTGACCGTATATATGGAATGGGGGGGGGGAGTGTAACTTCAATTTACTAATTATATAAACAAATAAGTTTCAAGTAATAAGTTTGGGGATTTAATGCGTTATTACGTTATAAGGGGTGTTATGGTGTTCGGGGACCATAACTAGTTCAGAAACATTAAAACAATGTTTCTAGTAATATTTTTATGTTCAGGGTAATGTCCGGTTGTTCGGTTAAATACCGGTTCGTTAAAGTGCTAAATTGCACCGTTTAGTGTCCTTTATGTACCCTTTTGTAACCCTTTTAATTCTCAACACTTAGGAGGGTATTCTGGATAATAAAACATGAATTCTGCACAATATTTATGTGTTAAAAAGCTGATTATAGCTGAATTTTGTAAAATTCTCCACTTAAATTGCGTTTCGGGTGCTTTTTAGTGCATATTCTAGCTTCCGGAATGTCTATATGTTAACCCTTGTATGTACTCTTGGGTTTTAATGTATTCTTGACGTTGGACCTACACCTAGGCTCCAATTCTATTGTCTAACTGCTTTCTGCAGAATTGTTGACACAGTGTGTCTTACCGGTGATTTTACTAGTATTCCTGACGCAACGCTATTCATTAATGCATAAAGCAAATTTCTTGTAGTATAAAACGTGCATGAATTCACTTGTATGGTATGTAATCAGACAATGTTGATATTTAAGCACATAATTGTAGTCATTAGATAGTAATTAATGTGTATGGAAATTACCGATTTGGTGCCAGTTGTCACACAGATTTCTCATATGCATCGGTTAGTTTCTCACCCCCTTGGTTAATTTTAATCTATTTTTTTTTTTACATATAGTGAGGAATTGGATTTGATGTTCATCATGCTCTTCACAATCGCGAAGCATGGCCTTTTTCGCTCATGACTTTTGTTTCATGTATTCCATGGTTTATCAGGAACCTACGGGGATTGAACTAGATGAGAAAAGGAACTTGCAGTGTATCTGAACTTTTAGTAACCAAATTGAAAGAGTGGATTTTCTATTCTCTGAATTTTACGTTGTCATTCAAGTGTTATTTTGTACACATGTTTTGCACCTGCATTCACACTCATAAATTGGATTGCTTTTAAATGTGTATAATTGATTGTTACATAGATGTTATTATATATCATACCCGTTCATCATAAATATTGTATTCACACACATTTAATAAGCATACACACACCTACATCCACATTCACATTCAAAAATTGATGAAATACTAAGCTGTTTGTATTGGATTGTTATGTTAATTCGAAGACTACAGTAAAAAATTTACTGCTCCAAAAAAATATTAATATCATACCTTTCATAGCTATTAAATATATATGTTAATGGGTTAATGAGCACAAACTGGTATGATAGTTATAGTGCTTGGTTATCAATCTGCTAAGATGTCGGCTCCAACAATTTATATCAGGGTTTATATTAGAATTATATTTGTCGGTCTTGCATTCTTGAGTAAGTGTTTTAAGGCACTTGAGTGGGCCTGTAAGAGGCTAACTTGCTTTTGAATTGAGTAGTTGTTGCAGTTAGAAGTGGCAATATGGTTAGATCAGGTAGGTTGGGTGACGGGTCAAAATGGATTTAGGTTGAAACAAGTTAACTTTGAGAACGGGCCGAAATGGGTTGCACCGGGGTGGGTTGACCGTCTAAGTGTTCCTCTTTCTCAAAATCTATGTTTCATATAGCCAATTTTGTACCATTCTCCTGTAATTAGCTTTTGTTTTTTGAAATCTAATGTTTCATTTACATCAATTTAGTTTTATATTTAATCTAGGTTGTTTGTCGTAGATGTTGCATATGAAAATTCAAGAGCTCCTTAATTAGTGTAGTCATATTAATTTACTATATATCTTTTTTCCTTCCATCTTTAATATGCTTTTATTTTCATGATAAAACAAAAAAAAAAGTAGGAAATTCTTTTGTTAAGATCTCTTATCTTGATCTGCATGCTCATTGTCTTTTATTCTCAATTTATAATTTTCTTTTATGTGAATTTTTGTGCTATAAGCTAGAATTCATTGACCAATTCCAATAGTTGCATCTTCTGGAAGTTAAATTTCATAGTTATATTATAAGTATTTTGAATATATTTTGTTTTGTGAAGAACAATAACTGGACTAACTAAAGATTATCGAGTAGGTGAATTCACCCGATATAATTCAAGGTACAAAATGATGGTAAAACAATTTCTTTGTATCATAGATGGGCTTTAATTCAATCTTTTATTTAATTTTTTTTGTGGCTAAGCAGTTAGTTATGCTAATTTTTTCTCATGAAAGAATTGACTCATCTTTCTTCAATCTAGAAAATGACCTGTTTACAGAAGACTAGAATAACAAGAACATATTGGGTGATATTTACTGTTTCTACTAATTAGTGTGGAAATGATGAAGTAATGGCCAGAGAAACCATCACCAATATTCGCATTGTTAATAAGCTATTAAACGGGGAGGTTGGCATCAAAACCCTTCACATTCCCATTGGATAAAATCTTTTTGTATATGATGTGGCGATGGTATGTAACAGTTATAGTACACATGCATACATGTAATTAGCATGATTTTAACGTCTTTTAGGTTCATTTGTCTTTTAGGTTCATTTGGTTAGATTTAAATATCTTTGTTATCTGAATGTTAACAGAGTTACAAAGAAGATGGACTCGACAATATCGTTTTGGATGGAGTTGAATATGTAAGTGGAAGTTCACGAGAAAGGGCTGATGAAGTTCCAAAGCTTGAGGTAAGTATAGTACGCGTTTTACTCATAGTCACCTAAATCGCTCATCCACCCACGAATTCCGTATTGGATCGTTTTGTACCAAATCGAAATTCGTTTTGTACCAAATCAGTTCTGGTATGCGACTGGAATTGAATGGTATGCTGGTCCCCTTTGATTTTTCAATCGCTCCGATCGTTGTTGGATTCTGTTAATTGGGTCGCAAATTAAGGTGAGGGGATGCAATAGAAAACGCGTATGGTATGTTTTGTAAGTATCAAATCAGAAATCGCGTCTGAAAATAGGGATAGGACCACTATTATCGGAAAGTTTGTTAAATATGGAATGAATTATATAGTTACATTTTGTTGATATCTTATAATTACATTTTGTTGACTTTCAGGTCTTGCGTGGATAAACGTGCTACAACTTAGGTGATGATAAATGACGTGTGCGCGTATATACATGTTTTTACAATGAATCTTACACACGATTCGGTTTTAAATTTATAAAAATGATTTATACTTCAACATTTAAAACACACACGAAAGGGCAAGTGTACCCCGTCATATATGTAGTAAAGTATCGGTAAGAACTAAGTGTCGATCCAAGGATGTGGGCGGAGAAATAATACTAGACCTTTATCATTAAACTACCGGTAGGAAAATAAGTGAGTGGTTTTCTAAAAACTAAAATAAGCATAAACTAACATTTATAAAAATATAGTAGACTCCAAATAAGAAAATAGATATATAGCCTTGCTTTATACACAACCAAAGTATATGAACTAAGTCGGTTTTGTCACTTAAAACATTTGGTCAATTCTCCATTTTCAAGACAATTAGTATCCCTTTCGGGAATCCTAACATGACAATCATTCGGAAAGCTAAAACGATAAACACACTTTAACCACCTAAGATTGTTCTTTAACGTGCAATTGATAAATGTCTATGAAAATCCCCTAAAGATAAGTTAGTCATCCGTTAGGAGTTTTCTAACCTCACTTAATCAAGGAAAGTGACACCGATAAACACAATGCAACCACCAAGACAAGCATGAACTAGATTAAATCACAACCGAGTACATTTTACAAATCTTGAACACAAATTCACCAAGATAGCAATTTTGGCCTAAACTACTAACTAAGCTAACAATTCATACCAAGAATTCATAACAACACCATTTAACCCGTTAAGGCCCTTACATGAGGGAAAGCTTTCTTGATTAACAATAATTACCCCTTATTAAACCACTAACCATTTCTAGTGTCATGGTGCAAACATATTAAACAAGTTAAACTAGTTAAACAAGTTTAAAGTCTACTAATACATGATTAATTAAGCTTCTTCTTTCAAATATCTCAACTAACCACATACTAATCATCCAAGATAACTAACTATAATAAAGAAATCAACATCAATAAACAAGGTTGCAAACTAATCATCAAAGATTAACATAGAAAATGCTTCAAAGTGTCATTACAAACATAATTAACATACTAATGGTTGTAATTAAGCAAGGGATACTAGTGTTTTTGTCCATAGGCTTACAATAATACATAATCATCAACCAAAATGCTTGAATACTAGACAAAATCATGGAAAGATTCAAGAAATCAAACCATAAACAAGCACTAGATTGAGAATTCGGATGATAACGGAGCTAATTGGCACAAGATGGCTTGAATCCGGGTAAAAAGCAAAGCCTTCGGAGCCTGAAAATCACCTGATGAGCTCCCAAAAGTCCAGAGTTACGAATAGAATGCTGCTGTCTGTTTTTTATAACTTTTTCAGATCGCACGTTCGTGCCATTAAAGTGCACGACCGTTCACTTTTAAAATCCTGTTCACCATACCGAGTGACATCATCAAGTCTTGGTCCGGTCTTCGATATCGCACGGTCGTTCCACAGACCGCACGAGCGTGCATTGCCGAGAATAAGCTGGCACGAACATATGAACGGGCAGTGCATTTTCGAGCTGGGGTGAGTCATCGAATCCGCATGGGGTGCCACCAGACTGCGCGGTCATTCGGTTCCGAGATGGGCTTGCACTCCTGATCGCACTGGCTGTGCAATGTCGGGATGAGCTCTGTTGTTGGATCCGCACGGTGGTGCCACCTGTTGCATGACCGTGTAACTCGCCCAGATCAGAACTCTTCACAGAAAGTGTGACAACTCGAATTTCCAAGATTCCTATTTCGCATTTATTGCACGTTCATGTATTGTTTAGTTGATTATTTGCACAATTAATTGCTATGGAATTATATACGTTTTGATGCGATGAATCGTATTGTGTGATTGTGCATGGTTGTTTGTTAATTGTGAAAGACTTGGTAAATACATGAACTTGGTGGTGAAACTATGAAATTGTTATGAGATGGTGTGCTATTGTAAATTATGATACTTAGGGATGCATAGAGTAATTAGTGAAACTCTAATCATTGTTAACCCTAATCCCTTTTTCACTAATCATTCTCACACAAAAAAATCCAAGCACGTAGTTCACATTCTCTGGCAATCATCATCACCAAGATATTCATCACTCTTGATTCCTCTCCTTCTCTAGAATCATCCAAGGTAATTGTGTAATCATTGTTTATTGGTTGTTTGATTGTTATCAATGCTTGATTCTTGTAATTCTTGTAAACCCTAGTCTTCATATGATGGTTCTGTGTTTTTGATTTATGTTGAATAGTGTGATATGAAGATGATTCATCGTATAATCCATTGTCTGATGAATTAGATGCATGATATGATAGAACGCTTGATTGTTGATTTGGTTTCTTCTATGCAAAATTAAAGCAATTAGGGTTTTGGATCGTATGAATGCTAATACGTAACTGATGTTCACGTGAATGATGTTCTGATCTCGATGATTGATTTACTTGATTGTCTGAGTTTGTGAATGATACAAGTCCGACTTTTAACATGATGATAAGGTCCGACCTTTAAACTTAAAACATAGTCCAAGCTCTTTTGGAAAAGAGATATGTCCGATCTCTATAACAAGGCAACATGGTCCGACCTTTAAGATGTAAGGTGTCCGAGTTTTGTATAAACATATCAAAGAGCCCGAGTTTTAATTGCATAATGATTGTCCGAGTTTTAAGAGTTGAAGTCCGAATTTTATATGGTTGGAGGGTTCTCCGAATTTTAGAAAATAAAGGATCAAGTCCGACTTTTAAAACCTTAGTGAACAAGGGTCCGAGTTTTTGCAAGGGGTGATGATGTCCGGCTTTTAAACCCCCATGTTGTGTCCGAGTTTCATGACCTTAATGGTCCGAGTTCTTGGCCCAAACCCCGGTCCGATCTATAATCATGTAAGGGGGTCTGACTTTGTGACCCTTGCCCTCTTTGTCCGACTTTTAACCCTTCATACCCCTAGTTCGAGTTTTAACCCTTGCCACTTGATCCGACTTTTAAACAGGGGAAGCCCCCCCCCCCCCCCCTCACACCTGTCGGTCCGAGTTTTGATTAGGGCAAGGCCCTGTCTGACTTTGTGAGATGTTTAAGTGAAGCTGAATGTATGCTATTATGTGATTGAATCTGTTAAGTGTTAACTGTGTGATAATCGTCAGATATGTAAAGCATGCAACTGTTGTTAACCTGATAATCCGTAAAGCGTGTTATTGATTAACTACATTAGAAATGATCAAGCACTCTACCATATGATGCATATTTGGATGAATGTGAAATATAACTGTTAGGAGTTGCATGACGATGATTGCTTAAACACACTTTGTGTCATAGATTACATGTGAAATATTGCGAATTCGAAACTGATTATTATACGTGCACACAATAGGACTTGACTGATTACCTGTGAGTGCATAACCTAGCATACCGAGCAAACCAAGGTGAGTTCACACAGCCAAGGCATGGGTTCCCAGAGTGGGAATGGGATTGATTTATTCATTTGTACTTCTCTAGATAATGGAACGTAGTGATATGATCCTCGGGTGAGGAAGGTGAGTGGTTAAGATACTGCTAGACTAGTGATGCTTATAGAACTGATCTTCGCACACACGCCAGGGTTGGCTGCGATAATATGACTGATCTTCGCACACATGCCAGGGTTGGCTGCGATAATATGACTAATCTTCGCACACATGCCTAGGAAGGCTGCGAACTATACACTAAAACTTCGCACAGGTGCCGGGTGGCCGCGATACGAACATACCTAGTCTAGAATACTTGAGAACTTTCCCTAATCTTCGCATACATGCCTAGAGGGCTGCGATACGAACTATTACGATACATGACTTAATGAACGAACACAAGGCTTACCATACTATTACAATTACTAAACTATAAACTGTGAACTCGCTCAACTAGTTGTTGATCCTCTGTTACATGCCTTGCAGGTCGTTAGATACATGGAGCTTGCACAGGGAGGAGCTGGTCGTTGTGGGCTTGGATCGTGATTGTTTTTTGAACACTTTATGACATTACATACTTCTTTATATTGGGTTTTACTTATACGCTTCCGCTAAACAGTGATAACTTACTTATGTTTTGGAAACACCTTTCATATGGATTTGGTTTGGTTTAATTGCTATTACTTTAACTATATACATTGTTCTATATGATTGGTGGCTTGATCCTGGTCAGTCACGCTCCCAAGCGGTGATACTCCGCAGGTGGATTTTGGGGGTGTGACAGATTGGTATCAGAGCCATTGGTTATAGAGAACTTGGTTTTAATATGGGGAAAACGTTTTTATTAAAACCAGACTATAACCAGAACAGTGCTCTCAACGATCCACAACGACGCTTCGCTCCACGTGCAAGACTCAACATCCTAGGTAATAAGGTTTATGTTTATTGCCTACATGCTAGAATTGCATAAAACTTTGCTCGTAGTATGCTTAGATTACATTGCTCACTACTTGTTATTGCTTGAGAACGCCTATGTGCTTACACTCTTCTGTCATCGCACTATTCGCGAACCTCTCTAACTTATGCTACATTTGCTATGAAGATCATGGCCGGACGTATTAACATGACACAAGCCCAGTTGACGGCTTTCGTTAACGAACAAGTTGCTGCGGCACTTGCAGCTGCTCAAGCAGGTAGTATCCTCTGCGGATTAAACATACACTAGGATCTTTAGATCCTACATTAACTCTTGTGTTTAACCTTGTCCTATTCGTACACAATAGGTCAACACGCTCAGCAGCCCGTCTGCACTTTCAAGAACTTCATGGACTGTCGTCCAGGCACATTCAGTGGCACCGAGGGGGGCAGTGGGACTCCTCCATTGGTTTGAGAAGTTAGAGTCGGTATTTGAAATGTGTGAATGCCCTGTGGATCGTAGGGTGAAGTACGCCACTGGCACGTTAGAAGGAATCGCGTTAACTTGGTGGAACGCGCAAGTGCAGATCTTAGGGTTGGCAGCTGCTAACGCCACCCCTTGGAATGACTTCAAGGAACTGATTAAACGTGAATACTGCACTCGAGAAGACATCCACAAGCTGGAAGATGAGTTCTATCATTTGAAAATGACTGGGTCAGAGATTGAAGCTTACACTAAACGGTCGAACGAGCTGGCCGTGTTGTGTCCAACTATGGTGGACCCTCCAATCAAGCGCATTGAGTTGTATCTCAAGGGGTTAGCGCCAGAAATTCAGAGCCATGTGACATCGGCTAATCTTGATAATATCCAGGCTATTCAGCGCCTTGCTCATCGTATTACGGATCAGGCAGTGGAACAGAACAAGCTGCCAAAACGCATCAGGGCTACCACTACTGCTGTTACTACTTATGCTACTCCCAGTGACAACAAGAGAAAATGGGAGGGGGATTCCAGCAGGGGATCAGTTTCTGTTCAGTCTCAAGCACAACAACGTAAGACAAACGACTACCAGAATCCGAGTCAGCAGACATCAGGCAGTCAGGGGCAGGGTGGATATCGGGGAATTCACCCATTGTGTAATAAATGCAACAGACACCACAGCGGGCAGTGTCATAAAGAACGATGTCAGAGATGTCTCAAGTTAGGGCATGAAGCTAAAGACTGCAGGAGTTCGCGACCTGCAAATCAGAATCAACAACACCCACCACCAGCTCCACAGAACCAGCACCAGCAGCAGCAACAGCGGGGCAACAGGGGATGTTTTCAGTGTGGGGCTGAAGGTCATTTCAAGCGTGATTGCCCCCAGTTAAACCAGAACCAGAATCGCAACAACAACAACAATCAAGGCAATGGTAACAACAATGGGGGAAACAACAACAACAATGGCAATGAAGCAAGGGGTCGTGCATTTGTGTTGGGGCAGGGTGATGCCAGAAATGATCCCAACGTCGTTATGGGTAAGTTTCTTCTCGACGATATTTATGTTACTTTTTTGTTTGATTCGGGTGCGGATACGAGTTATATGTCTTTGAAAATGAGTAAATTGTTAAAACGTACACCAACACCTCTAAGCACCAAACATGTCGTAGAACTAGCAAATGGTAAAAGTGTAGAAGCCACACATATAGTCAAGGGTTGTAACATCGTTCTAGCGGGTCAGACCTTCTCGATTGATCTCATTCCTATAGTTCTGGGTAGTTTTGATATCGTAATTGGCATGGATTGGTTGTCCAAGCAGCAGGCGGAGATCCTATGCAAGGAGAAGGTCATTCGTATTCCTCGTGCGGGTAAGGAACCTCTCGAAGTCCAAGGCGACAAGAGTGGTGCTGTGGTTGGCATCATCTCTTTCTTGAAGGCTCAGAAATGTTTACGAAAGGGTCATACTGCCATTTTGGCACTTGTTACAGATGCATCAGCGAAAGAGAAAAGGATAGAAGATATTCCAGTTGTACGCGAGTTTCCTCAAGTGTTTCCTGAAGATTTACCAGGTCTACCGCCTCATCGTCAGGTCGAGTTTCAAGTCGAACTAGCTCCAGGAGCAGCACCTATAGCTCGCGCACCGTATCGATTAGCTCCAACTGAACTGGAGGAACTGTCTAAGCAACTACAAGAGCTCTTGGATAAGGGCTTCATTCGTCCAAGCTTTTCGCCTTGGGGAGCTCCGGTACTATTCGTGAAAAAGAAGGATGGCACTTTCAGAATGTGCATAGACTATCGCGAACTGAACAAGGTTACAGTGAAGAACCGCTATCCTCTTCCATGCATTGACGACTTATTCGACCAGTTGCAAGGGTCGAGTTACTATTCCAAGATTGATCTAAGGTCAGGGTATCATCAGCTGAGAGTCCGGGATGAGGACGTCTCCAAGACACCATTCAGAACTCACTACGGACACTACGAGTTTCTAGTTATGCCATTTGGGCTTACGAACGCGCCTGCAGTTTTCATGGATCTTATGAACAGGGTGTGCAAACCCTATCTTGACAAGTTCGTCATTGTCTTCATCGACGACATTCTGATCTACTCCAAGAGTCAGGAGGAACACGAGCAGCACTTACGACTTATCTTGGAACTTCTTCGAAAGGAACAACTGTACGCCAAGTTTTCAAAATGCGACTTCTGGCTTCGTGAAGTCCACTTCTTAGGCCATGTGGTGAACAGGGATGGGATTCATGTCGATCCATCCAAGGTAGATTCGATCAGGAACTGGCCTGCACCACGTACACCAACAGAAATACGCCAATTCTTGGGTTTGGCGGGTTACTACAGGCGGTTTATCAAAGACTTCTCAAAGATCGCGCAGCCGCTTACGCTACTGACACAGAAAGGTGTCACCTACCGTTGGGGAGATTCTCAGGAAAACGCTTTTCAGTACTTAAAGGATAGGCTTTGCAGCGCACCTATTCTCTCATTGCCAGAGGGCACGGATGATTTTGTGGTCTATTGTGACGCATCGATACAGGGGCTTGGTTGTGTATTGATGCAGCGAGATAAAGTTATTGCCTACGCTTCGCGGCAACTCAAGGTTCATGAACGGAACTACACGACGCATGATTTAGAGCTGGGAGCTGTTGTTTTCGTGCTTAAGATATGGCGACACTACCTGTACGGTACCAAGTGCACAATTTACACCGATCACAGGAGTCTCGAGCATATCTTCAAGTAGAAGGAATTGAATATGCGTCAACGATGATGGGTCGAGTTACTTAATGATTACGAATGCGCCATCAAGTACCATCCAGGCAAAGCCAATGTTGTGGCTGACGCTCTCAGTCGGAAAGACACTCTACCTAAGCGTGTACGAGCTTTGCAGCTCACTATTCAGTCTGATCTTCCTGCACAGATACGAACTGCTCAGATAGAAGCATTGAAAACCGAAAACGTCAAAGCTGAAGCCTTACGTGGCTCAAGGCAACGAATGGAACAAAAGGAAGACGGCGCATACTATGTGACGGGGCGCATTTGGGTCCCACTTTATGGCGGTTTACGAGAGCTTGTGATGGATGAAGCTCATAAATCTCGCTACTCGATACATCCAGGTTCGGATAAAATGTATCACGACATCAGAACTACATATTGGTGGCCTAGCATGAAGGCCCACATAGCAACTTACGTCGGCAAATGTTTGACGTGTGCAAAAGTCAAAGTGGAGTATCAGAAACCAGCGGGCCTACTTCAGCAGCCCAAGATACCGCAATGGAAATGGGAAGAAATTTCCATGGATTTTGTTACAGGCCTACCCAGATCCCAGCGTGGGAATGATACTATATGGGTGATCGTGGATCGACTCACCAAGTCTGCACACTTCCTGGCTATTAAGGAAACGGATAAGTTCTCCACTCTCGCTGACGTTTATCTTAAAGAAGTTGTTTCGAGGCACGGGGTGCCCACCTCTATCATTTCGGATCGGGATGCACGATTCACGTCGGAGCTATGGCAAGCGATGCACAAATCTTTTGGCTCACGATTAGGCATGAGCACCGCATATCATCCTCAGACGGATGGGCAATCTGAGCGAACGATCCAGACTCTTGAAGACATGCTTCGGGCATGTGTTATTGATTTCGGCAACGGCTGGGAAAAGCACCTCCCTTTGGTGGAGTTTTCGTATAATAACAGTTATCACACCAGCATACAAGCCGCTCCATTCGAGGCATTGTACGGGCGTAGATGCCGGTCACCTCTCTGTTGGGCAGAGGTGGGAGATAGTCAGATCACGGGTCCAGAGATTGTAGTGGACGCCACGGTAAAGATTGCACAGATACGACAACGTATGGCGGCAGCACGCGACCGTCAGAAAGCCTACGCGGACAAGCGTAGGAAGCCTTTGGAATTTCAGGTCGGGGACCGGGTTTTACTTAAAGTCTCACCCTGGAAGGGTGTGGTTCGTTTTGGCAAACGGGGCAAACTAAATCCGCGGTATGTCGGACCGTTCGAGATCATTGAGAAAATAGGCAAAGTGGCCTACAAGCTAAACCTACCAGCTGAACTCGGTGCAGTTCACAATGTATTTCACGTGTCGAATCTGAAGAAGTGCCTGTCAGATGAGACCCTCATAGTTCCTTTTAAGGAACTCACTATCGACGAGCGGTTGCAGTTCGTCGAGGAGCCAGTTGAAATCACGGACCGGGATGTTAAGGTCCTCAAAAACAAGAGAATCCCTCTTGTCCGAGTTCGTTGGAACTCCAAACGTGGCCCAGAGTACACCTGGGAACGCGAAGACCAGATGACAGAAAAGTACCCCCAGTTATTCGAAACCAATGCAACTACTACTGAGGCTGAAGCTCCTACTGCGGAATTTCGGGACGAAATTCCAAATCAACGGGGGGATGATGTGACACCCCAGGAAAACCAGTAAACGATACAACTTACCTAGCTTCCTCAGTAACCGCATGCTAAATTTCGGGACGAAATTTCTTTCAAGTTGGGGATAATGTGACAACTCGAATTTCCAAGATTCCTATTTCGCATTTATTGCACGTTCATGTATTGTTTAGTTGATTATTTGCACAATTAATTGCTATGGAATTATATACGTTTTGATGCGATGAATCGTATTGTGTGATTGTGCATGGTTGTTTGTTAATTGTGAAAGACTTGGTAAATACATGAACTTGGTGGTGAAACTATGAAATTGTTATGAGATGGTGTGCTATTGTAAATTATGATACTTAGGGATGCATAGAGTAATTAGTGAAACTCTAATCATTGTTAACCCTAATCCCTTTTTCACTAATCATTCTCACACAAAAAAATCCAAGCACGTAGTTCACATTCTCTGGCAATCATCATCACCAAGATATTCATCACTCTTGATTCCTCTCCTTCTCTAGATTCATCCAAGGTAATTGTGTAATCATTGTTTATTGGTTGTTTGATTGTAATCAATGCTTGATTCTTGTAATTCATGTAAACCCTAGTCTTCATATGATGGTTCTGTGTTTTTGATTTATGTTGAATAGTGTGATATGAAGATGATTCATCGTATAATCCATTGTCTGATGAATTAGATGCATGATATGATAGAACGCTTGATTGTTGATTTGGTTTCTTCTATGCAAAAGTAAAGCAATTAGGGTTTTGGATCGTATGAATGCTAATACGTAACTGATGTTCACGTGAATGATGTTCTGCTCTCGATGATTGATTTACTTGATTGTCTGAGTTTGTGAATGATACAAGTCCGACTTTTAACATGATGATAAGGTCCGACCTTTAAACTCAAAACATAGTCTGAGCTCTTTTGGAAAAGAGATATGTCCGATCTCTATAACAAGGCAACATGGTCCGACCTTTAAGATGTAAGGTGTCCGAGTTTTGTATAAACATATCAAAGAGCCCGAGTTTTAATTGCATAATGATTGTCCGAGTTTTAAGAGTTGAAGTCCGAATTTTATATGGTTGGAGGGTTGTCCGAATTTTAGAAAATAAAGGATCAAGTCCGACTTTTAAAACCTTAGTGAACAAGGGTCCGAGTTTTTGCAAGGGGTGATGATGTCCGGCTTTTAAACCCCCATGTTGTGTCCGAGTTTCATGACCTTAATGGTCCGAGTTCTTGGCCCAAACCCCTGTCCGATCTTTAATCATGTAAGGGGGTCCGACTTTGTGACCCTTGCCCTCTTTGTCCGACTTTTAACCCTTCACACCCCTAGTCCGAGTTTTAACCCTTGCCACTTGATCCGACTTTTAAACAGGGGAAGCCCCCCCCCCCCCTTCACACCAGTCGGTCCGAGTTTTGATTAGGGCAAGGCCCTGTCTGACTTTGTGAGATGTTTAAGTGAAGCTGAATGTATGCTATTATGTGATTGAATCTGTTAAGTGTTAACTGTGTGATAATCGTCAGATATGTAAAGCATGCAACTGTTGTTAACCTGATGATCCGTAAAGCGTGTTATTGATTAACTACGTTAGAAATGATCAAGCACTCTACCATATGATGCATATTTGGATGAATGTGAAATATAACTGTTAGGAGTTGCATGACGATGATTGCTTAAACACACTTTGTGTCATAGATTACATGTGAAATATTGCGAATTCGAAACTGATTATTATACGTGCACACAATAGGACTTGACTGATTACCTGTGAGTGCATAACCTAGCATACCGAGCAAACCAAGGTGAGTTCACACAGCCAAGGCATGGGTTCCCAGAGTGGGAATGGGATTGATTTATTCATTTGTACTTCTCTAGATAATGGAACGTAGTGATATGATCCTCGGGTGAGGAAGGTGAGTGGTTAAGATACTGCTAGACTAGTGATGCTTATAGAACTGATCTTCGCACACACGCCAGGGTTGGCTGCGATAATATGACTGATCTTCGCACACATGCCAGGGTTGACTGCGATAATATGACTAATCTTCGCACACATGCCTAGGAAGGCTGCGAACTATACACTAAAACTTCGCACAGGTGCCGGGTGGCCGCGATACGAACATACCTAGTCTAGAATACTTGAGAACTTTCCCTAATCTTCGCATACATGCCTAGAGGGCTGCGATACGAACTATTACGATACATGACTTAATGAATGAACACAAGGCTTACCATACTATTACAATTACTAAACTATAAACTGTGAACTCGCTCAACTAGTTGTTGATCCTCTGTTACATGCCTTGCAGGTCGTTAGATACATGGAGCTTGCACAGGGAGGAGCTGGTCGTTGTGGGCTTGGATCGTGATTGTTTGTTGAACACTTTATGACATTACATACTTCTTTATATTGGGTTTTACTTATACGCTTCCGCTAAACAGTGATAACTTACTTATGTTTTGGAAACACCTTTCATATGGATTTGGTTTGGTTTAATTGCTATTACTTTAACTATATACATTGTTCTATATGATTGGTGGCTTGATCCTGGTCAGTCACGCTCCCAAGCGGTGATACTCCGCAGGTGGATTTTGGGGGTGTGACAGAAAGTCCGCAGCTCTGCCGTTTCGCCCGGAAAATCCTCGTTTTCATCATCTTCTGGTTTGGCACGCTGTTTTAGGCCTGTAAACACAAATACAACAAATTAAGTATCCGATTCACGGTTTTACGGCCAAAAGCGCGTAAAATGGGGGTAAAATAGGGGAATAAAGTGTGTGTAATTTAACGAATATCAATAAACTTGCTACAGCTTTGACCATGTTTCTTTGGCTTGGTAAGTCATCTTAAATAAGCAAAAGGCTAATGGGGAGAGAACGAGATAAGAACCAAAGGTGATAATTTTTTATTGTGTACAGTAGTAGTTTATCTATTGATTATATACAGGAGGTTGTTAATTGCTAGTTCTTTAATTGTATAAAAGAGCTTTTTATTTTTAATTTATTCAGATGTAGATTATCTCTATTTCAGCTTGAGCTACTATTCATTGTGGAGAAGTTGCAAGAAATATGGTACAAAGTATTTATAAATCAAGAAATTAAGGTTTGTAGTAGATTTTACAATCTGCCAACCAGTAATTTACATATGACTGTCATTTATGTAGTTGGTTTTTAATTTACCAAAGAGTTATGCTTTCATATGATTAGTGTATCAGTCACCGACTCACTAAAATATGCTTAGACCATGTGTAGTGGTTTGGGTAAATAAAGCCTCTACCCTTGGGCGTTTTTCGCCATGTGGCAGTACAGTCAGCAAGGGGCATTATTGGACGTTTTTTTCTAAAATGGGTGTAGTAGGGATGTGGGCATTATATTAAAAAGGGGTGTTAAACAATTAAATAAAAAAACATCCAAAAAATGGTATTGGGCAAGCATAGGAAAAAATGCATGTGATTGACCAAACAATTGGATTTTTGGCGTGGTTTAAAAAACGTCCGGGGGCTTTTTTTGAAAAAAAAAAACACTAGAAAACGCCCGTGGGGATGGGGCATGATTGGGCGTGTATGGGGAAAAAAACTGGGCAAAAACGACCCAGTACGCGTGGTCTAACAAATAATATTATTTACATGTGAATGCCTTTAATTTTTCTATTAATGACACAGGCCAATTTCTCCCAGATGAGGACAAGAAATTAATGGAGAAAATCTGTGTTACATTTGAGGAAGATGACTCTAAAAATTTGGTTGATTTCTCGCTGGACTTTGATTAGCATAAGTGTTATTGAAAGCTTTTTTAAATGGTATTTTTCTATCAACAATATGTGTTCACATTCAATTCATATGCGTATACCCCATATTCTACCATGGGGTTCTTACTCAGTGTCTTCTTTGCTCCATTTCTCAGTTGACTTTTGGTGTGTTAACTTCCAACAGAGGCGTATTCTGAAAATAGTACACCCATAGGGCACCTTAAGTATAACTGATGGCGAAAATATTTGTAAAAGATTCTAACATATTTTATACGAAATCACCACTTTCTCAAAACCTAAATTCCTAAACTAGAGAAAGAATTTTGCCAAGTGTTAGTATAGAACATACATACCAAATCCTATAGTAGCAGAATTCATTTTAGCAGAACTAATCTACCATTGCAGAAAACTATTTAATAAAAAACTTTCTTTAATGAATTTAATACAAAATTCACTATAGCACAACCAAGTTAAATGGTAAGTTCAACAAAAATTCTCGATGAAAATGTTACAAATAAACAATCAATGTGGTTTACAAGGAAATATTTTTTTCGTAAAATCTGAATTATATTTTGTATATTTTAAAACTATCCTACGTATTTTTAAATTTATCTTGTTCAAAGTATTTTTATTTGTTAAACCGCGTGTACACGCGGGTTCTAACCTAATATTATTTTTTTACTTAGTATTATTATATATAAAAAAGACACTACTTTTGAATTAGCATTGACACTCTTTAGTATGGACGTTTTAGAAAGGTCCAAAATCTTGACTTCGATTTTACAAAAAAGGTAGACCGGCTAAAGTCTTGGCCGTGGGTGAGGGGATGACTGATGTGAGTGGCGTAGGAAACGGGGGACATAGAAATATAGGGACAAACTCAAATTGAACCATTGACTTTTCTAAACCAATATTTGGCTGCTTTCAAGAACTTTCGCACATCTCTCTTTTTTTTTCTTTAACGGCAAACAAAATTTTATTTATTTAACTAACAAGAAGCTAGACACCAAATATACAATGAGGTTACACCAAAACGGCCAAAAACGGCCAACACCACCCTACATTACATAACAATGCTAAAATTCCGCCAATCGCTCCACGTCCAAAGAGGTGATCTCATCCGATTCTTTATCCAATGATAGGACATCGACTTTGTTTCTTCCACAACCTTTTATATGCTTGGATTTACATGACTGAAAATTACCTCGTTTCACCATACCATGGATGGGTATGGTGGGACGGGGGTTTGGGGCATGGGTTGACACGTGGCTTGGGTGGGCTTCGCTGGGCTGACCTACATTGAAGACGGTATGGTGGGGCGGGGGTTTGGGGCGTGGCCAGCCCAAACTGCAATATTTAATATTTTTAAAACAAATTTAAATTTTTTAATAATATTTTTTTAAATAAATAAAATTACATAAAAAAATTCCTAGTGCTTGTAATATTTTTTCTTTATCTCTTCTCTCGTCTCCAACATTAGTTCAAACTTTTCACCTGATAGGTGATCGATGGGCTGGGCTAGAAATTTCATATCACCTCGTCTTTGTTTTAGGGCATCCCTAGCTTCTTTGTTCTTCCGAATTTCGGCCCTTTGTTGTTGGAATACATTGAATGTATCTAACTTGCATGCAATGTCTCCCAACTGATCGCTGTACACTCCCCTACACGAGTCCGAACTCCCAACTGGAGGCGATGTTGTACCCGATCTTGATTTTTGAGCACACCTTTTTGCGGCATCTCTTCCGTATTCTGGCCGGTTTGGCGAATCATCCACAAAGTCCTCCAACTCTTGATCTCGTGCATCCGATTGGGCTTGGGACGAGGGTGTCCTTGACCTTTTGGAAGACGTGTTAGTTTCGCTACCACTGGGGATATTCGCCCACTTGGGATGGAACTTACAAATGTCCCAACAATGCATGAAACGGAAGTCGCTCCCCACATTTGTTTTGTATGTAACCAATGCATTTGTCACAAAGTCGGCTTCGGTTTCATCACTTTTTGGGTTTTGTTTTGCCTTATGTAAATAACCACTAAATTTAGTGAGTTGCCCGCTTATCTCGGTCCACTTCGAGGTTAAGCTATCATTTTCATGATAAAGCTCCCTTTCCATTTCTTCATGGAATGCTTTACTGACCGCTTTCCACAAATGGTTTCTATGTTAAGAATTTCCTATTTATTAAAAACAAAATTTAATATATTATAAAGTTATATAAAAAAACATAAATATTAAAATAAGGGCTATAAAATTTTTAAAAATAACTAAAGTTGGATGTAGAGTTTGTTGAACCCAAGCCCTTGCCAATGCAACTTCTTCATTAAGGACCCATCTTTGTTGTTTTCGTTTGGCGCTTTCAAATGCTTTCTCGGCCTCGGTTTTTTTCTTGTGACTTCTCTTCTTGACGGGTTTTGATGCGGAAGGACCATCGATGGGGGGTTGAGTTTCGGGGACGGTTTCGGTTTGGGAAACGTTGATGTACGTTTGTGAAAGGTTGATGGGCGTTTGTGGAAACGGGCTAGGTATAGAATCGTCGGTGTGAGGGAAGTTAGTATACACACGATTCGAGAGAAACGATGCGTAAACTGCCATATCGGGCATAGTGGAGTGTATTAAAAATGGAGGAGGAATTGGACGATTGAGTGGTGGGCTACGATTTTCTTATAATGCCCACGGCTTGTTCGGGTCATAACCACGATTATGAGGATTCATTTTTCGTATTGTGGTTGGATAAGAATTTTTTTTAAAAATAAGATAGAGATGATTATAGAAGAAGGGGAGTAGTTGTGGTAAAAACAATAAATAGAAATGAGTTTTTATAGTGAAAAAATAAATTTTTTTACACATAGCCGTTGGCCAACGGTTAGCCCAAACGGCTAGTTGTCTTGGTCAATCAGATCCCGCCATGTCACCTTGATAGACCCGCCCAACGCCCGGGCTGAATCCCCCGCCCAAGAGGCCACGCCGAAACCTAAGCCCACTCAGGGTGGTTACTTGAGCGTTTATGGCCAACCCACGCCCCAATCCCCGCCCCATACCCCATAGTCTTATTATCGACATATTGAGTCAATATGTATTCTTCTTAGGCCACTCGGGGTGGAGACCTTTTTATGCGTGATGAAACTTGTTCACACGTGAACAATTGCAAAACATCACCGCCACCTCCTTGCCATCACGCGTCAACCTTAAATTCCGTTATATTTTTGACGTGTTATGTTTTGATTGATGTGAGGGAAATTGTTGGTTGGGGGGAAATTGTTGGGTATTGTGGTGAGTGACGACCATTTCCACTAAAAAAGATTGTGAGTGATGGAATAATGGTTGGTGACATGACGAAACTTGATTGGATGTTGTAAGTGATGGAATTTATACAAGTGATGACCACCTCTACCCCTTAAAATGACATATAACAATACAGATATTCATCATCCATACCAATATATCATCCCCATCGCCTTACCACCGCCACCTGATCAAACTCCCACCACCTTTTGTTAGTCCAACATCGTCATCGGAAATCCGACCTCATTTAGTTATGGTTGGTTGAGAAACGGTGTTATGTATGTGTATGATACATCTTCATGTTTAGTTTATTAATCTTGTGATATATTTAATAATAAAAAAAAATATAGCAGATGAGCCCGATTGACCCCTTTCCAAAGATGATTGTTTAAGTCTAAAAATCAGTTTTGACTCGTTACACAAAGCGACCCATCCATTTACCACTTATGAATAAAACTCAAAATGAATAAGGGACCTCTTATATAAGTTTCTTTTAACCCGTTTTGACATTTTCTCAATTTTTTTGTATGCTTTTTAAATCATATATATTCATATTAATAACGAGTTAAAATATAGTCCTTCTGTGAGGATGGCATCCATAAATGTTAGGCCAACCCGATATCTTACTATGGCATGGCCCTCTTTAGCTTTTATGACAATGACAACAACCCGATATCTTACTCTGGGCATGGCCCTCTTTAGCTTTTGTGACAATGACAAACTAACTACCCTATTAAAATGGGCCAAATTACCTTTTTAACGGTAAATTGAATCACTGGAGTATTATCGTGCCACCAGCGAAACCACATGATCATATCTATCTACACTACGCATAATGCATATACACCAATTCAGGAGGAAACCTAATGAATATGAAAAACTCTCCTTGTGAAAATCGAACCCAGAACCTATTGATCACAAAGTTTTATTCCACTCCAATTGTCACTAGGCTATAAAGTCATGGGCAATGGCCAAAGTTACTAAGGGAATAAACTTTGAATATTTTATGAGCCTCAAAAGAGGTCATATATAATACGCAGAACTACTGATTAGCAATTTAATATTCCATTATAAGCACAAATTAATCTGAACTAGAAAAGTTAACAAGAACACAAGGCTAACATCACACAGCCTACTTGTTGGTAAGCAAGGCGATTTACTAGTAGCGTTTAGAAGAAGCTACAAGCTTTTTGGGAAAAAAATGATCTTTTTAACTTCTAAAGATAATGAACTTTTTAATGAAAAAACTTTTTAAATTTTTAGTTATGTCCATTTTAGTCATTTTATACATTTTATTAAAAGCTTTAGCTACTCTGCCAAATACCAAATACATCTAAAAAGCTACAGCTACCAGCTAACACAGCTTACAGCCACCAGCTATCAGCTTTCAGCTACCAGCCAACAGCTACTTTTACCAAACATACCCTAAATTATTCACTGATTGTGTGACAGTGTGTCCATCAAGCTGACTACCCCAAACACGAAGAATGCCAGTCAAAGATCAGATTGAAGGATAGAGTCTACACATTTACAACCGAAGCAATATGAAGACAATCAACATAAAGAAAATTTATGTTTGTGAGATCAGACAAACATCAATCAAAACAATTGACGATTTATATCATAGTGGAAAGTTCAATTGAGAATTTTTTTTAGGGTTAACTTTGTATAATAGTAACCAAGTTTCAAGAATGTTCTAATTAGGTCACTCATAATTTTTTTTGTTCCCCTTAGGTCATTCAAGTTTCATTTGATGTTTCAATCCTAGATATTTTACCTAAATAGAAGGTCATCCATCCTACATGGCATTTATTTAGGTTTTTTATTTAAAAAATTTGTTGACATGGCACATAAAGCCAAATGGATTAGAAAAAAAATGCGAAATTGGTTTAAATTTAAAAAAAAAATGTAGAAAAGCTAAAAAATGCGAAAAAAATAACAAATGTGACTTTTTTTTTCAAAATATCTAAAAAGTTATAAATGAAGATAAACAACTACGATAAAATTTCAACGATTTGTAATATTTGATCCTTTTGGGTTTTGATTTTGTTTTGATTTATTATATTTCTTTTTTTATTCCATGTCATCATGTTTTTAAAAAACAGTTAAATAAATGCCATGTAGGACTATGACCTGCTATTCAGGTAAAATCTCTACCATTAGAACACCAAAATAAAGTAGAATGATCTAATTGGAACAATAAATTTTATCAGTGACCTAATTGGAACACTCCTAAAACTTCATTACTATTCTGTGACATATTCCTTTTTTTTAAGAATAATAATCGAAATGCTTTATTTATTATGTGTATTTAGTATCTTTGTCAGGGCATATAGGTAAATTTATATTATAATTAATTTGTTATATTCCCCTAAATTAGCTAACTAATTAAACTTATAACTTATATCCTCCACTTGTGCCCTAATGGTAGGAGACTTGGGTTTTCCAATTAAGACTCAAGTTCAATTCTCACTTGTGTCATATTGGGTGGATATAGGCAAGGAAGGATTTGGACTAGGCCTTGTGTGAGGTTGTCAGTTCGATTCCGGATCCCAACCGAGTTTTCGTCCAACCGTGTGTTACGCCAAAGAGTTCTGCTCTTGTGGTGGCACAACGACTGTCAGGTGGTAGCCGGCAGTATGGTTTTCCGGGGAAGCCAAAAAAAGCAAAACTTTGAAGCCAGCGTGGGCTCAGTTAAGATAACATAGGCTGGCCAAGTGGGGCAATACGGGGCTCTACGATTTGGAGAGTGTGGTAACCTTATACATGATCTTCACCGTTCAAAAAAAATTTAAACTTATAACTTATTTTTAACATATACTTTTTTCAAGACAACTTAATTTGTGGTAAAGGACAATTTTCGATATGTGACAACCCTCACAAATCCAGGTATCCGTACAAATTAATTAATATTTAATTGGTGCTTAATTACTGTGCTTGATTACAGTTATGAATAAACTACTTTCTGCTTCCTGATACATACATACTCATGCATCATACTTTATTACTGTCACTCCATTTATTATACACAAACACTAGTGACAAACTTGATGCACAAAGCACAGTTAGCACAGTGAGCGGATAACCCAGTAAACATGCTGACATTGCCAGCACTAGACAGACATTGTTTTGAGGCCAGTATGAGCCGGGAATAGATTACTACACTAGTAGGGAGTGTAGGGAGGTGAGGATCATAAAACTGCGTCACTAGGCGATAGTTATAGTGACCGGAAGTGCCTAAAACATACTCTAATTACAAAATTCTGCACTTCATACAAAAATTCAGCTTTTAACATAACTAGTAAAGTGCAAAAACTTAGTAAAATAGTCCTAGTCACTTTCCAAAGTGTCGGGAATTTAATGTGTCACTAAAAATAATATAACCGACACTTTATAGCTTTACTTAGCACTTTAACGGATCAATATCCAACCGAACAACCGGACTTTACTCGGAACATAAAAATATTGCCAAAGACATTGTTTCTACTTTTCTGAGCCAGTTAGGGTCCTCGAGCACCCTAACACCCCTTATATTAAATAACATACTTAACATACTAACTAGTACCTTTAATATCCAACTAGTTTATAACTTAACCATCACCACCTAACCCTTACCCCCCCCCCTCAAAATGACGGTCACAAGGGGTGACCCACCCCTTGTCCTCCTTTGATTATTTTAATCCTAGATGTTGGGTATCTAAACAACACACTACACATTGGACATTAGTGAAGTTGGATTATAAATGAGACTTAGGGGTAACCAATCTCTTTCATAAACACAACAACATCCAACTCATTTCCTCTCCTCCATAACCACCTACGGCCGTCACCCTACCACCATCATACACCCACCTTCAACCTTTGTTCACTCATTTCTCATACATCCAAAGGTGCAAGGAGCTATACAAACAAGCCCGGTGCTTTCAAAAGTTCAAGAACCACTCTCATTTTCTTTTATCCACCACATTTACATCTTGTTTCTTCCCTAGCCTTGAGCTAGTAGTAAGTGCTTCCAATCATCATCTTGATCTTGTTTATGGTGGTTAATAGATTATTTAATGGTTAAAAATTAAGAACACTAAAGAACACAACTTAAAGTCTTGAACATAAGTGATTAATGGTGGATAAAGGGAAGTTATGTGTGTAAATCATGTAAATCTTGTATGGTTGTGATTATTTGATGTTGTTTGTTACTAAAAGTGGGATGGATCATCATCTAGACATACTAGATCATGTTCAAGAACATGAACTAGTAGTATGTCAGTGTTAGGGATATGAAAGATGATGAAACCATCCACCATGAACTTGAAACTTGAATAAACATAATTTTTCTTATGAAATGAAGTTGTAAACTTGTGGATCTATAGATCGACAAGTGGTTTTTCGGAAGAACCAAGCGGAAAATACTAGTTTTGTTAAAACCCGGATATTTTATGAACTAGAAGCATACTTGGTAAATAAACAAGTGTATGAACACTTGTGTAACATGAAATTTCATAAAGAAATATTTTTGTTAATCTTGACTAGAAGTTGTGAAACTTCAAGTTCTTTAAAAATAAAGTTTACAAGAAACTAATCATGTTTTTTAAAGTTAACAAAAACTATCAAATATGTTAGTGACTTACTACATATTTTAACAATAACCTTCAAGTTCATGAACTTATGATTTATTCATATTTTGTCAAGTTTGATGAATAAATATTGAATGTTGTTGATTGGTAAATTGGTTGATTGATTTTACAAAAAGAAAATGGTATGCTAAGAGCATGGACACCTCCAGTTACAGAGGAAACTCTAGCGAAATTTTTCCAGAAATATAACACTTAGGAATATTTTTCTAACAAATATTTACAAATCTATTTTTAACTTGGTTTTCAAAATAAACTTCGCCATGATTTTTATTACAAAATACCAAGTACCGGGGGAGGATTTTCGTAAATAAAACTTGTTATATATATATATTTAGAATATATCTTTTATAGTAAAACGCTTATGTGACTATGTGATTATTTTGTGAACTAGATATATTATTTTTAGGGTAAAAATAATATAACTTGGAAATATCGTGAAAATACTACTCCAAAATAATACCAACACGCTCACAAAATAAATATTTAAGTTATAGAAGTATCGTGATACAACGCGAACTTTAAAAATGTAACTTATGTATTTTTTAGGAAAATACTCTTATTAGTATATTTTTGGTGAAAATATTATTTTGGAAAAACTTATGAAATAAAATATAATATTTGTGGGAAATATATATATATTTTGGAAATTAAAACATTTTAGGCAAAGTTAATTAAAATATATTTTTCAAGTGAGACTTAAAAATATATTTTCAGAATTATAAAACACGTGTATTATTACCCCCATCCTAGGGAAGGAAAATACTGATGAAATAATTAAGAAGAGTAAATACGAAATAGTTGTCTAACTATTTTCCAAAAACGTTAAACCTTAAGCCAAGGCACGGCCATCTGTCTAATAGGAATTAGTACGTGTAGGTCGTCACGCAGCAGATTGATTTGGAGTTTGACGTTTCACGAGACGCACTTCTGTGAGTTCATGTCCCCCTTTTCTCTTAACTGTTTTCAGTTTTATAACTTCGGGGGTGAAATACATGTTACATTTATTCAGAACATTTTTATACATGGTATGGTTAGCTTAAGGAGGGTTAGGACGTACAGATCATGTGAGTGGTGGGTACAACGCTTAAAGCCATTAATTCTCGTAGTTAGGACCGAGGGACACAAGAGTGAAGATCTATTTGGGTGTAGCGAGCCCACACCCGTGAGGCCAGGGAGGCCCATAGAGGTGACTGTTTCTTACAGCCGAGGCCCGGTACAAATTTGCTAGGTTTGAGTTTTCCTGCATCACTTCACACATACCAGTGGCCTTGCAAACCAGTGGTGATCTCTTTTTCCTTAATTGCTACATACCAGGAACATTTATACTTTGGGACGTACTCTAACGTTTTATAAACATGCTCACTTTTACATGAACTCGCTCAACTTTTGTTGATTTTTCAAATTACATGTATTTCAGGAAATTAGGGATCTGGCAAGGTATGCTATGTCGTCAAGCTGCGTAGGAGAATGATGTCATCCGAGTTTAGGGATTGTGACTTTTGCCTGGACGAGTCACAAGTCTTAAACTGTGTTTTCTTCATGTCTTTTGGTTGTGTCGTATGAACAATATTTTTATTATGTCATGTTGTAATCCGTTGCATGTGTCGACTCTTAAAAACAATGTTGTCGTATTTTACTTTTAAAACTTGAATGAATGGATGATCATCATGGTTTTACTTTCATATAGCTTTGTTGTGATTAAGCTATGGTATTAAGAAGTCACACCAAATAAACCCACGCTTCCGCAAAGCCAGGGTGTGACAGCTTGGTATCAGAGCATTGATCATAGCGAACTAGGATTCTTTCTCGAGTCTAGACTATGATCACTAGGGCTCTCACGAAAACATTTTTACATTGCATACATTACGTCCAGATCCAGGACACAAAACATTTTTACAAACGAAAAACATGAGCACTTTTCAAAACTTATGGTTCAGTCACCTGAGACTGAGGGAGTTTAGCCCTAAAGGGTGGGAGGTTCAGTCATGTAGACTGAGGGGCCAATCTTGAGATTGGGGAGGTTTTGGTCTGTGAGGCCAGGGAGTTAGTCTGAGAGACTAGGAGGTTCAGTCTGAGAGGCTGGGAGGTTAGTCTAGTGAGACTAGGAGAATTACTTGTTTGCTTATTGGTGACTAACATGTTTATTTGATTATATGTTGATTTTTTATGCATATGTGTGGTTGTGTTACAGACATCATGCCTTCTTCATCAGACACTGGAGTTTCAGACACTTTAGATCCTATGGCGATCGTATCAGATGACAGAGTTTCATCAGAGCGAGAGGTCTACACTTCCGACACCACCAGTACCGATGATGACGATTTCCAGCCCTTTGCGCTGCCTGACATCGGAGCTGAGCCTGCTGATGGCTTTCCTGCCGGGGACTTACCACTTGCGGTGATCCCTGCTCCTATACCGCTTGCTGCTTATCCAGTTGTAGATATGCCCCTCGATGTCGTTTCTGACGACGACATCGATCTGTTTGAGGACCCACCTGAGGCTGACTTTGGAGGCAGGGCCCCTATTGCTGCTGATGTCATCTTTCCCATTGCTGATGCTCCTGCAGAGGAGGCTCCTGTTGATTCACCTGTCCCAGAATCATTTGAGCCTGTGGTGTCTGCATCTTTGCACACTCAGGGAGTGCAGCATCACTCTCACGACGCCGACCCTGACATGGCGTCATCAGCTGCACCTGCTCCCGCACATGATCTTGAGTTTGATCACGAGGTTGACGTTGATTTTGATCCTATCTTTCCCCCTGGTTTTGATCCTGACCAGAAGATCGAGTTCATTCACTTAGACCAGCCCCTAGAAGAGCTTGTAGCCCCTATCGATCCTTTGTTTGATGATCCAGCTGATTTTGATATGGATTTTATTGACCCGGAGCCTGTTGTGGCCCCTGAGCCAGTCATTGCTCCTGACACTGCATTAGAGCATAACCCTGTTCATGACGATGCACCCGCTGTTGCTCCTTTTGTTGATGATATACCCATTGCCGATCATCTTGTTGTTGCTCCACCGTTGGTGGATGATCATGTTGTTGACGCTCCACTTTTGATAGAGGATCCTGTTGTTGCACCATTTCCTGATCCTGTGCCGGTGCTGTTCGACCGTGCACCTTTTGCGACTCATGTAGATCCACATTACGCCGGCACCCATGACGGGTGGATTGATGACGATGACGATTACCCACCTTTTGTGCGACCTGTTACACCACCAGTAGCACCCGTTTCAGCACCCATTTCTGCACCCACTGATATCCCACTATTTCCCCCACACACCACAGATGCTCATCGCACAGATCTTCCTGTTACGTTCCTTCAGCACATACCGCCACCGCGTCCTGGAGAGGGGTCATCTAGACAGCCGCCTGTTCCTGTTCCACCCATGCTGTCATCACCTTTTCCATTCGCGTCTCAGTTTCCCACTATTACACCACCTACTGCACCGTCCTTCACTCCGTCGAGCGAGCCATTTCTATGGACTACGCCCCCTATCATGCCACTGTCTGATCCGTATCACCCATACCATGTTGGGTATTCTACGGAGGACATACTCACATCATTGATGATACAGCAGGAGGCGTTGACACGTCGTATTCAGGAACTGGAGAGAGCTCAGCGACCACCTTGACATTGTCAGACCCCGTTTGCAGCATCACACCCTCCGCGTCCACTTTCACCCGACTCAGACGTCCGTTTCTTAACCTCTCAGCAGCAGATAGCATATTTGCTGCGCGTCTATCGCGCTTTAGAGCAGGATTGGTTACATATGCGTCGCCTGTATTACTCTCATTTTCCTCCTCCTCATCTGCCATCAGCATAGGCATTTTGATTCGACGCAGGTAGACTTTTGGTGAGAGGACCGTGATTGTGCAGACTATACAGCTTTTTGGAGACCGCATTTTGATGTTATGACTTTTGATGTTTTGTATATTGGTTGCTGTTGTCACTGGTTTGATAGTTTGGATTAGGGCGATGTGGCCCTTAGCCACTGATGATGTATGATACAGATATGAACTTGTAAACATTACACTGTGGTCTTGATTTATTAAAGCACAATCGCAGTATTCTCATTAAATGCCTTGATGGATTACTTGTTTATATTTTATAACATGAGATGTTATGTGCTTGAATTATTTGTGACATGAGAGGTTATGTGCTTGATATTGTTGTTGCATACGTATACCATTTACTTAATATGACCTGACCAACGTGAAACATCTTTTAGAAGATGCCACCAAGACGTGATCCGCGCATGCCTACCAATGAGGCAGAACTTCAAGGAATCATTGCTGCCGCTATCGCGTAGTATGCTGCTTCTCATGCAGAAACAAGTGGAAATATCTCTCAGAACCACGGCAATAACAATCCACCCAATGGGTGCACTTACAAGCAATTTCTCGATTGCAAGCCCGTGAATTTCGACGGCACAAGAGGTGCTGTTGCGTTTGTAAGATGGGCTGAGAAGACTGAGCCTGTTCTTAGAATGAGCAAGTGTGCTCCCGAGCAACAAGTGACCTATATCTCAGGGCTATTTCTGGACGGAGCCCTATCTTGGTGGAATTTGCAAGTGCAAACCCTTGGTGAAGCCGCTGCTTATGCGGTGTCATGGAATGAGCTGAAGGAGCTCATGAGAAGGAAGTACTGCTCACGTGCTAAAATTCAGAAGCTGGAGACTGAGTTTTGGCATCTAAAAATGGAAGGTCCCAAGATTGCGGAGTATGTTCAGAGATTTCATGATTTGTCCCACGTAGTGCCATACATGGTTACACCGGAGTTCAAACGTATCGAGCGCTTTATCTAGGGATTGGCACCTCAGATCATGAGTATGGTTACAACTTCCAAGCCCGCGACCATCACAGAAGCCATTGACCTCAGTGTGGCTCTTACTGAGGAAGCTATTCGCTTGAACAAGTTTTCGAATTCTGAGCAGAAGAAGAAAGAGACTCACGTGGAGTCGTCTGGGGATAACAAAAGGAAATTCTTGAACTTCAAGCAGGGTGCAAGCAACGCGAACAAGAAAGGTGAATCAAGCACACCGGCCTGAGCTGCAACCGGGGTTGAGCAGAAAGGAAAGGGTTATATGGGCACTCTGCCCAAGTGTGGAATATGCCAGTACCATCATGCTGGTCCATGTAGAAATAGAAAGTGTGAAACTTGTGGAAGAATTGGCCACTTGAAGGATACTTGCTGGGTTGGTTCAGGCCAGGGTGGCTGAAGGAGTTTTGGTAACAACAACCGCGGTGGTAATGGAAATCGGCCGCAAGGGAATAACGGCGGAAATGGAAACCGGGGAAACGTTTCGAATCAAGCTGGTAATAGGAATCGCAACCAAAACAACGCTCAAGCTGGGAACGGAGGTGGTAATGGTCACGGACCAGGATGTTTTAATTGTGGAGAAGTTGGGCACTTTAAGAAGGAATGCCCAAAGCTGAATCAAGTCCGAGGAAGAGTGTTTAACATCAGAGCAAGGGAAGCGCGCCAGGATCCCAACGTTGTCACTGGTACGTTCCCTATAAATCAACGCTTTGCATCTGTTCTGTTTGATACTGGTGCCGACTATAGCTTTGTGTCATTAGAATTTAAGAGTGTGCTTGGGTTAGCTGCTAGTAAGTTGGATGTATCGTACTCGATTGAACTGGCTAATGGAAAGCTAGTTGAAGCTAATGAAGTTGTCAGAGGTTGTGTAATTGAGCTGGGAGAACGCGAGTTCACTCTGGATATACTACCAGTTGAGTTGGGAAGCTTCTACGTGGTAGTAGGGATGGATTGGTTGTCAAGCAACAAAGCCGAGATTATTTGTCACAAAAAGATCATTCGCGTCCCAACAGAAGATGGAGAAACGATCGTGGTTCACGGAGAGAAGCGCGATACGCCTCTAAGAATCATCAGCTGTCTGAAAGCTCGAAAGTGCTTACAGAAGGGATGTGTTGCCTTCTTGGCACACATCGTGGATAAGGAAGCTACTGAGCCGAAGATCGAAGACATCCCTGTAGTAAAGGAATATCCTGAAGTCTTTCCAGAAGACTTGCCAGGATTGCCACCTCAAAGGCAAGTGGAGTTCCACATTTACTTTGTTCCAGGCGCCGCGCCTGTGGCTAAGGCACCCTATCGACTTGCACCTTCAGAGATGCAGGAGTTGTCGACACAGCTCCAGGAGCTGTTAGACAAGGGATTCATCAAACCAAGCTTCTCATCTTGGGGAGCTCCAGTTCTGTTTGTCAAGAAGAAAGACGGTAGTTTTCGTATGTGCATTGACTACCGGGAGTTGAACAAGTTGACGATCAAGAATAAATATCCTCTACCGCGAATTGATGACCTGTTTGATCAGCTGCAAGGTTCAAGCTTCTACTCAAAAATCGATTTGCGATCAGGTTATCATCAGCTGAGAATACAAGAGGAAAGTATTCCCAAGACCGCTTTTAGAACTCGATATGGACATTACGAGTTTTTGGTAATGCCGTTTGGGTTGACAAACGCGCCAGCTGTTTTTATGAATTTAATGAACAAAGTTTGTAAGCCGTACCTTGACAAGTTTGTGATTGTGTTCATCGACGATATCTTGATCTACTCAAAGACGAAGGATGAGCACCAACAGCATTTGAGAGCTATTTTGGAGCTACTTAAAAAGGAAAAGCTGTATGCTAAGTTCTCGAAGTGCGAGTTCTGGTTACGTGAAGTCCAATTTCTTGGACATGTGGTTAGCGGAGATGGAATCCACGTGGATCCCACAAAGATCGAAGCAATCAAGAACTGGGAGACTCCAAAGACGCCGACCGAGATTCGTCAATTCTTAGGCTTGGCTGGTTACTATCGAAGGTTTATTGAGGATTTCTCAAAAATCACTCAACCATTGACCTTCCTCACGCAGAAGGATAAGAAGTTTGATTGGGGAATCAAACAAGAAGAAGCATTCCAGTTGTTGAAGGACAAGCTCTGCAATGCACCGATTTTATCGCTACCAGAAGGAATTGATGATTTCGTGGTATATTGTGACGCCTCGCGTCAAGGTTTGGGTTGCGTGTTAATGCAGCGCCAGAAGGTTATAGCTTACGCGTCACGCCAGTTGAAAGTTCACGAAAGAATTATACCACGCACGATTTGGAGCTAGGCGCAGTGGTATTCACGTTGAAAATCTGGAGACATTATTTATATGGTACGAAGTGTACAATCTTCACGGATCATAAGAGTCTGCAACACATATTCGACCAGAAGGAGCTAAACATGAGACAAAGACGCTGGGTCGAATTGTTGAACGACTACGACTGCGAGATCAAGTATCATCCAGGGAAGGCGAATGTGGTCGCCGATGCCCTAAGTCGTAAGGAAAGAATCAAGCCCATAAGGGTTAGGGCTCTAGAGATGATTATTCAGACGGATCTTTCCCTGCGCATTCGCGCAGCGCAGAAAGAAGCCCTTAAAGAAAGGAACTGAAGAGGAATATCTCCGTGGAATGGAGAAGCAATTGGTACCAAACGAGGAAGGAACGTTATGTTTCATGAAACGGATTTGGGTTCCTCTGTTTGGTGGTTTGAGAAAGGTTATTTTTTATGAAGCTCACAAATCACAGTACTCTATCCACCCAGGAGCGGATAAGATGTACCAAGATCTTAAGGACTTCTACTGGTGGCCTAGAAAGAAAGGCGATGTAGCAGTTTATGTTAGTAAGTGTTTAACGTGCACCAAGGTAAAAGCTGAATACCAGAAGCCTTCAGGACTTCTGTAACAACCTGAGATACCCAAATGGAAATGGGAACAGATTTCGATGGATTTCATAACAAAGTTGCCAAGAACGCCAAAAGGTCACGATACTATTTGGGTAATAGTAGACCGGTTAACGAAATCTGCACACTTCTTACCCATTAGAGAGAAAGACAACACGAGCAAATTAGCTGAGATATACATGAGAGAGATCGTTGCACGTCATGGAGTGCCTCTCTCGATCATCTCTGATAGAGACGGAAGGTTTGTGTCAAGGATTTGGCAGTCCTTCCAAGAAGCATTAGGATCTCAGTTGAACCTGAGTACAACTTTTCACCCACAAACCGATGGACAAAGCGAACGAACGATTCAGACTCTGGAAGATATGCTGCGAGCTTGCGTTATGGATTTAGGTGGAAGTTGGGATACTCACCTACCATTGGTCGAATTTTCATACAATAACAGCTATCACGTAAGTATTCAAGCCGCACCGTTCGAAGGACTTTACGGACGCAAATGTCGATCACCAATTTGTTGGTCTGACGCAGGTGATAGACAGTTAGTTGGTCCTGAAGTGGTCCAGGAAACCACGGACAAGATTGCACAGACTTGAGATCGCATCAGGGCGGCTCGCGATCGTCAAAAGTGTTAAGCGGATAAAAGAAGGAAACCTCTGGAGTTTGAGGTAGGAGACATGGTTTTGTTAAAGGTTTCACCCTGGAAGGGTGTGGCACGCTTCGGAAAGCGTGGAAAGTTGAATCCGCGATATATTGCTCCATTCAAGATTCTTGAGAGAATTGGATTAGTAGCATACAAGTTGGACTTACCTGCCGAACTCAATGGTGTTCACGATACATTCCATGTATCAAACTTGAAGAAGAGTCCGACGCAAGAAACTGTTGTCATTCCCGCAGACAAGATTCATATTGACGACACGCTCCACTTCGTTGAGGAACCAGTTAAGGTTACGGATTGGAAGATAAACAAAACACGCAGGAATAGTGTCAAGCTCGTCAAAGTTCGTTGGAATGCAAGACACGGTCCAGAGTACACATGGGAACATGAGGATCGCATGAAAGAGAAATACCCCCATCTATTTCCTAAGACCCCCGCAACCAGAAGCAGAACTTAAAATTTCGGAACGAATTTTTCTTAACGGGGGGAGAATGTGACAACCCTCATAAATCCAGGTATCCGTACAAATTAATTAATATTTAATTGGTGCTTAATTACTGTGCTCGATTACAGTTATGAATAAACTGCTTTCTGCTTCCTGATACATACATACTCATGCATCATACTTTATTACTGTCACTCCATTTATTATACACAAACACTAGTGACAAACTTGATGCACAAAGCACAGTTAGCACAATGAGCGGATAACCCAGTAAACATGCTGACATTGCCAGTACTAGACAGACATTGTTTTGAGGCCAGTATGAGCCAGGAATAGATTACTACACTAGTAGGGAGTGTAGGGAGGTGGGGATCATAAAAATGCGTCACTAGGTGATAGTTATAGTGACCGGAAGTGCCTAAAACATACTCTAATTACAAAATTTTGCACTTCATACAAAAATTCAGCTTTTAACATAACTAGTAAAGTGCAAAAACTTAGTAAAATAGTCCTAGTCACTTTCCAAAGTGTCGGGAATTTAATGTGACACTAAAAATAATATAAACGACACTTTATAGCTTTACTTAGCACTATAACGGATCAATATCCAACCGAACAACCGGACTTTACCCGGAACATAAAAATAGTGCCAAAGACATTGTTTCTACTTTTCTGAGCCAGTTAGGGTCCCCGAGCACCCTAACACCCCTTATATTAAATAACATACTTAACATACTAACTAGTACCTTTACAATCCAACTAGTTTATAACTTAACCATCACCACCCAACCCTTACCCCCCCCCCCTCAAAATGACGGTCACAAGGGGTGACCCACCCCTTGTCCTCCATTGATTATTTTAATCCTAGATGTTGGGTATCTTAACAACACATTACACATTGGACATTAGTGAAATTGGATTATAAATGTGACTTAGGGGTAACCAATCTCTTTCATAAACACAACAACATCCAACTCATTTCCTCTCCTCCATAACCACCTACGACCGCCACCCTACCACCATCATACACCCACCTTCAACCTTTGTTCACTCATTTCTCATACATCCAAAGGTGCAAGGAGCTATACAAACAAGCCCAGTGCTTTCCAAAGTTCAAGAACCACTCTCATTTTCTTTTATCCACCACATTTACATCTTGTTTCTTCCCTAGCCTTGAGCTAGTAGTAAGTGCTTCCAATCATCATCTTGATCTTGTTTATGGTGGTTAATAGATGATTTAATGGTTAAAAATTAAGAACACTAAAGAACACAACTTAAAGTCTTGAACATAAGTGATTAATGGTGGATAAAGGGAAGTTATGTGTGTAAATCATGTAAATCTTGTATGGTTGTGATTATTTGATGTTGTTTGTTACTAAAAGTGGGATGGATCATCATCTAGACATACTAGATCATGTTCAAGAACATGAACTAGTAGTATGTTAGTGTTAGGGATATGAAAGATGATGAAACCATCCACCATGAACTTGAAACTTGAATAAACATAATTTTTCTTATGAAATGAAGTTGTAAACTTGTGGATCTAAAGATCGACAAGTGGTTTTTCGGAAGAACCAAGCGGAAAATACTAGTTTTGTTAAAACCTGGATAGTTTATGAACTAGAAGCATACTTGGTAAATAAACAAGTGTATGAACACTTGTGTAACATGAAATTTCATAAAGAAATATTTTTGTTAATCTTGACTAGAAGTTGTGAAACTTCAAGTTCTTTAAAAATAAAGTTTACAAGAAACTAATCATGTTTTTAAAGTTAACAAAAACTACCAAATATGTTAGTGACTTACTACATATTTTAACAAAAACCTTCAAGTTCATGAGCTTATGATTTATTCATATTTTGTCAAGTTTGATGAATAAATATTGAATGTTGTTGATTGGTAAATTGGTTGATTGATTTTACAAAAAGAAAATGATATGCTAAAAGCATGGACACCTCCAGTTACAAAGGAAACTCTGGCGAAATTTTTCCAGAAATATAACACTTAGGAATATTTTTCTAACAAATATTTACAAATCTATTTTTAAATTGGTTTTCAAAATAAACTTCGCCATGATTTTTATTACAAAATACCAAGTACCGGGGGAGGATTTTCGTAAATAAAACTTGTTAAATATATATTTAGAATATGTATTTTATAGTAAAACGCTTATGTGACTATGTGATTATTTTGTGAACTAGATATATTATTTTTAGGGTAAAAATAATATAACTTGGAAATACCGTGAAAATACTACTCCAAAATAATAACAACGCGCTCACAAAATAAATATTTAAGTTATAGAAGTATCGTAATACAACGCGAACTTTAAAAATGTAACTTATGTATTTTTCAGAAAAATACTCTTATTAGTATATTTTTGGTGAAAATATTATTATGGAAAAACTTATGAAATAAAATATAATATTTGTGGGAAAAATATATATATTTTGGAAATTAAAACATTTTAGGCAAAGTAATTAAAAATATATTTTTCAAGTGAGACTTAAAAATATATTTTCAGAATTATAAAACACATGTATTATTACCCCCATCCTTAGGAAGGAAAATACTAATGAAATAATTAAGAAGTGTAAATACGAAATAGTTGTCTAACTATTTCCCAAAAACGTTAAACCTTAAGCCAAGGCACGGCCGTCCATCTAATAGGAATTAGTACGTGTAGGTCGTCACGCAGCTGATTGATTTGGAGTTTGACGTTTCACGAGACGCACTTCTGTGAGTTCATGTCCCCCTTTTCTCTTAACTGTTTTCAGTTTTATAACTTCGGGGGTGAAATATATGTTACATTTATTCAGAACATTTTTATACATGGTATGGTTAGCTTAAGGATGGTTAGGACGTACAGATCATGTGAGTGGTGGGTACAACGCTTAAAGCCATTAATCCTCGTAGTTAGGACCGAGGGACACAAGAGTGATAGATTTATTTGGGTGTAGCGAGCCCACACCCGTGAGGCCGGGGAGGCCCATAGAGGTGACTGTGTGTTACAGCCGAGGCCCGGTACAAATTTGCTAGGTTTGAGTTTTCCTGCATCACTTCACACATACCAGTGGCCTTGCAAACCAGTGGTGATCTCTTTTTCCTTAATTGCTACATACAAGGAACGTTTATACTTTGGGACGTACTCTAATGTTTTATAAACATGCTCACTTTTACATGAACTCGCTCAACTTTTGTTGATTTTTCAAATTACATGTATTTCAGGAAATTAAGGATCTGGCAAGGTATGCTATGTCGTCAAGCTGCGTAGGAGAATGATGTCATCCGAGTTTAGGGATTGTGACTTTTGCCTGGACGAGTCACAAGTCTTAAACTGTGTTTTCTTCATGTCTTTTGGTTGTGTCGTATGAACAATATTTTTATTATGTCATGTTGTAATCCGTTGCATGTGTCGACTCTTAAAACAATGTTGTCGTATTTTTCTTTTAAAACTTGAATGAATGGATGATCATCATGGTTTTACTTTCATATAGCTTTGTTGTGATTAAGCTATGGTATTAAGAAGTCACACCAAATAAACCCACGCTTCCGCAAAGCCAGGGTGTGACACGATATGTGTAAGATAAACTTTGTTATGTGTAGGATAATGTGTAGAATATATATATGATAAATTTCGATATATGTGGGATAACTTTTGAACTGTAAATAAAGTGTTCTTGTCTAACTAATTGTAGAAAACAATAATTAATGAAAGGAGTTATAAAGTATTTATTATTTTACCATTGTATCATTTTTTTTTTCTTTTCTTATCATATTAAGTTTCTTCTTAAATGAACATTCCCCTTAAATCATAAGATAATTGTAACATCTTAGACAAATTACACATAGTTTTGTTCTGACCGCGAAAGATAAATAGGGTATAAGGAATGTCCCACTTCGAATCACCAACGCATTTGGTTATAGATGTGAGAGAAACTCCATAGTTAAGTGTGCACATATGGGATGGGTGACCTCTTGGTAAGTCTCACTCGGATAACCACACAAAACATACAATATTAGTTGGTACAAATGATCTTATGTTGCAATAATAATAAATGGTTTGATTAAGTCGCAAATCCTGTTGAAGTTTTAAATTCTCATCAAGACTCACCTAACTGGTCGACAACAAGTCTGCAATATATATCCTGGGTAAAGTTAACGTACAAGGTGTCTTATCATACAAAACGTAAGAAAGACATGAAAAAGCTAAAAAAACGCGGTGACATTTTCGTAATTAGAGTGGAAGTTGGCTAGAAAGCCTAAGTTTCCTAGAAAGTCTAGGAAGCAATAGGGAGGTGACATGTGGCTTTTAGTTTTTTTATTCAAAAGAGCATGATGATAATTTGATTATTAATTTAATTTTGGAATATTATATCTCCTAAACTAACTATCCAGGTATTTATGGAAACGTATATCTCTTTGACAATTTCAAATTATTACGATTTCAAAAGGGCAGTTACTTTAAATTACGAAGTTCAAATCATTAACAATTTCTTCACGTTGTGTTTTATCAATTACTAGGTTCATCACAATGTGTTTTAGCAGTTACTGGTTTCAGTTACTGTTTCATCACAATGTGTTTTATCAGTTACTGGTTGATACGATTTTTGGCATTCTTGATGTTGTGTTTTATCAATTACTGGTTTCATCACAATGTGTTATACCAGTTATGATTCATGAATGGCATGTTCTTTTGTATTTTATCTACTGTTTCATCAAAATGTTTTTTATCAGTTACTGGTTGATGTAATTTTGGCATTCTTGATGTTGTGTTTTATCAGTTACTGGTTTCATCACAATGTGTTTTATCAGTTACTGGTTCCAGTTACTGTTTCATCGCAATGTGTTTTATCAGGGAACTGGTTGATATGATTTTGGCATTCTTGATGTTGTGTTTTATCAGTTACTGGTTCACGTTGTGTTTTATCAGTTGGCATTCTTGATGTTGTGTTTTAGTAGTCAGTTACTAGTTCGTCACATTGTGTTTTATCGCTAAAACACACTACTATGAACACATCCAAATTTGATTTATCTTTATTTTTTGTATGATTTGGTTTTTTCAAATGTGAGGGATTAGAGAGAGAGAAAAAATTGCGACATTTTTTGAGGTGCTTTTATGATTGGTAGTTATTTCCTTTTTTAAAACAACTTAAATGACACATTTACCCTCAACCAATTAAATTAGCCTATTTTAAAGACACGTATATTACCAAAATGTCACCAAAATGATCTCAACCATTAAACACACTCATCTGATGGCCCACATCGCTTCCTACACTTTCTAGAAAAAACACACTTTCCGCATGATCACCACTCTTCGTAATTATTTACTCGCAGAGTAATTGTCAAAATTACTCTACAAATGATCCTATAGAGTAATTTTGTAATATGATCCTGTAGAGTAATTTTGATTTTGTAGAGTATCATAATTACTCTATAAATGATCTTGTATGGTAATTTTGATCTTGTAAGATAATTTTGTAGAGTATCATAATTACTCTACAAATGATTTTGTAAAATAATTTTGAATTGTATATTGTTTAATATACTTGCAGAGTAATTTCGATACACTTGTAGAGTAATTTTGATAATTACCATATAAGATCAAAATTACTCTACAAGAACATTTTACAAAATTACTCTACAAGATCAAAATTACTCTACAGGATCATTTATAGAGTAATTTTAAAAATTACTAATAATTACGAAAATATTACCGCGTTTTTCAGCAAAACCTTCAGTTCGTATGTTTTGTACGTTAAAATTATTTGAATTTGATATTTTTCTATATATCGTACCTTTCTAAATCTCAACATAATCACTATGCATACTTTAAAAAGATTTGTTTAAGATGTACATTTGAGACCGAGTGTCAAAAAGTTGTTATCAAATCAAGCTTTAGTAAATTCTAGGTTCTTGTTTCTTGTGACTCTTAATTTGTTCCATTATCATTTTTTGTCGTTTTAAATAATTATTTGTTTCCGTTAAGCATACATTATCTGTTGTTAATTTGTTTGATAAAACAATTGTGATGATTTATATATATATATATATTAGGGCTGGCATAACGGGTTAACCTGATTTGTTAAAACACGAACACCATAAGACACGAACCCGAAACACATAAACACGAACACGACACGAAATCTTATCGTGTCAGATTTTCGAAACACGAACAGGAACCTGTTAATAAACAGGTTACACGAAACGATCTGTTAAGAAACGAAAAAATTACTAACGTATCATACGACCTGTTTAAGACAGAAACACAATCTGTGTTGACATGAACACAACCAAATTGGGGAAGCTCTGAACCGAAATGGGAATGGTGGTGTTTGTGAGAGAGATTTAAAAATTAGGATTTTGATCGTGGAAAAAGAATTGCGTGTGTTTGTGTATAATTCATCCCATGCCCCACGACTGATGACCTCATGTCCACACCCATATATAATATTTTAAAATTTTTAATATTAACATGTACTTAACGGGTCTTAACAAGTTAACGGGTTTTAACATGTTTAGATACAATACCTATTAAGGTATTATTGTGTCGATTTGTTTTAGACACGAAACCTCTTAATATTAAACACAAAACATGATAACTTCGTATAGGTTGGTGTCATGTTATCATGTCCATGTCAAAATTGTCAGCCCTGATATATATAGGCTATTTGCCTTTCTTTTATTTTTAGGCAAATTGGATTTAAATAATCCCAACTCACTGTTATTGGCCAATAATAATCCCAACTCATTTAATCACCAATAATAATCCGAACTATTCACTTTTGTTTGTAAAATACTCTCAGTTTTTAAAAAAACACTAACTAGGTTTAAAAATTGCTGACGTGGCAGGTGACGTGGCATGCCACATCAGCAAATTTGCTGACGTGGCAGTTGATGTGGCATTTTTTATGACGTGGCAGCTGATGTGGCTGTCTACGTGGCATTTTTGATGACGTGGCAACTGATGTGGCAGGTGACGTGGCATGCCACATCAGCAATTTTTAACCTAGTTAGTGTTTTTTTAACTAGGAGTATTTTACAAACAAAAGTGAATAGTTCGGATTATTATTGGTGATTAAATAAGTTGGAATTATTATTGGCCAATAATAGTGAGTTGGGATTATTTAAATCCAATTTGCCTTATTTTTAGCAAAAGGTGTAAACAAAACTAGGAGATTTAAAAGGAATTGCCATGAGTCCGTGACTCGAGTGATGCATCACGTCATGCCCGTTAATTTTATTACCTACTTTACAAAGAAACTTTAATTCGAATCACGTTCTTGTGATAAAAGGAATTGTCATACTTTTTGTATAAAGAAACAAATGAATTCAGTTGACGTCATTAACCCAGTTGATGTTATATCCCACGTTACTAGACAAGCGCACATCAGATATCACGTCATTGTAAAAGCTACGACAAATGTCATGTCACTAAATAAGTGTCACATCGGCAAACAAGTGTCACGTCAGATGCCATGTCGATATTATATAATATGGTTAGTCAAATGATGTTACATTCATCACCACCATATTATCTTTTTTTTTTTTTTGAATGACAAGGAACGACGTGCCAACCACCGTGACATCGGGCGCTGTGGCCAAGGTCGACTGCTCGACTGCCGCCAGCCCCTTGGCTCTCCCCAGATGCGCGGAAACCCGGCCTCCATGATCGAAGTGTCGCGCTCCGGTCAAAGATAAAATTTATAGCCCTAATTACCCTTAACAAATAGCTAGTGGTAGCAAGGGGTCGAACCACGAAGAGTATGTGGTTTGCGAATGGACTTTGAATGAAATGAAGGTAATGTCACTTTTATGAAGCTTGCTATATGGTTTTTGTATATTTTTGATTGAGTTGAAGATGTAAATTATGACTACTAAAAACAAACAATTGCAATGATGTAAATAAAGGTTTTGACAATGATAGAGAAAACAAGGTTCACACCCGGTTCGGTTATTGCAATCCTAGGGTTCCTACACGTTTTAGATTTAATTCACTTGATTATGTTATTAACGGATTTCTATCATCAAAGCTTAGGTGCCAATTGTTATCAACGCATACACGGACTACAATGCACTTCGTTACTTCGGACAAATAAAACCTTTTGAATGACAAGGCATAATTGCACAAACTTATTTCGCAAAGTCAAATTTCATAACTCACTCGACAATTCACAAATATAGTTCAAATGCAAGACAATTGTCAATCAATTCAAATACAAATCAAGTTGTCACAAAACCAAACTAAAACATTGTTCAAACCCTAGACTTACAATTAACCTACACCGGGGTGAAACCTCCAAGAAATTAGCCGCTCATGGTGTAAACGGTACGATCAACGGATGCAAGAGACGTGAATTGGGTCATCCTGGAGCTTGAAGATGGATGGTTGAATGATTAGAGTTTGGGAATGGTTGATGGTGATAGATGGATTGAAGGTGGAAGAAAGGTTGTGATGGTGATGAACTAGGGTTTTGATTCGGTAAGGAATTGGGTTGTTGAGAGGATGGATTCTTGATTAGAGATGAAGTGGTGATGAATCATGGGTGAATAATGGCTCCAAGAATGTCTTTCAAACTCAAAATAAGTTGTAACTCCCGAATTGAATCTCCAAGAACCAATCATAATCAAACATAACCCCCAAACCAAAATCTGCGCGTTTCCACAATCGACGAGCCGTCGCCGACGGCCTGAAGCCCCGTCGGCGACGGTGCTTGCTTGTTCACTTTTGGCCGACGGCCTAACTTCCTGTCTACGGAGAACTTTTGGCTACGGGAATATGCATATACCGTCGGCGACGGCCCCTATGGGCGTCGGCGACGGTGCTTGAATGTTTGGTTTTCTGTTTTTCTCATTCCTTGCTTCCGGTTGACCCATGTCGCTTCCCGGTGGTTCCGTTTTCGCTCCGGTGACCCGTAAAGCTCCCGAAAAGCTCCTTAAACTCCCTTAAACATGCAAAACACAAATCTAATCAAGAGTAGGCAATTCGAAACTAAAACTTGTGTAAAAACATCAAATTAAACAATTACAAGCACCGGTTTTCACCCAGTATCACATCCCCACACTTGTCTTTTGCTTGTCCTCAAGCAAATCTGTTTTTCACTTTCACGTGGGTCGAACAACGAACATACATCCCATTCCCGAGACAAAGGTTAAGGTCTAATGTCATGCTAAAGTTCAAACTCTTTACAATATTCAATGTATTTAATGGTAACGTGCTTTAGATACACAAATGGTTACCCAAGATTAACCCGCCCGTAAAACTAACAACTCATGCATATCCCTCACAATGTGCTCTCCACTCGGCTTAAAGTTTGCTAACATGTATAATGTATTAGCTTTTCAACAATTAATCGCTCAAAACCGATTAGAACACGTACCCGCATAGGCTTGCAACTCAATCATCCTCCACTATTGAACACAAATACTAAGCACAAGTCAAAAGGTCTTTGAGGGGTTGTAACGGGGCTAGGCGAAGGGTAGGAATAGGATATTTTTAAAGTGACTAAGGTGATGAAAGATTCGATTTTTATTACAAATCACTAAACTAAACAAGACTACAAATAAACATCAACTATGAGGCAACAACTTCCGCCTTTTATTCAACCAACTACTATTACATCTTTTTGTGTTTTTCTCAATGTTTTTTTTTTATTCTTTTTCGCAACATTTTCTGAATTTTTTTTTTTTTTTAATACAAATGAATCAAAACTATACAAACTTAAGATCCTATAATCGAATTTTCATCACACGGGTTTAAAAATAAAAGGCTTATGGTTATGGCTAAGTGGGTTGTCAAATGAAAGGTTTAGGCTCAAATTGGGCGACTAGGGGACTTGTTTGGGTAAGGATAGATAAATGGTTTAAAAGGAAAAGGTTTACCTAATGCCTTAATCATTCTCGTGCTTGTATTCGGTCTATAGTCTCGAATGTATCAAAAGTTGCAAGTTCTACAATACGCGACTAATGGCCCACTCAAACAAAGAAACATGTAAATGTGAATCTATGATGTATAAAGGGCTCAAACCTCACGTATAAGGGTATGATATGTGATATGCATACATTGCTAGTTCCTTAGGCGAATTATTCTCAAATAACCACCCACTAAATACCCGATATGCTTATTAATTTGAACTTGAACATGACAAAAGACCAAATGGTTTGTGACATCCCTCGTTGACTTGGTTACTTGTGCTTTTGAGATTGCTTTGAAAACGAGACATTTTTGAAAATTTTTTTGAAATTTTCCCCCATCCCCACACTTGAGGTAAACATTGTCCTCAATGTGTAGTATTTAAATGAACGGGTCAAAATCGAAAATTTTTACTACTCCCCCATCCCCACACTTGAAGTACATATTGTCCTCAATGTGTAAGAACTAGAGTTTGTAAAGCACAAGGGATGTGACACGGCTAACCTCCCCAAAATTACACCCCGGAGAATAAAATACAAATTACAATCCACTTATTTGCTAACTAAAAATCAAAGGTAAAAAGAAACGTATGCACCTGGTTTTTCGCTAGTTCCTTGTGTGCTCTTCATCTTTTCAACCAAGCAGTTGTCTCACGAACATAGTGTACCTACAAATCTTAACCCTTGTGTAGAAGCATGCTTCTCACAGCCATCAAAATTTGTTAGTTACCTAGTTCTACCACTTTTATGAAATTTTTACTAAGCCATACATTATCTTACTTTTGATTTTATGTGGAAAATATTTTACACTACAATAAACCTAACTCACTTTCGTAGGAATCACGACGGCATTTAGCATATGCACGCAAGCCCTTTAAACCTCCCGATAGCTCGGGAGGACGAGTCGGTCTCGTGAGGGTTATATAGGGAACACACCCACAAAGTTCATTTAACTAGGCAACAATTTAAATAATCAAAATGAGAAAAACGAAACTAAACTAATAATATACAACAACAACAACAAAAACCGTACCTTGCCTCTACCGCTGATATCTCTCATTGGGGTTCACGGGCGGGTTCGGCTGGTACGGATAACCAGTAAGGGCCTCAAGCATATCCCTATAGTTATCCAACGGGCTTGACTCTTGTTGGGGTGGCGGTTGGTATGGCATGGGAACAAAACTCGAGCCGACTGCTTCGGGCCAGTGAGGGATTGGATCGGCTGGCCCTCGCGGATGAGGAAGGTTGGGGTAATCAGTCCACCCCGAATGTTCAGCATATGGAAGCCCGGCTTGATAATCTCGTTGATGGCGTTCTTGGTCATGGAGTACCTTGAAATTGTTAATTGCCATCTGATTGGAGAAAGCCAACGCCCCCCATCGGCGTTGGTCCAACTCTGCCTGTGCATTCCGGCGTCTAGCATCCTCTTCCTCCCACGCTTGTCTGTGGGCCCTTTCCTCTTCTTGCAGCTGTATCATGCGTTCCATTTGAGATTGTTGTAACGCATGTTGCAGTTGCTGTTCCTCCAACTGTTTTTCCACCCTCTCGCGGAAAGATGATTGAAAACCCCATTGTTGTTGTGAGTATGCCCCTTGCGCCTCTTCCCATTCTTTCCGACTAGCATGGTACTCTCTTGCTTCACCAATACCTGCCGACACATTGTCGTAGATCCCTTGATCCGCACGGTTCCACAACCGATACGACGGTATTTGTCTTTGGTTCACAAAATCTGCCACATTGGCAGAGATTTCCCTATGCTTTTTCCGGTACCTGCGCCTCGGTCCCCGTGGACCGGAAGGATCAATGTCCTCCTCAACATCGGGCATCTCCTCATCGCCCCCTTCTTCCTCACCTTCTTCATCAACCTCCTCGTCGTTGAACCGATAGCTATCCCCTTGGTCATCTTCAACCGTGTGCAAATGCCCAAAAGATTTCACGGTTATATTCCAATGTCGCCTCATAGAAGCAAAGTTGAATTGATCAATGGGTTTGGATACCCATAGTGAGTCTTGAGGTAATGCGTTTTGTTGGAGAATCATGGTGCTGATCAATCTTGGGTAAGGAATCATTTTGCGTTTAAATGATTCCCGTGTATCCCATGTGTTAATCATAACAATTTGGCGCCACGAAAGCTTGGGCGTCCCATATAATAATGCATGCACCACCCGACAGTCGGGTGCCTTCACCGTCCCACGGTCTCCAAACCGTACCATGATGTTCTCCAACGAGATACCTTGCAATATTTTTCCCATCAGAGACAAATCTGCCCTTGCATTACCTGAACCCCCAGAACCGGGTAATGTATCCTCCAAGAGATTCACTGGGTCAGCATCATTCCTCTTGTTATCCAAAAACTGATCATACCCATAATAATCGTATGCATCGACCCCAAGCGAGTCAAACCTCGCTATAGCATTCATATGCTCGAAGGACATCACCATTTGATTTTTCCCAATGTTTCCAATTAACTTCCACATATGGGCTGGTCTATCGGAATGTTAAAACGAAGAGTGGATAGCCACTCACAAACTGCCGCCAAGTATACCCGATTGGTAATGTCATCACACTAATCAATCACTCGCTCCCAACCGAGTTTCTCGAACCTCTGCACTATCCCAATTTTCCTAAACTCTTCGACATCCACCGTACGTTCACAAACCGCCCTGTCGGGTACAGGTTTCGAAATGCCCGTAACCATTTTCATCTTCCACATCTTGGCTTCCAACTTCTTGTTCTTGTATCTAGAAAGAGCCTTTGTTTTCTCTTCCTTCCATTTCGAAGCCGACCCACTATTCTTCGCCTCTTCCCAAGCCCAATCTTGTCTTTCAAGTTGACCATCGCCTTCTTCTACATTACTAAGTTGTTCCCATCGTCTTTGATAAACCCCAGAGCCCGAACCGGCTCCCGAAGATGAACCTTGACCGGAGGTCTTTGCCTTTTTGCTCCCACGCAACATGGCTACAATCATAAGACAAAGATAACAACAATTAGTACATTCCAACCTTCAACAATCTCATACTTTGAACATGATATGTAATGTTGAATTTTAATCCAATATTAGATGTAAAATCGCCTGTTTAAACTTCCAAAGTCGCTCATTTTATCATCTATATTGACTAATATGGTTATTCCTAAGATTTTTTTTTTTTTTAAAAAAAAAAATAAAAAAAATCATGGTTCAACAATGTTCAACATCACTATTATGTTCAATCATGCCAAAATCTTAGTGTAATCACATCACTAAAACTAAGCATGCTCAAATCCCACCCAAATCAAGCAAACACCCTTGAATTTATGCTTAAACATCCTACATTATGATAAACAACCTACTCTTAAACAATAAGTCTAAAATTTCGGAAGAAATCACAACAATATATGGAAATCATGCATAAATGGAGTGAAAATTCATACCTTAAGTGAAGATTGACAGGAATAACCAAAGAAAAGTGTAAAAACAAGAACTTGGATGAACACTCTTCAAGAACCCTAACACACCCGTCCAGAAATCTTACAATCAAGCAAGAATTGATGGAATTGGTTATGGGGGTTTTGTTCTTCTCTGAAAATCACTCAAAATGGACTCAAGAATCACGCGATTTGGTGGAGAATTGAGAGAGTTATGAAGAAGAGAAGGTTTAGGGTTTGTAGAGTTTAGTAGGGGAAGAAGAAAGGTATGAGAGAGAGAAAGAAACGTGAATGCAGAATTGATGGAGGTTACTGAATGTTTTGGGGCATTAGATAAGGTGTATAGGTCCTATGTGTGGTAAAAAGAGGTTTCGGGTCAAGTTTGGATACCCTCTAAAAGGTTTTAATGCGAGTATGAGCTTAAACCACGAATCAGCGTCGGCTGAGCACCCAGGGACCGTCGGCGACGGACAGACCCACCGTCGGCGACGGTGTGTGTTTGTTGACTTGGTGGCGACGGCCTAAGTCCCTGTCTACGGACAATTTTGGGCGACGGAGAAATAGAGGCACCGTGGGCGACGCTGGACCCTGCCGTCGGCGACGGCCCCTAATTATTTCATTTTTTTTAATTTTTCAGTTTTTTTTTTTGAAAAATAGGAGGAAAATTATGAAGTTTTACCAAAAGGACTATGTACATTAAAAATTCCTAAAAATTATTAAAAAATGTTTTTGTGATTTTTATAAGTTAAAATTTTTAAACAAATAACCGTTAACGGCCCTACCACCCCCCAAAAAGTCGTGTATTGTCCTCAATGCACCAAATCAAGTCTAAAACATACCTTGTATCTTCACGACCCGTTTGGAATGCCCGAACTTCACACAATCAAGAAAGGTTAGTATGAACCGGAAACGATTCACATCCAATTACGCAAACAATTGAATAAGTATACATAACTTTACAAAACGTGTTACCGGCCCTTTTAATTTACCTCATATGTTGGTACGCTTCCCAAGAAGCATACCAACTCCACATTTGCATCCTTTTTCTCTTCATTACCATCAAGGAATGGTTTAAGGCGGTGACCGTTAACCGTTTGTTTCGACCCGTCCTTCGGGTCCTTGATTGTAACATCTCCAAGTTTCCCGACCCGTGTAATTACATACGGGCCCATCCACTTGCTCTTGAGCTTTCCGGGGAAGTATTTAAGCCTCGAATTGTAGAGCCAAACCTTTTGACCCACTTCAAACTCCTTTGGCTTCAACTTCGCGTCATGTGCTCTCTTCATGTCATCCTTGTACTTTGAAGCACACTCGTACGCTTCTTCCCTAAGCTCCTCCAACTCACAAAGCTTCAACTTTCGCTCCTTTCCTGCATCGTCATATTTCATATTAACCTCTTTTATAGCCCACCAAGCACGATGCACAAGCTCAACCGGCAAGTGACAATTTCGCCCATAAACTAAGCGATAAGGAGTGGTTCCAATAGGTGTTTTATGAGCCGTTCTATAAGCCCATAAAGCATCATTCAACTTCGTTGACCAATCCTTTCGGTCGGGTCGAACGGTCTTTTGCAAAATTTCTTTTATTTGCCTATTGGAAACCTCAACTTGACCGCTTGTTTGTGGGTGGTAGGGAGTAGCAATTCGATGGTCAACACCATACCGTTTCAAGAGTTTGCCAAAATTAAAATTCTTGAAATGAGATCCCCCATCACTAATGATTACTCGGGGAACCCCAAATCTAGAAATTATATTTGTTTGAACAAAATTGCAAACAACGGTGTGGTCATTCGTTTTAGTGGCAATCGCTTCGACCCATTTGGATACATAATCGACCGCCACCAAAATGTATAAGTTGCCATGCGAATTAGGGAATGGGCCCATGAAATCGATCCCCCATACATCAAAAATATCTACAATAAGGATCGGTTGCATGGGCATTTCATCCCTTTTTGATATACTCCCTAACTTTTGACACTCGACACAATTTTTAGCAAAATTAAAAGCATCCTTAAAAATAGTCGGCCAATAAAGGCCGCTATTGAGCACTTTGTGTCCAGTTTTGTGACCACTAAAATGGCCCCCACAAGCAAATGAATGCAAGTGCATCAAGACGTTAGGAATCTCCTCGTCGGGTATGCATCTTCGAACGACTTGATCCGGACAAATCTTGAATAAGTCCGGTTCTTCCAACGTGTAATACTTGATTTGAGACAGGAAGTGCAACCTCTTCCTTCTATCCCAATGAGCCGGCAAGTCACCTGTAACCAAATAGTTGACAATATTAGCATACCATGGTAATATTCCAACTTTTAAGATTTGCTCATCTGGAAAAGTCTCATTAATTTCTTCATGGGAAGAATCCTCTACACTCAATCGAGACAAATGGTCCGCGACCACATTCTCGCTCCCTTTCTTATCTCGAATCTCTAGGTCAAACTCTTGTAGCAAGAGAACCCATCGGATTAGCCTCGGCTTCGCATCCTTCTTGTCCATGAGATACCTCACTGCAGAATGGTCAGAATAAACAATGACCTTAGTACCCCATATGTAAGCACGAAACTTATCCAACGCATATACCACCGCAAGTAGCTCTTTCTCGGTAGTTGTGTAATTCAATTGTGCATCCGAGAGAGTCTTACTTGCGTAGTAAATGGCAACCGGTTTCTTGTCTACCCTTTGACCCAACACGGCCCCCACCGCATAATCACTTGCATCACACATAATTTCAAATGGTAACGACCAATTCGGTGATTGCAAGATTGGGGCCTCAACCAACTTTTGTTTCAACACATTAAAGGCATTTTGACAATCTTGGTTAAATTCAAACGGTTGGTCTTTAAGCAATAACTTACATAGGGGTTTGGTTATATCACTAAACCCTTTTATAAATCTTCTATAAAACCCCGCGTGACCCAAAAACGATCTAATACCCTTAACATTCGTGGGATAGGGTAAAGTAGAAATAACTTGCACCTTTGCACGATCAACCTCTATCCCACGACTCGACACTACATGCCCCAACACAATCCCTTCTTGAACCATGAAATGGCTCTTTTCCCAACTCAAAACAAGATTTTTCTCCACACATCTTTTCAAAACTTTTTCGAGTTGGTCAAGGCATGTATCAAACGATGACCCAAATATTGAGAAATCATCCATGAAGATTTCCAAAGACTCCCCCACCATATCTGAAAAGATACTCATCATACACCTTTGGAAGGTGGCGGGGGCATTACAAAGTCCAAATGGCATCCGCCTAAATGCGAAAGTACCATATGGACAAGTAAAGGTAGTCTTTGCTTGGTCTTCCGGATGTATAGCAATTTGATTGTATCCGGAATAACCATCCAGAAAACAATAAAATTTTTGTCCGGCCAATTTCTCAACTATTTGGTCAATAAACGGCAAAGGGAAATGGTCTTTGGAAGTTGCGGCATTCAACTTCCTATAATCAATACAAATACGCCACCCGGTTACCGGCCGAGTGGCGACCTCTTCACCTGCGTCGTTTGTGACGACTTGAATACCCGCCTTTTTTGGAACTGTTTGCGTCGGGCTCACCCATTGGCTATCCGAAATAGGGTATACAATACCCGCATCTAGCCACTTCAAAACTTCCTTCTTTACCACTTCTCGCATATTCGGATTTAGTCTTCTTTGTGTGTCGCGAGAAGGGTTCGTTCCATCTTCCGTGATGATCTTGTGCATCACCACCGAGGGACTAATTCCCTTCAAATCCGCAATGGTCCACCCGATAGCGGCTCTATGGGTGACCAATACCTTCATCAACCTCTCTTCTTGCTCCCCGGTTAGATTGGATGCAATAATAACCGGGAGCGTGCTACCTTCACCCACATAAGCATACTTAAGATGCTTGGGTAGCACCTTCAACTCTAATGCCGGAGGTTCTTCCAATGACGGCTTCAGCTTCGTGTCTATGCTTTCCGGAAGACTTTCCACTTGATGTGTCCAAGTGGGCCTTCCTTCTTTTGCCGCCATAACCTCCAACTCCTTCATCTCTTCATCCATGCTCCGATTCGTTTCTCCTTGTAACCTGTCAAACATGAAACACTCCTCTATTGTGTTTTCCTCTTCGACACTAGTGTCACATAGAGGTATACACTCGTCAACGATGTCCGCCATATAACATTCATCGCCAACTAGAGGATCCGTTAATCCTGAAAAGACATTTAACCGCAACCGATGGTTACCAAAAGTCATGTCGACCGTGCCCGATTTGCAATTAATTTGGGCATTCGATGTTGCCAAAAATGGTCGACCTAGGATCACCGTTGGTTGCTTGGTTCGGTCCAAAGAAACATAATCTAACACAAGAAAGTCCACCGGATAGTAAAAGTCCTCGACCTTGACTATTACATCCGTGACTATCCCACGGGGTAGTTTAGGGGTCAAGTCGGCTAACACCACGGTGGTGTTAGACACTTGAAGTGGACCAAAATCGTATTGGTCATATAAACTACCCGGCAAGATACTCACACTCGCCCCAAGATCCAAAAGTGCCCGTGTCATTTTGAATTCACCCACTTGTATTGAAATAATGGGCGCCCCCGGATCTTGGAGTTTTGGTGGAAGTGCACCCGAAAGAATTGAACTCACATTTTCGGTTAAATCAAGTTTTTTAGGAAATTTGTGAGTTCTCTTTTGGGTACATAAATCTTTCAAATATTTCGCATATGAAGGAATTTGTTTGATAGCATCTAAGAGTGGTAAGTTAATTTTAACTTGTTTAAAAATTTCCCACATCTCTTCTTGATGTGGGCCTCTTTTGTTTACCACTTTCTTAGATGGTCCCAAAAGAGCTTCGGGAAAAGGGGCGGTATTACCCTCCACACCCTTGTCCTTAGCCTTTGGGATGGGAACGGTCGCAACGGGTGTATCTTTGTTAATTTTTAATTCATTTTTATTTTGACCCGTTCGACCGTTATTCTCTTCATCATCACTCGCATCTTCCACCACCCCTTCAACAAACTTGGGTGGTGGTGGCTCAACACCGTTATCTATCACTCGACCACTACGTAAAGAAATTTTGTTTATTGGTACCTCACGTGTGTTTTTCGAGTTCGACCCTTGATGCTTAGGGTTCACCGTGGTGTCGCTTGGAAGTCCTCCTCCACTTCCGCGCATTTGAGCCATCTCTTGGGCAAGTTGCCCCACTTGCTTCTCCAACGCCTTATGGGATTTATCTCGTACCTCAAACTCTTTCTTCATCTCTTGATTTGAATGATTGATAGCATTCATAATAGCATCAAATTTTGAATTTATCGAGTCATCACCTTGAGAGTTTGAAGCACTACTCCCATTTCCGCCTTGGTTGTAACCTCGTTGATAATTACCTTCACGGTTTTGATACCCTTGGTTACCCCCTTGATTGTAATTCCTTTGGTAACCTCCTTGGTTACCACCTTGACGATTGTTGTATGAAGACCCACCTTGACCACCTTGATTACCCGATTGGAAATTCGGATTCATTTGATTTGAGGCGTTACCATACCGGAAATTAGGGTGATTTCTCAAACCCGGATGGTAAGTGTTGGAATTCATGTCGTATTGCTTCCGATCCCCATACACTTGATTTACCTCTTCGGTGTAGTCACTCGATCCCGTTGGGCATTGTTTGGTGCTATGCCCAATATCACCACAATCTTCACACACATCGAATTGAACCGCGTTCACCTCCTTCTTTTTCTTCAACTGAGCTATTTCCCGCTCTAAAGTGGAAATCCTATCCTTGGAATCGAGATCGGGGAGTGATCGGGAAACCGGATGCCTTTTTGCTCTATCGGCCGATTCTTTTTGTTTGGACCGTTTGCTCATCCTCTCCAAGAATTCCCAATCGTCATCCTCATGATTGCTCAAGAGTGTACCATTGCTTGTCGTCTCAAGCCGATTCCAAGTTGCATCATCCAACCCCCGTACGAAGCATTTCACCAATTCCCATTTTTCTATTTGGTGATGTGGGCATCTCCTCATGAGTTCTTTGAATCGGGTGAACGCTTCATGTAAAGGCTCACTTGAAAGTTGACGAAATGACCGAATTTCATCTCTAGCATCGTCGGTCTTGGCCATGGAATAGTATTCGTCCAAAAATGCTTGTTGCATTTGCTCCCAAGTTCGAATACTATTGGCCGGAAGGGTAAAGAACCACTGCTTTGCCTTATCTTTCAATGAAAACTGGAATAGGCGAAGCTTCACTTCCTCTAATGCGAAATTGTGTCCTCCAATAGTGTCACAAATGGATGAGAACTCCGTCAAATGGTTGTACGGCTCATCGTTAGACCTTCCATTGAAATGAGGAAGAATGTTGATGTAATGGGGTTTACAATCAAACATCCTCCTTTCACATACTATTGGAGAATTGTTTTCGGTCACTATCGGTCGGAAACGGTCATTGACTCCCCGTGGAGGTTGTTGACGACGTTGTGGCCCATTAACTTCTTGATCGACCGGTCTTCGATTATCCCGTCTTTCATCCCGTCTCTCCTCTCTTCGATTATCTCTCAGGTTACCACCTCCCACAAAACGAGGAATCCGGTTAGGGTTTACATTGTTGTTGTTATTGTTGTTGTTGTAAAACCCTTCATTCCGGTTCCGTTGGTTGTTGTTTTGTGGTTGACGGTTGTTCCCATACCCATTGTTTCTTCCACCCCCGTAACCATATTCTTCTTCCCCAACATAGTTGGCGTTTTGAGACCCAAACTCCTCATCGTCATACCTTCGAGCATTGTATACGTTTCCCCTATTCAAGTAACCCCAATCTTCATCATCATTGGCTCGATCATCATAATAACCCCCCTCGTCCGAATTTTCCGTATGAATGCTCACGTGTTCCGGCGATTGATAACCGGGAACACTATACGGTTCGTCATCGGGAATTGCATTCCTTAAATCGTCAATGTTGAAGAATGGGTCTTCGTTCACGGGATTGCCGTGATCACGGTTACCTCTTCGATCGGAGTTGACATTCCGATCATCAAGGTTAATAGGTAACGATGCTTGTCGGTGAAGAGGTTGTTGTTGAGGTGTTCGTTGGGTGTTGTTGGTGTTTTGGTTTCGGAAAGGTGGAGTGGGTGGTCTTGCATTGGTGTTACCACCCGGTAGCTCTTGAGCGGGGAAAAAGGTTCCTCGGGTTTGGAATTGATTTGGGTGGAGGTTTTGGTTTGGGTTAAATTCTTGGTTGGAATTGTGGTTCGCCATTGAATCGGTTTCAATGGTCGGTGTGAGTGGTGGTGTTCGGTTGGTTTGATTAGAAGCAAGAGTTGCTTCTAACCGGCTTGCTAAGTTTCTTCTTGCGAGTCTTTCAATTTCCGGTTCGTAGACTAGAGGTGAAGTCCTCCCGGAATTTCGTGTACGCATGCACTACCTGTAATCTGCACAAGTAACACACCCCGCGTAACAAGGAAAAAGACAATACAAGAAGAAAGCAAAACAAATTAAACAGTTAATCACACAACTTCAAACAATATCCAAACACAAAGCGCACGCACTCCCCGGCAACGGCGCCAAAATTTGATCGAAGTGTCGCGCTCCGGTCAAAGATAAAATTTATAGCCCTAATTACCCTTAACAAATAGCTAGTGGTAGCAAGGGGTCGAACCACGAAGAGTATGTGGTTTGCGAATGGACTTTGAATGAAATGAAGGTAATGTCACTTTTATGAAGCTTGCTATATGGTTTTTGTATATTTTTGATTGAGTTGAAGATGTAAATTATGACTACTAAAAACAAACAATTGCAATGATGTAAATAAAGGTTTTGACAATGATAGAGAAAACAAGGTTCACACCCGGTTCGGTTATTGCAATCCTAGGGTTCCTACACGTTTTAGATTTAATTCACTTGATTATGTTATTAACGGATTTCTATCATCAAAGCTTAGGTGCCAATTGTTATCAACGCATACACGGACTACAATGCACTTCGTTACTTCGGACAAATAAAACCTTTTGAATGACAAGGCATAATTGCACAAACTTATTTCGCAAAGTCAAATTTCATAACTCACTCGACAATTCACAAATATAGTTCAAATGCAAGACAATTGTCAATCAATTCAAATACAAATCAAGTTGTCACAAAACCAAACTAAAACATTGTTCAAACCCTAGACTTACAATTAACCTACACCGGGGTGAAACCTCCAAGAAATTAGCCGCTCATGGTGTAAACGGTACGATCAACGGATGCAAGAGACGTGAATTGGGTCATCCTGGAGCTTGAAGATGGATGGTTGAATGATTAGAGTTTGGGAATGGTTGATGGTGATAGATGGATTGAAGGTGGAAGAAAGGTTGTGATGGTGATAAACTAGGGTTTTGATTCGGTAAGGAATTGGGTTGTTGAGAGGATGGATTCTTGATTAGAGATGAAGTGGTGATGAATCATGGGTGAATAATGGCTCCAAGAATGTCTTTCAAACTCAAAATAAGTTGTAACTCCCGAATTGAATCTCCAAGAACCAATCATAATCAAACATAACCCCCAAACCAAAATCTGCGCGTTTCCACAATCGACGAGCCGTCGCCGACGGCCTGAAGCCCCGTCGGCGACGGTGCTTGCTTGTTCACTTTTGGCCGACGGCCTAACTTCCTGTCTACGGAGAACTTTTGGCTACGGGAATATGCATATACCGTCGGCGACGGCCCCTATGGGCGTCGGCGACGGTGCTTGAATGTTTGGTTTTCTGTTTTTCTCATTCCTTGCTTCCGGTTGACCCATGTCGCTTCCCGGTGGTTCCGTTTTCGCTCCGGTGACCCGTAAAGCTCCCGAAAAGCTCCTTAAACTCCCTTAAACATGCAAAACACAAATCTAATCAAGAGTAGGCAATTCGAAACTAAAACTTGTGTAAAAACATCAAATTAAACAATTACAAGCACCGGTTTTCACCCACGTATCACTCCACCCGCCCGAAGGCACGACGGTGGAATAATCGGTAAAACCTCGCCGCCCATCAAGACGAACCGGCGCCACCCGTATTCGCCCTTCACCTAGATGCCGCAGAAAAAAATGAGAGTGAGAATTGAACCTGAGTCACAAGGAACACCATTTTTTTCCCAATCACTCCACCACTACCTCATTTGGCATCACACCATATTATCTATTTGTCACATTCATACTAACATATTAAACAGGTGACTGATAATCAGCTTACACCAAAAAATCCACTTCTAACTCGTCAATATGTATGCCTTATCTGAAAAATGAATTAAACAGGTTGCGTTCGCGTTGACACGAATTTATGTATGTGCAAGTTAGGGTTTAAATCTTTGACACAAATAATAATAGGTTGGGTTTGGGTTGCACCTTTGAACCCGTCAACCCAAAACGATTGACACCCCTAGTACTTGATAACACTTTTGTTAAAGACAATTCTTACATACACCAAATTATCACCCTTGCTTGGGATTGAACCCAAAACCTTCAACTAAGAGACATGAACCTGTACCAATGGGTTGTTTGGCAACATCTGAATGGTTAAGTGTTGAACCAGTAAGAGGTCTGAACCATTAAGTGCTGAACCAGTAAGAGGTCTGAACCATTAAGAGCTTGTATAATGCTTAACCGTTTAGAGGCAAAGGTCTAACCAATTCAGATTAGAGGTCTTAACTATTCAGACTCTGTATAAATCTTAACCATTCAGAGGTAAATGTCTGAACTATTCAGACACCTACTCGTGAAACAAACAGTCTGAACCATTAAGTGTTAAACCAGATAAAGGTCTGAATCATTAAAAGCCTCATTAAGAGGTAAACAAACAACCCTCAAGTGAGTTATCCCCATATCGAGACATGATAACACATAACTGTTTTAGGAGGTTGAATTATATTTGTTGAACTAATCAATAATAACTAACGTTTAATGAAAACAAGCAAACTCGACATATTGTTTCTAGAACAAACCAAGAGTCGCATGGAACGAAATCTTAGAACAAGAACATGGAACGAAGCAAGACTTGATTTTGTCTACTAATGACGGGGGTAGCTCAAACCTTAATAACCTGATTAGAAACACAACAGCTTAAAAGGTTGAAAGGTTAAATGGTTCGAAAATAGTCCAACGGTCATGAACAGTAAAAAGACAAGTCAGAGCCTTGTCACATCACCCTCTGCATGTCCAACACTCTCACAGCCGTAAAAGAGAGTATGTGCACAGAGAACACCCTTTTACCCGCAGGTCTAAACCCTTCAACCCTCAAATGGGCAAGTCCCTCACTGTAGCCAAGGATCACTGGTCAAAGGCTTCCTCTTATAGAAGATTCTTTCCCTATAAATAACAGCCTCTTGCCATTCATTCCAACCATTCCAGATCAACTCAGATCACCCTTGATCTCTGATCTTACTTCTCCTCTCTAGAACTTGCTCCATGCTTGTTCTATTCTCGGCTCACTACAATATTATCTCACTTAACATAGACATTCTGGGTTGAACCCTTCAATCCAGAATTCAAAGTGAATATTAACAAAGTGATCCACCTCCACGTGCTACAAACGTGGGGGGACCCCACAACCTGCGTTAGGCTAATCGAAACCTTGAACCCTTTTACCCCGGAGATATCGCTACAGGCCTTGGTCTTGTATTTGTTGCACCAACAAGTTGGCGCCCACCGTGGGGCTACGCCGCTTACTTTATCTTAAAGACCAGTTGTGTAGCTCCATTTTCTCTTTACATCATGTCTGAAAGCGAGTCTCTCGGTCAGGTAAATCAGGTGCCTAACAACACCGATTTAACACCAAATTTGGGTCGGATCTCACCGGTCTTATCTACACCTCTTTCTACTTCCGGAAGTACTCCACCGGGATATGTTCCTGGAGTTCACTTCTTTTCAAACACAAACCCATCTCGGTCAGGGGTTCCACCTACTCAAATCGATGTAATGCATACACCGGAACGCATAGATCTAACACCCGAGTGACTAGCTAGAAATTTCTTACAACTGAGATTTCTTCTCAACTAGCATCTGAGCTTAGAAAGGAAAAAAGGGTGAGAATAAGACTAAATTATGAGGAGTCTGAACCCTCATTATCACCTGGCCCTCCATCTTTTCCTTTTAGCAGCTCACGTTTAGCCACATCTTACCTTAAAGCTGGTCCTAGTGTGACAGACCAACCACTCAAGCCCTTTAGCTTTTGGGGAGGCCAAGTCCAACCGTTTTCCCCTTATTTACCTCCCAACCCGTTACAACCGGTGCACCTATGGGGCATAAAATCACTCTTGATCAATTATGGCAGTCACCAGCTTCAAGTGTTCCCCCTCCCATTGCTACTTCGTGAAAACAAGCCATGGTCACCCCGCCTTTGGCTCGAGGTGCGGTCATGAGCACATCCATGGGAATGCCTTATATAGTAAGCCTTTAAGGCTTTAACCTTATGATACAGATAATGGCATCTTTTATTAGTACCATCAGAAAGCCTTTAAGGATTTAACCTTATGCCCTAGCTGATGACACAATTGATGGCACAATTTCCTTTGCAGCACGTGAAAGTTGGTTGATGACACAGAAAGCCTTCAAGGCTTTAACCTTAATTTCATCAACCAAGTGCCAACCACTCACCAGGGTACCTCAAGCGGTAACCCGGCTTCAAGGGTAGTAAAATACCTCTCAAAACCTTACAAGCCCAACAACTTGTCTTGCTTCTCCCAAACAAATTGTTGAGTACGAGTTTCAAACCCAGATAAAGATACTATTACGGTGCTGAAAACCACCTCCAAATCTTCATCGGGGCAACAAGAATTGAAAAATGGCCCAACCCGGATGTTGTCTCATGTTCATACGAACCCTTGAAGGGTCTCCACGCATATGGTTTAATGACCTTCCTGAACAAAGCATTCAGACCTTTGACGATTTTAGCAAAGGTTTCCCATAACAACATGACGATGAAAGTCTCAGAGACTTCACCGAAAGGTACCAGAAGGAAGGTTTAACTTACGCCAATGAAAAGATTAGGGTTACAGGGTTCATGAATGCTATAAATTTCAAATGTCTCACAAGAGACTTTAATAAATGCCTGCCCAAAACCCTTGAAGAAACACTCAAAAGGGCTGAGGCCCACATTCGAGGAGAATAAGCTGTAGACATCAAAGAACAAAAATAAATAAAAAAAATATAAACTCTTAACCGGAGCTTCCAGTATGGCTCTTATGACAAACGGTTCAAAGGATCGGATTCCAGAAGGCCTGAAGGCCGGAACCCTCCAAGCCGAGAAAAAACCATAAACTTTACAGCCTTAACCAATACTCCGTAAGAGATCTTGGCAACCGAAGAGGTAAAACACAGCTTCCACCCTCCTCAACCTTTGCCAAAAAACAAAAGATCGAAAAAAAATCAAGCCAATATAGTGAGTTTCACGAATAGAAAGGTCACCATACTAATGATTTCTTCCAACCCAAAAATAGGATCGAAGAAGCCGTCAAGTCCGAACTGGCTCACATGGTTAAAGGGGTTAAGGACAAGATGGTTTAAAATAATAATAATAATAATAATAATAATAATAATAATAATAATAATAATAATAATAATAATAATAATAGTGAACATGGTCGACCTTGAAAACAAAGCTTCCCATAAACGCCATCATTTCGAGGCATGGGAACATCAACATAAGGAGAGTTGCTTTCAAACCCTCTGGTGATGGAATCCAACATAGGAACCATCAAGACACAAAAGGCTTACATTGACACCGGTGCAACCACCAAAATCATGTTTGAGAAAGGCTTTAACCTTCTCAGCAACGATGAACGTTCAAAGCTTTAACAGTCTGAATCCTCCATCGAAGGTATCGCAGACATACCTATCAAGCCTTTAGGTCAAATAACCAATTATGTTTGTTCAACGAGAGAACAAAGGGACGAACCGAACAACTCACTTTTGCGGTGATCAATATCCCTTCCAACTATGATATCATCATAGGAAGGCCAGGGCAAGGTGTGTTCGGAATGGCAATTTTAGTTGGTCAAGGCACCGTGAAGTTTCCCACTGAAAAAGGGATAGCAACCCTTCAACCTACCCAAGAATCTTTTGTGGTTGAAGGGGAAAGCTCAAGAAAGGACGAATACGATGAACAAGGGTTGGACATAAACCCAAAATATCCTCAACAGGGGATAAGGGTAAACACTAACCTTTCCAAAGAAACCATCTCATACCTTAAAAAGCTGCTTTTGCACTATGTCTTTGCTTGGTGCCCGGAAGATATGACCGGCATCCCTCGTAGCATTGTTGAAACATGAAGTTATGGATCCCACCTGATGTTAAGCCCATTATACAAAAGAAACGGAGTCAAGCCCCTGACAGAAGCCTTGTATAACGCCAAGAGATGGAAAAGCTTGTTCTAGCCGGAATCCTTCGAAAGGTCAAGTATCAATCATGGGTAGCCAATCCGGTAATGATTCAAAAACCCGACAAGTCTGGTAGAATGTGTATCGATTTTAAAGACTTGAACGAAGTACGCCCAAAGGATTGCTACCCGCTACCCGAGATAGACCTCAAGGATAACTCGCTCACATGCTTCGCATTCAAGTGTTTTCTTGACGCCTAAAAGGGTTACCATCAGATCCTAATAATGAAAAAAAAAAGATGAAGAAAAAACCACATTTTCACACTGATGAAGGTATATCTTGCTATCAAAAAATATCTTTTGGTTTAATAAATGCATGTGCCACTTATCAACGTCTGGTTGACAAAGCGTTTGCCAGACAAATCGGCAAAAACATTAAAGCTTATTATGACGATTTGGTGATCAAGAGCAAAACGGAATACCAAATGCTCGATAACATACAAGAAACCTTCCAAAACTCAAGAAAGATCAACATGAGGCTTAATCCAATCAAGTGCTCGTTTGTAGGGCATATCATTGGGAAACAAAGCATAAAAGCTAACCCTCAAGGGATATGCTAACAAGAAAGGCTTTCGATGGAAAGCTTACAGCTTCGAAGCGTTTTACCTCAAAAGGAACCCTTCAACCAAATGAAGCAACACTTGACTTCACTCCCAGCCATTTCGGCTCCAGAAACAGGAGGAACGACCTTTATCTACCTTTCGATTGCTGAAAATACCATAAGTACGACTCTAATCATTGAACGAAACAAAGTTCAGATACCCGTTTACTTTCTCAAAACTTCAAAATTAGCAGAAATCAAATATTCTTCTTTGAAAAAAAAAGAAAAAAAAACCTTGCTCTAGCCCTAGTCCAAACGGCTAGAAGGCTTCGAAGGTACTTTCAGTCACACCCGATACAAGTGATCATTGACTAACCAATTAAGAATGTGCTTGAAAAACAAGAAAATTCCAGACGATTAGCCAAATGAGTTGTGAAACTAGGTGAACACAAAATCACCTATGTCCTGAGAAAAGTTGTCAAAGCTCAAATCTTGGTTGACTTCATCTTGTAAGTCCCTAAAGAAGCCATAACAGAAGTTAATACAACTGCAGCTGAACCCTCCAACCCTGATACCTGGAAGCTCTTTACCGACGAAGCTTCCAGCATTGAAGGGTTAGGAGCAGGGCTAGTTCTATTTGATCCTAACGAATTGTAATTCACGTATGCCATTCGTCTTGAATTTCAGACTACAAACAACAAAGCTGAGTATGAAGCATTGATTGCTGGGCTCAAGCTTGCAAAAATATGGGTGTTAAAAGGCTTCAAGGCTTCACAGACTCATTGCTTGTTTCAAACCAAATAAGTGACAACTACATAGCCAAAGAAATGGGGGTTCAAAAGCTTCAAGTCCTCACAAACTCTCTCAAGCTAAGACAATAACAGCTACACAACAAAAGAAGCCAACATGTATTAGTACCGAGAGAAATCAAAGGAATTGATGAACACATTTCAAACATTTTCCATCAAAAAAGTTCCAACATCTCAAAACAAGAGAACTAATGCACTAAGCAAACTTGTATCTCCTACGTTTTGCCCACCTCACCAAGAAGGTACTAATTGAGGTGTTAAAAACCTCATCCATCCAAAGACTTGAGGTTCAAGATGTGATCACTAAAAAAGGGCCAAATTGGATGACTCCCATTGAAAGGTTCCTCAAAATGGTAAATTACCTAATGACCAGACTGAGGCTAAAAGGGTTCGTATCAAGTCAAGGCAACATGTGTTACAAGGAGATATCCTTTACAAAAAGGATACCTTGCACCACTACTTCAATGCATTGGCCCAGAACAAAGCCAATATCTGATCAAAGAGGTTCACGAAGGGATATGTGGAGCTCATTGTGGCCCAAAATCGGTAGTGTCAAAGTTGATGAACCTCGAACACTTTTGGCCTTCCATGCATCGAGATACCTCCGAACGACTGCGAAAGTATGAAGCTTGTCAGTTACATGCTCCGGTACCCAAAAGCCTCAAACATGACCCCGTTCCCATCTCCTCGGCTTGGCTATTTCACAAGTAGGGAATAAACATCGTTGGTCCATCCCCACTAGCCAAATGAGGAGTCAAGCTCTTATTGGTAGCCGTGAACTACTTCACCAAGTGGCCAAAAGTAAAACTATTGGCAAAAATCTTAGGGAAACAGGTCATTGATTTCGTTTACGAAAACATAATCTGTCATTTTGGGCTCCAGGGGTACTAGTCACGGAATACGGGAAGTAGTTTGCCGAGAAGCCTTCTAGCTCCTGGTGTAAGAAGTTCAGAATAACCCAAGTATTCAGCTCGGTAGCTCACCCACAATCCAACGGCCAAGTTAATAGGATAAACAACAACATTGTTGAAAGGATTAAATCTCGATTGGAAAGATACGACAACAACTGGCTCGAATAGCTTCCCAATGTTCTATTGGAAATTCGAACAACCAAGAAAACGAGCCACAAGAAAACACCCTACAGTCTAGTGTTTGGATCAGAGGCTGTAATCCTAGCTGAAATCGGAGTAACAACACAAAGAACATTTAACATCGACCTCGAGCCAAATAAGAAAGAGACGATGTTGAACAACTCGAATAGGCTCGTGATTAAGCAGCCATACAAAAAGCAAGGTACAAGCAAAACATGGAATTTCATTACAATACACGGGTGAAGCATGAACACTTCAAGCCTGGGGACCTTGTGCTTCGAAATAATGAGGCCTGCAAGAAAGAAAGCCAAGGAAAGCCCGACCCTAAGTAGGAAGGGCCATACACTATCCTTAAAGCCCACAAAGGGGGATCATACAAGCTGGCAGGTCCGCAAGGCAAAAAGCTTCCCCGCCATTGGAATGGCAAAAACCTTAAAAGGTTCCATGTTTAACCAAAACGTATTACAAATAGTTCCCAAAAGTTGTTCTATTCCCTTAATAATCAAAATACTTTGAAATGAATGAATGATGAATCAAAATTTGTCTTTCTATCCTATAATCAGGTTGAGAACCTAGCAAGAAACTCCATGGCAAGGGCCATGTAAGGGGATGAGCTCCCAGGCCACATCGCTCAATAGGTTCAAGGGTTGAATGGACCTATATAAGGGGTGAGTTCCTAAATCAATACAACTCCATGAGACTCATAGAATTCTTGAAAAACATGTATCATAGACGGGTTTGAACAGCCTACACCAAATGTTCCTTAAGCCCCAACATTGGCTTACGAACCAAAAAGACTCTAAGTGAATGTCATACATAGGATAGAGGATGTATCTTCTTGTTAAAAATATCCTAAGGCTAAGTGACTGCAGTACTGAACCCTTTAAGGTATAAGTAACATAAGATGCACCGCCCAAAACAAAGACAACATACAAAACCAATGAAAACACAAGGGAGTAAACAGAACAACACAATAGACATAACAAGATAAGTTAAAGATAGCAAGGGCCATACTGGCCATCAAACATAAAACATTGTCCACAAGCCTGCCAGGCTTTAACCACCAAGGGACCTAAACGGTTCACTTAAAATAAAAGGATGTTCAAACAAACAATCCATAACATTGTTCGACATGCTAAGAATACTACAAATCAAAGTTTCTTCTTCACTTGTCAGCATCAGAGATGGTAGACTTTGCTGCATCATCCTTATTCGAAACCCCATCATTTTGGGTGTTTTTAGCCATCCTCTTTTTCCTCCCTATGACACCCGTTGTCTCGGAGGCTTCAAGGCTTGAACCCTTTGAGCCATCACCACCTTCAGAACACGTTTCCTCGCTATCTCCGGAGCAAGGACGTTTCTTCGAGAGGGACTTCAACACTTCGCTACAAACAGCCTCATTAAGGCCCTTGGGTTTTAGCTCCTGCAAGACAGGCAAAGGTTTACCAAAACACTTGGAGACTTCACCCACATAAAGGTAAATAATATGCCCTACCTTCAAAATAGTTTCCTGAAGGCTTCGAAGGCTTTGGGTTGAAAAAGAGAAGACTTTTCCTGAGGCTCCCCAGGCTCACAAAGCTTTGTAACCAGCAAACAAACCTTGGTGTCTCACATGAGCAAGAAGCTCGGTGTACACATCACCCAAGACTTTGTTTGAACTCCGATGAATGGAGAAGATAGGTAACCACTTGCTGAAATCCATGCTCAATGAGCCATTTATTATCACCAATTGCATGGGAAAGTGAAGCCTTTAACCCTTCTTTCTCCTCCAAGAAGGCCTTTTTCTGAACCTACAAGGCAGCCTTATCGACCCAGACTTGAACCTTGTCAGCCTCCAAGCGTTTTTCCAACTCAACCATATCAGTCTTGTGTGGGAAGAAAACTCCTCAAATCTTCAAACATCAATGCTTTCTCCTTCTCAGTATAGCCCTTAGTTTCTTTCAAAGAAACCATTGAAGCTTTCATCTTATCCATCTTCTTCGAAAATACTTCATATTCTTTCATCCTTTTGCGAAATCGGGATACATCCTCTAGAAGCAAGGCAACAAGGTTCCAAGCACCCATCATCATTTTCGAAAATCAATAGTTCATTGTCCATAGACGAGCAAGAACCTCGAACAGTAGGAGGAGCAAAATGGGTAAAAACATCCTCACAAACGGATGAAGACATGAAGCTGTCACCAACTATGACCTTCCAATCCGGCACATAAACCTCTTCTGGATCAACATTGATGGAACCTTCACCACCCTTCCTTAAACCCTTCAAGCTCACAACCTTCTTACTCGCTGCTTTACTCTCCTTAACAATCACCAAGGGCAACTCCTTGTCTTTTTCCCTGAACCCCAACTTCCGAATCGTCCGAAGCCTCTATGTCATCACTTTGTTCCACTAGCTCAGAGGCCGATGGTAGTTCAGCTCCCTTCAACATACGTCGGATAGAAGCTTTGAAAGCACCAAACCTGGTAAAGCGTTCGACATTTGGAACGTTCACATAACCTGAACCCTCGAACCTGTGTTCAGCACCTTTGGCAACAGCATCTTCGCCGGGGGTAGCCTCAGCATCCCGAAACACAACATCAGAGGTATCATCACTCTTTATAAAGCATAAGGCAAAACATCATACCCTTATCATCCCGCATGAGCATAGGGTCACGATCTGGCTTGTCCCATAAGATGCTCACACCAATCAACACTAAAAGGTGTTCAGGAAAGGGACGAAGCCTCGAAGGACATTTCCTAAATGGCTTTTAACAACAAACTATCTAGTTAAGACTCAAATGGCTCAAGCTTGTTTAACACAGCATCAGGGTGCCTCACAACAAGCTCGAAGGGAACAATGGACTCTGAAATCCAGAAAAAATCGGTTCTTCCAAGAACCAAAGGTAGTAACCAGTGAGGAAGTCAAACAAACATCAACTTGGGATATCTCAAACGTGACCCAATCGTCGTTCTTGGTTAAACGGAAGAAACATCGGAACAACAACGATGGGTCATACCCTATCATAAAGCCTCAAAATGTAAAATCCCAGCAAGACCTTGAGGACGCAACAACAAACGACACACGATAATACTCTAAAATATTCAGAACAAAGACTGAAAACGGATGACACAAGTTGGAAAACTCGAAATGACAACCAGGGGGACACTGATCGATCGATCTGTCTAAACCCGGAGCCACCGGATTAAACTTTAGATCGATCCCCCATTATTTACAAAAAGCCTCAACTTCCTCTAGTGAGACAAGAATAACTCACATACATATCTTTGCTAGCACCCAGGAGAGACGATCGAAAGAAAAAAGGAAGTGAAGTCTAGGCAATTATTATTACGCAAAAGGCAAAAAACTGCCATCCATCACATTAACTATCATTTCAAAATTCAAATCCAAAAAACTTAGACGCCTGATAACCTTTCAAGCCTTGAAGCCTTTAAGCAATAAAAATCGTGTACAAAAGTCAGAAGCATTTGAGCTTACACCCCAAATACCTTTGACTTGGGGGGCTGATGACGGGGGTAGCTCAAACCTTAATAACCTGATTAGAAACACAACAGCTTAAAAGGTTGAAAGGTTAAATGGTTCGAAAATAGTCCAACGGTCATGAACAGTAAAAAGACAGGTCAGAGCCTTGTCACATCACCCTCTGCGTGTCCAACACTCTCACAGCCGTAAAAGAGAGTATGTGCACAGAGAACACCCTTTTACCCGCAGGTCTAAACCCTTCAACCCTCAAATGGGCAAGTCCCTCACTGTAGCCAAGGATCACTGGTCAAAGGCTTCCTTTTATAGAAGATTCTTTCCCTATAAATAACAGCCTCTTGCCATTCATTCCAACCATTCCAGATCAACTCAGATCACCCTTGATCTCTGATCTTACTTCTCCTCTCTAGAACTTGCTCCATGCTTGTTCTATTCTCGGCTCACTACAATATTATCTCACTTAACATAGACATTCTGGGTTGAACCCTTCAATCCAGAACTCAAAGTGAATAATAACAAAGTGATCTGCCTCCACATGCTACAAAAGTGGGGGGACCCCACGACCTGCGTTAGGCTAATCGAAACCTTAAACTCTTTTACCCCGGAGATATCGCTACAGGCCTTGGTCTTGTATTTGTTGCATCAACATATACAGACTCATTTGACACTATCTGTAGGTGCGCTACTCTAATACATATCCTTTCAAAGTATATTTGTATTTGTAGAGTGATTCTCATTTTTAGTAACATAGAAGGGATTTTGGATTCTTACTTTAATGTAGGTTCGAGTCCTCCATCATCTTTTTGCTAATGTGGACTAACCCACTTGGTAGAGGTATATGCCTTTTAGAGGAGAGTTTCCGGGTTCGATCCTGGGCAAAGTAGAAACAAGCTTTGCCATTAAAAAAACCCAAACTTTCACCATTTAGGGTTTAGATGGCACCCCTAACTTACGAATTGTACCACACCACTCCAACTTATAACTTATTTTCTTCTGCCACTCCTAAACTAACTAAATCCTAACACGGTTAATTTTTTAACTGACGTGGCATCTGATTTAGCACTTTTTTAGCGATGTAGCATCTAACGTGGCTTTGATGAAAATCAAAGTCATAATAAAGCATGAAACTGAGAATTTAAGTTTAGTAGAAAATTAGACTACTAGAGTCGACATGAGAATAGAGAGTTTTCTTGAGAGTGAATAAAAAATCGCAATTGTATTTGTCAAAATCGTTGGTTAAAGTACACTTTTTTTTTCCCGAAGGGCCAAGAGAGCCCAAGACATTTGGCAAAGGTCCACATATAAGGGAAAATTCCCATATCGATCCAGTATTATGTTGGACTTCACTAGAAGTGTTGCAATAGATCAAATATGCTTATCGTCATAAATGTTATGATGCTTATTATCATATATTGTTTATTGGTTTCTAAAAAAGAATAGTAGTAATACTAATGTATAAACTTATTTTAAATCATTCCTCTAAGTTTCACTTAACTTATTTTATTTGTCTTATGACACCATTGAAACAGCACATTATTAAAAAACTTACATTCACATCACATTATTGTAGATTTAAAAGGATATTTCACAAACTTAAAACAAATCAACAATCAAATAAACGAACACAATAAAAACGTGTACGTGTATGTGTATATACAATAGATATCATAAATAATAAAAATCTATATCACACACAATCAAATCAACCAAACTATATACAACTCGTTAATAAACATAATCACCGATCGGATGAATAAGCTTCTAGAATCATCGATTCAGACAGGGAGATTCTCAACGGGGGCAGGAGAATTTTTGGAACTACTTGAACCGATGGATTGAAGGTGCGCCATCGCGATAACTTCGTTGGATTCCTCTTCGTCCAGATACTCCTCGTCTTCCGAATCCGCGGTGGTTAAATTGACACACGAACAACTCTCGAGCGAGGCGAAAAATGCCGATGCAACGTTGTTGCCAACCCGACTTGCCAATCCAGGCTTTTCATTCTGATCGGTGTTGGCATTCTCATCCATCTTGTTTGAATTCTCCGATGTCATTCGATTGGAGTTGATTGATGGATTCCAATTTTCCCCCGATTCGGTTGGATTTGAGGGGAGAAAAATAAGCTTTGGATTGGATGGTTTCTGCATTTAAATTATTTGTCATGTGTCATATAGCCAGCCAAACATGGAATGTATTTAAATTTGTTTTATTTACTAAAAATGGTAGAAAACTCATTAGGAAAAAAGTTTATTATCTTTTATTTAATATAAATAAAATAAAGTTGCATAGCTCAGTATATCATAAGATATTTGATGTTTTTTTTTTTTTAGAATAATGAATTTCTTTTATATAAATCTTGAGTTTTAGTCCCCCGAATTCTTTAAATTATATGGGCGTTACAAAAAGAAATGTCGTTTATTGAGTTATTTGTTCATTTCAACTGTGAAGTCTCCCCTTTGCTACACCTCATTACCTCATAAATCTAAACAATCTATTATCAAGAAACATAAATGATTCGACCAAGATCCGCACAGTCGGTTGAGGATCAAAGTACTACCAAAAAGAATAGTCCACCACATGCAAAAAATATCGTTAGTCTCGTCACAATATGCATATGGGGAGTTTCACTATGACCAGCCTTTGACGTAAGAAGAAACATATAGACAGAGATGAAAAACAGTAAATACTAAGGAAAATAAGTGGTTAGTTAGAATTAAATTACCATCTTCTCGAAGAAGAGACTTGTATACCTCTTCACTAGTTGATTTGCGGCTATATTAAATGTTTCACAACATGTTGCATGTGTTGCAGGCTTGCGAGTTGGCGCTTTAACCGATGGTCACAAGCTTAATCCGCACTGTTAACGCTACCGACGTTTTCTAGTCCAGGGCTCTGGACTGGTGGACTGCCGAGAGAAACAAACGCGGAAATGATGCAGCTTACGGGCTTACGTGGGACGAGTTGAAGGACATGATGATGAAAGAGTTCTGCCCTCCTCACGAGCTTCAAAAGTTGGAGGATGAGTTTTGGCATCTCAAGCAGAAGGATGGTGACAACGCTGGTTTGACTGCTCGCTTCAAGCAGCTAAGCATAATCTGTCCAGGTCAAGTTTCTTCGCCTGAAGTCACCATCAAGAAGTATATCCGTGCTCTTCCGGACTGCGTGGCTGATTTCGTTCAAGCTGCGAGTGTGACAACCCTCACAAAACCAGGTATCCGTACGACTTAATTAGCTATTAACTGTTGCCTAATTACTGTGCTTAACTGAGATTTCTGATAAACTGCTACTTGATTGTTGGTACTTGTACATATCTACATCATACTTTGATTCCCGTCACTACACTATTTATTTACTGAACTTTAGTGACAAACATGATGCACAAAAGCACAGTAGCATTTGAACGGATAACCTATTGAACATGCTGATATAGCCAGCATCAGGCAAACACTGCCTCTAAAGGCCTGTAAGAGCCAGAATTATTTTACTACACCCGTAGTGTGTGTAGGGATACAAGGGTTGTATAATTGCGCCTCTAGGAATAAGATACAGAGATTGGATGTGCCTAAAACGTACTTTAAGCACGGAACACAGCACTTTTATTTACACACTAGCTTCTAGCTAATTAATAAAGTGCCAAAATACAAGGAATTATTCCTGACACTTTGCAGAATAAATTGTGTCGCTAAAAATATTACTTACGACGCTTAAAGGATATCTTAAGCACTTTAACGGATTCCTATCCGACCGAACAACCGGACAATACCCGGAACATAAAAATATTGCCAGGATTATTATTGGTATTTTTCTGAGCCAGTTAGGGTCCCTGATTACCCTAACACCCGCAATATAACACATTAAACAACTAACGAGGTTAGACCTTAAAGTTAACCAACTTAACCTAACTAAACTATAACTGAACAATCGAGATCGAACCGGATGCCATTACATCCTAATGAAATCGGCCAACTATGATGTGACAAGGGAGTACAAGTTTTATTATATTATATTTGATTCGTGGATATCTAGAAGCATAGAAGACCGATGGACGAAAGCGCCTAAAATCTCTATATAAACCCCTCTCTCTCACACACATAAACACACACACTCAAGATCAAACAACTCTCACTCTCTCTTGTGCTCTCCCTCTCGGCCGAACATACCCCCCCCATCCAACCATTTTTCGGTTTTGCTTCACCCATTCCAAGCATACACTAGTGTCGGGGATCACGTACAACGAAGCTTGGAACAAACGGAAGTTGAAGGACCTCGCCACGTTGCTTTTATCCACGCCGTTTTCGACTAGAATCTTCCCTAGCCCCGAGCTAGAGGTATATCATTTAAAACTCGTTTTTAATCGTATCAAAAGTGGTTAAAAGGATTTTTATCGGTTAAAAGTCGGTAACCCACTTCTTGAATCATTAAAGTCTACTAAAACATGAAAATCGTTGGATAAAAGGTCATAACGCGTGTAAATGTCGTAGTATTTGAATATGTTGGTTATTATGGCCCGATCTATGATGTGGTGGCTCTTATCATCGTTTAACCCGACTTTGTTAAGATCCCGAATCTTGACATACACTTGTTTCTAGCAGTACAAGGGTTAAAAGGTGAAACTCCACCACACGGGAAACATGAACTTGTGTAAAAGTGTTTTGACATGCAAAATAGTGTTTAAAACGAGCCGATCTACGTATGTACAAGTGGTATATTCGTAGGACCGGGTGTCGAGAAAATCATGTTTTATAAAAGTGGATAACATGTTGATAAAAGGATGTTTTCTATAAACTACAAGTGTAGAAACACTTATAAAATGAAAGATCCGACAAAATAACAATTTTTACAAAAATTGTCGAGAAGTTGTAAAGAGTGATTTGTTCCAAAAACGGGGTTTTTGCAAGACTAAACTATTTTATACATAAATCCACTAAATATAGCGAGATCTACATAATAGTTTTAGAAAAACTACAAGTTCATGAAACGATGCGATTTTACATTTTAGTCTACAAATTTGAAGTGTTGAAACTTGTTTATTATATTGGAAATTGATTGATTGAAATAAAAGAAGTGATTTTGTAAAAGAAAATCATACGCTTGAAAGCGTGGCCACCTCCAGTTACAGGGGAAACTCTGGCGAAATTTTTCTAAAATCTAACACTTAGAATTATTTACAAGTGTTAGAACTATTATTGGAAATATATACAAAATATATTCGCCATGACTTTATTTATTAAATAATCGGAGGTGGGATTTTCACAAAACTAAACGTGATAAATATATATTCGGTAAATATATTTTGTCACAACACTGTTTATGATTATTTTGTGAAAATGTATAAATATTATTTTTAGAGTAAAAATGATATTTACTAACTTGTCAAACCCAAAACAATACCAACGCTTATACGACAAGCATAAAAGTTACAACGGTGATTACTATTACCATCTAATCATTAAAACGTAACTTACGCATTACGCGGAAATATTCACCAACACGTATGTTGTCAACGTATTATTTTGGAAAGTATTGTGTAAAGAGAAAATATATTATTTTTGAGAAAAATAATTATATTTTGGAAAGAGAAATAAAAATATATTAAGTGGGACTTAATGAGATAGTATAAATACACATGTATTTAAATCCCCCATCCTTGGGAAGGAAAGTAAAATACCAAGTATGTACACGAAACGGTTGTCTAACCGTCTCCTAAAAATGTAAGTTATAAAGCTAAGGCACGGCCATCCGTCTAATAGAATTAGCACCTGTAGGTCGTTGCACAGCTTCGGATATTCGGATTACTTGGTAGAGATACGCATTCACTGTGAGTTCATGTCCCCCTTTTCTCTAACTGTTTTCAGTTTACTTAACTGCGGGGGTGAAATACATGTTACTATGATTTACGAGTACTTTACAACGGTATGTTTAACGTAAGGAGGTGTTATACGATCATGTGAGTGGATAGGAACAACATGGGGCCATTAGTCCTCATGGAGGGACCGAGGGACAGGAGCGGTAGATCTATCTGGGTGTAGCGAGCCCAGCCCCCGGCCAAACTAGAAACGGACCGTGGGGTGACTTTGTCCACATACTTTGCCGTGGCGAAATCTGCTAGGTTTGAGTCTCCCTATTTGCACTTCACATATGTCAGTGGCCTTGCAAACCATTGATGATCACAAGTCCTCTTACACTGCTACATACCACAACTATTTTTATACTCACAAATGTTTTACATACTCACCTACACGTGAACTCGCTCAACATTATTGTTGATTTTTCAACTCACATGTATTTCAGGAAATTAAACGGATCTGGCACGGTATGGAACGTTTTCCGCTGCACTGGTCATGAAGTCATCAGGGTTTAGGGTTGTGTCTCTTACCTGGACAAGACACAATCCCTAAATCACGTTTATGTTTTGTTATAAGTTGTAATGTTACTGAACAAGGTTATGGTTGCATGTTAAAAACAATGGTATTGTATGATGTTTTCAAAAACTTAATGGATGACTTGCATGGTTTTTAAAATTCATATAGCTTTGTTATGATTAAGCTATGGTATTAAGAAGTCACACAAATTAACCACGCTTCCGCAAAGCCAGGGTGTGACAGCTTGGTATCAGAGCTCTGATCATAGCGAACTAGGATTCCTTCTCGAGTCTAGACTATGATCACTAGGGCTCTCACGAAAACATTTTTTTTCTGCATACCACTTAAGTCCAGATCCACAAACTTTTTACAAACAAATGTTGAGCACATTTTATTCATTATTCTAGGCTCAGTCTGGGAGGCTGAGGTTCGGACTAGTGGGACTAGGAGTGTTGGCTAGTGGGACTAGGAGTGTTGACTAGTGGGACTAGGAAGGACAGTCTGGGAGGCTGGGAGGCTAGTGGGACTAGGAGTGTTGGCTAGTGAGACTAGGAAGGACAGTCTGGGAGGCTGGGAGGCTAGTGGGACTAGGTGGATTATGTGATTATTATCTGGTAACTTATGTGACTATTTGATTCACTGATTTTGTGCTTATTCTGTGTTATGTTACAGACCCATGGATTCACCAGCTACAGGTGGATCAGATACCACTGGACCTCTACCGTTAGTGTCAGACGATGTTATGTCTTCGGAGCATGAGGTGCACACCTCAGACTATACTAGCACCGACGATGACGACTTCCAGCCGTTCGCGTTACCCGACGGCGCCGATGAGCACACTGATGACTCCTTGCCCTTCGCTTTACCCGAGGGTGCCTATGAGCCTATTGATGGCGATCCTGCTGAGTATCTTCCCCTTGTTGTGATTCCGGCACCGATTCCTCTTGCTTCTTACCCTGCGTATGAGCTTTTACCAGACGCCGATGCCGACGGCGACACCGAGCTTTACGAGGATGAGCCATTTGAGGACGAGGATCCTGACGTAGCTCCTCTACCTGCTGGCGGTCTCTTGATGATAGCTGACGTTCCAGCTGGAGACTCGCCCATTCACTCACCAGTCCCAGACTCTTTTGAGTCTGTGGCATCTGTATCATCTCGCGGGGCGAGCGCGCAGCAGTTTATTCATGACTCAGACCCTGATCAGGCGTCTTCAGCTGCCCCCATTCCAAGCTACGCGTTTGAGCATGATGATATCGAGGATTCTGACCCTGTTTTCCCTCCAGGATTTGATCCTGACCATGATATCGAGTATATTCCTATGGATGAGCATATGGAGGACCCTGATGATCCTATCGGTCCCATTGATCCAGATTTTGACTTTGACATGGCGTTCGACGACCCTGAGCCTGCCATAGCCCCAGAGCAGGCAGCTGCTTTTGACCCTTTACCTGAGCATGACCCTGTTCATGCTGATTTTCCTCTTGAGCTTGTTGCTGCTGATCCCATTGTTCCTTTACCCGTTGGTGACATACCTGCTGATCCTGTTATTGATCCTGTCGATCCTGATATTGCACCTGTTGACCCCGTTATTGCTCCTATCGATCCTTTACCCATCGAGCCCGAGCACGCTCTTTTTGCTGAGCACATGGATCCTCCAGATGAGGAGGCACAGCACGGGTGGATACCGGCGGACGAGGATGTTCCACCGTTTCCCCCACATCACACTGGCACACATCATACTGATTTCTCATTTCAGATCCCATCATTTATTCCTCCAGCGGGGCCTGGAGAGGGCTCTTCAGCCCACCCTTTCGGTCATGTACCGATGACCATGCCATTCATGCCTCAGATAGCATCTATCCCATCTTCTGTTGCACCTATCGATCTTACCAGCACGCCATTACTTTGGTCGACCCCATCTGCCATGCCACCTACAGATCCATACCACCCATTTCATTTGGGCCATACTATTGAGGATCTTTTGATGTCGTTTGTACACCAGCACGAGTCTCATACACAGCGACTCCAGGAGCTCGAGAGAGCTCAGCTATCTTTTGGTCCATATCTTGGTCAGACATCTTCATCTTTTCAGTCTTTTCGATCATTACCTCCTGACTTTGCTGCCCGACTTACGACTATGGAGCAGCAGATTGCATCTGTTATTCGCACTCAGCAGGCGATGGAGGAGGACTGGCTTCATTTACGCCGCTTGCTCTACACTCACTTTCCCCCTCCTCTACCCCCATCCGCATAGGGCTCATTGGTACCATAGTGGTAGGCGATGGTGAGACGACCGCGATTGTGACTGCACAGATTTTTGGAGACCAGCCGACGATACAGATTTTTGTTGTTATTTGTTGATGTACTGGTTGTATGTGACACTGATGTGATGCTGTTTTTGACAGGGGTGATGTAGCCCTATTTGATTTGTGATTGTATGATACAGTGACGTGCTGACACACTTGCTACACTTTATGGTCTCGATATATAATAATCGCTGTATTCTCACCATATCTGATTCACTTGATTGCTTATTTATGATTTGGGACATGGGATGTTATATGTATGATATTTGCAACATGGGATGTTGGGACATGGGATGTTGTGTATGATATTTGTGACATGGGATGTTGGGACATGGGATGTTGTGTGTGATATATTGATAACATGAGATGTTATATGCTATTACTATTACTATATACGTATGTTTACTTTGGCCTAATCGACATACGCATCTTTAGAAGATGGCACCAAGACGTCAACCACAGCCGATGCCCACTACTCCTGAAGAACTACAGCAAGTTATTGCTGCCGCCATTGCTCAGTATGCTGCCTCGCAAGGAGGACCAAGCGGAAGTAGCTCGAACATCAACGGCAACCAAAACCCTCCTCATGGTAAACCTAAGTCATTAAGACATACCATGGCATAAATGGATTCCTTTAGCAAATGCTAATGCCGTTCCTATGATATGATGTATGTGCAGGGTGCACCTACAAACAATTCTTGGACTGTAAGCCCATCAACTTCGACGGCACAGGTGGTGCTGTTGCTTTCGTTCGCTGGGCAGAGAAGACTGATTCCACCATCCGCATGAGCAAATGTGCGCTCGACCAGCAGGTCACTTACATCTCAGGGCTGTTTCTAGACGGAGCCCTATCTTGGTGGAACTTACAAGTGCAAACACTAGGCGAAGCTGCCGCCTACGCCCTGACTTGGGCCGAATTGAAAGAGCTTATGCGCAAGAAGTACTGTTCCCGCGCAGAAATTCAAAGGTTGGAGACTGAATTTTGGCACCTAAAGATGGATGGACCAAAGGTTGCAGAATACGTCCAGAGGTTTCATGACCTATCTCAAGTGGTTCCTTATATGGTCACGCCTGAATACAAGCGAATTGAGCGCTTCATTTAGGGATTAGCTCCCCAAATCATTAGCATGGTGACCTCCTCCAAACCGGCAACTATTACGGAAGCCATTGATTTGAGCGTGGCTCTCACTGAGGAGGCAATTCGTTTAAACAAGTTTGATGAAGTCAAGGCGAAGAAGACAGAGACTCACGTTGAGTCCTCAAGAGATAACAAAAGGAAGTTTTCAAACTTCAAACAAGGCGTCAGCATGGCAGTAAAGAAAGGAAAATCAGCTGGTAGTACCAAGAAAGGGAAAGGGTACCAGGGCACCCAGCCCAAATGCAACAACTGCCAACGCCACCATACTGGCAATTGTAACGTGAAAGTTTGTGAATCTTGTGGAAAACCAGGCCACTCAAAGGAATCATGTTGGGCTAGTGCAGGCCGGGAAGGCCAGGGAGGATATATGAATAGAAACGATAATCGTGGTGGTTTGGGAAATCGCCCACAAGGGAATAACCGAGGCTACAATGCAAATCAAGCCGGAACTGCCAATCAAAACAACCCGCCAGTTGGGGACGGTGCGGGAAGTGGAAAAGGATTAGGATGTTTTCATTGCGGTGACATTGGGCACTTCAAGAAGGATTGCCTGGGATTGAACCAAGCCCGTGGAAGGGTGTTCCAGATCGGTGCACGGGAAGCACGCCAGGATCCCAACGTTGTCACTGGTACGTTCCCTGTAAATCAACGCTATGCATCTGTTCTGTTTGATACTGGTGCCGACTATAGCTTCATATCACTAGAATTTAAGAATATACTTGGGCTAGCCGCTAATAAGTTAGACATTCCCTACACAATCGAACTGGCTAATGGAAAATTGGTAGAAGCCAATGATGTGATCAGAGGCTGTGTGATTGAATTAGGAGAGCGCGAGTTTACTCTAGATCTACTACCAGTCCAGTTGGGAAGCTTCGACGTGGTGGTAGGAATGGATTGGTTATCCAGGAACAAGGCAGAGATAGTTTGTCACGAGAAGATTATTCGTATCCCGACCGATGATGGTGAGACCATTGTTGTTCATGGGGAGAAGCGTGAGACGCCGTTAAGGATGATTAGCTGCCTGAAAGCAAGGAAGTGTTTGAAGAAAGGATGTGTTGCTTTTCTAGCACACATTGTGGATAAGAAGGCTGCTGAGCCAAAGATCGAAGACATCCCTGTCGTGAGGGAATACCCAGAAGTCTTTCCAGAAGACTTGCCTGGCTTGCCACCTCAAAGGCAAGTGGAGTTTCGCATCGACTTAGTTCCAGGCGCTGCGCCTGTGGCTAAGGCACCTTATAGACTTGCTCCGTCTGAGATGCAAGAACTGTCGACACAACTTCAAGAGTTGTTAGACAAGGGATTTATCCGACCAAGCTTCTCGCCTTGGGGAGCTCCAGTTTTGTTTGTGAAGAAAAAGGACGGTAGTTTCCGTATGTGTATCGACTACAGAGAGTTGAACAAGCTGACAATCAAGAATAGGTATCCCCTGCCAAGAATCGATGATCTGTTCGACCAGCTTCAAGGTTCAAGCTTCTATTCAAAGATCGATCTTCGATCCGGATACCATCAGCTACGGATACAAGAGGAGAGTATTCCGAAGACAGCCTTCAGAACTCGATATGGACACTACGAGTTTCTGGTTATGCCGTTTGGTTTGACAAACGCACCTGCAGTGTTCATGGATTTGATGAACCGAGTTTGTAAGCCGTACTTGGATAAGTTCGTGATCGTATTCATCGATGACATTCTGATTTATTCGAAGACGAAGGCAGAGCACGAGCAGCATCTTAGAGCCATTCTGGAGCTACTAAAGAAAGAACAGCTGTACGCCAAGTTCTCTAAGTGTGAGTTTTGGCTAAGAGAAGTGTAGTTTCTTGGGCACGTGGTGAATGGAGATGGAATCCACGTGGATCCAACCAAGATCGAGGTGATCAAAGATTGGGAAACGCCAAAGACGCCAACCGAGATTCGGCAATTCTTGGGTTTGGCTGGCTATTATCGGAGGTTCATCGAGAACTTTTCAAAGATCGCTCAACCGTTGACACTCCTCACGCAGAAGGATAAAAAGTTTGATTGGGGAATCAAACAGGATGAAGCATTTCAGATATTAAAGGATAAGCTTTGTAACGCGCCAATCTTAGCTCTACCAGAAGGTACCGACGATTTTGTGGTATATGGCGACGCATAGCGTCAGGGATTGGGTTGTGTGTTGATGCAACGCCAAAAGGTCATTGCTTACGCATCGCGTCAACTGAAAGTGCTCGAAAAGAACTATACCACCCACGATTTGGAGCTTGGCGCAGTGGTTTTTGCACTAAAGATCTGGAGACACTACCTGTATGGTACGAAGTGCACAATCTTCACAGATCACAAAAGCCTACAGCATATATTCAACCAGAAGGAGTTGAATATGAGGCAAAGACGATGGGTTGAATTATTGAACGATTACGACTGCGAGATAAAGTATCACCCAGGGAAGGAGAATGTAGTCGCCGATGCCTTAAGTCGTAAGGAAAGGATCAAGCCCCTAAGGGTTAGGGCTATGGAAATGATAATCCAAACCGATCTCTCCTCGCGCGTTCGTGCAGCGCAGAAAGAAGCTCTCAAGGAGGAGAACCTTGAGAAAGAGTATCTCCGTGGGATGGAGAAGATATTGGTGCCAAACGAGGAAGGAACGTTATGTTTTGGGAAAAGGATTTGGGTTCCTCTATTTGGTGAATTAAGGGAAGTTATTTTCGATGAAGCGCACAAGTCACGGTACTCTATCCACCCGGGATCGGATAAGATGTACCAAGATCTCAAAAATTACTATTGGTGGCCTAGGATGAAAGGCGACGTTGCTATTTACGTGAGCAAATGTTTAACGTGCGCTAAGGTCAAGGCGGAATACCAGAAGCCCTCGGGACTTCTGCAACAACCTGAGATTCCCAAGTGGAAATGGGAACAAATCTCAATGGATTTTGTTACAAAACTGCCAAGAACGCCAAGAGGTCATGATATGATTTGGGTGATTGTTGACCGCCTAACAAAGTCCGCACACTTTCTGCCAATCAAGGAGAAAGACAGTACTAGTAAACTTGCGGAAATTTACTTGAGAGAGATCGTAGCACGACATGGAGTACCCCTCTCGATCATCTCTGATAGAGACGGAAGGTTTGTGTCGAGGATATGGCAATCCTTCCAAGAAGCTTTTGGCTCACAATTGAATCTGAGCACTGCGTTCCATCCGCAAACTGACGGCCAGAGCGAGCGAACGATACAAACTTTGGAAGACATGCTGAGAGCATGTGCTATGGATTTGGGCGGTAGCTGGGATAAACACTTACCTTTGGTCGAATTCTCATACAACAACAGCTACCACACCAGTATTGGTGTCGCGCCTTTTGAAGCCCTTTACGGACGCAAGTGTCGATCACCACTATGTTGGGCTGACGCAGGTGATAGGCAGCTTGCCGGTCCTGAAATCGTTCAAGAGACGACGGACAAGATTGCGCAGATTCTTAAACGCATCGAAGCCGCTCGCCACAGACAAAAGGCCTACGCGGATCCAAACCGAAAACATATGGATTTTCAAGTTGGAGAGATGGTGTTATTGAAGGTATCACCCTGGAAAGGGGTGGCACGCTTTGGGAAGCGTGGGAAGTTAAATCCACGCTACATTGGTCCTTTCAGAATTCTAGAAAGAATTGGAACCGTAGCATACAAGTTGGACCTACCTGCTGAACTAAATGGTGTTCACGATACATTTCATGTATCCAATTTAAAGAAGAGTCCAACTCAAGTTGACGTTGCCATTCCTATCGACGAGATTCATGTTGACGACACGCTCCACTTCGTAGAAGCACCTGTCGAGGTCACAGATTGGAAAGTAAACAGGACCCGCCGGAGCAGTGTCAAACTCGTCAAGGTTCGCTGGAATGCCAGACATGGTCCTGAATACACCTGGGAGCGTGAGGACCGGATGAAAGAGAAATACCCCCACTTATTTCCTAAGAACTCTGCATCTACAAGCAGAATTTAAAATTTCGGGACGAAATTTATTTAACGGGGGGAGAATGTGACAACCCTCACAAAACCAGGTATCCGTACGACTTAATTAGCTATTAACTGTTGCCTAATTACTGTGCTTAACTGAGATTTCTGATAAACTGCTACTTGATTGTTGGTACTTGTACATATCTGCATCATACTTTGATTCCCGTCACTACACTATTTATTTACTGAACTTTAGTGACAAACATGATGCACAAAAGCACAGTAGCATTTGAACGGATAACCTATTGAACATGCTGATATAGCCAGCATCAGGCAAACACTGCCTCTAAAGGCCTGTAAGAGCCAGAATTATTTTACTACACCCGTAGTGTGTGTAGGGATACAAGGGTTGTATAATTGCGCCTCTAGGAATAAGATACAGAGATTGGATGTGCCTAAAACGTACTTTAAGCACGGAACACAGCACTTTTATTTACACACTATCTTCTAGCTAATTAATAAAGTGCCAAAATACAAGGAATTATTCCTGACACTTTGCAGAATAAATTGTGTCGCTAAAAATATTACTTACGACGCTTAAAGGATATCTTAAGCACTTTAACGGATTCCTATCCGACCGAACAACCGGACAATACCCGGAACATAAAAATATTGCGAGGATTATTATTGGTATTTTTCTGAGCCAGTTAGGGTCCCTGATTACCCTAACACCCGCAATATAACACATTAAACAACTAACGAGGTTAGACCTTAAAGTTAACCAACTTAACCTAACTAAACTATAACTGAACAATCGAGATCGAACCGGATGCCATTACATCCTAATGAAATCGGCCAACTATGATGTGACAAGGGAGTACAAGTTTTATTATATTATATTTGATTCGTGGATATCTAGAAGCATAGAAGACCGATGGACGAAAGCGCCTAAAATCTCTATATAAACCCCTCTCTCTCACACACATAAACACACACACTCAAGATCAAACAACTCTCACTCTCTCTTGTGCTCTCCCTCTCGGCCGAACATACCCCCCCCATCCAACCATTTTTCGGTTTTGCTTCACCCATTCCAAGCATACACTAGTGTCGGGGATCACGTACAACGAAGCTTGGAACCAACGGAAGTTGAAGGACCTCGCCACGTTGCTTTTATCCACGCCGTTTTCGACTAGAATCTTCCCTAGCCCCGAGCTAGAGGTATATCATTTAAAACTCGTTTTTAATCGTATCAAAAGTGGTTAAAAGGATTTTTATCGGTTAAAAGTCGGTAACCCACTTCTTGAATCATTAAAGTCTACTAAAACATGAAAATCGTTGGATAAAAAGGTCATAACGCGTGTAAATGTCGTAGTATTTGAATATGTTGGTTATTATGGCCCGATCTATGATGTGGTGGCTCTTATCATCGTTTAACCCGACTTTGTTAAGATCCCGAATCTTGACATACACTTGTTTCTAGCAGTACAAGGGTTAAAAGGTGAAACTCCACCACACGGGAAACATGAACTTGTGTAAAAGTGTTTTGACATGCAAAATAGTGTTTAAAACGAGCCGATCTACGTATGTACAAGTGGTATATTCGTAGGACCGGGTGTCGAGAAAATCATGTTTTATAAAAGTGGATAACATGTTGATAAAAGGATGTTTTCTATAAACTACAAGTGTAGAAACACTTATAAAATGAAAGATCCGACAAAATAACAATTTTTACAAAAATTGTCGAGAAGTTGTAAAGAGTGATTTGTTCCAAAAACGGGGTTTTTGCAAGACTAAACTATTTTATACATAAATCCACTAAATATAGCGAGATCTACATAATAGTTTTAGAAAAACTACAAGTTCATGAAACGATGCGATTTTACATTTTAGTCTACAAATTTGAAGTGTTGAAACTTGTTTATTATATTGGAAATTGATTGATTGAAATAAAAGAAGTGATTTTGTAAAAGAAAATGATACGCTTGAAAGCGTGGCCACCTCCAGTTACAGGGGAAACTCTGGCGAAATTTTTCTAAAATCTAACACTTAGAATTATTTACAAGTGTTAGAACTATTATTGGAAATATATACAAAATATATTCGCCATGACTTTATTTATTAAATAATCGGAGGTGGGATTTTCACAAAACTAAACGTGATAAATATATATTCGGTAAATATATTTTGTCACAACACTGTTTATGATTATTTTGTGAAAATGTATAAATATTATTTTTAGAGTAAAAATGATATTTACTAACTTGTCAAACCCAAAACAATACCAACGCTTATACGACAAGCATAAAAGTTACAACGGTGATTACTATTACCATCTAATCATTAAAACGTAACTTACGCATTACGCGGAAATATTCACCAACACGTATGTTGTCAACGTATTATTTTGGAAAGTATTGTGTAAAGAGAAAATATATTATTTTTGAGAAAAATAATTATATTTTGGAAAGAGAAATAAAAATATATTAAGTGGGACTTAATGAGATAGTATAAATACACATGTATTTAAATCCCCCATCCTTGGGAAGGAAAGTAAAATACCAAGTATGTACACGAAACGGTTGTCTAACCGTCTCCTAAAAATGTAAGTTATAAAGCTAAGGCACGGCCATCCGTCTAATAGAATTAGCACCTGTAGGTCGTTGCACAGCTTCGGATATTCGGATTACTTGGTAGAGATACGCATTCACTGTGAGTTCATGTCCCCCTTTTCTCTAACTGTTTTCAGTTTACTTAACTGCGGGGGTGAAATACATGTTACTATGATTTACGAGTACTTTACAACGGTATGTTTAACGTAAGGAGGTGTTATACGATCATGTGAGTGGATAGGAACAACATGGGGCCATTAGTCCTCATGGAGGGACCGAGGGACAGGAGCGGTAGATCTATCTGGGTGTAGCGAGCCCAGCCCCCGGCCAAACTAGAAACGGACCGTGGGGTGACTTTGTCCACATACTTTGCCGTGGCGAAATCTGCTAGGTTTGAGTCTCCCTATTTGCACTTCACATATGTCAGTGGCCTTGCAAACCATTGATGATCACAAGTCCTCTTACACTGCTACATACCACAACTATTTTTATACTCACAAATGTTTTACATACTCACCTACACGTGAACTCGCTCAACATTATTGTTGATTTTTCAACTCACATGTATTTCAGGAAATTAAACGGATCTGGCACGGTATGGAACGTTTTCCGCTGCACTGGTCATGAAGTCATCAGGGTTTAGGGTTGTGTCTCTTACCTGGACAAGACACAATCCCTAAATCACGTTTATGTTTTGTTATAAGTTGTAATGTTACTGAACAAGGTTATGGTTGCATGTTAAAAACAATGGTATTGTATGATGTTTTCAAAAACTTAATGGATGACTTGCATGGTTTTTAAAATTCATATAGCTTTGTTATGATTAAGCTATGGTATTAAGAAGTCACACAAATTAACCACGCTTCCGCAAAGCCAGGGTGTGACAGCGAGGACGTCAACGATTGAGGAAACTTTCTTACTCGCTGCTGAGATAAACGACAAGCGAGTTAAGGCTGGTTACTAGGATAAAGCCTCGAAGAATCTGCATCAAGTTACCACTGCTTCAACCGCTGAAACCGTTGTCGCACCGCAGTCTTCAAAATCCTTCCGTCGCAAGAGGAAGAACAACAACAACAACAACAACAACAACAACAACAACAACAATAGCAAAAATTGCGCTGTTATAGCTTCCGCTCCTCTCCGAGCTGTACCTGCTCAACAGCAGCCTCAACATCGCCAAGTAGCGGCACCGGTTACCCATGCACCGCTGGCCAAGCGTGCATACACTGGTCCTCACCTGGCTTGCCCTACTTGTACTTATCACCATCCAGTGGGAATCGCTTGCAGATACTATGTGCATTGCAATATGTACGGCCATTTCACCGCCAACTGCCGTACAGGTCCACGTCAAGCTCTAGCTCCAGCTCAAGGTCAAGCTCCTGCTCAACAAGCTCTACTTCCTACTCCTCAAGGCCAACAAGCGGCTCCTACACCCGCGATCCACGCTAGACCTTGCTTTGCGTGTGGGGATCCCAACCACTTCGCAAACATGTTTCCGAATCGAGTGGTGAAGCAAGAGCCACACCAGAAGCAGCCCCAGCAACAACAACAGCAGCAGCAGCCAGCAGTACGCGGATGTACTTTCAACATCAACGTCCGTCAAGCTCAAGCCGATAACAATGTGGTCAATGGTACGTTCCTTGTGAATGGTGTATATGCTTCGTGTTTATTTGATACTGGAGCCGATAACTGTTTTGTGTCGTTAGAATTCGAAAAGCTCCTTAATCGTAAGCGCGCCCATCTCCCTTCGTCATTCGATGTTGAAGTTGCCACCGGAAGAACCCTCACAATCAATTATGTGCTTTGTGATTGTACTCTCGAACTCAACAATCACATCTTTCCTATCGACCTTATTCCGATGCAGCTCGGTAGTTTCGATATCATAGTAGGCATGGATTTTCTTCGCGAGAATCGTGCTGAAGTTGTTTGTTTCGATAAGATGATTCGCTTCTCGCTCCCTAATGGTGATCTGTTGTGTGTATACGGTGAAGTCGCTTCGAAGAAACTCCAACTCATGTCGTGTGTCCAAGCTAGCAAGTATCTCCGCAAGGAATACCAAGCTTTCTTGGCTCACGTAGTAGTAGCGGAGAAAAAGGAAGTTAAGACAATCGATAAGGTGCCTGTGGTTTGTGATTTTCCAAACGTCTTTCTTGATGATCTACCTGGTTTACCCACGAGTCGTGATATTGATTCTCGTATCGACCTCATTCCTGGAGCCAATCCTGTTGCTAAATCTCCTTATCGCATCGCTCAGTCCGAAATGCGCGAACTCTCTAGTCAACTCCAGGAATTACTTGACAATGGCTTTATTCGCCCTAGCACCTCTCCTTGGGGCGCACCAGTCCTTTTCATCAAAAAGAAGGATGGGTCGTTCCGGATGTGCATCGATTATAGGGAGTTGATGTCACACCCCCAAATTCCACCTGCGGAGTACCATCCGCTTGTGGGCGTGACTGACCAGGATCCAGCCACCAATTATACTGAATAATTGAATTAATAGCCAAAGTAATACTTACTAACCATACGATTAGCAAATATCAAGTTCAGAGTTTAAAGTTTTAAGTTCAAATAGTAGTAAGTAGCGGAAGCATAAGTAAAACAGTTTTAAACAAGGTTCATAGTTCATGTTTATTTAACACCCAACACAGGGGTGGACGAACACTACACATCCCCAAGCAGCAGCTCCTCAGTCACTGGTTACCTGCAAAGCATGCAGTAAGGTGTCAACAATAATGCTGAGTGAGTTCACTAGTTGTCCAGTTTTAATTACCAAAAACTTGTTTCACCAGTTAATTTACTCGTTTATACATGCCATGGGGAGCTACCCCAAAAGTTAGCGACTAAACTGTTTTTCCAATACCGAACACTAGGTAACCGTTTGCGTTTCCGCAGGATGCCCCGATGTCAATGTTCTATCATCATTGACGGATGCCTGAGTACATTAGTTCACGACCGATCCCATACCATGGCACGGTGTGAGGTTGGTAAGACCTAAATAGCGCTATCAACTAATAACCCGTTCGCCTGGCCCCGGCGACTAATCGGTATTATGTAGTAGGGACTTGAGTGATAGAGTTTCGTTTAGTGCCGTTGGTTGCAATCCGTATAAACAGTAATTAACTAAAGGTTCCCAATAACAAGGGAAGAAAAGTAAGTTGTATCCCTCATAAGGGGATAGTGTTGATTGTAGTTCCGTTTCCCAAACCACCGGGAACGCATGCTTTAGGTTGTGAACTCACCTTGGGTTGCTCGGTAGATTAAATACCCGGTCAATCACGTTGGTCACCACGTCCTAGCATGGTTACCAAATATAGGTCAAGTTGGGGTACAAGTAATCACGTATAGCAAACACGTATAGACACACTTAAAATGCACACATTCGACAGTTGGGTTATTGGGCCCGTTCTAACGTTCACAACAGTAACAGATACACAAGCAGTCCAGTCAACAGATAGTCCAACAAGCTTTTGGCCCAATAACACTTAGGTAGCCCAGTCGAGACAAGGGCGGTTTCGACTCGAGAATACACAGTCTCGAGTCGCAACCGAGGGTTCCGACTCGCAACCTCGGTCTCGGTTCATCATGCTTTGGTCTCGAGTCGCAACCAGGGATTCCGACTCGCAACCTCGGTTTCGGTTCATCATGTGCTGCTTGCGAGTCGCAACCGGGAGATCTCGACGAATCACGTTTTGGTCTCGAGTCGCAACCAAGGGTTCCGACTCGCAACCACTGTTACGTGCACCTGAATCCTTCTAGAACCTGTCCTATGTACTAGCCAATGAAATTCTGTTTTTGTGTGATTGTGTACTATCCAACCATATTGCACCAACATGTTTTCTTGTCTAACACATAATAAAATCGGATCAAAACAAGCATTTTCAAATATTTTAATGACATTCATGTTGTTCTTCACGTGTTCATCCCACTTTTAAACACATAATCACAAGGTTCTTCATATGAAATATCAGGATCAAAGACCACACATTTATCACAAATCATCATAACATAATCGGACATAATTGGTATCATCATTATAGGTTCCTAAATCTAGCATGTTTCATTAATAAACAAGAACCCATAAGATCAAGAAATCAAGCATATCATACGGTCAAAACATCATCAAAGTAACAACACACGGTTCGACTTCTAACTAGCTAAAACATGTTCATCATCATCATTAGTGACATTTCTAAGTTAAAAACATGGCAACACTTATCATCATACTTCAAGGATCATAGCAAACACCTAAAAACACTAACCGGTTGATGTTGTGGGTGCGAATGATCAAAGCTTCCACTTCCGAGTGATGGTTCCGAGTAGAAATCCGGGAGTCTTGATGCTACGGTTGGATCCGAGAGAGATGAGAGGGTGAGGAGGTGATCTTGGTTTGCTAGGGTTTTAGGGTTTTAGTGAGAGGTAGAGAGTGTGAGAGTTGAGAGAGTGAAATGAATGAGAGTGTAAAGGAGAGTGTGGTGGGGGTTTTGGGTTTTTATACCCGTTTCAAGGCCGGCACATTTGGTTCCGAGTGGCATGGCCCAACCGGCCCAAATGTTCATTGTTCACTCGAGACCGGGTGGTCTCGAGTTGGGTTTCGTAGTCTCGGCCCACTACACACACGTACCTATATATATATATATATATATATATATATATATATATATATATATATATATATATATATATATATATATATATATATATATATATATATATATATATATATATATATATATATATATATATATATATAGTACATACACATAATGCAAGGATCACATAAAACATCTAAACAATACGTAACTTTCATTTAATAAACAATATATATACACAAGGATATACAAGATAATGCTCGGGGAAATCCCAGAGTGTCACAGTTGAATAAGCTGACAATCAAGAATCGTTATCCCCTGCCTCGAATCGATGATATGTCTGATCAATTGCAAGGTGCTACATGTTTCTCGAAGATCGATTTATGCTCAGGCTATCACCAGTTACGTATTTAGGAGGAAGATATACCGAAAACCACCTTCTGAACCCGCTATGGCCATTATGAATTCGTCGTAATGCCCTTTGGTTTAACCAACGCACCCACGGTTTTCATGGATTTGATGAACCGTGTGTGCAAACCATTTCTTGACCATTCGTCGTCGTGTTCATCGATATTATCCTTATCTATTCGAAGTAAAAAACCGAACACGCGCAACATCTATGTTTGGTTCTCGAGTTACTCTAGGGGAATCGACTCTATGCCAAGTTCTCAAAGTGCGAATTTTGGCTAGAGGAGGTTCAATTCCTCGGTTACATCGATAATAGTCAAGGTATCAACGTGTTGGGATTGAACCCTATCAGAGGAACATATAATTAAAGCCAAAACTGGATCAGAGCAGTGGATCCGAAATAAGCAGATGTTATGTATACAAGACTTTCCCCTTGAAAGTGATTCTAACAACTGATGACCTCCAATCCACTGATCTTTACAACTGCTGACCTACAACTGCTGATCAAGTCAAAGACTGATGAAGACTAAAGCCCTGCTGATCAATCTACTGTTATGGGTCAAGCACTGCTGAAGTTCTCAAGTACTGCTGGAGTCACAACAGTGGAAGGATATAACAGTAGTTTAGTTTGTTTTATGTAATATATTGTAATCAGCTGTTTGACAATAGTGCTTGTACTAGATCAGTGGTTGTAATTTGTTAGGTTGTTAAGTGTCGCTTTCATGGTGACGTCAGCTTAGATGCTTCAGTGGTTTGATGTACACAATAAATAGAACAGTTTGCTCTGTTCTATTCAAGGAGTTTTCTCCTTCAATTCTATCATCTTGTACAATCAACCATGGAGCTCGAGCTGAGGGGGAGTTTTAGTATGTAAGCATGTAATCTTTTGATTATAATCTTTCGATTCCAATGAGATTCACATGTTTATGAAAACTTTTGTTCCCTTGATTGTGTTTACAAAGTTTGTTTCATTTCTGCTGCATTAGATATCTGTTTTACATCAATTCATTGTTTAATTATTACAAACAAACACAATTATGAGGACCTCAGATCCTAACAATTGATATCAGAGCTTGGACAGTCAAATTCGATCTAACAATCAATTTGACATAATAGTTCAGCTTAAAATTTATTGATACTAAGGTTGGTCGTATTTGTTGAAAAACAAAAGTAAAGGATAATTACGTTTAAAGTTGGTTATTCAGAAAACTTTTGTAAAACAACAAAGATGTCATTTATCACATAGGATTCACATAACACTGATAATCTGATATAAACTACCGATGATTGTTAAAGTTGTTAAAATTTAATAATCTCGGTTTGGATATAATTTTTCATAGATCTATGAGTGTTTGTGATAAAAACTATGATTGGTTCCATGATTAACTGTTGCTACGGGTTTATCTCATGTCACTGTCAAGCTAGTATAAGTGAGAATGTTTCAACGGGGTGTCACATCATTCCCCCGTTAGTTTGGAATTTCGTCCCGAAATTCGGTTGTAGCTTCAGTGCTGGGGTTTTCGTTTGGGAACAACTGGGGATACTTGTGCTTCATCTGGTCTTCCCGCTCCCAGGTAAACTCTGGGCCACGTCGCGAGTTCCAACGGACTCGTACAAGAGGTATCTGGCTACGTTTGAGGATTTTGATCTCTCGATCCGTGATCTCAATCGGTTCCTCAGTAAAGTTTAGCTGTTCATCAATAGTTAGTTCCTTGAAAGGAATTACGAGCGTTTCATCTGATAGACACTTCTTCAGATTAGACACGTGAAATACGTTGTGTACCGCACTCAGTTCTTCAGGCAGGTTCAATCTATAAGCAACCTTACCAATTTTCTCGGTAATTTCGAATGGTCCAATATATCGCGGATTAAGCTTGCCCCGTTTACCAAAGCGAACCACACCCTTCCAGGGTGAGACTTTAAGTAGAACCCGGTCACCGACCTGGAATTCTAGTGGTTTCCTACGCTTATCAGCATAGTCTTTCTGACGGTCATGAGCTGCCGCCATGCGTTGTCTGATCTGGGCAATCTTTTCCGTTGTATCTACCACCATCTCTGGGCCCGTGATTTGACTATCACCGATTTCCGCCCAGCAGAGAGGTGACCGGCATTTACGACCGTACAATGCCTCAAAAGGTGCTACCTAAATACTAGTGTGGTAGCTGTTGTTGTAGGAGAATTCCACTAGCGGTAGATGCTTCTCCCAATTCTTGCCAAAATCGATCACACATGCTCTAAGCATGTCTTCTAGGGTTTGGATGGTGCGTTCGGACTGTCCATCCGTTTGCGGGTGATAAGCGGTGCTCATGTCGAAACGTGAGCCAAAGGATTTGTGCATAGCTTGCCACAATTCCAAAGTAAAACGAGCATCTCGGTCGGAAATAATTGAGGTTGGCACCCCGTGCCTCGAAACTGCTTCCTTTAAGTAAATCTCCGCCAAGGTAGAAAACTTGTCTGTTTCCTTAATAGCCAGAAAGTGCGCGGACTTGGTCAATCGATCTACTATTACCCAAATGGTGTCATTTCCACGTTGAGACCTAGGTAGCCCTGTAACAAAATCCATGGAAATTTGCTCCCATTTCCATTTCGGGATTTCTGGTTGTTGGAGTAGGCCTGCCGGCTTCTGGTACTCTGTCTTGACTCTTGCGCAAGTCAAACATTTGCTGACATATGTTGCTATGTGGGCCTTCATGCCAGGCCACCAATATGTCGTCCTCAAGTCGTGGTACATCTTGTCCGAACCAGGATGTACTGAGTAACGGGACTTGTGGGCTTCGTCCATCACGAGTTCACGTAAATCTCCATAGAGTGGAACCCAAATGCGCCCTATACGTAGTAGGCGCCATCTTCTTTTTGTTCTAATCGCTGTCTCGATCCTCACAGAGACTCAGCCCTGATGTTTTCCGGTTTCAATGCTTCGACTTGAGCATTTCGGATCTGGGTGGGGAGGTTAGACTGGATGGTAAGTTGCAATGCTCGCACGCGCTTTGGTATAGTGTCCTTTCGGCTGAGGGCGTCTGCCACGACATTGGCCTTGCCCGGATGGTACTTGATGGCGCATTCGTAGTCATTCAAGAGTTCGACCCATCAACGTTGTCGCATGTTTAATTCCTTTTGCCTAAAGATATGCTCGAGACTCCTGTGATCGGTGTAAATAGTGCACTTGGTACCGTACAGGTAATGTCTCCATATCTTAAGAGCAAAGATCACTGCTCCCAATTCCAAATCATGCGTAGTGTAGTTCCTTTCATGCGTCTTAAGTTGTCGAGAGGCGTAGGCAATAACTTTCTCGCGTTGCATTAACACGCAACCGAGCCCATGGATAGACGCATCGCAGTAAACCACAAAGTCGTCAGTGCCTTCAGGCAACGAGAGAATAGGAGCGCTACAGAGGTTATACTTTAGCCTTTGAAAGGCCGACTCCTGAGCTTCATTCCACTTGTAAACAATGCCTTTCTGAGTAAGAGTCGTGAGGGGTTGTGCAATCTTTGAGAATCCCTTGATGAATCTGCGGTAGTATCCTGCCAATCCCAAGAATTGGCGAACTTCGGTTGGAGTCTTGGGTGTAGGCCAATTCTTTATCGAGTCGATCTTAGCGGGGTCGACGTGAATGCCGTCCTTGTTGACCACGTGCCCAAGGAAATGGACTTCTCGGAGCCAGAAGTCACACTTCGAGAATTTGGCGTACAATTGCTCAATGCGTAAGAGTTCGAGGATAAGGCGTAGGTGTCGTTCATGCTCTGCTTAACTTTTCGAGTAGATCAGGATGTCGTCGATAAACACAATCACGAATTTGTCGAGGTAAGGCTTGCACACTCGGTTCATGAGATCCATGAAAACCGCAGGTGCGTTAGTCATTCCAAAAGGCATAACGAGGAACTCGTAATGACCATAACGAGTCCTGAATGCAGTCTTAGAGATGTCTTCATTACGAACTCTCAGCTGATGATAGCCTGATCGCAGGTCAATCTTAGAATAGTAGCTCGATCCTTGTAACTGATCGAATAGGTCGTCGATGCGCGGGAGAGGGTAACGATTCTTGATGGTAACCTTGTTCAGCTCACGATAGTCGATGCACATTCGGAATGTGCCATCCTTCTTCTTAACAAAGAGTACTGGTGCTCCCCAGGGTGATGAACTAGGACGGATAAATCCTTTATCCAATAGTTCCTGTAGTTGCGTAGAGAGTTCCTTCAGTTCTGCAGGGGCTAGACGATAAGGCGCACGAGCTATGGGTGCTGCTCCGGGAGCTAGCTCGATTTGGAATTCGACCTGACGGTGGGGAGGGAGTCCAGGTAGTTCCTCAGGAAATACCTCGGGATAGTCACGTACTACAGGAAAATCTTCAATCCTCTTTTCCTTTTCGTGGGTGTCGGTGATAAGTGCTAGGATAGCGGTGTGCCCTTTTTGTAAACACTTCTGGGCTTTAAGAAGCGAGATAATGCCTGTGACTTCTCCACCTTTGTTGCCTTGAACGATGAGGGGTTGGCCAGAACGACGTGGAATACGAACCGCTTTCTCTTGACAGAGGACCTCAGCGCGATGTTTGGATAACCAATCCATACCGATGACGACGTCGAAGCTTCCAAGTTTGACAGGGAAAAGATCGATACTAAACGTGTGACCAGACAATTCTAGTGTGCAGTCGTGGATCACGTGCGTGGCCTCGATGTTCCTACCATTAGCTATCTCGACGATGTGCTTAGAACTTAATAATGCTGGCGGGTGCTTAAGTTTCTTACTAATGCGAAGGGATACATAACTGGCATCGGCACCGGAATCAGATAACACAGAAACATAACGATCATCAAGTAGGAACTTACCCGCCACGACGTTGGGGTCGTTCCTTGCTTCTCCAGCTCCAATCACAAAAGCTCTTCCCCTTGCACCATTCCCAGCATTGTTGTTTTGCTCATTGTTCCCAGCTCCCTGGTTGTTGTTGCGATTCTGATTCAGTTCAGGGCAATCCTTTCGCATGTGCCCCCGTTGCCCCGCATTTAAAACATCCGCGGTTGTTTCCCTGCTGCTGTTGCTGTTGGGGTTGTTGCTGATTCTGCCTTGCTGGGAACTGACTTCTACAATCCTTGGCTTCGTGCCCCATCTTGTTGCATCACTGACACTGACCTTTGTTACATGCCCCATGGTGGTGCCTGTTACACTTGTTGCACTTAGGGTAGCTTCCCCGGTAGCCACCCTGTTGCTGAGTGCCTTTGTTGTTCTCAGTTTTCCTTTGCTGGGCTGGGGCTTGAGTAGAGTTAGCATCCTTGCCCTGATTTCCATCCCACTTTCGTTTGCCATCACTAGAAGTTCCTTCCGCAGCACTGATCCTTTTGGGCAACCTGCCCTCCTCCACAGCCTGGTTGGTGAGTTTGTGGGCAAGACGCACCACAGGCTGTATGGTAGTGAGGTTGGCCGAGGTCACATGGCTCCTGATTTCTGGGGCTAAGCCTTTGATGTACAATTCGATCCTTCGATACATGGGTCGGGACATGTTTGGGCAAAGTGCAGCATAGTCGTTGGACAGCTTGGTGTAGGTCTCAATCTCTGACCCAACCATCTTGAGACCATAGTACTCGTCCTCGAGTTTGTGGATGTCATCCCTGTGACAATACTCTTCCTTGATCATATCCTTGAAATCTTCCCATGCAGTAGCATTAGCAGTCTCCAAACCAAGCATTTGAATCTGCGCCTTCCACCACGAAAGCGCGCTTCCCTCAAGAGTACCAGTAGCAAACTTCACCCAATTAGCAGGGGGACACTCACAGACAGCGAAGACAGCTTCGACCTTCTCGATCCAGTGCAGAAGACCTATGGCACCCTCAGTGCCATTGAATGGAAGAGGCTTGCAATCCATGAAAGTCTTGAAGGTACAAACACGTGGTTGCATAGGCGCATGCTGACCTCCTGGGTGAGCTGCGAAAGCTGCAGCCACCGTGTTGATCAGGTTAGTGAACTGAGCCTGAGTCATGTTGACGTTTCCTCGTCCGCGTCCACTCATTGTCTTCAAAACCAGAAAACACAGTATGAGTGTGATGTCGTAACTTAGCGAGAATGAGATAGAAGAGGGGGGGCGTATCTATCTAATTGGGCAAACTAGTACGTATAGTAGAGCAGAAAACATAAGACAAACAAGCAAGTAAACATGGGTCCGAGCTATGAGGTCAGATAGGTCGAGCCTTGCACTTGGAGTGTAGTGTCGTCACGAGTCACGGGTTATAGTCTGGTTTTTCTCAAAAAGATTTTTCCCCTTTTTAAAACCTAGTTCACAATAACCAATGGCTCTGATACCAATCTGTCACACCCCCAAATTCCACCTGCGGAGTACCATCCGCTTGTGGGCGTGACTGACCAGGATCCAACCACCAATTATACTGAATAATTGAATTAATAGCCAAAGTAATACTTACTAACCATACGATTAGCAAATATCAAGTTCAGAGTTTAAAGTTTTAAGTTCAAATAGTAGTAAGTAGCGGAAGCATAAGTAAAACAGTTTTAAACAAGGTTCATAGTTCATGTTTATTTAACACCCAACACAGGGGTGGACGAACACTACACATCCCCAAGCAGCAGCTCCTCAGTCACTGGTTACCTGCAAAGCATGCAGTAAGGTGTCAACAATAATGCTGAGTGAGTTCACTAGTTGTCCAGTTTTAATTACCAAAAACTTGTTTCACCAGTTAATTTACTCGTTTATACATGCCATGGGGAGCTACCCCAAAAGTTAGCGACTAAACTGTTTTTCCAATACCGAACACTAGGTAACCGTTTGCGTTTCCGCAGGATGCCCCGATGTCAATGTTCTATCATCATTGACGGATGCCTGAGTACATTAGTTCACGACCGATCCCATACCATGGCACGGTGTGAGGTTGGTAAGACCTAAATAGCGCTATCAACTAATAACCCGTTCGCCTGGCCCCGGCGACTAATCGGTATTATGTAGTAGGGACTTGAGTGATAGAGTTTCGTTTAGTGCCGTTGGTTGCAATCCGTATAAACAGTAATTAACTAAAGGTTCCCAATAACAAGGGAAGAAAAGTAAGTTGTATCCCTCATAAGGGGATAGTGTTGATTGTAGTTCCGTTTCCCAAACCACCGGGAACGCATGCTTTAGATTGTGAACTCACCTTGGGTTGCTCGGTAGATTAAATACCCGGTCAATCACGTTGGTCACCACGTCCTAGCATGGTTACCAAAATATAGGTCAAGTTGGGGTACAAGTAATCACGTATAGCAAACACGTATAGACACACTTAAAATGCACACATTCAACAGTTGGGTTATTGGGCCCGTTCTAACGTTCACAACAGTAACAGATACACAAGCAGTCCAGTCAACAGATAGTCCAACAAGCTTTTGGCCCAATAACACTTAGGTAGCCCAGTCGAGACAAGGGCGGTTTCGACTCGAGAATACACAGTCTCGAGTCGCAACCGAGGGTTCCGACTCGCAACCTCGGTCTCGGTTCATCATGCTTTGGTCTCGAGTCGCAACCAGGGATTCCGACTCGCAACCTCGGTTTCGGTTCATCATGTGCTGCTTGCGAGTCGCAACCGGGAGATCTCGACGAATCACGTTTTGGTCTCGAGTCGCAACCAAGGGTTCCGACTCGCAACCACTGTTACGTGCACCTGAATCCTTCTAGAACCTGTCCTATGTACTAGCCAATGAAATTCTGTTTTTGTGTGATTGTGTACTATCCAACCATATTGCACCAACATGTTTTCTTGTCTAACACATAATAAAATCAGATCAAAACAAGCATTTTCAAATATTTTAATGACATTCATGTTGTTCTTCACGTGTTCATCCCACTTTTAAACACATAATCACAAGGTTCTTCATATGAAATATCAGGATCAAAGACCACACATTTATCACAAATCATCATAACATAATCGGACATAATTGGTATCATCATTATAGGTTCCTAAATCTAGCATGTTTCATTAATAAACAAGAACCCATAAGATCAAGAAATCAAGCATATCATACGGTCAAAACATCATCAAAGTAACAACACACGGTTCGACTTCTAACTAGCTAAAACATGTTCATCATCATCATTAGTGACATTTCTAAGTTAAAAACATGGCAACACTTATCATCATACTTCAAGGATCATAGCAAACACCTAAAAACACTAACCGGTTGATGTTGTGGGTGCGAATGATCAAAGGTTCCACTTCCGAGTGATGGTTCCGAGTAGAAATCCGGGAGTCTTGATGCTACGGTTGGATCCGAGAGAGATGAGAGGGTGAGGAGGTGATCTTGGTTTGCTAGGGTTTTAGGGTTTTAGTGAGAGGTAGAGAGTGTGAGAGTTGAGAGAGTGAAATGAATGAGAGTGTAAAGGAGAGTGTGGTGGGGGTTTTGGGTTTTTATACCCGTTTCAAAGCCGGCACATTTGGTTCCGAGTGGCATGGCCCAACCGGCCCAAATGTTCATTGTTCACTCGAGACCGGGTGGTCTCGAGTTGGGTTTCGTAGTCTCGGCCCACTACACACACACGTACCTATATATATATATATATATATATATATATATATATATATAGTACATACACATAATGCAAGGATCACATAGAACATCTAAACAATACGTAACTTTCATTTAATAAACAATATATATACACAAGGATATACAAGATAATGCTCGGGGAAATCCAGAGTGTCACAGTTGAATAAGCTGACAATCAAGAATCGTTATCCCCTGCCTCGAATCGATGATATGTCTGATCAATTGCAAGGTGCTACATGTTTCTCGAAGATCGATTTATGCTCAGGCTATCACCAGTTACGTATTCAGGAGGAAGATATACCGAAAACCACCTTCTGAACCCGCTATTGCCATTATGAATTCGTCGTAATGCCCTTTGGTTTAACCAACGCACCCACGGTTTTCATGGATTTGATGAACCGTGTGTGCAAACCATTTCTTGACCATTCGTCGTCGTGTTCATCGATATTATCCTTATCTATTCGAAGTAAAAAACCGAACACGCGCAACATCTATGTTTGGTTCTCGAGTTACTCCAGGGGAATCGACTCTATGCCAAGTTCTCAAAGTGCGAATTTTGGCTAGAGGAGGTTCAATTCCTCGGTTACATCGACAATAGTCAAGGTATCAACGTGTTGGGATTGAACCCTATCAGAGGAACATATAATTAAAGCCAAAACTGGATCAGAGCAGTGGATCCGAAATAAGCAGATGTTATGTATACAAGACTTTCCCCTTGAAAGTGATTCTAACAACTGATGACCTCCAATCCACTGATCTTTACAACTGCTGACCTACAACTGCTGATCAAGTCAAAGACTGATGAAGACTAAAGCCCTGCTGATCAATCTACTGTTATGGGTCAAGCACTGCTGAAGTTCTCAAGTACTGCTGGAGTCACAACAGTGGAAGGATATAACAGTAGTTTAGTTTGTTTTATGTAATATATTGTAATCAGCTGTTTGACAATAGTGCTTGTACTAGATCAGTGGTTGTAATTTGTTAGGTTGTTAAGTGTCGCTTTCATGGTGACGTCAGCTTAGATGCTTCAGTGGTTTGATGTACACAATAAATAGAACAGTTTGCTCTGTTCTATTCAAGGAGTTTTCTCCTTCAATTCTATCATCTTGTACAATCAACCATGGAGCTCGAGCTGAGGGGGAGTTTTAGTATGTAAGCATGTAATCTTTTGATTATAATCTTTCGATTCCAATGAGATTCACATGTTTATGAAAACTATTGTTCCCTTGATTGTGTTTACAAAGTTTGTTTCATTTCTGCTGCATTAGATATCTGTTTTACATCAATTCATTGTTTAATTATTACAAACAAACACAATCATGAGGACCTCAGATCCTAACAATTGATATCAGAGCTTGGACAGTCAAATTCGATCTAACAATCAATTTGACATAATAGTTCAGCTCAAAATTTATTGATACTAAGGTTGGTCGTATTTGTTGAAAAACAAAAGTAAAGGATAATTACGTTTAAAGTTGGTTATTCAGAAAACTTTTGTAAAACAACAAAGATGTCATTTATCACATAGGATTCACATAACACTGATAATCTGATATAAACTACCGATGATTGTTAAAGTTGTTAAAATTTAATAATCTCGGTTTGGATATAATTTTTCATAGATCTATGAGTGTTTGTGATAAAAACTATGATTGGTTCCATGATTAACTGTTGCTACGGGTTTATCTCATGTCACTAAAGACCTATGTTCAGAAAAATGGCAATTATGTCCTTGGTGACATATGAGAGATGAACAAAACCTTAGGAACAAAATCTTATATGTGAACAAAAATTTTTGAAAAATATTCAAAAAAAAAAAATATGCATCAGATATAACTATGGATCAACTCAAAACTATGATAGCGAAATATCAGTGTTGTAAAGAGTTTGAAATTAGTCCAGATCTCTTGTGAGAAAAGGGGTGAAATCCTACTAAGGTTATATGGTTGATGATTAGAAAACCAGATCATGAGTAATGTGAAATTTGGCATAAGCATTAGCAAAAATGTCCAAATCTCTTAAAACATTGCTGAAAATGATTTTGGATTGAGTATTCCTTCCCTGAAAACCTCCCAGTAAAAGTTTCAATACTTTTCAATGGAAAGGGTAAAAAGGGAAAGAAGAAATATTACAAAATCTTTTGAAATCAAAAAGAAAAGAGTATAGATCTAAAACACTTAGGAGATTGCAGGTGGGTCCTACAAAAGGAAAACCAAAATAAACATACATTTTTAGTCAAACATATGTCATCAAGCAACCATGCATAATCACTGTATCAAGGAAGTTCAGGTAACAAAGGTATCTCCAGTCATATATCAATAAAGAGGTTTAGGCTAAAGTTTCAGAAATTCTTCACAAGGTAATAAGGTTCACAAAGAACTTTCAAAATCACCATGAACAGAATACCTCATAAGTCGCAATCATTTAATAAGGAAATGGTATCAAACAGTGGTTATGAAACTTATTTCAAACCACTGACCATCCTCCTAAAGTTGAGAATGAAGTGATTCTGACCTAATGAAAAGTTACATTTGTGACAACTGACACAAAACCTGTAATTTCCGTACACTTAAATTACTATTTAATGACTACAATTATGTGCTTAAATGTCAACATTGACTGATTTCATGCTAAACAAGTGAATTCATGCATGTTTTATACTACAAAATATTGCTTTATGCATAAACGAGAGCGTTGCGTCAGAAATACTAGTAAACTCACCGGTAAGACACAATGTGTCAACAGAAGTGCAGAAAGCAGTCAGACATTAGAATTTGGGGCCTAGGTGTAGGTCCAATGACAAGAATACATTAAAACCTAAGAGTACATACAAGGGTTTAATATATAGACATTACGGAAGCAAAAATAAGCACTAAAAAGCACCCGAAACGCACTTTAAGTGCAGAATTTTATACAAAACAGCAATAATCAGCTTTTAACAACACAAATATTATGCAGAACTTATGTTTCAACATCCAGAACATTTCCCTAAGTTTCGGGAATTAAAAGTATTACAAAAGGGTACTTAAAAGACACTGAAAGGTGCAATTTAGCACTTTAACGAACCGGTGTCTAACCGAACAACCGGATATTACCCGGAACATCAAAATAATGCTGGAAGCATTGTTTTATTTTTCTAAGCTAGTTAGGGTCCCCGAACACCCTAACACACTATATATAACATACTTAAACACCTAAATCTAATACTTAACTTGTAACTAGATTAGATAACTTGGAGTTGAAATGCAACCAATACCCCCCCCCCCTAAATGACGGTTCCAACATATCCCCCACATGTGGATTTGTTATAATATTCTAATAGATTATGTTGCACCTTTAGTAACACAATAAACAATGGATAAAATGGAAAGATGGTTATAAGAACCAACCTAAATGTTATAACCTCCATTACTTCACAACATTTCAACACACTTTCCTTCTCCCTCTCTTCTTCTTGCTTGCGGCTGAACCCACACACAACCACCACCACCTTTCGATTTCAAACAAACCATTCTACATACATTCAAATGTGAAGGATCGCGTATAAGGAAGCTCGGTGCTTACGGATTGCGGAGGACCTCACTACGTTGCTATTAACCACTCGTTTTTCGCCTAGTTTCTTCCCTAGCCCCGAGCTAGTAGTAAGTGACTCTAAACGCCTTCTTGATCTTGTCTAAAGTGGTTAATAAGAGATTTGTCGGTTGAAAATCATGAACATACAAGATCAAAGTTTAAAAGTCTACTTAAATGATGAACAAGATGGTTAATAGATGAATAATAGTGTAAAACTTGTGAAACTAGTTTTGCTATGATTATTTAGTGTTGTTTTATGCTAGTAATATTTCGGATCGTCATCTAACCCGGCTAAGTCATGTTCATGAAACATGACCTAGTGTATGTTTAAGTGTGAAAGTGGTTAGATGAAGAACACTAATACTTATAAGCATGAAGTTGTGTAAAAACGATTCTTTTTGTAAAATGGAGCTCTAAACTAGTAGATCTAAAGATCTACAAGTGGTATTTTCGAAAAACCAAGTGTATGATGAAACCATGTTTTAAGGCCGGATCCTTCATAAACTAAAGGTGTTTTTGTGAACACACAAGTGTGTAGACACTTGTGTAACAAAAAGTTTTAACAAAGAGTTATTTTTATAATTTTTGACCAAGAAGTTGTAAACTTCCACCTTCTTTAAAAATAAGATTTTTAAGAAACTGATTTTATTTACAAAGGTAGAAAGAACTATTAAAAATAATGGAAAGTTACTACACACTTTTACATAACCCACAAGTTTATATGTTTGCAATTTACTTATGTTTTTGAACTAGTTTGATGTTGAAATATTGTTTGTTGATGTCGGGAAAATTATTGATTAAATTTTGAAAAGAAAATGATACGCTAGAAGGCGTGGTCACCTCCAGTTACAGAGGAAACTCTGGCGAAATTTTTATAGAAATATAACACTTGGAAATATTTTTACGACAAGTGTTATGAATATATTTTTAACTTGCTTTTCCAAAATAAATTTCGCCATGATTTTGTTGCAAACTTTCCAAGTGTCGGAGGTGGGTTTTCGTAAACAAAACTTGTTAAATATATATTTAGAATATATATTTCATAGTAAAACGCTTGTGTAAATTTATGATAAGTATGTATATTTTTGAGAGAAAAATATATATCTTATATGATCACCAACTTTTGTGCTGAGTGTATATTGTATGTGTTATACGTGCTAGTGTATTAAGACAAAAAAAAAAAAATACACCAAATACTCATAAGAAGTATAAACATAAAAATACACTTACAATATACAAGATACATAATTCGGGTGCAAAGTGCAAGCATACAAGATACTTATATTCATTTTTGAGAAATAATATAAGTAAGATACATAGTTAAAAATATAAAATATTTTTAACACAACAATATCATTTCAAAAGATAGTGACTTGTGCTTGTACGATACAAGTCTAGTGACTAACAATAATAAAACACGTTTAGGTCACGACGCACTATAAGCAAAATCCGGTGAAGTTTACGACGCAAGGAACGCAAAGTTGTGAGTTCATGCTTCCCCCTTTTTCTCATTAACTGTTTTCGGCTTTATAACTGCGGGGGTGAAATACATGTTACAAATATTACTATGTTTATAAATGGTATGATAACAAAAAGCACACTTGGTGAGAACGAGTACCAAGTGTGATGAGATATAAAAATACGAGAAACGCACTTGGTGAAAACGAGTACCAAGTATGATGCGTTACGAGAAATGATACGAGAAATCGTGTCACGAATAGGGTACCATAAGCACCATTAATCGTGTACATACTAAGACCACAGAACAAAAGGTTAGATCTAATGGGTTTCAGGGCAGCCCCACTCTTGGTGACAACTAGAACCAAGTAGTGTTTTTGTGTCTCAGTCCTGAATCGACTATAGAAAAATGCCTATGGTTTGGTGATTTCCTATGTCGTGTCACATGTTAATGGCTTTGCAACCCATTAACACTTGATACATATAGAAATACTTGATTTATACATGAATACGTGACTTAAACAGGATACATACCATGTTTTTCATACAAAGAATACAAATGTTCATTACAAAAAGTGCATGAATTCACACCAACATTATGTTGACGTTTTTTCCAAAACTCACATGTATTTCAGGTAACTAAAGGTGGATGTGCGCGTGGTCTTACTTATGCTCGTGGATGTTGCTATGTTTTATTATTGCTAAATAAAGTTGTAACTTTTAAGACAATATGCTATCACGTGTTGTAAACACTTGACTTATGTTTTTGGTAATGTAATGTTTGAAGTTATTTTGAGCATATAGTATGTTTACCTTTCGTATGCAATGAGAACCTTTCATGATCACACCTCGTGCTTCCGCCACAGAAAGGGGTGTGACAGATTGGTATCAGAGCTGCGATTGTAGTGAACCAGGATTCCTTCTCGAGTCTAGTCTACAATCTCTAGGATCCTTTCACGAAAATGATTTTCAAAGAGTTTTCATTGCATAAAACTTCCCGCGACATCCACTGCCTGAAACTGCTTACATGAGTCTAGAAAAGACACTACGAGACTTAGGGTGCACAGGAGTAGCACTTGTCTTTAACTGAGAAGTTACTTGCAATTATGTGTGATAATTAGCATATACATGTACTAGATGTAGAATACCACTAGTATACATGACTTTGCCTAAAAACAATGACTTAACTGAAGGAAGAAATACGAGGATGAAACGAACTGTGCGGACTGTAGTAAGTGACTCTAAACGCCTTCTTGATCTTGTCTAAAGTGGTTAATAAGAGATTTGTCGGTTGAAAATCATGAACATACAAGATCAAAGTTTAAAAGTCTACTTAAATGATGAACAAGATGGTTAATAGATGAATAATAGTGTAAAACTTGTGAAACTAGTTTTGCTATGATTATTTAGTGTTGTTTTATGCTAGTAATATTTCGGATCGTCATCTAACCCGGCTAAGTCATGTTCATGAAACATGACCTAGTGTATGTTTAAGTGTGAAAGTGGTTAGATGAAGAACACTAATACTTATAAGCATGAAGTTGTGTAAAAACGATTCTTTTTGTAAAATGGAGCTCTAAACTAGTAGATCTAAAGATCTACAAGTGGTATTTTCGAAAAACCAAGTGTATGATGAAACCATGTTTTAAGGCCGGATCCTTCATAAACTAAAGGTGTTTTTGTGAACACACAAGTGTGTAGACACTTGTGTAACAAAAAGTTTTAACAAAGAGTTATTTTTATAATTTTTGACCAAGAAGTTGTAAACTTCCACCTTCTTTAAAAATAAGATTTTTAAGAAACTGATTTTATTTACAAAGGTAGAAAGAACTATTAAAAATAATGGAAAGTTACTACACACTTTTACATAACCCACAAGTTTATATGTTTGCAATTTACTTATGTTTTTGAACTAGTTTGATGTTGAAATATTGTTTGTTGATGTCGGGAAAATTATTGATTAAATTTTGAAAAGAAAATGATACGCTAGAAGGCGTGGTCACCTCCAGTTACAGAGGAAACTCTGGAGAAATTTTTATAGAAATATAACACTTGGAAATATTTTTACGACAAGTGTTATGAATATATTTTTAACTTGCTTTTCCAAAATAAATTTCGCCATGATTTTGTTGCAAACTTTCCAAGTGTCGGAGGTGGGTTTTCGTAAACAAAACTTGTTAAATATATATTTAGAATATATATTTCATAGTAAAACGCTTGTGTAAATTTATGATAAGTATGTATATTTTTGAGAGAAAAATATATATCTTATATGATCACCAACTTTTGTGCTGAGTGTATATTGTATGTGTTATACGTGCTAGTGTATTAAGACAAAAAAAAAATACACCAAATACTCATAAGAAGTATAAACATAAAAATACACTTACAATATACAAGATACATAATTCGGGTGCAAAGTGCAAGCATACAAGATACTTATATTCATTTTTGAGAAATAATATAAGTAAGATACATAGTTAAAAATATAAAATATTTTTAACACAACAATATCATTTCAAAAGATAGTGACTTGTGCTTGTACGATACAAGTCTAGTGACTAACAATAATAAAACATGTTTAGGTCACGACGCACTATAAGCAAAATCCGGTGAAGTTTACGACGCAAGGAACGCAAAGTTGTGAGTTCATGCTTCCCCCTTTTTCTCATTAACTGTTTTCGGCTTTATAACTGCGGGGGTGAAATACATGTTACAAATATTACTATGTTTATAAATGGTATGATAACAAAAAGCACACTTGGTGAGAACGAGTACCAAGTGTGATGAGATATAAAAATACGAGAAACGCACTTGGTGAAAACGAGTACCAAGTATGATGCGTTACGAGAAATGATACGAGAAATCGTGTCACGAATAGGGTACCATAAGCACCATTAATCGTGTACATACTAAGACCACAGAACAAAAGGTTAGATCTAATGGGTTTCAGGGCAGCCCCACTCTTGGTGACAACTAGAACCAAGTAGTGTTTTTGTGTCTCAGTCCTGAATCGACTATAGAAAAATGCCTATGGTTTGGTGATTTCCTATGTCGTGTCACATGTTAATGGCTTTGCAACCCATTAACACTTGATACATATAGAAATACTTGATTTATACATGAATACGTGACTTAAACAGGATACATACCATGTTTTTCATACAAAGAATACAAATGTTCATTACAAAAAGTGCATGAATTCACACCAACATTATGTTGACGTTTTTTCCAAAACTCACATGTATTTCAGGTAACTAAAGGTGGATGTGCGCGTGGTCTTACTTATGCTCGTGGATGTTGCTATGTTTTATTATTGCTAAATAAAGTTGTAACTTTTAAGACAATATGCTATCACGTGTTGTAAACACTTGACTTATGTTTTTGGTAATGTAATGTTTGAAGTTATTTTGAGCATATAGTATGTTTACCTTTCGTATGCAATGAGAACCTTTCATGATCACACCTCGTGCTTCCGCCACAGAAAGGGGTGTGACAGATTGGTATCAGAGCTGCGATTGTAGTGAACCAGGATTCCTTCTCGAGTCTAGTCTACAATCTCTAGGATCCTTTCACGAAAATGATTTTCAAAGAGTTTTCATTGCATAAAACTTCCCGCGACATCCACTGCCTGAAACTGCTTACATGAGTCTAGAAAAGACACTACGAGACTTAGGGTGCACAGGAGTAGCACTTGTCTTTAACTGAGAAGTTACTTGCAATTATGTGTGATAATTAGCATATACATGTACTAGATGTAGAATACCACTAGTATACATGACTTTGCCTAAAAACAATGACTTAACTGAAGGAAGAAATACGAGGATGAAACGAACTGTGCGGACTGTAGTAAGTGACTCTAAACGCCTTCTTGATCTTGTCTAAAGTGGTTAATAAGAGATTTGTCGGTTGAAAATCATGAACATACAAGATCAAAGTTTAAAAGTCTACTTAAATGATGAACAAGATGGTTAATAGATGAATAATAGTGTAAAACTTGTGAAACTAGTTTTGCTATGATTATTTAGTGTTGTTTTATGCTAGTAATATTTCGGATCGTCATCTAACCCGGCTAAGTCATGTTCATGAAACATGACCTAGTGTATGTTTAAGTGTGAAAGTGGTTAGATGAAGAACACTAATACTTATAAGCATGAAGTTGTGTAAAAACGATTCTTTTTGTAAAATGGAGCTCTAAACTAGTAGATCTAAAGATCTACAAGTGGTATTTTCGAAAAACCAAGTGTATGATGAAACCATGTTTTAAGGCCGGATCCTTCATAAACTAAAGGTGTTTTTGTGAACACACAAGTGTGTAGACACTTGTGTAACAAAAAGTTTTAACAAAGAGTTATTTTTATAATTTTTGACCAAGAAGTTGTAAACTTCCACCTTCTTTAAAAATAAGATTTTTAAGAAACTGATTTTATTTACAAAGGTAGAAAGAACTATTAAAAATAATGGAAAGTTACTACACACTTTTACATAACCCACAAGTTTATATGTTTGCAATTTACTTATGTTTTTGAACTAGTTTGATGTTGAAATATTGTTTGTTGATGTCGGGAAAATTATTGATTAAATTTTGAAAAGAAAATGATACGCTAGAAGGCGTGGTCACCTCCAGTTACAGAGGAAACTCTGGAGAAATTTTTATAGAAATATAACACTTGGAAATATTTTTACGACAAGTGTTATGAATATATTTTTAACTTGCTTTTCCAAAATAAATTTCGCCATGATTTTGTTGCAAACTTTCCAAGTGTCGGAGGTGGGTTTTCGTAAACAAAACTTGTTAAATATATATTTAGAATATATATTTCATAGTAAAACGCTTGTGTAAATTTATGATAAGTATGTATATTTTTGAGAGAAAAATATATATCTTATATGATCACCAACTTTTGTGCTGAGTGTATATTGTATGTGTTATACGTGCTAGTGTATTAAGACAAAAAAAAAAATACACCAAATACTCATAAGAAGTATAAACATAAAAATACACTTACAATATACAAGATACATAATTCGGGTGCAAAGTGCAAGCATACAAGATACTTATATTCATTTTTGAGAAATAATATAAGTAAGATACATAGTTAAAAATATAAAATATTTTTAACACAACAATATCATTTCAAAAGATAGTGACTTGTGCTTGTACGATACAAGTCTAGTGACTAACAATAATAAAACACGTTTAGGTCACGACGCACTATAAGCAAAATCCGGTGAAGTTTACGACGCAAGGAACGCAAAGTTGTGAGTTCATGCTTCCCCCTTTTTCTCATTAACTGTTTTCGGCTTTATAACTGCGGGGGTGAAATACATGTTACAAATATTACTATGTTTATAAATGGTATGATAACAAAAAGCACACTTGGTGAGAACGAGTACCAAGTGTGATGAGATATAAAAATACGAGAAACGCACTTGGTGAAAACGAGTACCAAGTATGATGCGTTACGAGAAATGATACGAGAAATCGTGTCACGAATAGGGTACCATAAGCACCATTAATCGTGTACATACTAAGACCACAGAACAAAAGGTTAGATCTAATGGGTTTCAGGGCAGCCCCACTCTTGGTGACAACTAGAACCAAGTAGTGTTTTTGTGTCTCAGTCCTGAATCGACTATAGAAAAATGCCTATGGTTTGGTGATTTCCTATGTCGTGTCACATGTTAATGGCTTTGCAACCCATTAACACTTGATACATATAGAAATACTTGATTTATACATGAATACGTGACTTAAACAGGATACATACCATGTTTTTCATACAAAGAATACAAATGTTCATTACAAAAAGTGCATGAATTCACACCAACATTATGTTGACGTTTTTTCCAAAACTCACATGTATTTCAGGTAACTAAAGGTGGATGTGCGCGTGGTCTTACTTATGCTCGTGGATGTTGCTATGTTTTATTATTGCTAAATAAAGTTGTAACTTTTAAGACAATATGCTATCACGTGTTGTAAACACTTGACTTATGTTTTTGGTAATGTAATGTTTGAAGTTATTTTGAGCATATAGTATGTTTACCTTTCGTATGCAATGAGAACCTTTCATGATCACACCTCGTGCTTCCGTCACAGAAAGGGGTGTGACAGATTGGTATCAGAGCTGCGATTGTAGTGAACCAGGATTCCTTCTCGAGTCTAGTCTACAATCTCTAGGATCCTTTCACGAAAATGATTTTCAAAGAGTTTTCATTGCATAAAACTTCCCGCGACATCCACTGCCTGAAACTGCTTACATGAGTCTAGAAAAGACACTACGAGACTTAGGGTGCACAGGAGTAGCACTTGTCTTTAACTGAGAAGTTACTTGCAATTATGTGTGATAATTAGCATATACATGTACTAGATGTAGAATACCACTAGTATACATGACTTTGCCTAAAAACAATGACTTAACTGAAGGAAGAAATACGAGGATGAAACGAACTGTGCGGACTGTAGTAAGTGACTCTAAACGCCTTCTTGATCTTGTCTAAAGTGGTTAATAAGAGATTTGTCGGTTGAAAATCATGAACATACAAGATCAAAGTTTAAAAGTCTACTTAAATGATGAACAAGATGGTTAATAGATGAATAATAGTGTAAAACTTGTGAAACTAGTTTTGCTATGATTATTTAGTGTTGTTTTATGCTAGTAATATTTCGGATCGTCATCTAACCCGGCTAAGTCATGTTCATGAAACATGACCTAGTGTATGTTTAAGTGTGAAAGTGGTTAGATGAAGAACACTAATACTTATAAGCATGAAGTTGTGTAAAAACGATTCTTTTTGTAAAATGGAGCTCTAAACTAGTAGATCTAAAGATCTACAAGTGGTATTTTCGAAAAACCAAGTGTATGATGAAACCATGTTTTAAGGCCGGATCCTTCATAAACTAAAGGTGTTTTTGTGAACACACAAGTGTGTAGACACTTGTGTAACAAAAAGTTTTAACAAAGAGTTATTTTTATAATTTTTGACCAAGAAGTTGTAAACTTCCACCTTCTTTAAAAATAAGATTTTTAAGAAACTGATTTTATTTACAAAGGTAGAAAGAACTATTAAAAATAATGGAAAGTTACTACACACTTTTACATAACCCACAAGTTTATATGTTTGCAATTTACTTATGTTTTTGAACTAGTTTGATGTTGAAATATTGTTTGTTGATGTCGGGAAAATTATTGATTAAATTTTGAAAAGAAAATGATACGCTAGAAGGCGTGGTCACCTCCAGTTACAGAGGAAACTCTGGAGAAATTTTTATAGAAATATAACACTTGGAAATATTTTTACGACAAGTGTTATGAATATATTTTTAACTTGCTTTTCCAAAATAAATTTCGCCATGATTTTGTTGCAAACTTTCCAAGTGTCGGAGGTGGGTTTTCGTAAACAAAACTTGTTAAATATATATTTAGAATATATATTTCATAGTAAAACGCTTGTGTAAATTTATGATAAGTATGTATATTTTTGAGAGAAAAATATATATCTTATATGATCACCAACTTTTGTGCTGAGTGTATATTGTATGTGTTATACGTGCTAGTGTATTAAGACAAAAAAAAAATACACCAAATACTCATAAGAAGTATAAACATAAAAATACACTTACAATATACAAGATACATAATTCGGGTGCAAAGTGCAAGCATACAAGATACTTATATTCATTTTTGAGAAATAATATAAGTAAGATACATAGTTAAAAATATAAAATATTTTTAACACAACAATATCATTTCAAAAGATAGTGACTTGTGCTTGTACGATACAAGTCTAGTGACTAACAATAATAAAACATGTTTAGGTCACGACGCACTATAAGCAAAATCCGGTGAAGTTTACGACGCAAGGAACGCAAAGTTGTGAGTTCATGCTTCCCCCTTTTTCTCATTAACTGTTTTCGGCTTTATAACTGCGGGGGTGAAATACATGTTACAAATATTACTATGTTTATAAATGGTATGATAACAAAAAGCACACTTGGTGAGAACGAGTACCAAGTGTGATGAGATATAAAAATACGAGAAACGCACTTGGTGAAAACGAGTACCAAGTATGATGCGTTACGAGAAATGATACGAGAAATCGTGTCACGAATAGGGTACCATAAGCACCATTAATCGTGTACATACTAAGACCACAGAACAAAAGGTTAGATCTAATGGGTTTCAGGGCAGCCCCACTCTTGGTGACAACTAGAACCAAGTAGTGTTTTTGTGTCTCAGTCCTGAATCGACTATAGAAAAATGCCTATGGTTTGGTGATTTCCTATGTCGTGTCACATGTTAATGGCTTTGCAACCCATTAACACTTGATACATATAGAAATACTTGATTTATACATGAATACGTGACTTAAACAGGATACATACCATGTTTTTCATACAAAGAATACAAATGTTCATTACAAAAAGTGCATGAATTCACACCAACATTATGTTGACGTTTTTTCCAAAACTCACATGTATTTCAGGTAACTAAAGGTGGATGTGCGCGTGGTCTTACTTATGCTCGTGGATGTTGCTATGTTTTATTATTGCTAAATAAAGTTGTAACTTTTAAGACAATATGCTATCACATGTTGTAAACACTTGACTTATGTTTTTGGTAATGTAATGTTTGAAGTTATTTTGAGCATATAGTATGTTTACCTTTCGTATGCAATGAGAACCTTTCATGATCACACCTCGTGCTTCCGCCACAGAAAGGGGTGTGACAGATTGGTATCAGAGCTGCGATTGTAGTGAACCAGGATTCCTTCTCGAGTCTAGTCTACAATCTCTAGGATCCTTTCACGAAAATGATTTTCAAAGAGTTTTCATTGCATAAAACTTCCCGCGACATCCACTGCCTGAAACTGCTTACATGAGTCTAGAAAAGACACTACGAGACTTAGGGTGCACAGGAGTAGCACTTGTCTTTAACTGAGAAGTTACTTGCAATTATGTGTGATAATTAGCATATACATGTACTAGATGTAGAATACCACTAGTATACATGACTTTGCCTAAAAACAATGACTTAACTGAAGGAAGAAATACGAGGATGAAACGAACTGTGCGGACTGTGCAAGGAGTTACGTAATTATGGATGCATACATAATTGTGGAATTCTGTGCACAGAAATCACAGCAAGTCTTGTCGCGTATAGATTCCCTTAGTACAAGAAAAAGGTCAAACGTATACTCTTTGAAGTCAATGACTTAGGGTAAAAAGACAAGAACCGCCAATGTGAAAAAGGGTGTTTACCTAATTATACATGCTTGTTGCTGTATGAATTGATAGCGCGGATTGTTTGATGTCACTTATGTGGTATATGCCTGCGTATACATATATATACTATTGTCTCGTACGACGATATCAAACAAATGTCTAACCCTATTATGTTATGTTCTGTCAGAACATGGCACCAAGAAGAGCTGTGAACGCTCGTGATCAACCTCCACCTCCCCCACTGCCAAAGACCGCAGAAGAGCTGAACGCTCTACTGGAAGAAAGGATCTCTGCTGCTATCGCCTAGTACAAGGCGAACCGTACTCAAGACAGTGGAGGACCAAGCAATGCTAGATGTGACGGACATGGAGATTCGTCTGGAGGAAACACAGCTCAAGGTAACCTTAAGACGACTTGCTAAGCATGGAGAAATTCATGAACAGTCTTTGTTTCATTATTTCTTCGATTGCTCACAAGTGATTTGGTTGGGTCAATTACAGGCTGCACATTCAAGCAGTTCCTCGACTGCAAACCAATGAACTACGATGGCACTGAGGAGCAGTAGCATTTGTGCGTTGGACGGAAAAGACTGAAGCCACAATCCGCATGAGCAAGTGTACCGCGGATCAACAAGTCACTTTTGCTACTGGGCTGTTTGTCGACGAAGCACTAACATGGTGGAATTTGCAAGTTCAAACGCTGGGTGATGAAGCCGCGTACGGCATGACTTGGGATGAACTGAAAGAGAAAATGAGAGAGAAGTACTGCTCTCGTGCCGAACTCCAAAGATTGGAGACGGAGTTCTGGCACTTGACTATGGTAGGTGCTGACATCACTGGGTATACTCGAAGGTTCTATGACTTGTTTAGGGTAATTCCCTACATGGTGACTCCAGAATTCAAGCGCGTTGAACGCTACATTTGGGGACTGGCCCCAGAATTTCGTGGCATGGTAACTTCAGCCAAACCCCAAACAATCACCGAGGCTGTAACTTTGGCTGTCAGCCTTACTGAAGACTGTGTTCGCATGCAGACGCTATCACTGAACCCAACAGAAAACACCGAGACGCATGCTGAGTCGTCCGGTGACAAGAATAGGAAACATGCAAACTTGAATCAAGCAACTCTTAACAACAAGGGTTCCAACAAGAAGCGTGACCCCAACCCACCTCAGGAGGCGAAATCGCTTGCAGCCATGAATGACGCTCCAGCTAAGGGATACCTGGGCACCCTGCCCAAATGCAATCGGTGCAAGCGTCATCACGAAGGAGCCTGTCGCGTTCCAAAGTGCGACAAGTGTGGAAAATCGGGTCACCGCACTGAAGACTGTTGGGGTAAGGGAAACCGAAACGGAAATGGAAACCGCACTGGTGCTGGAAACAACGGTGGGAACGGTAATGGCAATGGTAACCGGGTTGGGAATGAAGCCGGGCGAAACCAAGGATGCTTCAGTTGTGGAAGCAATGAACATTTCATGAAAGACTGCCCGAAGAGAAACAACACTCAGGCTCGAGCGTTTGTGATTGGAGCAAGGGACGCACGTGAGGACTCTAACGTGGTCACCGGTACGTTTCTCATTAACAATCACTTTGCATCCATATTATTTGACACTGGTGCCGACTATAGCTTCATGTCTGTGGAATTTAAACGTATGCTTGGGATAGAGTCTAGTAGATTGGATATTCCATACTCCATAGAGTTAGCCAATGGTAAACTTGTTGAATCGGGCGAAGTTGTTAGAAGCTGCACACTAGAACTTGGCGAACGAAGATTTAGCATCGACCTCTTACCTATTCAATTGGGTAGCTTCGATGTAGTGGTCGGAATGGACTGGTTGTCCAAGAACAAAGCTGAAGTCATTTGTCATGAGAAAATCATTCGCATCCCTTTGGCGAATGATGAAACTCTCATTGTGCATGGAGAAAAACAATATGCACCTCTAAGAATCATCAGCTGCATGAAGGCGCAGAAGTGCTTAAGGAAAGGATGTGTCGCTTTCCTGGCACATGTTGTAGACAAGAAGGCCGAGGAGCCGAAACGCGAAGACATTCCTGTGGTGAAGGAATTTCCTGATGTTTTTCCCGAAGATCTACCAGGACTGCCTCTGCAACGACAAGTCGAATTCCGTATAGACTTGGTCCCAGGAGCCGCTCCTGTAGCCAAGGCACCCTATCGACTTGCACCATTCGAGATGCAAGAATTATCTACACAACTCCAGGAGTTGTTGGATAAAGGATTCATAAGGCCAAGCTTCTCGCCCTGCGGAGCTCCAGTATTGTTCGTGAAGAAAAAGGATGGAACTCTGCGGATGTGTATCGATTACAGAGAACTGAACAAGCTCACAATCAAGAATCGGTACCCACTACCGAGGATTAATGACTTATTTGATCAATTACAAGGATCAAGCTACTATTCCAAGATCGATCTTCGATCTGGATACCACCAGGTAAGGATACAAGAAGAAAGTATACCAAAGACTGCATTCAGAACACGCTATGGGCACTTCGAGTTTCTTGTGATGCCATTCGGACTGACGAACGCGCCAGCGGTATTTATGGATCTGATGAACCGCGTATGCAAACCATATCTCGATAAATTTGTGATTGTATTTATCGATGATATCCTGATCTACTCACGGACGAAAGAAGAGCACGAGCAACACCTCAGAACCATCCTGGAACTACTGAAGAAAGAGAAACTATATGCAAAATTCTCAAAGTGCGAATTCTGGATTCGCGAAGTTCAATTTCTTGGTCACGTTGTGAATGAGAAGGGCATTCACGTAGACCCATCCAAGATTGAAGCTATAAAGAATTGGGAATCCCCCAAAACCCCAACTGAAGTTTGTCAATTTTTGGGATTAGCGGGCTATTATCGACGGTTTATTGAGAATTTCTCAAAAATAGCTCAACCGCTTACGACCCTTACGCAGAAAGACAAGAAGTACGACTGGGGCGTTAAACAAGAAGAAGCCTTCCAACTACTAAAAAACATGCTATGCGGTGCACCAATACTGTCATTACCCAAAGGCACTGAAGACTTCGTGGTATACTACAACGCTTCGCGACAAGGTTTAGGTTGCGTGCTCATGCAACGCCAAAAGGTCATCGCTTACGCTTCAAGACAATTGAAAGTACATGAAAGGAACTACACCACGCACGACTTGGAACTGGGTGCGGTGGTCTTCGCCTTGAAGATCTGGCGACACTATCTGTACGGTACTCGATGTACAATCTTCACAGATCACAAAAGTCTACAACACATACTTGATTAGAAGGAACTGAACATGTGCCAGCGGCGATGGGTCGAGCTGCTAAATGATTATGACTGCGAGATTAAGTACCACCCTGGAAAGGCAAACGTTGTAGCGGACGCATTAAGTCGAAAAGAAAGGGTTAAGACCCTAAGGGTTCGAGCACTAGAAATGACTATTCGAACGAACTTCACTGCACGCATTCGTGATGCACAACAAGAAGCCCTTAAAATGGAAAACCGTAAAGCTGAATACCTCCGGGGTGCATTAAAGTATATGGCACCGAATGAAGAGGGAGCCTTATACTTTAAGAAGCTTGTTTGGGTTCCGCTCTATGGTGGCCTACGAGAAGTCATCCTTGATGAAGCGCATAAATCGAGATGTCGCTATGTTTTATTATCGCTAAATAAAGTTGTAACTTTTAAGACAATATGCTATCAGGTGTTGTAAACACTTGACTTATGTTTTTGGTAATGTAAAGTTTGAAGTTATTTTGAGCATATAGTATGTTTACCTTTCGTATGCAATGAGAACCTTTCATGATCACACCTCGTGCTTCCGCCACAGAAAGGGGTGTGACAACATTGACTTTGAAAATGCTCCAGATCTAATTAATGTTGTTTTCAGGAAATCTTTACTTATTTTTCTTGTAAAGGTTTTTTTAAATAAAACAGGATAGATTATTCTTCATTTTTTTTTAAAAAAGAATGATATATTTTGCATTTTTACTTGTTTTAGATGGTAAAAATCCAAATTCCTGTCAGGATATAAAACCCTTTTGTTTTGCCCTAGGGGAATATTTTCCTTGATAATGAGTCAAGAGGAGTGGGTATCAAGGGTCTGGATCATTTCATTTATAAACTGAGTCTAACTTAGTGATAAAAATGATTGTTAATAGGCTTCAAATATTTGGCTGCACATGTTTAGTCTAAGTTTTCAAAAGATTAAAACACAAAATGTGTGGTCAGAGTAAAATGTGATAATCATCTGGGATACTAAACCACTATTAAAATCTATGGAATGTTTAAAATATGAAGTGGATGTGTGGTAAAACTTTGAATGCAAAAACCTGTGAATTCTCTGCATTAACAATCCATGTAAACCCTGTTGTTATGATTAATTCTGATAAACTTGCATCTAAAATGTGTTTGTCAAGAATTTGATTCTGCAGGTAACCCATATTCACCATCAACAGATGCTGGACATGATACTAAAATCATTTCCCTCATCAGAGCAGCAGATGTACAAAACAGCTGTTGAAGCTCATCCATTGATGTACAAACAGTGTTTTGACCAAATAACCTTCTAAACCTTTATCACTACTACACCCCAAACCACTGTTGATAAATATCCATCAAAAATGGATAAAATTATCAGTTGGTAAAACCCTCCTTTCAGATCCCTTCACTTTCATTTCAAACAGATGTTGGATCATCAAAAGTCACCAAGAGATGTTAGCTCAGGTGATTTACATCTGCAGCCTCACATTTTGAACATCAGTCCCTTTTTAAACCTCATCCATTGTACCAAACCATGACAACATCATTTGAAAAGGGATTCTCACATAAATTTTATCCCAAAACTTTTGTCCTCTTCTTGATCTTCTACCATTCCATCAACAAGTCAGGTACCTTTGAGGGACTAAAAGACAAAAAGTTAGGTGTTTATCATGTAAGAGGAGTTTCAACAGTTCAGGGAAAGCAAGTATGAAAACTTGCACCACTACCAAAGAACGAGAGACAAATTGGTAAAAAGTGGGTCCTTAAAGAACATTGCATATGTTGGAACATGGTTGTCAAAGGCACATGTTATTCCGACTAAGTACTAACAGCAGATGTTGTCACAACCACTGATTAAAAAATATTATGATGTTGTGGCAAGCTGAAAAGTCCAGTTGTTTTGGTTACTTCAAAATATGTTATTGAACTTTGATATAATTACTCAAAAGACTTCTTTTATGCAGGACAGTCAAGTAGTTGAAATATATCATCAAAAGGATTCAATATCCCGTTGATTCATCTTTAATCATCATCAGACATCACTTTGTGAGGGATTGCTATAAAAAAGGTTTGATTCTTCTATCTCATGGTCCAACTAAAGATCAGCTGTAGATGTGCTAATCAAAGCATTAGACACATCCACCTTTGAAAGCTTGATCTCTAGGTTTGGCACGCTAAACATGGAATAACAGGCAAAATCATGTTTTTCCATGAGTAAAAGCATTAAAATGTTTTCAGAAAATCAAAAATCCATCCTTAAAAATAGCTAAAAATGAATCTTTCATTAAATCCTTAAAAGTCTGCCATAACCATTGTTTTGGCTTAATCATCTGTTTGTTAAAAACTATCCACTGCTGAAAGTCAACCTCTGTTTCCTCTTTTCATTGATAAATATTGTTGTCATACATCAGTGTTTCTATCCACTGATAAAGGCTATCCGCTGATAACTAAAGTCACCCATTATTTTCATTTTCCCTTTATAAACCACTGGTACTGCTCCATCAGTGGATCCTAAATAACTGTCATCCATTTCCATCAAAGGTTGTCACGTGGACAGCGTTTTGACCATCGGATCTTTGTAACCGCTGCCATGTCAGCTTTCACCTTTCTTGTCTATAAAACCCTGATCAAAAACCCCAAACAGGGTTTTTACTGTCGAATCGAATTCAAAATTCCTTTCTAAAAACAGTTTTTCCCCAAATACTTTCACAACCCTCATCGTTCTCATTTCATCTTCTTCATCGCTGGTTTAATCACGGTGAAACAATCCAGTAAAACCAAACAAAAGGACTCAACCACGATTGAGATTCCATTCAAATTTTCACACAATTATTTGGGCATATTTGACAAACCTAGTGAAACCACAACCTTTGATTCCATCATCGACACACTTTCATCCACAAAGTACAAAACTTTGCTTACCTACGATGCAACCGTCTAGCTTGCTACTCAAAGGGAGTTTTGGAAAAATGCAACTCTTGAAACGGTGGATAAAAAGGTTGTAGCTATAAATGATTTTCAAGATGATTTTCAAGAAACAGAGTATCAAAATGATTTTCAAGAAAGAGGTTATGAGGAGCAAATGAAGAAAGATACTCTGCAGAAAGGCAGCTTTCCTCCTGCCATGAGATTTTTTCTTTCACACTCTTCTTATGTGTATATCTAATAAAACCACAGGATTCAATGAAATTCCATTAAAAATTCAGTACTTGGGGTATGCTATTTTGTAAGGAGAAAATTTTAATTACTCCCAAGAAATTTTTAATGACTTGGTCAAAAATGTTGATAAAAAGGCTTTCTTATTATTTCCTAGATTTTTGAGTTATTATTTTAAGAAAAAGTTTTAAGAAGATAATGCCCATGTGCTCATACAGGGTGCTCCTATTCAAATAAACAGTTTAACTGCAGAAACATTCACAAGGATGTTAAAACCTTCCAAAACACAAGCAGAGGTACTTGAGCAGACTTTAGCAGCTACCACTGCTCCTCAGGTATCTGTTGTTGAGCCCACTGCTCCAGGTGATCATAGTAGCACAATCACTGCTATGAAACCCACACCTGCCATTACCAAAAAGCCCAAAAAGAAATCATCCAAAAAGCCCCCCAAACCTGAAAAAAGGGTAACTCTAGAAGATGAGATCCCAGAGCAAATACGTGTGACAACACCAATGTCACTAATAACCACTGCTGCTATTTCCTCCTAGCAGATGGAAGAGAGATCTCCACCTTTGCCTAAAACTCCTCCTGCATCCTCACAAAAGGATCAGGTTGTAAGCACAGGGACACCAAATTATGATGCTTTAGAATCACTTGATTCTATCATCCACAGCCCACCTCCTAGGGCAAATTCGCTTTCTACACCCAACCTCACCTCCACAATTCCCCCACAAACAAAAATATTGTTGGATGCTCTTGATTTGAACCAGGCATAAACCCGTCCTTCTCACTCACCTGTCAATGAGAACATACCTCAACAAGTGACTGGGTCTGATGTATCAATCATTGCTAACCCACCAACAATATCTGAGGAGGTTACACTGCTGGAATTACCTGTAATTCCTGTTAGTAGTTCAAGTGGAGCAGCAACTACAAGTGTTGGATCAACAGATCTACATTTGGCCAGTTGTTTCATCAATCAGACTCCCTTGAAGGCAATTCCTTATATAGCACCTCTGATATCCACTAGTGAGTTTATTTTGACCACTGGTACCATCAAAAGGTTATCAAGTGCTGAAGGAAGAAGACCCCAGTACCAAGAACAAGGGGCATCGATGGATGACTTTTGGAATTCGTTCCCTAAATCAAACATTAATACAACCACTGCAGGTGGGAAATCAGATGATCCCATTAACTTGGGTGATGGTTTGAAATATCAGGAATTGACGGAGAGGGTAGACATAATTGACTCAAATGTTACAGACATCAAGACAATGCTGCAACAGTTGTTAAATTCATAAAAGTTCACACCCACTGCTGCATCACATGTTCCATCTGCTTCCACTACTCCATCCTCTGATGCTCTTTGGGAGCTGTTTCAACCACTGCTCCACAAACAAAGAGAGTATGCTGATTTACAACATGAACTCCACATCCAACAAATCAGAAATTACATAGAGTCAAGGTTTAAAGATACTCAAGTTGATATGAAGGCTATAAAGGCCCACATTCTAAACACCACTGGCACTGCTCCTCCCACTGTTATCTTTGAGGATAAACCACCCCCAGATAACGCCAAAAAGGGGGAGAAAATAAAGCAGTGGAAAAAGAAGGGATATGAAGATGGCCTGTACATTGAGCCACAAAAAGATTGTATGCTCAAAGACATCCCCTTGCCAGATGGTAGTAAAAAGATTGATGTTACCACTAATGCCATTGCTGATGCATTAGCAGAGGTAAAAAGGGATAGAAAAGCAAAGGATAAATCTAGGTGGGAAGAGGAGAAAAGAGCATTTATGGAGCCAAATGAGCAAGGTATTTCTGAGCCAAAGGATGTTTAAAATCCTGAGCCAAAAAGAAAGATTCCCACTAGAAAAGTGAGGGAACCCAAACACACACCATCCAGACTCACAAAACATGCTTCCAAACCACCTTACAAAAGCCCCAAACATCAATCTTCCACCCAAACAGCTGTTGTAACACCTGCTGTATCAACAACTGTTGGTACTTCAGTGGTTTCAGCAGTTGTTAAACCAAAAACCACTTTAACCATAACAACTGCTCTCATTACAACCACTGCCCCACCAAAACAACCATCACCGCCAAAAACAATCTCACCACCTTTATTTCCTGCCAAAAAGCAGAAGATAACAGATGTCACAACATCTGTTGTAATGACAATAGTGGTTGAAACACCAGTTGTTTCAACAGCTGTTAGTCAATCGCCTATCACTTCTATCATCACCATTCAATCACTTATCACACCAAAATCAACTCCACCTCAAAAACTACCTGTTCAAGAGCAGAAGATATCTGCTGACACATCAGTAGTTGTAATGACTACGGTTGTTGAAACACCTATTGTCTCAACACCTGTTAGTCAAAACTCCACCACTACACTCCAAGCCATATTCACTCCAATAAAAAAAAACACCAACAAACACTTCACCAAATAAAACTTACACCAGAAAAAAGAAAATTTCAGTCAAATGATGAAGATGCACCAGCACCCGTTCCCCTGTCATCTGTACCCTACAATGTGATTCCACCACAACCATTCATTCCACCAACTCTAGCCAATCCAATAAAAGATCCAAAAATTCTTGAAGGCTATAACCCTGCTGATATTACTCCAATAGCTGCAACTTATCCACTGGAATTGGAAGCTGTAAAGAATGAGATGAGACAATTTTACACAGAGGATGATCCTTCAAAAAGAAGATTTCCTTCTCTCATAGGCTTTAGAGATCCAACAAACATGGATGAGTATCTAAAACTTAAATCCAGGCAAGCTGATATGAGAGCTAGATTTGAATGTAAAGTTCAAGGTGACAAAGCTATTTCTAAAAGAATGCAATTCTTGCACACTAAAGTTAGACAAATGGAAGATTATGCAAGAGACCTGAGCAAAGAAATGTCTAATCTGCCACCTGAAGCTGACCTACAAAAGGAAATGAGAAAGGATTATCTTGCATTCATTATGAAAGAAAAATTCTCTCCAGCTAAAGAAGAACAGTTCAGTGAATGGCCACTCATTGCCTTAAAGCATGAGGTGAACAGAATTGAGAGAATAAAGAATGATCCAGGTATGAAAATGTCAGCACCAAACTGGAGTAAATACAAAAAGGCCATTGATGAACTTACCTTGGAGTATAAACAAAAGAAGCAAGAATTGGTTGATGCAAAGGTAGGAACTGCCAAAGCCATATCAAGATGGACAAAGCAATATACAGATGAGGCATATGAAAGGCTAAGAAAAAGGAGAATGACAGATCCTAACTTACCAAAGAAGCCTGAAAATAAAAGTACTGATAAGCCAAAGAAGCAGGTCCATACTTCTGAACCACTGTTTACATCAGCAGATACCTCTGTCATTGTGTTAAACCAAAGGAAGAGGCAACAGTTGACTGATGCAGAAGAGAAAGAAAAGGAAGCTGAGTATTTTAAAGAAGCCATCAAGAAAATGGCATTAGAAGAAGATAGCTCAGCAAAACTTCAAAACCTTGCCAACAAATTATTGAACAGGCCATCATCTCCAAACTCATCAGCAAATAAACCTCTCCCAAGAAACCCATTGGGTTCAAAAATACTAAAATGGATGTCTGATCAAAAGACCCATGTATTGACACTGCTCAGATCCAATAGAGAAGTCAAGCACATATCAAGGGAACAAGCACTGGGCCTGGGTGTGGAAGATCTACAAGATCTCCTTGAGCTTGTACTATGCATGGATGAGGATGATGCAAGTTCCATGGATTTTGAATTGCAATTTAAAGGACAGGTTAGGGAACTTCTGATGAGGCAATAAAGATCCAGAATAATGAAGGGTTTTGGCATTATCTGTTCCAGGGGGAGATTGTTGGGATTGAACCCTATTAGAGGAACAGATAATTAAAGCCAAAACTGGATCAGAGCAGTGGATCCGAAATAAGCATATGTTATGTATACAAGACTTTCCCCTTGAAAGTGATTCTAACAACTGATGACCTCCAATCCACTGATCTTTACAACTGCTGACCTACAACTGCTGATCAAGTCAAAGACTGATGAAGACTAAAGCCCTGCTGATCAATCTACTGCTATGGGTCAAGCACTGCTGAAGTTCTCAAGTACTGCTGGAGTCACAACAGTGGAAGGATATAGCAGTAGCTTAGTTTGTTTTATGTAATATATTGTAATCAGCTGTTTGACAACAGTGCTTGTACTAGATCAGTGGTTGTAATTTGTTAGATTGTTAAGTGTCGCTTTCATGGTAACGTCAGCTTAGATGCTTCAGTGGTTTGATGTACACTATAAATAGAAAAGTTTGCTCTGTTTTATTCAAGGAGTTTTCTCCTTCAATTCTATCATCTTGTACAATCAACCATGGAGCTCGAGCTGAGGGGGAGTTTTAGTATGTAAGCATGTAATCTTTGGATTATAATCTTTCGATTCCAATGAGATTCACATGTTTATGAAAACTATTGTTCCCTTGATTGTGTTTACAAAGTTTGTTTCATTTCCGCTGCATTAGATCTCTGTTTTACATCAATTCATTGTTTAATTATTACAAACAAACATAATCATGAGGACCTCAGATCCTAACATAACGTCGACCCCGCGAAGATCGAAGCTGTTAAGAGTTGGGTTACTCCAAAATCACCATCCAATGTACGTTCATTTCTCGGATTGGCGGGCTATTACCGTCGATTCATTGTTGACTTCTCGAAGATCGCTGTCCCGCTTACTTCTTTGACGCATAAAGACAAGCCTTTTGTTTGGGGAACCGAACAAGAGACTCCCTTTCAAACTCTCAAGCATATGCTCTGCAATACTCCCGTTCTCGCTTTACCCTACGGAAACGATGACTTCATTGTCTATTGTGATGCCTCGAACCTTAGTCTTGGTTGTGTTCTCATGCAACGAGACAAGGTTATCGCTTACGCATCTCGTCAGCTCAAGATCCACGAGAAGAACTATACAACCCACGACCTCGAGCTAGGCGCAGTTGTTTTTGCGTTGAAGATCTGGTGACACTACCTTTATGGTACCAAGTGTACAGTCTTCACCGACCATAGGAGCCTACAACACATTTTCAGCCAAAAAGAACTAAATATGCGCCAACGCCGATGGGTAGAACTTCTTAACGATTACAACCGTGAGATTCATTATCATCCTGGCAAAACAAATGTCGTTGCCGACGCCCTCAGCAGACGAAGCTATTTGCATAGTGTTCGTAATGTTCACTCCCAGCATCATCTCGAAACTCTTATCCGTGACGCTCAACATGCTTGTTTTACCGAACGCACCTTGAAGAAGGAAAGGATTTATCATAGTGGCGAGCAGTTAGTGAATAAATCGAATGAGATATTTCATTATTTGGACCGAATTTGGATTCCCAAACGTACTAACTTGCGACAAATCCTGTTGGATGAAGCCCACAAGTCTCGATATTCTATTCATCCTGGTGCCGACAAGATGTATCATGACCTCCGTCTACGATACTGGTGGCCTGGAATGAAGAAGGATATCGCAATCTATGTTTCGAAGTGGCTGACTTGTTCAAAGGTTAAGGCCGAACAACAAAGACCATCTGGCTTGCTTGTGCAACCCGAGATCCCGATGTGGAAATGGGAAAGCATAGCCATGGACTTTATCACGAAACTCTCGCGTACAACCTCAGGTCATGATAACATCTGGGTTATCGTTGACCGCTTGACTAAATCTGCTCATTTCCTGCCGATACGAGAAGACTTTAAGGTGGAAAAATTAGCCCGAATCTACACTGATGAGATCATTTGTCGACACGGTACGCCTCGTGACATCACCTCTGACCGCGATGGTCGGTTTACCACGCGTCTTTGGGAAACGTTTCAATCTGCTCTCGGTACTACGCTTAATCTAAGTACCGCTTTCCATCCCCAAACCGATGATCAGACTGAAAGATCGATTCGTACTCTTGAAGACATGCTTCGCTCGTGTGTCATAGATTTCGGTGGTAATTGGGACGCTCACCTACCTTTAGTTGAATTCTCGTACAATAACAGTTATCATTCTAGCATACAAATGGCACCATTTGAGGCATAATACGGAAGAAAATGTCGATTGCCGATTGTGTGGCATGAGATCGGAGATGCGCAACTAACCGATTCTGAGCTACTGCAAGAAATGACTGACAAGATCCTCCAAATTCGAGACAATCTGCTGAAAGCTCGGAGTCGTCAGAAAAGTTACGCCAATAGACGAAGCAAGCCCCTTGAATTTGACGTTGGCGATCACGTACTCCTAAAGGTATCACCTTGGAAGGGTGTGATCAGATTCAGCAAGAAAGGAAAGCTCGCGCCTCGATATGTTGGACCCTTTAAGATTCTGGAAAGGATCGGAAAAGTGGCCTACAAACTCGAACTACCGGAGGAACTTAGCAAGGTTCACCCGACTTTCCATGTATCGAATCTCAGAAAGTGCCTAGCCGAGCAGGATTTACAAGTTCCACTAGAGGATCTACAAGTGGACGAAACATTACACTTCGTGGAGAAGCCTATCGAGATCATGGATCGAGAGACCAAGAAGCTCAGGCGCTCATGCATTCCCATTGTGAAGGTTCGCTGGGAAGGCAAACGAGGCGCATTGTTCACCTGGGAACTCGAAAGTGACATGAAGGCGAAGTACCCGCAGTTTTTTGTTATGGCTTCAGCCTAATTTCGGGACGGAATCCCCTAAAGAGGGGGAGGCTGTAACACCTTGTGTTACGAAAGTCAAAGTCAAAGTCAAGATTGAAGTCAAAGGAAGAAAGATTGCTAATTGCGATCTGTCACTCCTTGCTTAATTACTGATTTAACTTCTTTGACTTGTAGTCGAATCTTTTATTTTAATCGCTTTATTTATATTATGTGGAGTATTTATTAATAATCGAGATTTAATCAATGTTTATCGCATGTATCGCTAATCGCATCGCAATCGCATTCGCGCCTTGATTGATAGATTCTGAATATTGTTTTACGTGTGTGTGTGTTACTTATGTGTTACTTGTGCATGTTTACTTTATGATGACGTGATGCGTGTTAGTGTATATATGTTTTTAGATATATATTTAAGCCCTTTTTACACTTTTAGCCAAGTTTTAAATTTATAAAACACGATATTTACTAACACTAAGCACACATATGGGCAAGTGCACCCATCGTGGACGTAGTATAGTGTTGGTAAGATACCGAGGTCGTCCAAGGACACAAGAGCTTTTAATACCGGTTTATCCTCAACGTCTAACCAAATCAAAAAGTTAGAAAAATGTTTTAAACTAAGAAAAATAAAAACTAACTAAATGCTGAAAAATAAAATAAAATAAAAACAGATAGACAAGATGAATCACTTGGATCCGACACGTGTATTAGTATAACCTTTGATTATTTTTGCACTTTTGCACTTGTTTAAGAGATTATCTTAGTTATTGTAGTAGGCCCCTCTTTTGAAGGCGACGTTACCCTCAACCCAGTAGTTTGAGTCAGCAAGGATACAATCCTAAAGGGTCGGATTATTGAAAGATAATGAATTAAGTTATTAATGCAAATTGTGGTAGGCCCCGCTTTTGGCGGTGACGTTACCCTCGGCTAAGTAGTCTGAGTCAGCAGGGATACAGTCCTAAATAGCCGGGTTATAGTATTAATAGTAGTTAACTTATGAGGGGGTCAAAGAGTTTGGATCCCCGCCATCCAATACCTATGGGCATTGAAGGAGATCCTACTAAATTTGACCCAGGTCCCAAGCAGGACCTCTAAACGCTGAACAAGGGCAAGACCTTTACCAAACCGTTCCCTTAACCCCCGACCAGGTAGCCAACATACCTCCATATAGACCGTGGAGATATGAATGGTGAAAATCTTTTATTTTATATAGACAGTAAAATAATGCCAAGACACCACGGACAAACGATAAGGAAAGATCACCTTCAACATAAGTAACTAGTTATTAAAGTCATTAATACAAAACCAAATAAAAAGTGCAAAAGATTAAAAATAAAAAGTATTATACTAAACACTTGTCTTCACCAAGTGATGTAAGAGACTTAGGCAAACATGGCCTTGATTGTCAAGAACTCTTACGATCAATCTTGGATCCCGAGACGACTCACACACTCTACGATGGACAATGGATGATGGTGGTGGATGATGGTGTTATGGTGGTGGTGGGTGGTGGATGAAGTGTGAGAGAGGTGGTGTGCCAAGGGATGAGGGAGAATGAAACCAAGCTCCTCTATTTATAGGCTGGACAGAACGCTGGACACGGCCCCGTGTCCGCTGGACACGGCCCCGTGCCCGTCTGACACTCTCTCTCTTCATTAATTGTAATTGCGAATTACAATTAATGCGCCTGCTGTACTTTCACCACGCCCCCGTGCTCGCTGGACACGACCCCGTGGTGAGCAATGGAAGCTTCTACTGGTTTGTCTTTTCTGCTGCTTCCTGGGCACGCCCCCATGTTCTCTGGACACGGGGCGTGTTCAGACTCTGTTTTCTTCTCTTTTGTCTTGGAAGGTGCCGTTGAGGGTCCGGGCAGTCCACTTTTGTTCCTTCTCTTGTATTTATGGTAGAATTAGTGGTCTTTTTGCTTCTTTTGTGATTTTGAGCTCATTTCATCCTGAAAATACAAAAGGAAGACAAAAACACTCTTTTTCCAACATTAGTACTTAAAAAGGGTTAGTTTTATGCCTTAATTGATGTGTTTTATATGTTGCATTTTACACACATCAAATACCCCCACACTTGAACTTTTGCTTGTCCTCAAGCAAAACTCTTTTAATGTGGCTTACACTCCCAAATGGAATAGGTAGAAGAGAAGTTTTTAGCTTGTCCTAGAGTGTCGGGAATCCAAGGTTTTTATAGGTTTTATTTTTTTATTTATTTACAATCCTATTCGTCATGATTTATTTTGAACTTTTCATAAGATAAACTACTTATTTGGGCATAACATGCCTTATTAAAATTCCATTTATATACAAGTTCACATACCTCACGGGAGATCACTCAACACTCGGCCGAAGGTGTATATTTAAGTGAATCGCTCGAGAGCGGCACGGAACTTACGTTTTCCATAGGCTTGCCAAGCGATCAATCCTCCTCCTTTTTAACTTTTTACCTTTGTAAATATCAAGAGGTCTTTTGGGGTGAAGGCTTGGGTTTAAAGGTGGGTGGTTGGTTAGTGGTTAGTAAAAAGGGCAAAAATCGTAACAAGTGTCGGTTTTCGTAAAATACCTTATTTTTAGTGACATTTATTTTTGAAGTATTTCTCCAAACAAGCTTTTGTAGCTTTTGTTTGTTTTTGACTTCATCATAATTTTTTTTTTCGTCACATAGAGGGTATGTTTATGAAAAACCGAGCTTGTTACTAAAATAAAGGTGAAAATGAAAAAGGTTTTTGGTGGGTAAAAAAAATTAGTTTTGGGGGTAATGAAATGAAAGGTTTAGGCTCAAAGGGGTTTTCTAGGGGGTTTTTGGGTAGGTAAAAAAAATGAAAAATAATGGTTTTGAAAGAAAAATAGTTAGTCCTAATGCCTCCATCATTTACTTACTTGGGTTTAAGTTGGTAAGGACCGGGAATGCATCGTCGTGGCAAGTTCTAGATTTGTAAAGACCGAGCGGCTATTCACACAAGAAACGAAAGATGAGCATTTAATCTAAATATGTGTATTTTTTATGCTCAATAAAGGCTCAAAACTCACTTTTGTGGGAATGGGTTTTTAATGTGACCAAGTATATATAATCGAATTTTTAACTAGACTTGTTATACCGTTTCATAATTTTCTTATGTTAGTTCTTTTTATCACGACGCTATCGGTTGTAAATTTGTAAAAATATAAACCCTTTTTAGAACTTGTTATTCCCAACTTAAACTAAGACAAGTAAATAAAAAAAAAATGAAAAAGTTTTTGAAAAAATTTGGGGTGTTTAGCGGTTCCAATAGAGTTTTGTGTAAGGCTTGTTTTAGGATTTTGCAAAATTTCAAGGTTTTAGCATCCCCCCCACACTTAAATTACACATTGTCCTCAATGTGTCCAAAAATAAAGTTTTTGGTTGATTAGAATATGTAAAAGTGTGTTTAAAAACAAAGTTTTGTGTTACTGGCACTCTGGACACGGCCCCGTGTTGACCGGGCACGGCCCCGTGGTCAAGTGCCAGTAACAAAAATTATAGAATTGAAACAGAAGCCTGGACACGGGGGCGTGTCCGCTGAACACGGCCCGTGTCCAGTTACCTGAACTGGGTGATTTCCTGCAGGGGGCTCAGCACGGGGCCGTGTTGGTTGGGCACGGCCCGTGTTGAGCTTTGTGTTATGGAGATTTTTGTCGGTTTGTTCTGTTCTTCTGCATGGTTTCATTTTTTCTCGTTCCCTTTTTCACCCATTACCACCATGAGTCCATAAATCATAAAAACCATCATAACATTGCTAATCATAGAGACATTACATAAAGATAAAAATTACATAGATATTAAGCTTATGGAGTTCTAGCCCTATGTTTTATTTTAGTTTAGCAAAATTTCCAAGAATCTACTGATCTTGGTTAGATAAGGCTTTGTAGAGCTCCATTTTTTCGGGCGCGGTTCTCCTCATATGTCGGCAAGCCACTCCTCTACCTCCCTTGGAAGGAGGAAGGAGGGCTCGTTTGCATTTGTTTGAGGAGTTTCAACTTCCGCCGGAACTTCTTGTGGGTTTTCCATAGGAGGTTCCGCGGGGATGTCTCCCCACCCGGTATGGTGGTTAATACCGAGTGCCAGGTTCCAGTCTTGTTGTGGAAGAACTGGTTCCATAGGGGGTGCCACCAAAATGTTTAACCTTTGGTGCAAAAGGTTAATCTCTTGGAAGCTGCTTTCCAATCCCATTGTAAGATCGTTAATACGGTCAATGAGGACCTCCTCCACGGATGTCATTTCGTCGAGAGCTTCCCTTAGCGCTATCACGTAGTGCACAAGTGTAGCTTCAACGGAGGGCCTCCTTCCCCTTCGGCTGTTTGAGGAATGCACGGATGATGTTTCGCTGTTTTCACTCGCCATTCTACGAAAAATAAACCAAAAATAGTTTATAAGACGAAACAGCTTCTGGACACGGCCTCGTGCTCACTGAGCACGGCCCCGTGTTCATCTTTCTGCAGAATTTTGGAGCAAGGAACCTTGGTTTTTCAAGTTATTTTCTGAGTTTATGCAAGCTTTTTGACAGTAAATAACTCTAAACAATGTTACATAACATGTTTTTACCAAGATTCCATGATCAAAACTCCTTGTTTCCTACCATAAAGATTGAAAATTCAAACTTTTCATGATGGACTTTGAAGAAAGATGAGGAAGAAGGAAATGTCTAGAAGAGGAAAGGACAAGATGAAGTGTTGGAAACTTCTTTTAGACTTACCTAGGATTGTTTGAGAGAAGATTCCTTCAAATCTCTGTCCCCAAGTTGGTCCAAATGTGCAGGAATTTTGGCTGCATTTATAGAAAATGACAGCCTGCTGCACACGGCCCCGTGTCCGCTGGACACGGCCCCGTGTGCAGATGAAATTCTGACACAGTTTGTCCGTATTCTGACGTTCTGATCAGAGGGGAATCTTTTGGTGGACACGGGGGCGTGTTGGCCGAGCACGGCCCCGTGTCGGAAAGCTGGCTTAGTTTTGTCTTTATTAAGGAGCTAATTTGTATCGGGTGGCTCCTGACTTGTTGGAACAACCCCAAAGTGCCTAAGATACCTTAATTGTCCTATACTAAGGCGAGAACGCAAGAGGTTGTCGGTGAGGGTAATTCCTATTTTCATTCTAGGTGGACAAGTCCAACCCTTTCCCGGGCTCTCGTTAAAGAAGGTGTATGCCGAATCGCTCAGGTCTATGTATGCACCGAACGAGGTCGATGGGGAGTCCTTCACGGCACAATCGGCACAGGGACGACTATCGTCCACGTCTTGCTTAGGAAGAAAGGTATTTTCGGGAGCAACGAGGTTGTCAGAATGCGGTTCCAACATTTCCTCATGGTCATCTTCTTGGGATGGATCTAGAAAATCCTTCCTAAGTTCTTTTGACCAATTTAGAAGTAGTTCTTCTAGTTGAAATAACTCGTCAAGGAGCATTTCTCCTAGAATATCTGGCTGGGCGCATTCGAGGGAGAAATAGTGTTTATTTTTACTTTCGCCCCTCTTAAGGTTACACGGAATCGGTGGGTCTATATAGTGTGGCCTATAAGTGAGGAAGAAACATTTTAATTCCTCGTGTTCGCCTCCACATATTCGACACCACAAACCATAAGAGTGCCGAAAGTAAAAAGAATCACTATCACTCATGTTTGTATCAGAAATTACCAACCGCCGGGATCGAACGGTTCTGTTTTCAGCAACTGAATCTTGGGCACGGGGGCGTGTTGAGTGGACACGGCCCCGTGTTCAGCCTACTGTCTGATATAAAACAGGATTGCCAGTTCCAATGATTGGGCACGGGGCGTGTTCAGCGGGCACGGCCCCGTGCTGAGCTCTGCAGAAGCTGAAAAAATAAAAAAAAAATCCTAAAAATTAAAGAAAAATAAAAAGATGATTAGGCCGTTGATTCCTAACTTTCTTAAAATCCTTGTGTCCCCGGCAGCGGCGCCAAAAACTTGATGCGTGTTAGTGTATATATGTTTTTAGATATATATTTAAGCCCTTTTTACACTTTTAGCCAAGTTTTAAATTTATAAAACACGATATTTACTAACACTAAGCACACATATGGGCAAGTGCACCCATCGTGGACGTAGTATAGTGTTGGTAAGATACCGAGGTCGTCCAAGGACACAAGAGCTTTTAATACCGGTTTATCCTCAACGTCTAACCAAATCAAAAAGTTAGAAAAATGTTTTAAACTAAGAAAAATAAAAACTAACTAAATGCTGAAAAATAAAATAAAATAAAAACAGATAGACAAGATGAATCACTTGGATCCGACACGTGTATTAGTATAACCTTTGATTATTTTTGCACTTTTGCACTTGTTTAAGAGATTATCTTAGTTATTGTAGTAGGCCCCTCTTTTGAAGGCGACGTTACCCTCAACCCAGTAGTTTGAGTCAGCAAGGATACAATCCTAAAGGGTCGGATTATTGAAAGATAATGAATTAAGTTATTAATGCAAATTGTGGTAGGCCCCGCTTTTGGCGGTGACGTTACCCTCGGCTAAGTAGTCTGAGTCAGCAGGGATACAGTCCTAAATAGCCGGGTTATAGTATTAATAGTAGTTAACTTATGAGGGGGTCAAAGAGTTTGGATCCCCGCCATCCAATACCTATGGGCATTGAAGGAGATCCTACTAAATTTGACCCAGGTCCCAAGCAGGACCTCTAAACGCTGAACAAGGGCAAGACCTTTACCAAACCGTTCCCTTAACCCCCGACCAGGTAGCCAACATACCTCCATATAGACCGTGGAGATATGAATGGTGAAAATCTTTTATTTTATATAGACAGTAAAATAATGCCAAGACACCACGGACAAACGATAAGGAAAGATCACCTTCAACATAAGTAACTAGTTATTAAAGTCATTAATACAAAACCAAATAAAAAGTGCAAAAGATTAAAAATAAAAAGTATTATACTAAACACTTGTCTTCACCAAGTGATGTAAGAGACTTAGGCAAACATGGCCTTGATTGTCAAGAACTCTTACGATCAATCTTGGATCCCGAGACGACTCACACACTCTACGATGGACAATGGATGATGGTGGTGGATGATGGTGTTATGGTGGTGGTGGGTGGTGGATGAAGTGTGAGAGAGGTGGTGTGCCAAGGGATGAGGGAGAATGAAACCAAGCTCCTCTATTTATAGGCTGGACAGAACGCTGGACACGGCCCCGTGTCCGCTGGACACGGCCCCGTGCCCGTCTGACACTCTCTCTCTTCATTAATTGTAATTGCGAATTACAATTAATGCGCCTGCTGTACTTTCACCACGCCCCCGTGCTCGCTGGACACGGCCCCGTGGTGAGCAATGGAAGCTTCTACTGGTTTGTCTTTTCTGCTGCTTCCTGGGCACGCCCCCATGTTCGCTGGACACGGGGCGTGTTCAGACTCTGTTTTCTTCTCTTTTGTCTTGGAAGGTGCCGTTGAGGGTCCGGGCAGTCCACTTTTGTTCCTTTTCTTGTATTTATGGTAGAATTAGTGGTCTTTTTGCTTCTTTTGTGATTTTGAGCTCATTTCATCCTGAAAATACAAAAGGAAGACAAAAACACTCTTTTTCCAACATTAGTACTTAAAAAGGGTTAGTTTTATGCCTTAATTGATGTGTTTTATATGTTGCATTTTACACACATCATGACGCAACCGCAAATCTATCACAACGCAATTTAATTGCAAACGCCAAACGCAAGTTATTTAGAGTGATTGTCCGGTAGATATAGTATCTGTGTGTTTATTATTAATCTATCGCATTGCATAATCGAAACTCTCTTAAATGCATCACAACATCCAACACACGAAATGAAATGTCGAATCACAAGTCGTCGGAGCCACTCGATCGAGTGACCACTCGATCGAATGGCCATCCAATCGGATTGCCATCCGATCGAGGTGCTATCCGATCGAGGTGCATCCTATCCGACACTCGCACACTCTTTCCCTTTTTGGCAACCTATAAATACCCTCCTGTCACATCGTTTGTGATATGACAGCTCTCTCACTCGACCAGCTCGCTCAAGGCCTTCTTTCTCTCGATTTCTCGCGATTCTTGTAAGTTTCCAACTCAAATCTTGTACTTCTATGATCTATACACACTTCTTCATCATTTTCACCTTTGAATCGTAACTTTTAACCATGAAATCAGTGGATTTGAGGTGTTCTAGGGTGATGTCATCATGGAGTTATTATGAACTTCAAGTTTTGACCGCATTCCATCAAGAATAACTGAGATTTGAAGGATTTCCACATGATTAAACATGATTTTCGCATAGATCTAAACATTTCCATAGTTAAAAGGATTGAAAGATGGTTTTCTAACTTTCTTTCAACTCTTTTACACTCAATGCACTCAAAACCAATAGAATCGGAGCTCATTCAGGCCTTCTACTCTTCTAGTGATGTGTCCGCTTAAGATCTGGATCCTATCAAGGAGACGACTGATTTCGGGATGAACATGAACAACCGTCAAGGAACAGTCAACTGGTCGAATTAGGGTGATTCCTGTTCGATCGAACGACTTGGGACTTGACGAAGTTCTGTTGTTTAGTACGATGTCATACCTTCTCGAGCAAACTGTAAAACTTTCAAAAATAATCAAGTTCAAGACGATCAGGGACGGATTGCCGCCCGATCGGATAGTCATCTGATCAGATTGCCATCCGACCGAACTGCTATCCGATCAGGATTGCACTTGGTTCCACACTTAATCATTTTCATAATTTTCAAAGATCATCAGTAACTAACGGGTCGCCATCTGATCGGATTGTTATCCGATCGAGTGACCATCCTGCTGTGAACTTGTTCTCACTAAGTGTCCTGCCACTCGGATCGCTATTCGACGAACGACCGTTCGATCGATCGACCTTAAGGGTAGAGATATTTCTCTGTTTTCAAAATGCTACAATGAAAACTTCAAAGCCATCATACACAAACACATCCTTACCAAACGAATGTCAATCCAATCGAATGGTCAGCTGATCGGATTACCATCCGATACTTAGCCACTTTTCACCAATTTACGCGCCGTTCTTCGCTTATGCCATCGTTAACTGTTCCGGCTAATCTTCCAGCGCTCCCTTCAATCCAAGACAATGTTTATTAATTTAAACACTATATGTGAGTATACTCGAACCCTTTTTGCTTTACGCACTTTTGGGTGTTACATACGTTACTTATTCTAAATCACAATCGACACCCAACGCAAACACTATTTATAAGTTAACCGTTATTGCATGCTACGTGTTATTCGATGAATTCTTGTATGTTATGTTAACACTGTGATTGTTGCCTGACACCTTAGCAACGATAGTACTATAGTTTGGACTCAGCACCTGTCGTGGACAGGGGTTGTTAAGGGCTTTACTTCAGGTGTCCCAGTGGGGATATGTGTTGCGCATTCTACAACTCGCAGTCATGTGTGTGCATATTTCCCTGTCGATAACCTACTTGCCTTCACTTTGTACATGTTACATGCTGGTTATGCGTAAACGATTTCGAACTCTACTATTAAACTTGTATGCTCACCTTTACACTGTGTGTATTGACCTTATTTTAACGTATGTGACAGGTGCCTAGGATGTTGTGCTTTACCTGCTTTCGTGGAATTAAGTAGGATGGAGTCTAGAAACAAACAAAAACAATTTATTTATTAGAATCTGAGTTGTCGGAACATGTTATTTGCCTTTGAGATATCGCTGTCTGTAATAACTATTTTTACTTGATGGGTTGTGGTATGGGACATAATATTAACTATCCGGTAATTTAGTCGTTATTGAATTTCTCATGTACAATTTGTTTCGCTCAGTGCCATGCCCCGATGTTTCTGCCATCGGTTGGGGTGTGACATCTACTGATAAAATTTCAACAACATTAGTGACAATTGCATTGTTAATTAACAACATATTATGTCATTATAATTTAGGTTGTTGTTAACAGTTTCTTATGACTCCTCCATGAGATAGATTTGTCTGTAAACATAAGGATTACCCCAAATTGACTTTTAGTTTCTTTTGAATATTACAAAATCAAGGTAAGAATAATCAACATCTTCTTATAGTCTTTCTCGTTTCTTAAAGATATCGTAAGATGCTTCACAATAATCTAGAGTGGTCTAATGTTCATAAATGTGAGCAATATCTAAACGGGTATACACTTGAACCTTCATAAGGCTTCTAATTAATGAAGCATAAGGAAGTAATCTCATTTATCATTTTATCCTCCAAAGGAGAGCAATATTGTTTGTTACACAGTAAGAGCCCGCTTTAGAGTAAAGCTTATGGGACGAAATTAATGTCCCGTTGAATCTATCTCGGTATATTTTGATATCTCTCATGTAAGTGGTATCTCCGAGATTCATTATATCAAAATATGTGTGAGTAATTATTTGACTTGTGTAACATATACTTATCCTAGGAGTGACATCTATATAAGGACAAGTTTACATTAGTTGCTCCCACTCATCTTGAGGTAGGTACATAAATACACTTAACTCTTGATGAAAAGAATTGCATTAATATTTCATCATATTTTGATGCTTGCTTCAAACCATACATGGAAGTTATTGACATACAAAGTAAGTGTTCATGACCTTCAGTTTAGCACTTTCAGGTTGTTTTATGAACATGTAAGTCTTCTAAGGAAAGTTGTTTTAATGTTCATATAATATAGCTCTAAATGATTATAAGCCACTAGAACAACAATGATTCTCAAAGAAACATTTTGTAAGAAAGATAAGACGATTCTTTGATAAATAATTCTCTTCTGAGCATAGCCTTTAACAATCAATCATACTTTTAGCGTCTTAACGTTTGCATTCAGATTTTGTTTAGTGATGAACACCCTTAGGTAATTCAACCAAATCCCAAACGTTATTCTAACAAATAAAATCAAATTTTCTAATAACAATTCTTATTCCATTTAGAAAATTGATTGATGCTAATGGCTTAAATAGAGGAGGTAGGACCAGTAAGCTTTCCAATATCCATTTCAACTTCAGTCAAGGAGGATACATAATCATCAAAGTTAGTAGGCTTTTAAACCTAGATGGCTTCCTTAGTTGATTATTAGGTTTATTAAGAGTTTCAGTTTTATGGATTAACTCTTGCCTAAGTTGCTATCACTTTCATAATTCTAAGTGTGTAAGAGTTGGTGCAGTATGGTGTGCAGTTTCATCCTTCATTAACCTTGTCATGATTTCTCATGAAATTTGGTCTCAGTGGAAGAAATTTGTAGGTTTCATTTTTCTTTTGTTAAATTTTCATTTTCATGATAACGAAAGGTTGTGGAAAAGTGTAGCATCATCTAGTTCTATCTTTTAAGGTTTCTATTCAGATTGAGATAACAAACAATATGAAAGTTTAAGGTAAGAGTGACTTTGTTTTAACCATGCAAACCTCACAACTGTCATAATGTAGCTTTTATATTGATACTAAATTCCGAATAATCTACAGAATATATAAGGTATCATAAAGCCCAATTATAAAACAGTTTATTATGGTTCTTATACTCTTAACATAAATTTTGTCACTAATTCTCATATTAATTATTTGTTGATTTCTGGTAAGTAAATGTATAGAATTAGACCCAACCCGTCATGTGTTAATTGGAATATTATCATTAGCAGACTTAAATATCATAAATATCTAACTACTTATCTTAGCCAGCTATCCCATTGAATTATGGATAGTCTCGATGCTCATGCCTTGTTAATGGCATAAATTTGCAGTGAGACTTTCATTTGAAGAAACTTATAGCTAGAAGTAGTACTTGTACACTATCTCTGAATCTTAAAAGTATCCTCCTTTTAGGTTTAGTGACGGTGAGATGAACAACATCTAATTTTCCAGTTTCATGCATTCCTTTTCCTGTACATATGCTGCTAATCAACACACTCATTTTCCTTTGGTACTCTTGAGTGGTATAGTTGATTCTTAAGTCAACTTATGGTATTAGTGGAAAATTTATATGTAATTCACCGAAAAAGTGTACTGATTTCCATGTGTAAACCTTTAAATTATGGGTCACGTATTGAACAGTTGTATTCACATATGCCACTAATCTTTATAGTAAGAACCTAGAGTAACGCATGCGTCTTAGGAGTTATTTTGATTCTTCCAAAGAAAACAAATTAGTCTAAGGAAATTTAGAATCTAGAATAGCTCACATGATAGCAATAATTAAGTGGGTTCTTGATTATCATAAGAGATATAATGTTTGACTAATCCTACTAGTCATGCTCTAATTTTCTTCTGTAATACTTTTATCAGAAAAGAGCAAGCAGTAAGATTGTCATATCTTAAGAGATAATCAACAATCCAATAAGTGCATATTTTGTAGAAACTCTTTAGTAAGCAAAACATTTTAGGTTTTGAAATTAGAGGGGATGAAATAGATGGGATACAAACTTAAAAAGAAGCTTGGAGTGATTTACATTATAGGGTAATCAAGTAGGGCAGACACAACTTATTATATTGAAGATATAGTCTATTATAACACCAAAATAACAGACTAACTTAAGGTTCTACCTGAATTTTGGCTTCGCTTTGGCTTTAACCAAAATTCAGACATTATGAACGTACATAAATAACAGATTGTCTTGATGTTCTACATAAATTTGGTTTTCCTTTGGCTTTGACCAAAATTTATGCATTATGAACCTACATAATTGACTAACATATTGTTCTACATGAACTTTGGCTTCGCTTTGGCTTTGACCAAAATTCATATATTATGAACATACGTAAATAAAACCAACTTAATGTTTTGCTTAAATTTTGGCTTCGCTTTGGCTTTGACCAAAATTCACGAATTATGAACGAATAAATAACAAATCGACTTATTGTTCTATCTGAATTTTGGCTTCGCTTTGGCTTTGACCAAAATTCACATATTATGAACACACTTAACTGGAAGTTTCTAATAACCGTACTAACACACATGGGCTTCCCACCGAAATGGAGGAATTGGGTTATGGGGATACTTTTTGTAGGTAGAGGCTCGATACTTGTAAACGGATGCCCAACAGGGGAATTCCAATACAAAAGAGGCTTACGACAAGGGGACCCGCTGTCACCCTTCTTGTTCATCGTGGCAATGGAGGCTTTACATAATATGATGAAAAAGGCAAGGAATGCAAATCTGTTTTCGGGGGTCAAACTACCAGGTGACGGTCTGCAAATCTGTTGGAGAGTGGAATGAAGATAACATTAAGAACCTCAAGAGAATACTAAGAATTTTCTACCTTGTCTCGGGCTTGAAAGTCAATTCGCGGAAAAGCCAACTATTTGGCGTGTGCCGATCAGAAACAAAAGTGAATGACATGGCCTCAATCTTCAAATGTAGTGTAACATCCGTCAAAATTGGGTATCCAAAATCCGACCCAGATTTCAAAACCGAACCCGTTTCAAGTAAATAAATATTAGAAATTTTAATAATTTTTATTAATTCCAATATTATACTATTAGATTAAACCATCATTTATTTCGTTGGTTAAAACCGGAATAAAACGGACGTTTATAAGTGAAACAAGTATCACACTTAAAAGGGTTAAAGTTGTCAAAACTTCAAAGTTATAAGTTAAGGGGTTGTTTTGTAATTAATGGAAACTATAAAGTAAGCAAATCAACTAACTAGGTTAGACAACTCGGGTAACTCAGTTAGTTATTTTTCTATATGAGGTTAACAAGGTTAGTTTGTTAGTTAATTTAATAAAGGAAACTCATTAACTAAGTTAGTGTTATTGGTTAGTCAAGTTAGTAGGTTACATAAGGGCCAATGTGTAGTTTATTAAACCCTTAAATAAAAAGAAATAAAAATGCAGCATGGGATAGGGATAGGATTCCAACCCGTCACCCAAGCCGGGTGAGGTAGACAGCACGGAACAACAGACCAGCTGGACTACATTGTTGTTTGTTGATGAAGCTGTTTCGAAATGTATTTAACCTATAACCCGACGCGAACCTGTACCTTCTCCTTAATCCCATTTCAACGCAAACCGACCCCAACCCTTTTCAACTTAACTCGATCTTATAACATGACGTTTTGACTTCAATCTAGCCCCTATCAACTTGCTTTTATGGCCAATAATGATTCATAATTTCAAATCGTTTCATGGACATCAAAACTGATGAATTAAATTTCACATTCATGTCACCATTAAAACTCTTAAAAGCTTCAAGAACAACTTTTGAGTTTTCAACATTTTCGCAAAATTAGACCCTGCACACTATAATCCTCTAATCAAACCATGCAAAACCCCACTGGAAATCTATCATTTCATCACCTCTACATCGCGAATTTAATCGAAGAACATTCTAGGGCTTGTAACTTGTGCGGATGATATCTCCTTCAATTCTCAACCTTTTCAGGTGATTCCAAAGCCCAAATTGCTTAGTTTTTCGTGATCTAGAAAAGCCCTCTATCAATTTTAATGATAGAAGGCTAATTTATACGAATTTAATTTTAGTTGAAGTTAGGGTTCTTCATGCATAGAATTTGGGGCTTTTAGATTTAGACTTGTGTTTTGATGAAATTGAAAGTATAATCTATATATTATATTAATAAATGAGATGATTTGAGCTATGTGTACTTGAATGGTGGAGCCATTTTGATGATGTGGCATCCAATGGTTGAGTAGATTGTGATTTTGTGAGGGAATCCATCTCCATCTCTATAAACAAACCAAAATTTTCAAAACACAAACCAAAAAACAAGTGGGACGCGGGATCCGGCAATGTTCGGGTCGGACTTTTGGGTCACCCAATACTAAAAATGGATCCTATATATTATCTTTACAACCACGATTTATCATAGCCTCATTTTTTCACAAACCCTACATACCAATTTCCTTATTCTGCTTCTTCCTTCTTCACTGATCGTTCTTAATCTTAGGTATGTTATTTCGTCATTCCCTCTTTGTTTTCATATTATTAATCTAATAAATCTTTGTTTTTTTTTAATTTCATCAATTATCTTACATATTCAAAGGATCTATAATATGAGATTCATATTCATCGATCGATTGTAAGAGTTAACCCTAACCTTTTTCCTTTTCATATTGTTCATATATTTTATCTTAAATCCTTGATTTTGATGTTATTAATGATGGTTGCATTTTGTTTTTTCATATGATCAAGACCGATTCCTACAATGTTTTGTTTTGAAGTCTTAATCAGGTATCAGCTTTGATCTAATCGATTTTATCATCAACATCTTATCAATGAGAAAACTTAATAATCACACAATGATCAATTACCATTCAGATTAAAGAATTGATTGTGTTCTTTATTTTTACATTGTTTGATTTCTCATTTTTCATCAAATCGGTCTTATGATTATCTGTTAGGGTTTATCAATTTCTCATAAGTGGAGAAGAAGATCAAATTCCAGTTGATTTGATGATTTTGTGGTGAGTTTTTTTCCAGACAACATTCTTCATTCGACAACTAAGGTATGAATTGAATCAGTGGTCTCGAGCTTCTTCTCAGGTCCATGATTGTGATTAACTTTTTTTACAATCATTTAGATATTGATTATATTATGAATATATTAAGCTCATTGGTTTTGAATTTAAGTTTGAATAATATTTAACTATTTAAGTAAATTGTTTTGACTGATTATTTCAAAATTTGAATTTTTGAAATTTATATCAATTATGGATACTTATCAAAGTTGTCTAAATTGTAACGTATTTCCAAATTTATCAAGATAACTTATAATAAAGTTTTAATTGCTTCCAAATTTTGTGTTAGTTTCCATAATTTTCAACAATCACATTATTTTTCAAGTTTCTCAGAATTTGGAAAGATATATAGCATCTGTTTTAAATAGTTATATTATTCTTAGGATGATCATGATCCAAGCGAAATACTCTTTGTTTATTTTCTTCGATACTATAGGAACTTATTTTTTGTTCAAAACCCTTTCCACAGATGCTAATGATTTTTGTTCTTCTTCTTTTTTTGTAGATCATTCCACTTATTCTACAGATATGTAAACTAGATTAGATTGTGATGTATTTTAAATCTTTAATCGCACTTTTTTTAATCATTTTTCTGTATTTTTTGTGTTGGTGATGATGATTTAAATTTTTCGAATCTAATCTTATTAATGGATCTATTCTTGATGTCTTTGAAAGAGTGATGCTCTTACTGATTTTTTTTTATTTTTTTTGTTTGTTGTTGATGTTGAAAACAGTTTCGGCAGTTACTAATGTTTGTTGTTGTTCTTATTTTTTTTTTTTTGTAGATCATTAGACATATAGAGAAGTTATGTAAACAATATTAGATTGTTTGTTGTTAATGTCAATTTTTGATGATTTTTCTGTTTTTTTTTTTGTTGATGATGATTTACATAATCCGATTCGAATCTTATGAAAGGATCTTTTGTTGATGTATTCATGGATTGATGATCTTACTGATTTTTTTTATTTCGTTTTTTCTTTTTTCATGATTAACCCTAAATTTTATACCACTGGCAGACTCTGAATCTTCGTCGAACATGTTATAGATAAGTATAATTTTATTGTTGTTTTGCTATTTTGATCCTATATAATGTTTTGTTTTATCGTTTATGCTCATCTCTTATAATTTTAGGTTTCATTGTTTATGCTCCATTTTGTTTTTATAGTCATTTTTTTACACAATCAATAAATTTTATATTGTATTAATTTTGAATCCATTAAAGATTATGTAAATTTTTAGTGTTTCATATGTTTTTTCGGAATATTGTTTGTGTTTCGAAAAATAATTTTTTTTTTAATTTTTTTTGAAACCGTTTGTTTTTACTTTTTGTTTTAGAAGTTTCTCCCGATATTATAAGTTTGTTTGTATAAATAGTTTACCGTTATATTTTTTAAAAAGTCTTCATAATTTATTTCCAGATATGGATCGGAGTAACAACAGTCCTTCATTTTTAAAGCTTATTGAGGAAAATGACCCATTATTTTTGGTATGTTTATTTGTTTTATAATTACTAATCAAATTTTAAGTAAACTGATGTTTATCTTTTTCTCATTTTTTTGTCTTAAACTCATAGCAAATACCTAATCACTTTGCTTCAATGATGTGGGGAGAGCAACCACCTTACAAAGAATCTGTTAAGATTGTTGATGGCAACAAGTTATGGTTTGTAAGACATAAAAAAACTGAATTGGGCCCTATACTTGGTGATGGCTTCACCAAAGTTATTCGGGATAGTTGTATAAGAAAAAAATGACTATCTTATGTTTCAGTCATTTGGACCATCATCATTCTTTCTTTCGGTGTTTAAATCATGTGTTCATGAAAACAACTTTATATCCAAAATCATACCTGAGGAAGACGTTATTGTAAGTAGTATATATTATAGAATCAGTATGTTGAATAATGTTTTCTATCTGTATTTTGGTTTTTAAATTTATAATTATCACTACCTTTGCAGGTCATGGATGTTCAATTTTACAGGTAATTTTAGTTTTATTGTTTTTTTTTTTTTTGCTAATTTTTGATCCGGTATAATGTTAGGTTTCATCGATTATGCTAATTTAGTTTGACTGTATTTTTTTGTTAGTAATAAATTTTGTATTGTATTAATTACCAATCCATTAAAGATTTTGCATATTTTATTTAATTTATGGTCTGATATGTTTTTCCGGAATATTGATTGTGTTTCTATAAATAAATTGTTTTACATTTTTTGAAACCATTGCTTTTTTTGTTTTATATTTTTTCCCGCTCTTATGAATTTGTTTCTATAAATAGTTACCCGTTTTACGTGTTTAAAACCGTTCATAATTAATTTGCAGGTATGGATCCGAGTAACAACAGTCCTTCATTCTTAAAGCTGATTGAGGACGATGATCCTATTTTTTGGTATGTTTATTGGTTTTATGATTACTAAACATATTGTATTTAAATTGATGTTTTTCTTTTTTGTATTGTATTTAAGTTGATGTTTTTCTTTTCAGTTGTTAATTCACTGATTTTTTATTCATTTATTGTGGTTATTGACATGAATTTTTCCTCCTATAAAGCATGATATTGGGTGCAAATAATATATGAGTAGAGCATAGAGCAACACAGCGAGACGGATATCTCAAGGCTGAGAGATTTGGGCATTGAGAGAAAATAAAGGTTTGAAATTTGTGATTTTCAGATTAGGAAAGATCGATCAAAGCGAATCATAGAAAGATCCATCAATGGAGAACCAATTTCATGAGGGAGATCTGGTGTGGGCCAAAGTTAATCACCATCTTTGGTGGTTGGGCATCATTAACCATGAACCGCCGTTGTCAACGGTAAGCTTACCCTGTTGTTGACCGTCCGTTAAAGAGTTATAATGGCATGTTTCTGCAGTGGACCCATCCTGGATCCACTTTGGATGTAACTGAAAGCATTATTTTAATGACTATGCAGTTTTTATCAATTTTAACTTAAATTGTTGTGTTACCTGCAGGATGGTAAGAAAGTTGAATCTTTGGCCACAATCACAAACTTTGATGATTTGCGTTTTGTCGAGAGAGAGGATGGTAAGTCTATCGGTAATCATTTGATATTTTTTATCATCTTTTAATAATTTTTTACCATATCTAGGTTATATAAGGCCATATCATGATTGTTTTATTAAATTTTATGCAATCAGGATTTGGAATTGCCATAGAGATGATGACAGTGAGAGCGAGATGATGACAGTGAGAGCTTGACATCCAGCAACAACACAACCACAATGCAAAGTGAAGGTAACAAGTTTAGCATTTGTTTACGGATGCTGCACTCAAAATATTTCAAAGCTTCTAAATTTTGTTCAATTATATTTAACAGTCTCTATGATTATTATGATACATATGACAGTTGTGCTTTTTGTTTCAGCCATCTATCTTCTGCAATAAAATTTATCATAAACGAAAACAGATTTCTCCAATATCAACTATTGTTGCAGCAGGTCTACAATAACAAGGCTGATAACAGGTCAAAAAGTTTATAGTCTAGGATGCTGTTTACTGGTCAAAAAGTTTATAGTAGGGGTTGAGATGGATCTGGTAGGGGTTGAGATGGATCTGGTTTATAATTTATTTATCTCAACTTGCTTTTAATGCACAGGTGAGTCAACGCGAGTTCCCTGCCTTATAATTTCGCATCTTGCAGAATCTTTTGAGTATTTGATTTCTAAGTATGCATGTATCCTTAGGCATTACTGACAGCTTCTTATTTTGTTATATTTACATTGTGGAAATAAATTTGCAGTTTACTCATCAAGGTTCTTTTACACAAGGCATGAACTTTGTGAATTCTCAAGTCTGAACTTTCAGGTTCTCTCTCTTGGCTACATTTCTAAATACTGACAGTTATACATTATCAACTATAGTGATCTTATGATCCTTGGAGGCGTCTTTTGATTGTCTATATAGATATGGGTTGCATTATGCATGTTGTTGAGTTGCCAATTCTAGATAACATGGTTTCTAATAATTCTCATTTGATCTTTCTATGTCGATGTTTTAAATACATTATTATGGATATCTCACATTGTATAAATTTTTGTTAATTTTGGTCATGTTATCAGTTGGACTCATAACAAGAGAGTAATGTTGATTACACACAAAGCCATACATTCTTTGGTGATTTGACCCACTTCATTCAGGTGAAGCAATTTTTTACTTGCAAGTGTAATAAGCCGATTACCCATTTGCTTTGAAGCATACGAGACAATATGAACACTTATGCTAATCTCAACCTTAGTGAAATATATTACAATTCTCGGCCTTTTCATAGATTGCTCTCTTTTGAATTGAATATTTATTGTAAGTTTTTTTTGCTGCAGTTAAAGATACCATTTTGCAGCTAAGACCACTCCTATCTGAGAACAAGCTCTGGTGTCGGTAACTGCAAGCTGGTACCAATATAGTTGTTAATGTTATTTTGAAATTACAACATTTTTGTCTTCTTAAATTTCTACAGATACATTTTGGTGGATGATAACAATGGGCTAGGAGTAAATTTTAGTCTTAAAAGTAAATTATAATTGTTGTATGACTCCATGTCTTAATTGGTATTTATTGATATTTTAACGTATTTGATAGTTAAATGATATATTGTTTTTAAAAACCAAACGTCTTACTTTTAACCTTCAAATTAGCAACCAGAAGTATTATGGTTAAAAATAAAAATTTTTTTTTGGCATATGTGTTAAACTTCATTGTCACCGTCCTCATGTGCGTGTTTCACCTATCTATCTAAATCTTGGTGATTACGATAAGCTATTACATCTTCATAGCACCTCTACCAATGACAATAGTGTCGAAGAAGAGCCGACAGTATCCATGTCTCTAATCATACATTTAAGGTGTGAGTTAAAAGTTTCAAGCTATATAGTTTTGATTTTTAACACCAACTTTTGTAACAAATAGCTATGTAATGTACCATATATTAGATTTTATGTCTATTACAGTTAGACTCAATTTCAATTTCAAAATGATAATTTAGTTTTTTATTTTTAGTACTCAATTACCATTAAATATTTTCCTTATATTGTATTTTTAGTGCTCAATTACCATTAAATATTTTCCTTATATTTTATTTTATCTCTTTTACGGTTAGAGTCATTTTGAATTTCAGAATGATGATTTATTTATTATTTTAGTAGTTAATTACCATTTAATACTTTTCGTATTTTAAATTTTATGTTTATTATGGTTTGACTCAATTTAAAAAATGTAAATTACATTATATTTTAGTAGTTAATTGTCATTCAATACTTTCTGAATTGACTATATTTTATGTGTATTACAGTTTGACTAAATTCAAATATCAAAATTATGATTTTATATTTTGTATTGGTTTAACATGTGATGATGAGATTCGATTGTTGTGAAGAATGAATATTATAATGTTTAATGTCTTATTACGAGTCAATTACATACCGGAAATATCGAGCAGTAAATGCTATACCGGAAATGCGATATCTAATTTATTTTTAGTTTAATGATATTACGATACTTTTTTCCTAAACATATGTTAACATTTAATTCTTAATTGTTGCATACGTTTACAAAAAAAATTTTCATTATAATTCAGATACATTAATACCTATAGTATAGATACAAAATACATGACAAGTGTGTATAACATTGTAAGACCCGTATTAAATAATCGACAATTGTTTTATAAAAGATGCATTACATATTACTAATACCAAAATGTATAAGTATAATTCAAAGTTATTTAAAGCTTCACGAGTTCTTAAACGAAGGTCACTACTTAATCGCCAATTTGCTCCCCGGCTTTAACTCCATCCATATTGTATGTTAACTGAAAATGTATTTTTGTAATTTTAAGTTAACATACAAGATCCAAGTACCCTTAAATTATACTTGAAACCAAACGATTAAGTTATACTCATCTTGCTTTTGTATGTTTTTATGGCTCTTTATAACTAGAAAAACTTTAAGAAACCGAATTAAAAATTTGTGGTGGAGATAAGGGAAAGAGGATATTTTAGAGGTTAAAAATGTTATTTATATACTTTTATTTATTGTAAATTAAATTTTCCTACCCGGAAAGTTTCCGGGTTATAACCTAGTGTTGTTATATATCATATTAGCATGTTATGTGTAGATTTTGGGAATTTTTAGATATCAAATTGGAATTTTGGTGAATTATATATCTTGTAATCGCTAGTTAAATCAAATAAAAAATACAAGATAGTCTTAAATAAATTCAATAAATATTTTTATCGATTATTTCAGATTATATAAACACTAGTTAATTTTTATAAAGACTTTCCTTAATTTTTAGGAGTTTTTAGATTTAATTTGCATCACTTATGTTTATATATTTTAATCCTTTGAAAATATATGCAAGTTTATCATATATAATTTTTATAAATAATAATACTGATTTTTACAGATTATATGATGGTAAAATTTATTATGGATTTTCTATATTTTTTATTAATGATTATATAACTAAAGAATTGGTGGAATTGTTTAGAGAAATAAATCCCATTACGAAATTATTATTTTAAAATAAAACTGGGGATGAATATTAAATTGAATCTATATAATTTGTAGAGGAACTTGATGAACTTATTTAATCATTTGGCATTATCAAATATTTAAAACCATTAAAATAGCAATTCCATGATTTTTGCCATATTGATAAATTCTAAAACATATATAATTATTGTTTTGGTTATTTCTCTGTTGAACCAATATAATTTTATATATTTCCAAGTCCCCAAATAGGAGAACCCAATTTCCTAAAATCAATAGGTTATTCTTTCTCTTAGGCTAAAGGGTGTGGGGAGCATGATTGGGTCATTAATTGACATGTAGGACCATTAATAAATTGCTACACCATCCCCTTGCTTCACCCACCATGGTTGACATGGATTAAACCATGGCAACCATGAGCCTCCTTTCCTTTTTTAATATTTCTTTTTCCTTTTTTACAAATAAATTAAAATAAAAGAATAGTGGTTTGGGTCATGACCATACCCATAGGGTAGTGGTTTTGAATGATGAATTAAAAGCAAGTGACATGGCGCTGATGTGGAGGATCATGGAGTCCATAAGGATCATGACCACACCCTATAGCCTTAGAATTTCACCTATTTGCATTGCGATTATTATTTAGATATAAACCGTTCCTTTTCGTGCGGTGCATTCTCGTGGATTAACATACTTGAACCCCTTTTTTTCATTTACCACTTTTTGGGGTGTAACATGTTATTTATTAACTTACACACAAACTTATTCATATTGAATAAACATTCCTCATACACGCATGCTTATTTGATTACTTGATACTTTAAACTTGGGTTAATTACATCTTGTGTTAGACTTATCATTAATTTCGTACGAGCCTATCCGTGACATATATAATGCTACAAGATTAACACACCGCCCGTAGAGTTGAGGTTATGTCATAAGCTTATTGCGTTTCATCATTGGTTTGATATGTTGAACACATGCCGATTTTATTGTTTGTCTTGTATCAAGAGCTTGCCACATGGAATTGTTTGAAACTTATCTTTTTATGCTACGTATGAAAAACCTGTATGCTCGCCAATACATATTTGTATTGAACTATACTTTTTAACATGTTACAGGTTGAGGATGACGATTGCTATGAAATGAAGTAGCGATGATGCCTAGATACACATTTAGACGTGTAGGTTTAAAATGTTCTATTGAATTTTGTTTTGTTATGTTATGATTATGTTGTTATTTGAACTTCCTTGTAATAATTGACAATTGCTTTATGGAATGAAAAACGGTTGATCTAAATATCGTCACAAATAGCATTATGAAGTCTCTTGCAATCTCGTTTTCGTCTCATTCCGATGTTTCCGCCATCGGTTGGGGTATGACATGTAGAACAGGTGAGTTCCCGTTTATCTACCTCGGATTGAAAGTTGGAGCAAATATAGGATAGCAAACTGGAAAGAAGTGATAGAAACTTTTAACAGAAGATTTACAAACTGGAAAGCAAAAACCCTATCTTTCGCGGGAAGGGTAATTATAGTTAAGACGGTCTTGGGTAGTCTAGCAAACTACTATTTGTCGTTGCATAAATGTCCGAAAGCCGTGATTAAAGTTCTCGAAGGGATTAGAAGGAAGTTTTTATGGGGAGGGTGCAATGTTAACAACAAAATTAAATGGGTAAGATGGGAAAGAGTAGTGGCATCTAAAGATTTTGGGGGACTTGGAATCGGTAATATTATAGATCTAAACTTGGCACTATTATTAAAGTAGTGGTGGCGTCTAAAGATGGAACCAAACAAAATATGGGTTAAAGTTGTAAAGGCTATTCATTGTAATAAAAGAAAGATCAAGGCAATACCGGTGAAAAAAAACATTAACGGGGGTGTGAAAAAATATAGATGAAATTGACGTTGAATTCACAAAAAATAACATCAATATAAACACGTATCTAAAAAGCAAAGTAGGAGTTGGGGATAAAACTATGTTCTAGGAAGATACCTGGCTTGGAAACGAGCCACTGAAAACCCGATTTCAGGAGTTGCATCAATTGGCAGTGGATAAAAGTGCGTTAGTGGTGGATTGCTACAAGTTAAATAGTGGGGGTCGTATATGGGATTGGCCATGGTCAAAAGCACCTGAAACAGAAGGAGAAAGACTGCAGATGGAGGGTTTGAACGAACTACTAATGCAGCATCTGATTTCTTTTAACAGTGATATTTGGTATTGGAAAGACAGCGACCAACTGAGCTTCACAGTAAAAATGGTAAGACAATCACTAGCACAACAAATTGATTTAAATTCACAGAGCGGAGAGTTTGTATGGAACAAATGGGCATCCGGTAAAAGCAACATGTTCGTGTGCTGAGCGATAGACAACAAGATACCAACGGCAATAGCATTAAGGGAAAGGGGTTTGACGTTAACAGATTATAATTGTAGTTTGTGCGGTGCAGCGGAGGAATCGGCAAACCATGTTTTATTACAATGCAGCTTCGCGAAGTAGGTGGGGAAGTCAATTCTGGATTGGGTTAAGTGCCGAATAATAAGCGTAGAAGGATCCCTAAACAACTGATACAGGAAGTGATCGATTTGCAGAGGATCCGAAATAAGAGAAAGGCTATACACGCTATTGTTTTGCAAACAATATGGAGTCTATGGAAAACCTGGAATGAGAAATTATTTAGAGGCAAACCGGGAGTCACCCAAAGAACGACGGAAGATATAAAAGAAGAATCTTATCAATACGTAAAATAAAGATCAAAATTCAACTCAATTTTAAGGCAACAATGGTGGGATTTCAATTTTATTATGTTATAGTTATAATGTAATGTTTTTCTTTTCGATGTAACTATAACTTTTGGCTCCCAATTTCTGGCTGGGTGCCTTGGTTTTGTTGAGTGGAATAAAGCCCCGTTTGCTATTAAAAAAAAAAAGAACACACATAAATATAGACTGTCTCAATGTTCTACATGAATTCTGTCTTCGCTTTGGCTTTGACCAAAATTCTGTATCATAATGAACATACCTAAACAATAAGGTAAAGCACATAAATATAACATAACATCTTTGGGCAAGAAATGCTACATTTATGTAAAGCAGGCTAATAATTTATTATGTGCATCATCAAAGAATTAGTTGTTGGGTTCATTATCCAACAATACACATAATCACATAAAATGGTATAAATTAAAGTTGGGTCATTCGCAAATTAGGACCATACGAAAGTATCAATTAATTTCGTATATTAGAAGAGTCATGCGAAAATGAAGATAAAATCCACACTAAAAGTTAGGGTGTGAATTAATTTTGATTCATACAAAAGTTTTGCACACAAAAAAAATGAGCAAAAAGTCACACAAATTTAAGGTGAAAAACATCACAGTAGCACCATTTTAACGATAAACATAACCATCAAATTGGATATCCCAAAACATCAGTGGTAATACTAATAAACAATCCACACTAACACCATCACTTAACGGTGATTAAGAAATATATGTAATACAAAAATCTGTGATTAAAAATGCAACCATTGATCATCATAAGAATCATCTTTAATAATTTTCAATAAATTAATCAAAACACTTCAATATTTATTAATAATTCACCAATAAAAATCAAATTGATGAAGTAGAAAACATTTTGCAATTATAATAGCCTCGTTATGGTACCTTGTGTTGATGGATCACACTAGAGAGGATTCTTAGTATTGGTGTTCTTCATGAGTTTTTGTTCACTTATCATCAATATATAAAGATCAATGAATAATGGTTATGAATAGTGATCCGTTATAAAAACTCTATGTATTCTCTATTAATGGTACCTAAAGGGAAATCATAATTGACCCTTGAACTAATCAATATTTACAATTACTACCATCAAGTAATTGTCGGGAACTAGTTATGTCATATTGGTAATTTTACCAAATGATCCGTAAGGCCACATCAACGGGTTATTTCTAACAACACCGACCTTCAAGTTTTTGGTTTTAAAAGCCATATTCTGTTCAAGAAGGGGCCAACCTTTGTGGTTGGATACTTGACTCTTACTAATATCACACTCACCAATTGTGCTAGGAGTCACCGGCCTACATCTGAACTAGATCATTGAAATATCCTTGGATTGATTGGGTATATTCACCACAGTATGCTCGGTAGATTGCAGTAATGCAGTATCGATTCCGATTCCGATTCCGATCCGAGCACGAATCAAATAAAGGTTCCACTAGCTTGGGAGCATTTAAGTCCGGTATATTTGAATCACTGGAGAAGGATTCAAATCTAAAAGGTTAATACCCAACTAGTGGTTATCAATCCTGGATCTCTTCCTTGATTGAGGAAGGGCTGACTTCGGGCTAACATATTTATTTCTTACTATTTTTGAAGAAGATGGCCTAGCCTTAAACAAAAAATAATCCACATTTTGTACAGGGATTGAAATCCTCCGATCACTTTTATGCATGTTGCATACCTTCCCAAGATAATACCAATACCTCTGGTAGTTCCCTTACCAAAGAATTTTGGTGATCATTGATGTCTTTAAAGGTATTAATAATTTTCTCGCCAACCAAGAGTGATGATGTTTTGAGCAGCACTGGATTATTAACCTTATTTGGAGGATCATGAACAATATTGGAATAACTAATCGTTTTCTTCATTTAGTTTCGTTTTAGGTATGCGTGACTAAGTTCCGTCCGGTTTCACATCTGATCAAGACATGAAGTTGCGGTTAGATTGGTTAGTCTTATTTCATAAGACAAAAACAATTGTGGGTTGTTTGTCATCTAGGAGCAACAATTCTTGACACGACCCGCCAACCCGATCCAAACCGATACGAAAAAAACAGGTTTGGGTCAACTAAAACTACCCTTTTTAAAAAACGGGTCGGGTTCGGGTTAACCCTTATTAAAAACGGGTTAACCCATTAACCCGTTTAACTATTTAGGAAAAAAAATCTTTTATATTTTTGTTTTTTTCGTTTCTATTTTACATGGTTAGTTATAATAATGTTAATTTTGACACATTATGGTTAGTTATAATAATGTTAGTTTTGACACATTTTATTATTTATTTGTCACACTCATACTCATCATTAAACATATTATCGATAACCCGCTTAAAACCCAACAACTCGTTTATAAATCGTCAACTTGTATAACTCACTTAAAAATATGGGTTAAATGGGTCAGGGTCAGTTGACCCTAATTTATATGGGTTGGGTTAAGGTTGAAATCTTTGACCCGAATAATAATTTGGGTCGGGTTCGAGTTGAACATTTCAACCCACCAACCCGCTAACCCATAAACCCGACACGATTGACACCTCATCCATCGTAAGAAACTAGAAAACCATCGATTGTATTCTGGTTTGAAGACGGTCACGAATCAAGAGGATTTGTGGTTGTTTTATTCATGTTAAAATCAATCACATCAATAGGGTAGACGATGTGCTGGAAGACAACATAGTTTTTAATGTCTAAACCCCCCAATTTAGTAGATGTTTAGTGCAATTTCACCTCAAATTAGTTAAACGTCTATTAATTGGTGTTTTGTAGGTTTCTAGTTAAAAAGATAGATTTCTGAGTGAAAATACGAGCTTAACTGAAGAAATAAGAAAAGTAGTTGGACCAACTTCGGTTCGAGCCGTACATATAACTTTTTGACACGATTTCAAGCTTTATATTTGTAAAACATGATAAAATACGATCACTCAATACGACATTTTAGGGTAAGTGCACCCATTGTTGGCATAGTATAGCGATGACAAGATACCGAGATCATCCAAGTACACAATGGGTCTTAATACAGGGATGCGATCAATGTCTAGTCAAACCAAACGTAGAGAATTGTTTTTAAATTTTTTAAATTTATAAATAATAAAATAAAGAAAGAAAATGATAGATGGATGAAAACAATTACAATCACAAGAAAGAATCACTTGGGTTCAACTTCCCCTCAATGACAAGATTAACCCCCTTTTGTTATGGATTTCCAAAAGATCATCATACGAAAATAGAAATAGCTCCTTGTCTGGTTACCAAATCATACGCCTCTTCGAAAAGTTGTCGAGATTACTCGTCACATGTCAACCACCTAAATTCATTCTTTGAAGAAAACGAATGTGTTCGTGTTAATATCATACCGTGGCAGGCTCCCATTTTGTGGGTGACGCTACCCTCACCGTTATTAGAAAAAAGCTTTAGGACGATTATCCGCATTTTCGGGATCAATCATTAAACCAACAACAATTGAAATAGGTATTATGGAAATCCATCAATGCAACACCTACCTGTTGTTGGGGTTAAAGTTGTAAGTAAAAATCACTCATAAGAGATCTTAGCCAACCAACCATTATGAACCACTTAGTTGGTTTTGCATATACAAGAGTAATGAAGATGAACTTATATCAAGTCCTCAATGCTTAAATTATGCCACCACATTGAGGTAAGCATTACCAAACCCAAAGTCTTGGACCATAACCTCTAACCCTCTTTCAAGTGATTAACACGTTATTAACTACACATACATAGAAAACGTGAATGGTTGACTCAACAAACACATGGTTAATGATATTTTTAAATAATTTGATAAAGTTAACTTTCAATATAGTGATTACTTGCTTAAATCTTAAAGTTATTAATACACACCTTAAGATTATCCATAACTTCAAGGATTAAAGAGCCATTAAGGGTTCATTCCCCTAAATGATGTAAGAACTTAGCCACTCATGGCTATAAAAATAAACATCATCAAACTTGATTGCTTTAGGATAAACATAGAAGAATGATTGTTAAAAAGAGTTTTTACAATCTTGGGTTAATTTAAAACCATAATAGACTAGGATGGTGAAATGGTAGGTCTATGGTAGAATATTGTGAAGTTGGATCAGTGTAGAATGGTGTAAAAAGGTGTGTGTGGTGGATGTCAAGGGATAACTCAAATAGGAGGCAGAATGCTCAATTTATAGGTTGTCTAGCTTGTGAGGCACGACCGTGTCAATAACTCTTTCTAGTTTGTCATCTTGTGACAGCTGTAAAGTTGACTTTTTGCACGAGCCACGATGTGATAACCCTCACCAAATCAGGTATCCGTACGACTTAATTAATATTTAATTACTGCTTAATTACTGTGCTTGCTTGAAATTATGGATAAACTGCTACCTGAATACTGATACATGTACTTACTTCCATCATACTTTACTTGCTGTCACTCCATTATTTACATACTGAACTCTAGTGACAATCTTGATGCACAAAAGCACAGTAGCACAACGAACGGATAACCCATTTAACATGCTGATATAGCCAGCACCAGGCAGGCACTGCCTCTAAGGCCTGTATGAGCCAGGAATAGATCACTACACTAGTAGAGAGTGTAGGGATATGAGGATTGTAGAATTGCGTCACTAGGTGATAGTTATAGTGACCAGATGTGCCAAAAACATACTTTATGTACAAAATTCAGCACTTTAAATAAAAATTCAGCATTTAGCCAACTAATAAAATGCCAAAACATGAGAAAAATATTACTAGACATTTTCCAAAGTGTTGGGAATAAATTGTGTCACTAAAAATACTATTAACGACACTTTAAAGCTTTGTTAAGCACTTTAACGGATCCCTATCCAACCGAACAACCGGACTATACCCGGAACATAAAAATATCGTCATTAACATTGTTTTTCCTTGTTTAAGCCAGTTAGGGTCCCCGAATACCCTAACACCCGTTACAATTTACTACATGATAGTAACTAAGTTAACCTCCTAATTATCTAATTATATCCTAACTATCTAGTTGAAAATGAACCATAACCCCCCCCCCCTTAACCGAGTTCGGCCCTCACGGGGGACACCCCCTTGTCCTTGGTTGATTAATTTAGTCCAAATGCTTAATATCTAGTTGACATAGTGACCCTTGGGTAATTAGTGAAGAATTGTCTATAAGTATCAAGCTATGTCCATCATAACACTTCACCACACTTAACAAAATTACTCCACTCTCTCCCTCTCTTGCTCCATTCGGCCGAAACCCCCAAGCACCATCCAACCATTTTTCGATTTTGATCAAGTCATTCCAAGCACATACAAGGGTTAAAGATCGCGTATAAGGAACCTCGATGCACTCGGATTGCGAAGGACCTCGCTACATTGCTTTTATCCACTCGATTTCTGACTAGTTTCTTCCCTAGCCTCGAGCTAGTAGTAAGTGACTCTAAACGCCTTCTTGATCTATTCTAAAGTGGTTAAAATGAACTTTGTCGGTTAAAAATCATGAACATACAAGATGACATACTAAAAGTTTACAAAGTTGATAAACATGTTGGATAAAAGCTATAGAATTGTGTAAAACTTGTAAGACTTGTTTTGTTATGATTATTTAGTGTTGATCTATGTTAGTAGTAGCTCGGATCGTCATCTAACCCGGTTAAGTCATGTTCATGAAACGTTAATTAGAATATGTTAAAGTATGAACGGGGTTAAATGATGAACACTACTACATATCAAGCATGAACTTGTGCAAAAACAATTTTTCTTATGAAATAGAGTTGTAAACTAGTAGATCTACGGATCTACAAGTGGTATTTTCAAAGAACCAAGTGTCAAGTGAAATCACATTTTCTAAACCGGATCTTACATGAACAAGAGTGATTTTTGTAAACACACAAGTGTGCAGACACTTGTGTAACACAAGTTTTGACAAAAGAACTATTTTTGTAAATGTTGACAAGAAGTTGTGGAAACTTATTTTCTATAAAAACAAGTTTCACAAGAAATCGGCTTCATTTATAAAAAGATCCGCTAAAAGTAATGGAGAGTTACTACCTATTTTGGATAAACCACAAGTGTTATAAATATATTTTTAACTTGTTTTCAAAAATGTAAATTTCGTCACGATTTTTATTACAAAATTTCTAAGTGTCGGAGGTGGGATTTTTACAAATTAAAACTTGATAAATATATATTTGATATATATATATTTTTCATAACAACACTTGTGAGATTTTTATGATTATTTTGTGAACTATACAAATATTATTTTTAGGGTAAAAATAATATTACCAAAAGTTAACGATTCCAAAATAATGCGAACGCCTTCACAATAAATATTAAGTTACAACGGTATTATTAATACCACCCGACCTTTAAGCGTAACTTACGCATTTTCGGAAAAATACTAATGAACGCGTATTTTGACAAGAGTAATATTTTGGGAAAGATAATAGGGATTAAAATATAATATTTTTGGGAAAAATATTTATATTTTGGAAGTAAAGTATTTTTGATTAATGAAATAAAATATATTTTATTAAGTGAGACTTAATAATATATTTCGAAAATTTACAAACGCACATGTATTGAAGCCCCCATCCTTGGGAATGAATATATTTACCAAATAATTACTAAGTGTACGTACGAAGTAGTTGTCTAACTATTTCCCAAAGACATCAAACTTTAAGCTAAGGCACGGCCGTCCGTCTAATAGAAGTTAGTACGTGTAGGTCGTCGCACAGCAGATTGATCAGGAGATTTTCTTGATAGAGACGCACCACTGTGAGTTCATGTCCCCCTTTTCTCTTAACTGTTTTCAGTTTTCTAAACTGCAGGGGTGAAATACATGTTTACTATGATTACAAGTACTTTTTTTTACATGGTATGGTTAGCATAAGGAGGGTTACTACTTAGATCATGTGAGTGGGTAGGCGCAACTTGAGGCCATTAATCCTCATTGTAGGACCGAGGACAGTAGCGGTAGATCTATCTGGCTGTAGCGAGCCCAGCCCCAGGCCCAGCATAACGGACCTCGGGGTGACTTTGTACCCAACGCAAAATCCGCTAGGTTTGAGTCTTCCTACTTGCACTTCACACATATCAATGGCCTTGCAAACCATTGGTGATCTCTTTTTCCTTATTTGCTACATACCAAGATTTTATACATAGAAAGGTTTTATTACTCAGTTACACATGAACTCGCTCAACAATTTTTGTTGATTTTTTTTCCAACTTACATGTATTTCAGGGAACTAAAGATCTGGCGCGATATGCTACGTTTTCCCACTGCATAAGAGTTTCAAGGTCATCTAAGTTTAGGGGATGTGACTTTTACCTGGACGAGTCACAGTCCTTAAACTGCGTTTATTTCATGTTGGTGTTGTGTCTTTCAAACAATGTTTTTATGTTATTGGGTTCTAGTGTCCGTTGCATGAGTCAACGCCTTAAGACAATGTTGTGTTACTTATGTTTTAAAACTTAAATCAATGGATGATCTTGCATGGTTTTATTTTCATATAGCTTTGTTATGATTAAGCTATGGTATTAAGAAGTCACGCCAAATTAACCACGCTTCCGCAAAGCCAGGGTGTGACAGCTTGGTATCAGAGCTCCGATCATAGCGAACTAGGATTCCTTCTCGAGTCTAGACTATGATCACTAGGGCTCTCACGAAAACATTTTTACACTGCATACCACTTAAGTCCAGATCCAAAACGTTTTTACAAACAAATGTTGAACACATTTTATTTATTATTTATTGGCTCAGTTTGGGAGGCTGAGGCTCGGTCTGGGAGGCCGAGGCTCGGCCTGGGAGACCGAGGTAGTTGTCTAGTGGGACTAGGGAGTCAGTCTGAGAGGCTGGGAGAATTGGCTAGTGGGACTAGGAAGAGCAGTCTGGGAGGCTGGGAGGCTAGTGGGACTAGGAAGAGTAGTCTGAGAGGCTGGGAGAATTGGCTAGTGGGACTAGGAAGAGCAGTCTGGGAGGCTGAGAGGCTAGTGAGACTAGGAGAACTATTTGATTGCTTAATTGGTAACTAATATGTTTATCTGATTGTATGAATGATTATTTGTGCATATTTGTGTTTGTGTTACAGACACCATGGATTCATCAGGCACTGGTGAGTCAGACACTACGGGTCCTATGCCCATCGTATCAGACGACCGAGTATCATCGGAGCATGAGGTACACACTTCAGATATGTTACCAGCACGGATGAGGATGATTTTCAGCCCTTCGCACTACCCGATGTTGTCGCCGAGCCCGCTGATGTCCCTTTTGCCGGGGATTTGCCCTCGTGGAGATCCCTGCCCCTATACCTCTTGCTGCATACCCTGTTCTTGATATGCTCCTTGACGCCGACGCTGATGACGACGTCGATTTGTTTGATGACGAGCCCCTGGAGGATGATATTGAGGGCGAGGCCCTTATAGCTGACGACGGTCTTTTGTTGCTCGCAGATGCTCCTGCTGAGGAGTCACCTGCTCATTCACCCGTCCCAGACTCTTTCGAGTCTGTGGCCTCTGCACCATCACACACTCAGGGTGCGCATCACTATTCTCACGATTCAGATCCTGATAGGGCATCATCTGCTGCCCCTGCCCCGAGCTACGCCTTTGATCACGACATTGATGAGGATTCCGACCCTGTCTTTCCACCTGGGTTTGATCCTGACCAGGACATTGAGTTTATACACCTGGATCAGCCCATGGAGGACCCGGTTGACCCAGTTGGCCCTGTTGACCCTGCGTTTGCTGACCACGCAGATTTTGAGATGGAGTTCAATGACCCAGAGCCTGCCATGGCCCCCGAGCCGGTAGCCGCTCCTGACCCTGTGTTTGAGCATGACCCTATTCATGCTGGCGTACCCATTGTTGACCTTGTGATTGCTGATCTACCCGTTGATGATCCCCCTGTTGATGCTCCACTACTGGAGGGTGATCATGTTGTTGCTGCTCAGGCTGATGCCCCTCTCATCGCTGATATACCCGCCGAGCCTGTTGTTATCGCTCCTCTTCCTGATCCTGTTCCTTTGGAGCACGACCATGCCCTGTTTGCGACACATATTGATCCCCGTTATGCGCACACCCAGAATGGGTGGATTGATGCTGATGATGAGTACCCGCCTTTTGTGGTACCAGTTGCGCCTATTCCAGCCCCTGTGTTAGTTCCTCTTGATATTCCTTTTCATCCCATTCATATCACCGACGCACGTCACATGGATTTACCTTTTTCGTTAGCTCAGTACACACCTCGAGCACAACCTGGGGAGGGTTCCTCGACTCATCCCTTCGGCCATGTGCCGACATCTGTCCCAGTTATACCACAGTTTTCTTCTGCTATTCCCCCTGTTCCACCATTTTCCATGCCACCATCCAACCCCTACCATCCTTTTCATATGGGGTATTCTATTGAGGACATTCTTATGTCATTTGTTGTCCAGCAGGAGGCACTCACATGGCGCATTCAGGAGCTCGAGAGAGCTCAGCCACCGCCATGCCAGTGTCAGGGCCAGATCCACCCTGCTATTTCGCAGCCCTCTCGACCGTTGTCACCGGACTCTACTGCACGTCTTTGGGCACTGGAGCAGCAGATGGCTTCCTGGTTGCGTTCCCAGCGATCCATGGAGGAGGATTGGCTCCATTTACGTCGTTTGTTCTATTCCCATTTCCCCCCTCCTCCACCGCCATCAGTGTAGAGCTCTTTAGTACAGCACGGGTAGACTTTGGTGAGAAGACGGCGATTGCTCTGACCGCACAGCTTTTTGGAGACTGCATCCTAATCCTGACTTTTGTTGATATGTATATGGATGTATTGACACTGATTTGATATATTTTTGGACTGGGGTGATGTAGCCCTTAGTCGTTGATGTTGTATGTTACAGTTATGTACTTGTACACTTTACCATGTGGTCTCGATTTATGGCAATGCAATCGCAGTATTCTCATCATATATGATGTTTGATTGATTATTTATGTTTTATGACATGGGATGTTGTGTGATTGATATATTTATAACATGGGATGTTGTGTGATTGATATAATTGTAACATGGGATGTTATGTGATTGGTCTATTTATAACATGAGATGTTATGTACTATTACTATCATTATATACGTACGCTTTACTATGGCCTGACCCACGTGAACACATCGTTTAGAAGATGCCGCCGAGACGTCAAACGCAAATGCCTACCAACGAGGCAGAGCTTCAGCAAGTCATCGCTGCTGCCATCGCACAGTACGCCGCCTCTCTAGGAGGGACTAGTGGAAGTAATTCTGGCAATACTGGCAACAACAATCCGCCTCATGGTAATACCAAGTCATTGAGACATACCATGATACAATTGGATATCTCTAGCAAGGATGCTAATGCCATTCATGTGTTGTAACGTATGTGCAGGGTGCACCTACAAGCAGTTCCTAGACTGCAAACCTGTCAACTTTGATGGCACCGGAGGTGCTGTCGCTTTTGTTCGTTGGGCCGAGAAGACGGACTCAGTTCTTCGCATGAGCAAGTGTGCTCCAGATCAGCAAGTTACCTACATTTCGGGGCTATTCTTGGACGGAGCCCTGTCCTGGTGGAATTTACAAGTCCAAACACTTGGTGAAGCCGCTGCATACGCAATGACATGGAACGAGCTGAAGGAGCTCATGCGCCGGAAGTATTGCTCTCGTGCAGAAATTCAAAAGTTGGAAACTGAATTTTGGCATTTGAAGATGGAAGGTCCGGAGATCGCAGAGTATGTTCAAAGGTTTCACGACCTGTCTCATGTGGTACCTTATATGGTCACGCCAGAATTCAAGCGAATTGAGCGCTTCATTTGGGGTTTAGATCCTCAAATCATAAGTATGGTGACCTCATCCAAGCCTCCAACAATTACTGAGGCAATTGATCTGAGCGTGGCTCTCACAGAGGAGGCTATACGCCTAAACAAGTTTTCTGATGCTGAGCCAAAGAAGAAAGAGACTCATGTCGAGTCGTCCGGGGGTAACAAAAGAAAGTTCTCGAACTTCAAACAAGGCACTAGTGGGGTTGATAAGAAAGGAGAGTCAAGCACGCCAGCTCAAGTTACAGCTGGTACTGGAAGGAAAGGAGAGGGATATATGGGTACCCATCCCAAGTGCAACACCTGCCAGCGTCACCATTCTGGCCGATGTGGTTTAAAAGTATGTGAAGCGTGTGGGAAAACTGGTCACCAAAGGATTCTTGTTGGGCTACTGTTGGCCGGGGAGGCCGAGGAGGATTTGGAAATAGAAACAATAACCGAGGTGGAAATGGAAATCGCCCACAAGGAAACAATGGAGGAATTGGGAATCGAGGCCACAATGTGAATCAAGCTGGTAATGTGAACCGTAATCAGAACAACAAAAAAGCTGGAAATGGAGGTGGAAACGGGCAAAGACTAGGATGCTTTAACTGTGGTGATATTGGGCATTATAAGCGGAACTGCCCAGAATTGAACCAAGCACGTGGAAGAGTGTTTAATATCAAAGCAGGGGAAGCGCGCCAGGATCCCAATGTCGTTACTGGTACGTTCCCTGTAAACCAATGCTTTGCATCCGTTTTATTTGATACTGGTGCCGATTATAGCTTCGTATCGTTAGAGTTTAAGAATATGCTCGGGTTAGCCGCTAGTAACTTAGATATCCCCTACTCGATCGAATTGGCTAATGGAAAGCTGGTAGAAGCCAATGAAGTTGTCAGAGGTTGTGTAATCGAATTGGGAGAGCGTGAGTTTGCTTTGGATCTGCTACCAGTCCAGCTGGGAAGCTTCGACGTGGTAGTAGGAATGGATTGGTTATCAAGCAACAAGGCGGAGATTGTCTGTCACAAAAAGGTCGTTCGTATCCCAACCGAAGATGGTGAGACAATTGTGGTTCATGGAGAGAAGCGTGATACGCCTTTGAGAATTATCAGCTGCCTGAAAGCGCGAAAGTGTTTACAAAAGGGGTGTGCTGCCTTCCTGGCACACATCGTGGATAAGAAAGCTGCTGAGCCGAAAATCAAAGACATCCCTGTCGTGAGGGAATATCCAGAAGTCTTCCTAGAGGACTTGCCTGGATTGCCACCCCAGAGGCAAGTGGAGTTCCGTATAGACTTAGTTCCAGGCGCCGCGCCTGTAGCTAGGGCACCTTGTAGACTTGCACCGTCAGAGATGCAAGAACTGTCGACACAACTTCAAGAGTTGTTAGACAAAGGATTTATCAGACCAAGCTTCTCACCTTGGGGAGCTCCGGTCCTATTTGTCAAGAAGAAGGACGGTAGTTTTCGTATGTGTATCGACTACCGGGAGTTGAATAAGCCGACGATCAAAAATAGATACCCTCTACCAAGGATCGATGATCTATTCGACCAACTGCAAGGTTCAAGCTTTTACTCGAAGATCGATTTGCGATCTAGATACCATCAGTTAAGGATACAAGAGGAAAGTATCCCGAAGACAGCCTTCAGAACTCGTTATGGACACTACGAGTTCCTAGTTATGCCGTTTGGGTTGACAAACGCGCCTGCAGTTTTCATGGATCTAATGAACAGAGTTTGCAAGCCGTATTTGGATAAGTTCGTGATTGTGTTTATCGACGATATGTTGATTTATTCAAAGACAAAGGCTGAGCACGAAAAACATTTAAGAGCCATTTTGGAGCTGCTGAAGAAAGAACAGTTGTATGCCAAATTCTCTAAGTGCGAGTTTTGGCTACGTGAAGTCCAATTCCTTGGACATGTAGTAAATGGAGATGGAATTCATGTGGATCCCACCAAGATCGAAGCGATCAAGAATTGGGAGACGCCAAAGACGCCAACCGAGATTCGACAATTCTTGGGTTTGGCTGGCTACTATCGAAGGTTCATTGAGGATTTTTCAAAGATCGCTCAACCATTGACGCTCCTCACACAAAAAGATAAGAAGTTTGATTGGGGAATCAAACAGGAAGAAGCGTTCCAGCTATTGAAAGATAAGCTTTGTAATGCGCCAATCTTAGCTCTACCGGAAGGTACAGATGATTTCGTGGTATACTGTGACGCCTCGCGTCAAGGATTGGGTTGCGTGTTGATGCAACGCCAAAAGTTTATAGCTTACGCATCGCGTCAACTGAAGGTACACGAAAAGAACTATACCACGCATGATTTGGAACTCGGCGCAGTGGTATTTGCTCTAAAGATCTGGAGACACTACCTATATGGTACAAAGTGTACAATCTTCATAGATCATAAGAGCCTGGAACACATATTCGACCAGAAGGAGTTGAATATGAGACAGAGACGATGGGTTGAGTTGTTGAACGATTACGACTGCGAGATAAAGTATCATCCAGGGAAGGCGAATGTGGTCGCCGACGCCCTAAGTCGAAAAGAAAGGATCAAGCCCATAAGGGTTAGGGCTTTAGAGATGATTATCCAAACGGATCTTTCCTTGCGCATTCGTGCCGCGCAGAAAGAAGCTCTTAAGGAAAGAAACGTTGAAGAAGAATATCTCCGTGGGATGGAGAAGCAATTGGTGCCAAACAAGGAAGGAACGTTATGTTTCATGAAAAGGATTTGGGTTCCTTTGTTCGGTGATTTGAGAAAAGTTATTTTTGATGAGGCACACAAATCACGGTACTCTATCCATCCAGGAGCGGATAAGATGTACCAAGATCATAAAGATTATTATTGGTGGCCTAGGATGAAAGGCGATGTTGCTGTTTATGTGAGCAAATGTTTGACGTGCGCCAAGGTTAAAGCTGAATACCAGAAGCCTTCGGGACTTCTGCAACAACCAGAGATTCCCAAATGGAAGTGGGAACAAATCTCAATGGATTTTATTACAAAGTTGCCAAGAACGCCAAGAGGACATGACACTATTTGGGTAATAGTGGACCGATTAACGAAGTCTGCGCACTTCTTACCTATCAGGGAGAAGGATAATACGAGCAAGTTGGCTGAAATTTACATGAGAGAAATCGTTACGTGCCATGGAGTACCTCTCTCGATCATCTCTGATAGAGACGGAAGGTTCGTATCAAGGATATGGCAATCCTTCTAAGAAGCTTTTGGCTCACAATTGAATCTGAGCACTGCGTTTCACCCACAGACCGACGGACAAAGCGAGCGAACGATACAGACTTTGGAAGATATGCTGAGAGCATGTGTTATGGATTTGGGCGGTAGCTGGGATAAGCATTTGCCATTGGTCGAATTTTCATACAACAACAGCTACCACACCAGTATTGGTGCCGCACCATTTGAAGCTCTATATGGCCGCAAGTGCAGATCACCGCTTTGTTGGTCTGATGCCGGTGACAGACAATTGGTTGGTCCTGATGTGGTCCAGGAAACCACAGACAAGATTGCACAGATCCGAGATCGCATCAAGGCGGCCCGCGATTGTCAGAAGTGTTATGCGGATCGAAGAAGGAAACCTCTAGAGTTCGAGGTAGGTGATATGGTATTGTTAAAGGTATCACCCTGGAAGGGTGTAGCACGCTTCGGGAAGCGTGGAAAGTTGAACCCGCGATATATTGGTCCGTTCAGAACTTTGGAAAGAATTGGGTTAGTAGCGTACAAGTTGGATTTACCTGCTGAACTGAATGGCGTTCACGATACATTTCATGTATCAAATCTGAAGAAAATTCCAACTCAAGATACCGTTGTCATTCCCACCGACGAGATTCAGGTTGACGACACGCTCCATTTTGTCGAAGAACCGGTTGAGGTTACAGACTGGAAAGTGAACAAAACCCGCCGGAGCAGTGTCAAGCTCGTCAAGGTTCGATGGAATGCAAGACATGGTCCGGAATATACCTGGGAGCGTGAGGACCGAATGAAAGAGAAATACCCCCACTTATTTCCCAAGAACCCTGCATCTAGAAGCAGAACTTAAAATTTCGGGACAAAATTTTTCTAACGGGGGGAGAATGTGACAACCCTCACCAAATCAGGTATCCGTACGACTTAATTAATATTTAATTACTGCTTAATTACTGTGCTTGCTTGAAATTATGGATAAACTGCTACCTGAATACTGATACATGTACTTACTTGCATCATACTTTACTTGCTGTCACTCCATTATTTACATACTGAACTCTAGTGACAATCTTGATGCACAAAAGCACAGTAGCACAACGAATGGATAACCCATTTAACATGCTGATATAGCCAGCACCAGGCAGGCACTGCCTCTAAGGCCTGTATGAGCCAGGAATAGATCACTACACTAGTAGAGAGTGTAGGGATATGAGGGATGTAGAATTGCGTCACTAGGTGATAGTTATAGTGACCGGATGTGCCTAAAACGTACTTTATGTACAAAATTCAGCACTTTAAATAAAAATTCAGCATTTAGCCAACTAATAAAGTGCCAAAACATGAGAAAAATATTACTAGACACTTTCCAAGGTGTCGGGAATAAATTATGTCACTAAAAATACTATTAACGACACTTTAAAGCTTTGTTAAGCACTTTAACGGATCCCTATCCAACCGAACAACCGGACTATACCCGGAACATAAAAATATCGTCATTAACATTGTTTTTCCTTGTTTAAGCCAGTTAGGGTCCCCGAATACCCTAACACCCGTTACAATTTACTACATGATAGTAACCAAGTTAACCTCCTACTTATCTAACTATATCCTAACTATCTAGTTGAAAATGAACCATAACCCCCCCCCCCCTTAACCGAGTTTGCACCTCATGGGGGACGGCCCCCTTGTCCTTGGTTGATTAATTTAATCCAAATGCTTAATATCTAGTTGACATAGTGACCCTTGGGTAATTAGTGAAGAATTATCTATAAGTATCAAGCTATGTCCATCATAACACTTCACCACACTTAACAAAATTACTCCACTCTCTCCCTCTCTTGCTCTATTCGGCCGAAACCCCCAAGCACCATCCAACCATTTTTCGATTTTGATCAAGTCATTCCAAGCACATACAAGGGTTAAGGATCGCGTATAAGGAACCTCGGTGCACTCGGATTGCGAAGGACCTCGCTACATTGCTTTTATCCACTCGATTTCCGACTAGTTTCTTCACTAGCCTCGAGCTAGTAGTAAGTGACTCTAAACGCCTTCTTGATCTATTCTAAAGTGGTTAAAATGAACTTTGTCGGTTAAAAATCATGAACATACAAGATGACATACTAAAAGTTTACAAAGATGATAAACATGTTGGATAAAAGCTATAGAATTGTGTAAAACTTGTAAGACTTGTTTTGTTATGATTATTTAGTGTTGATCTATGTTAGTAGTAGCTCGGATCGTCATCTAACCCGGTTAAGTCATGTTCATGAAATGTTACTTAGAATATGTTAAAGTATGAACGGGGTTAAATGATGAACACTACTACATATCAAGCATGAACTTGTGCAAAAACAATTTTTCTTATGAAATAGAGTTGTAAACTAGTAGATCTACGGATCTACAAGTGGTATTTTCGAAGAACCAAGTGTCAAGTGAAATCACATTTTCTAAACCGGATCTTACATGAACAAGAGTGATTTTTGTAAACACACAAGTGTGCAGACACTTGTGTAACACTAGTTTTGACAAAAGAACTATTTTTGTAAATGTTGACAAGAAGTTGTGGAAACTTATTTTCTATAAAAACAAGTTTCACAAGAAATCGGCTTCATTTATAAAAAGATCCGCTAAAAGTAATGGAGAGTTACTACCTATTTTGGATAAACCACAAGTTCACGTATTTATGCGATTTATATCTATTTTGATTATTTTGAAGATAAAACTTTGTTGATTAATGTTGGGAACATTGTTGATTTGAATTTTAAAAGAAAATGATACGCTTGAAAGCGTGGCCACCTCCAGTTACAGGGGAAACTCTGGCGAAATTTTTCCAAAAACCTAACACTTGGAAATATTTTTACGACAAGTGTTATAAATATATTTTTAACTTGTTTTCAAAAATGTAAATGTCGCCATGATTTTTATTACAAAATTTCTAAGTGTCGGAGGTGGGATTTTCACAAAATAAACTTGATAAATATATATTTGATATATATATATTTTTCATAACAACATTTGTGAGATTTTTATGATTATTTTGTGAACTATACAAATATTATTTTTAGTGTAAAAATAATATTACCGAAAGTTAACGATTCCAAAATAATGCGAACGCCTTCACAATAAATATTAAGTTACAACGGTATTATTGATACCACCCGACCTTTAAGCGTAACTTACGCATTTTCGGAAATATACTAATGAACGCGTATTTTGACAAGAGTGATATTTTGGGAAAAATAATAGGGATTAAAATATAATATTTTTGGGAAAAATATTTATATTTTGGAAGTAAAGTATTTTTGATTAATGAAATAAAATATATTTTATTAAGTGAGACTTAATAATATATTTCGAAAATTTACAAACGCACATCTATTGAAGCCCCCATCCTTGGGAAGGAATATATTTACCAAATAATTACTAAGTGTACGTACGAAATAGTTGTCTAACTATTTCCCAAAGACATCAAACTTTAAGCTAAGGCACGGCCGCCCGTCTAATAGAAGTTAGTACGTGTAGGTCGTCGCACAGCAGATTGATTAGGAGATTTTCTTGATAGAGACGCACCACTGTGAGTTCATGTCCCCCTTTTCTCCTAACTGTTTACAGTTTTCTAAACTGCGGGGGTGAAATACATGTTACTATGATTACAAGTACTTTTTTTTACATGGTATGGTTAGCGTAAGGAGGGTTACTACTTAGATCATGTGAGTGGGTAGGCGCAACTTGAGGCCATTAATCCTCATTGTAGGACCGAGGGATAGTAGAGGTACATCTATCTGGGTGTAGCGAGCCCAGCCCCAGGCCCAGCATAACGGACCTCGGGGTGAGTTTGTACCCAACGCAAAATCCGCTAGGTTTGAGTCTTCCTACTTGCACTTCACACATATCAATGGCCTTGCAAACCATTGGTGATCTCTTTTTCCTTATTTGCTACATACCAGGATTTTATACATACAAAGGTTTTATTACTCACATACACATGAACTCGCTCAACAATTTTTGTTGATTTTTTTTCCAACTTACATGTATTTCAGGGAACTAAAGATCTGGCGCGGTATGCTACGTTTTCCCACTGCATAAGAGTTTCGAGGTCATCCAAGTTTAGGGGATGTGACTTTTACCTGGACGAGTCACAGTCCTTAAACTGCGTTTATTTCATGTTGGTGTTGTGTCTTTCAAACAATGTTTTTTATGTTATCGGGTTGTAGTGTCCGTTGCATGAGTCAACGCCTTAAGACAATGTTGTGTTACTTATGTTCTAAAACTTAAATCAATGGATGATCTTGCATGGTTTTATTTTCATATAGCTTTGTTATGATTAAGCTACGGTATTAAGAAGTCACACCAAATTAACCACGTTTCCGCAAAGCCAGGGTGTGACACACGACTCCATTCTTAGGTGAGGCACGACCGTGGTAAACTCGTGTGTGGTCCACATGGCACGGGGGTTGTGTTTGATTAGGCACGACCCCGTGCCATGTTGTTTTCTTTGTCTTTTCTTCCCAGGTTGAAACACGGGGTTGTGATTCATGGGACACGACCATGTGTCTTGAGTTCTGATTTGTCTTTTTTGCAATAGATGAGGCATGGGGGCGTGGCTAGAGAGTCATGGGGTATGACTTGGTCATTTTTCTTGAAAACTTGATCTCAAGCACAAAAACGGCATCTTTATCACTTTGTTGCATGTTTGTTCATGAAAATCTATAATAAACAAATAAATAACCTTTTTACTATATTTTTATAAGAAAGCAACTAAAACTAGGCCCCTAATGATGTGAATTATATGTTGAGTTTTACGCACATCAACTTTGAATTGAATAAAGAAGAATTCAAGTCTATGTTGAAGAAAAGGGAAATACTATTTGAAAGGCAGATGCATGAAAGAGAGAAGTCTTTTTTATATAAGAAAACATCGAGATTGAAAAACTTAAGTCGGAAAAAGCACAAATAGAAAAAAGGGAAAACATGAAGGTTTTGCAAATCACCAAGAAGATAAGCAGTGTGGTGTCTATGTTCAAGAATAAGATGGATGCAAGAATACGAGACTAGAAGAAGTTCGTGATATACGATACAAAGACGAACGGTAAAAATTCAAGAAGATGGTATACAAGTCAAAGATGGTGATACTCAAAGAAAGTGTGAAGACAAAGTTTGTGCCACAAGTCAAGAAGATGTGGTTCAAGAAGTCAATCAAAAGTTGGGGAGAAAGCCACAGACAAAGATCTCCTACAACACGCTTGTGATGAAGATGGAGAAGCACAAGATGGCGATCAAGAAATGGAAGAGGATCAAAGTGCAAGTGAAGAAGATCAAGTGGAAGATGAAGACATCGTTCCTTTGGAGAATGAAGATGTTAAATCATGAAGATGTTGAAGGCATAGACTAAGAAATTGGGGGGAATATTGAACTATAATTTCCTAATCCATGTGGGTCATGTTAATGGGTTATTAGTGTAAATTGTTTAGAGTCTATTATATAAATATGTGAAGTTAAGGGGTGTATGTGTCAAAGTTAAAGTTAGAAACCGATAAATGAATCGGTATGGCGATTCATCAAAGGTTGTGATGGTTTAAGGTGTATATATATGAAACCATCGACCAGATCATGTGCATACGATCATTGTTATCAAATCTAGTGTAGATTATTTGTGTTATATTATTCTGTTCATGAAGGATCTTGGCCCAAGATTCTTGGCCCTTGGGAAATATTTACATCTTGAAATCAAGTTTCAATTTTATTTATCTTTTTTTTTTCTCTTCTAAGTTCTCTTGGCCCCTTCTCACCACCATAAAACCTCAAACTTCAAACTTCATAACATAGTTTTGCTTCAGAGAAACGTGTGTATACATATTGAACGTGTTGTGTATGGTCTTGAAGCCAACAAACTTGTATTTAGACCCGAATCCATTTCGGTCCGAATTCTCATTTGACCCGAAGTAGTTTGATACTTTGTTGAAAAATGCAAGTGTTGGTCAGAACTAGTTTTGTTTCGTGATTTTCTTTTGACCCAAACATGGTTTGATATGAACCTATGGTAGAATGTTATTATGCTGTTTTGTCATGCTTAACTTAAGTGTGAGAATTATAATGATTCTTCATTTGTTTTTTTGGAATGGTAGCCAATTGGCGGACCCACACTATGTGGATCGGGGTCCCCGGACCTCAATGTTTTTCAAAAAAGTTAGTAGAGACGGTATGTTAAATTTTTTACAGAACCCATAAGAAAAATTAGATGAACCCATTGAAACAAGGTGAAGGTTGGTGTAATGGTAAGTTTGTTGACTTGTAACTAAAAGGTCATGGGTTCAATTCTCAATATAATGTTTTTTGCTGCACATTTATTGTGTTCATCAGATCAAAAGTGGATCAAGTTTAATATTTACCAATAGATTACTCTAATAAAAATAATAATCGGAACTAGTATGGATAAATCAAAGGTAATACTAAAATTTATAAGTTTGTTTAAATATATTATAACAATCCAATATCAAGTTACTTAAGTTAATCGATTCAGTTTATTTGAATTTTATATTTTTAAACTTAATTCGAATTAACTTAGCTGAATTTAAAAGTCGATTTGAGTTCGGCTTGATTTGATTCTAGTTGATAAAAATATATAATTCAACTTAAAAAGTCTGTATTATTAAAATTATTTTGTTGGACCGTCTCCCGACCCGACCCGAAAAAGGACCCCAGTGAAAAAAAAATCCTGGGTCCGCCACTGATGGTAGCAATTATATATATAACTTAAAAGTGAATTTTGGAATGGTAGCAATTATATATATAACTTAAAAGTGAATGTGGGTGGACTCACTATTACCTTCAACTTTGTAAAAATTACATTTTACCCCTTGGCTTTTACCCAACCTTTTCCTAAATACCTAAGTAAAATGTTATTTTAAGTTTAGAAATGTGATTTCAGTTGTAACATTTTCAACTAATTACGTATAATTTCAATGTGATTTCAACTTTTTCCTTAATACCTACGTAATGACCTTTCTACGTTTCCTATGTATGGGTCGGGTTGCATATAATACGTTTTTACTTGACGGTATAAATTCGAGTTAGTCGGGTCGAATATAATATGTTATGATTGCACGCTATATATGTGTACAATATGTTTCCTACATATGTGATCGAAGTGTCACGCTCCGGTCAAAGATAATATTTATAAGCCCAAATTACCCTTAACTATGTGTTAGTGGTAGTAAGGGGTCGAACCACGAAGAGTATGTGGTTTGTGTGTGGATTCGATTGAATTATAACAAATGTCACTATTTATGAAGCTTGCTAGAATGATTTTGTGTTTTCGTTTATTTGAGAGATATGATTTTAAACTAAATGAATTGATGAGAATGATTAACAACTACTAATTAACAATTGCAAGAAAAATGGTTACTAGAACAATAATAATAAAAAGGAATCACGCCCGGTTTCGGTAATTGTTAACCTAGGATTTCTACAAGTTTAAGTTTCAACTCAAATGCATTTGATTAACGGATTTAGTGTACCGTGACTTAGGTGCTACTAGCTATCAACGTCCCGGAGAACGGACAAAAAGACACGTTGTAATCAACACAAGTAAATCCTAACAAGGACAATGTACAATTACATATCACCATTTCGCAAAGTCATAACTTTTAACATCGTTCAACAATTCACGAATTCGCAACAAATGTAATACTATTGTCAAAAGTTTCAAAAACCAAACACAAATTGTCACTGATGTGCGTGAAGTGTGTTATATTTTAGATGTATATTTAAGCCCCTTTTTTTTTACACTTTTAGCCAAGTTTTAAATTTATAAAACACGATATTCACTAACACTAAACACACATATGGGCAAGTGCACCCATTGTGGACGTAGTATAGTGTTGGTAAGATACCGAGGTCGTCCAAGGACACAAGAGCTTTTAATACCGGTTTATCCTCAACGTCTAATCAAATCAAAAAGTGAGAAAAATGTTTTAAACTAAGAAAAATAAAAACTAACTAAATGCTGAAAAATAAAAATAAAATAAAAATAGATAGACAAGATGAATCAATTGGATCCGACATGTGTATTAGTATAACCTTTGATTGTTTTCGCACTTTTGCACTTGTTTAAGAGATTATCTTAGTTATTGTAGTAGGCCCCTCTTTTGAAGGCGACGTTACCCTCAACCCAGTAGTTTGAGTCAGCAAGGATACAATCCTAAAGGGTCGGATTATTGAAAGATAATGAATTAAGTTATTAATGCAAATTGTGGTAGGCCCCGCTTTTGGCGGTGACGTTACCCTCGGCTAAGTAGTCTGAGTCAGCAGGGATACAGTCCTAAATAGCCGGGTTATAGTATTAATAGTAGTTAACTTATGAGGGGGTCAAAGAGTTTGGATCCCCGCCATCCAATACCTATGGGCATTGAAGGAGATCCTACTAAATTTGACCCAGGTCCCAAGCAGGACCTCTAAACGCTAAACAAGGGCAAGACCCTTACCAAACCGTTCCCTTAACCCCCGACCAGGTAGCCAACATACCTCCATATAGACCGTGGAGATATGAATGGTGAAAATCTTTTATTTTATATAGACAGTAAAATAATGCCAAGACACCACGGACAAACGATAAGGAAAGATCACCTTCAACATAAGTAACTAGTTATTAAAGTCATTAATACAAAACCAAATAAAAAGTGCAAAAGATTAAAAATAAAAGTATTATACTAAACACTTGTCTTCACCAAGTGATGTAAGAGACTTAGGCAAACATGGCCTTGATTGTCAAGAACTCTTACTATCAATCTTGGATCCCGAGACGACTCACACACTCTACGATGGACAATGGATGATGGTGGTGGATGATGGTGTTATGGTGGTGGTGGGTGGTGGATGAAGTGTGAGAGAGGTGGTGTGCCAAGGGATGAGAGAGAATGAAACCAAGCTCCTCTATTTATAGGCTGAACAGAAGGCTGGACACGGCCCCGTGTCCGCTGGACACGGCCCCGTGCCCATCTGACATTCTCTCTCTTCATTAATTGTAATTCGCAATTACAATTAATGCGCCTGCTGTACTTTCACCACGCCCCCGTGCCCGCTGGACACGGCCCCGTGGTGGGCAATGGAAGCTTCTACTGGTTTGTCTTTTCTGCTGCTTCCTGGGCACGCCCCCGTGTTCGCTGGACACGGGGCGTGTTCAGACTCTGTTTTCTCTTCTTTGCCTTGGGAGGTGCCGTTGAGGGTCCGGGCAGTCTACTTTTGTTCCTTTTCTTGTATTTATGCTAGAATTAGTTGTCTTTTTGCTTCTTTTGTGATTTTGAGCTAATTTCATCCTGAAAATACAAAAGGAAGACAAAAACACTCTTTTTCCAACATTAGTACTTAAAAAGGGTTAGTTTTATGCCTTAATTGATGTGATTTATATGTTGCATTTTACACACATCAAATACCCCCACACTTGAATTTTGCTTGTCCTCAAGCAAAACTCTTTAAATGTGGCTTACACTCCCAAATGGAATAGGTAGAAGAGAAGTTTTTTAGCTTGTCCTAGAGTGTCGGGAATCCATGGTCTTTATGAGTTTTATTTTTATTTATTTACAATCCTATTCGTTATGATTTATTTTGAACGTTTCATAAGATAAATTACTTATTTGGGCATAGCATGCCTTATTAAAATTCCATTTATATACAAGTTCACATACCTCACGGGGGATCACTCAACACTCGGCCGAAGGTGTATATTTTTAGTGAATCTCTCGAGAGTGGCATGGAACTTACGCCTTCCATAGGCTTGCCAAGCAATCAATCCTCCTCCTTTTTAACTTTTTACCTTTGTAAATATCAAGAGGACTTTTTGGGGTAAAGGGTTAGGCTTGGGTTAAAGGTGGGTGGTTGGTTAGTGGTTAGTAAAAAGGGCGAAAATCGTAAAAGCGTCGGTTTTCGTAAAATGCCTTGTCTTTAGCGACTTTTTATTTTGAAGTATTTCTCCAAACAAGCTTTTATATAGCTTTTGTTTGTTTTTGACTTCATTCATATTTTTTTTTTCATCACATAAAAAAGCGAGTTTTACGAAAAACCGAGCTTGTTACTAAAATAAAGGGTGAAAAATAAAAAAGGTTTTTGGTGGGTGAAAAGGGTTTTGGGGTAATGAAATGAAAGGTTTAGGCTCAAAGGGGCTATCTAGGGGGATTTTGGGTAGGTGATAAAAAAAAATGAAAAATAATGGTGTTGAAAGAAAAATGGTTAGTCCTAATGCCTCCATCATTTACTTACTTGGGTTTAAGTTGGTAAGGACCGGGAATGTATTGTCGTGGCAAGTTCTAGATTTGTAAGAACCAAGCGGCTATTCACACAAGAAACGAAAAATGAGCATTTAATCTAAATATGTATATTTTTGTGCTCAATAAAGGCTCAAAACTCACTTTTGTGGGATTGGGTTTTTGATGTGATCAAGTATATATAATCGAATTTTTAACTAGACTTGTTATGCCGTTTCATAATTTTCTTATGTTGGTTCTTTGTTATCACGACGCTATCGGTTGTAAACTTGTAAAAATATAACCTTTTTAGAACTTGTTATTCCCAACTTAAACTAAGACAAGTAAATAAATAAAAAAAATGAAAAAGTTTTTGAAAAAATTTGGGGTGTTTAGCGGTTCCAATAGAGTTTTGTGTAAGGCTTGTGTTTAGGATTTGCAAAATTTCAAGGTTTTAGCATCCCCCCCCACACTTAAATTACACATTGTCCTCAATGTGTCCAAAAATAGAGTTTTTGGTTGATTAGAATGTGTAAAAGTAAGTTAAAAAGCAAAGATTTATGTTACTGGCATCCTGGACACGGCCCCGTGGTGACCGGGCACGGCCCCGTGGTCAAGTGCCAGTAGCAAAATCTAGAGAATTGAAACAGAAGCCTGGACACGGGGGCGTGTCCGCTGAACACGGCCCGTGTCCAGTTACCTGAACTGGGTGATTTTCTGCAGGGGGCTCAGCACGGGGCCGTGTTGGTTGGGCACGGCCCGTGTTGAGCCTTCTGTGATGGAGATTTTTGTCGGGTTGCTCTGTTCTTCGTGCATGGTTCCATTTTTCTCGTTCCCTTTTTCATCCATTACCACCATGAGTGTGTTTTATTCTGCAAAATAAGACAAAAAAAGATTAAACTAAACTAAGGATAGTTTCGCGGAATGCCTCCGTGGTGCGCCACGTTTATAAGGGTCCTTGGCTAGACCCAATGTGAGGTTATATGTTTTCTGAGTGGGATGCTTGGCGTCCCATGTTACACCGTCGGAGAGCAGCATCCAAGCTCGAATCAATAACCTTCATGTAATTGACTGGGTCGTCATCTTCTATTCTCTTCCCAACTCCGAATTTCACTTCATCATCCCCATACCTCAAAGTGAGTGTTCCGTCATTCATATCTACCACTGCTTGTGCTGTGGCAAGGAAGGGTCTCCCTAGTATAAGGGGGACCTTGGTGTCTTCCTCCATATCGAGTATGACAAAGTCAGCTGGATAAACGAATCTACTTACCCTTACCAAGACATTCTCGATGACACCTTGTGGGAATTTGACGGATCGATCAGCGAGTTGTATGCTCATTTTTGTAGGGCTCGTGGTTCCCAAGCCAAGCCTCTTAAACATTGATGAGGGCATAAGGTTAATGCTAGCCCCTAGGTCGGCTAAGGCATTGCGAACGGGCGAGTCCCCTATTGAGCACGGAATCGTGAAACTTCCGGGATCGATTTTCTTTTGGGGGAGTTTATTGAGTACGAGGGCAGAGCATTCTTCGCCTAAATTAACTAATTGCAAATTTTCAATTCTCTTCTTATGCGTAAGGAAGTCCCTCATAAATTTAGAGTATTTGGGCATTTGGGTTAGGACTTCGATAAAAGGAATATTGACATGCAAATGTTTTAACAGACTTTCGAATTTTGCGAATTGCTCATTTGTCTTTTGACGAATTAACCTACCGGGGTACGGAACTCGAGGAGCCTTGGTAGGCTCTGGTGATGGAGGAGAGTTCTTCTCCTGCAGAGGTGTTGGCACTGTTTCTTCCGTAGGTGGTGGTACTTCTGCAGGCCCTACGGTGCGGTTTCGTAGTGTGATGAGGTGAACTTGCGCCTTTGGGTTTGTTTCGGTATTGCTAGGTAATGCGCCTTGCGGTCTCTCGGAAAAGTTTTGAGCTATTTGATTTATTTGTTTTTCTATGTTTTGAATGCTAGCTTGTTGATTCCTAAAATTAGATTCTAATTGTAGAAATCTTTCCGAGTTTTTCTTATCAGTGTCAGAGATGAGGCAAGATATAGTATCTTCGAGCCTTTCTCGTCCACCTTGTTGTTGAGTGAAATTTTGTGACTCATTTCTTGATTGCTGAAAGTTTGTTCGTTGGGTTTGTTGGTTACTACTATTGCCGGGTTCCCTCCAACCAAGGTTTGGGTGGTTTCGCCATCCTTGGTTGTAAGTTCCCGTTGGGGGACCCGACGGCCTAGGTCTATTATCAATATAGTTTACCATTTCTTGTTGATCGTCCGTTTCTTTCATGCAACTCCAATTTTAATGTGACCCACCACACCCTTCACAAGCCATAACCGAGACTGTTTTTGTCATTTCTAATTTTTTTATTTTTGAAGAAAGGGCCTCGATTTGGGCTTGTAAAGAAGTGCTTTCATCGACCTTATGGGCGCCCGGGGCGATAGACTTATTTCCCCGGGGGGTGTGCCATTGAAAATTGGTTTGAGCAATTTCCTCAATTTGATTATATATTTCGTGTGGGCGTCGATTACCTAAAAGTCCCCCGAAGCTAGAATCAAGTGTCTGCCTAGTGTGTGGCAACAATTCATTGTAGAAAGTGGATACTTGTTGCCATATTGCGAGGCCGTGATGGGGACACTTGCGTAATAGCTCCTTGAACCTTTCCCAAGTTTCATATAAGGATTCCCCGTCCTCTTGTGAGTACGTATTAATTTCAGCCATTAATTTAGCAGTTTTAGCAGGAGGGAAATACTTATATAGAAATTTTTGGGCTAGTTCATCCCAGGTGTTTACCGATCCAGCTGGGAGGGCGTTGAGCCAAGCTTTCGCTCGGTCTTTTAGTGAGAATGGAAACATACGGAGGCGGATGGCGTCGTTTGATGCTCCATTGATCCGAAAGGTATCACATATTTCTAAGAAATTAGTTATATGTAGATGGGGATCTTCGTCCGCAAGCCCGTGGAAGGTTGCGGAGTTTTGGAGCATTTGTATCAAATGCGGTCGAAGTTCGAAGTTATTGGCTTCGACATTTGGAGCATTGATAGCGGCGCCTAGATTACCTATGGTGGGCCGTAGATAATCCATAAGGGTACGTTGGTCCGCCATTGGAGGTGGATCACCCGAAACCTTCTCTTGGTTTTTGGCTTTTAACCTTTTTCTGAGAAAGCGTTCGGGTTCTTCTAGTGGTTCTTTTATGTCTTTATTGGAACTGGAGCTCATACACTACGTGAAGTTGGCGTCGGGTTCCAAGTCCTGCAATACAAACAGAAAAGAATGTTGGTCAGAAGGTTCACCACGGCCCCGTGTTGAGCGAACACGGCCCCGTGGTCGGAATTGCAGTGATTGTTTTCCAGATCCCAGTTACTGGAAGTTGGACACGGCCCCGTGTTGCACCGGCACGGCCCCGTGGTCAGCCTTCTGTAACTTGAAAAACAAAAAACTGCCAGTAACGATGCTGAGCACGGCCCGTGTCCGACCAGGCACGGCCCCGTGCTGAGCTCTGCAGAAGCTGAAAAACTAAGAAAAAAAATCCTAAAAATTAAAGAAAAATGCAAATATGATTAGGCCGTTGATTCCTAACTTTCTTAAAATCCTTGTGTCCCCGGCAACGGCGCCAAAAACTTGATGTGCGTGAAGTGTGTTATATTTTAGATATATATTTAAGCCCCTTTTTTTTACACTTTTAGCCAAGTTTTAAATTTATAAAACACGATATTCACTAACACTAAACACACATATGGGCAAGTGCACCCATCGTGGACGTAGTATAGTGTTGGTAAGATACCGAGGTCGTCCAAGGACACAAGAGCTTTTAATACCGGTTTATCCTCAACGTCTAATCAAATCAAAAAGTGAGAAAAATGTTTTAAACTAAGAAAAATAAAAACTAACTAAATGCTGAAAAATAAAAATAAAATAAAAATAGATAGACAAGATGAATCACTTGGATCCGACATGTGTATTAGTATAACCTTTGATTATTTTCGCACTTTTGCACTTGTTTAAGAGATTATCTTAGTTATTGTAGTAGGCCCCTCTTTTGAAGGCGACGTTACCCTCAACCCAGTAGTTTGAGTCAGCAAGGATACAATCCTAAAGGGTCGGATTATTGAAAGATAATGAATTAAGTTATTAATGCAAATTGTGGTAGGCCCCGCTTTTGGCGGTGACGTTACCCTCGGCTAAGTAGTCTGAGTCAGCAGGGATACAGTCCTAAATAGCCGGGTTATAGTATTAATAGTAGTTAACTTATGAGGGGGTCAAAGAGTTTGGATCCCTGCCATCCAATACCTATGGGCATTGAAGGAGATCCTACTAAATTTGACCCAGGTCCCAAGCAGGACCTCTAAACGCTGAACAAGGGCAAGACCCTTACCAAACCGTTCCCTTAACCCCCGACCAGGTAGCCAACATACCTCCATATAGACCGTGGAGATATGAATGGTGAAAATCTTTTATTTTATATAGACAGTAAAATAATGCCAAGACACCACGGACAAACGATAAGGAAAGATCACCTTCAACATAAGTAACTAGTTATTAAAGTCATTAATACAAAACCAAATAAAAAGTGCAAAAGATTAAAAATAAAAAAGTATTATACTAAACACTTGTCTTCACCAAGTGATGTAAGAGACTTAGGCAAACATGGCCTTGATTGTCAAGAACTCTTACTATCAATCTTGGATCCCGAGACGACTCACACACTCTACGATGGACAATGGATGATGGTGGTGGATGATGGTGTTATGGTGGTGGTGGGTGGTGGATGAAGTGTGAGAGAGGTGGTGTGCCAAGGGATGAGAGAGAATGAAACCAAGCTCCTCTATTTATAGGCTGAACAGAAGGCTGGACACGGCCCCGTGTCCGCTGGACACGGCCCCGTGCCCATCTGACATTCTCTCTCTTCATTAATTGTAATTCGCAATTACAATTAATGCGCCTGCTGTACTTTCACCACGCCCCCGTGCCCGTTGGACACGGCCCCGTGGTGGGCAATGGAAGCTTCTACTGGTTTGTCTTTTCTGCTGCTTCCTGGGCACGCCCCCGTGTTCGCTGGACACGGGGCGTGTTCAGACTCTGTTTTCTCTTCTTTGCCTTGGGAGGTGCCGTTGAGGGTCCGGGCAGTCTACTTTTGTTCCTTTTCTTGTATTTATGCTAGAATTAGTTGTCTTTTTGCTTCTTTTGTGATTTTGAGCTCATTTCATCCTGAAAATACAAAAGGAAGACAAAAACACTCTTTTTCCAACATTTGTACTTAAAAAGGGTTAGTTTTATGCCTTAATTGATGTGATTTATATGTTGCATTTTACACACATCAGTCACTAAGTTGAAACAAGAACAATTCGAAACACTAAAATTAACAACTACCTACACCGGGGTGAAACCGAGATGATTAGCCGCTCATGGTTGAAGAAGCTTGATCACCGGATGATTGGAACGCGAATGAATTCATTTTGAAGCTTGATGGATGAAGGAATGATGGATGATTAGGGATATTGGATGATGATAGTGATGGTGAATGATGGATGGATGATTAGGGTTTTGGATGGTGAATATGAATGATGATGATGATCTTGACAATTCGGGTTGTAGATGTTGTAGTGATTGAATGGTAGGTGATCCCCCCTCAATTCTGGCTCCAAGAGATCAAGTTCAAACTCAATTAGAGTGTAACTTACGAAACTAATACCCACTAGCCAATAGAAATCGATCTTCACCCCCAAATCAATCAAATTCACGTTTCCGAATTCTGTTACCCGTCGCCGACGGGCTCTGGTTTTCACATATCCCTCCGACGCGCTAATTAACTGGATACGGACGATGTGTGCCAACGGGTGTTTTTGGAGGGCGTCGCCGATGGCCCGAACCCCGTCGGCGACGGGCTCTCGTTTGCGAGATTTCCGTTTTTCGCTCCCGACACTCCCGGTTGACCCGTAACGCATCCCAGTGCTCAAGTTTTTGATCCGGTGACCCGTAAAGCTCTCGAAAAGCTCTTTAAACTTCGTTAAACCTGCATAACACAAATCTTATTAAAAGTATACCATTCAAGATTGAAACTTATGTAAAAACACAAAGTTATGCAATAACGAACACTGGTTTTCAACCACGTATCACATCCCCACACTTATCTTTTGCTTGTCCTCAAGCAAATCTGTTTTTTACTTTCACGTGGGTCAAACAACGAATACACATCCCATTCCCGAGACAAAGGTTAAGGTCTATTGTCATACAAAAGTTCACATTCTTTACAATTTCCACGTATTTACCGGTAACATGAATAATCACATATAATAATGGTTACCCAAGATTAACCCGCCCGTAAAACTAACAAGTTATGCATATCCCTCACAATGTTCTCTCCACTCGGCTTATAATTCGGCTAATGTATATAATGTATTAGCACTTAAATCAATTAATCGCTCAAAACCGGTTAGAACACGTACCCGCATAGGCTTGCAACTCAATCATTCTCCACCACTGATCACGAATACTAAGCACAAGTCAAAAGGTCTTTGAAGGTTTGTAACGGGGCTAGGCTAAGGGTAGGGAATAGGATATTTTAAAGTGGCTAAGGTGATGAAAATTCGATCTTTATTACAACGCAACTATTCTAAACTCAAGTACACTATAAACATCAACTCCAAGACAATGATTTTCGCCTTTTATTCAATAACTAGAAACACATATTTTTGGATTTTTCTCAATGGTTTTTTTTTCATTCTTTTTCGCAAGATTTTCTGTTTTTTTTATAAATCACAACTATACAACTAAAACTCCTATAATCGAATTTTCATCACACGGGTTTAAAAAGAAAAGGCTTATGGTTATGGGCTAAACGGGTTGTCAAACGAAAGGTTTAGGCTCAAAGTTGGCTACTAGGGGATAATTTTTGGGTAAGGATATAAAAATGGTGTAAAAGGAAAAGGTTTACCTAATGCTTTAATCATTCTCGTGCTTGTATTCGGTCTATGGTCTCGAACGTATCAAAAGTTGCAAGTTCTAGAATACGCGACTAATGGTCCACTCAACAAAGAAACATATAAATGCAATTCTATGATATAAAAATGGCTCAAACCTCACGTATAAGGGTATGATATGTGATATGCATGATGTACTAGTTTCTTAGGCGGATTATTCCCGAATAACCACCCGCTAAATACCCGTCATGCTATTAATTTGAACTTGACCATGACAAAAGACCAAATGGGTTGTGCCATCCCTCATTGACTTGGTTACTTGTGCTTTTAAAATCGCTTTTGAACAAAAAAAAAAATTTGAAAAATTTTTGAAATTTTTCCCCCATCCCCACACTTGAGGTAAACATTGTCCTCAATGTGTAGTGTTTAAATGAACGGGTCAAAATCGAAAATTTTTACTACTCCCCCATCCCCACACTTGAGGTAAACATTGTCCTCAATGTGTAGGAACTAGAGTTTTAAAAAAAACAAGGGATGTGACACGACTAACCTTCCCAACTTTTCACCCCGGAAAATACAATACAAAATACAATCAACTTATTCCTAACTAAGAATCAAAGTAAAAGGGAACACATGCACCTGATTTTTATCGCTTGATACTCATATCTCCTTCGTCTCTTCATAAAAATGGTTGTCCTGCGAACATGTTGTACCTACAAATTCTAATCCTTGTGTAGAAGCATGCTTCTCACAACCATCAAAATTTGTTAGTTACCTAGTTCTACCCTTTTTATGAACACATTACCAAGCCATGCGTTATTTTACTTTGATTTATGTGAAAAATATTTTACAACAACAACAAACCTAACTCACTTTCGTAGGAATCACGGTTGCATTTAGCTTGTGCAACAAGCCCTTTTAAACCTCCCGATAGCTCGGGAGGATGAGAGGTCTCGTGAGGGTTATATAGGGAACACACCCACAACGTTCATTTAACTAGGCAGAAATGAAATTAAAACGACAAAGAAATAAAGAACCAAAATATACAACAACAACATAAAATATACCATACCTCTACCGCTGATATCGCTCGTTTGGATCCACTGGCGGGTTGGGCTGGTATTGATAACCAGTGAGGGCCTCGAACATCTCCCTATAGTTATCGAGAGGACTCTGCTCCCCTTGAGGCGGCGGTTGGTACGGAATCGGGATAAAACTAGACCCTACCGCTTCAGGCCAATGAGGAGTCGGGTCAGATGGGCCTTGTGGGTGGGGAAGGTCGGGGTAATTTGTCCATCCCGAGTGCTCGGCATATGGGAGGCCGGCTTGATAGTCTCTTTGGTGTCGCTCCTGATCGTGGAGCACCTTGGCATTATTAATAGCCATTTTTTGAGAGACATACAAGGCACTCCAACGGCGTCGGTTCAATTCTCTTTCTTCATTTTGACGCGTTGCCTCTGCTTCTTCCCACGCCCGTCTTCGGGCTGCCTCATCCTCTTGCATCTTCGCCAACTGTTCCATGTGTGACCTCTGCATTGCTTGGAACAGTTGTTGCTCCTCCACAAACTTATTCATTCTCTCCCGATGGGTTTCTTGAGCTGCCCAATACTCCTGCATTGAGGGTCCATGGGACTCCTCCCACGCTTCCCTCCTTCGGTTATACTCCCGACTTTCACCTATACACGCAGAGACATTGTCATATATCTCTTGCTGTCCCCGATCAAAATTTTTGTAGGAGGGCACCCGTCTCATGGTCACAAAAACCGCCACATCTGCATTGATTTCTCTATGCGGCCGCATGTATTTTTTGTCTTGGTCTTTGTGGACCGGAGGGTGCAGCTTCCTCCTCTTCATCACCCATTTCTTCATCTTCTTCCAATTCTGGTGGTGCCCCTGAAGTAAGAAATTCATACTTGTTACCCATCCTATCGGTCACAACATACTTGTTCCCCGAGAATTTAATTTCCATCTTTCAGTTCTTCCTCATGTGGGCCTTGTTAATTTCCTCCAACGGTTTAGCAACCCACAGTGATTCCGGGGGTAGGCAATTTTGTTGAACTATCATGGCACTAATGAGGCGTGCGTATGGGATGAAACGCCTCTGTGATGATTCCCGAGTAACCCATGTATTCATCATCACTACGTGCCTCCATGATAGTGTAGGAGTCCCGTATAACAAAGAATGTACCACCCTACAATCACTCGCTCTAGCACCTCCTCGATCGCCAAACCTCACCAAAATATTCTCGAGGGAAATCCCTTGGAGAATCTTTCCCTCAATCGTCATTTGACTTCTTTTTGCTTCTCCTCCTTTGTTGTAAGGTAGAATAACTTCTATCAGCTGCTCGGGATCATCAGTGTTCATGTGATTATCCAAGAAACGCTCAATAGATGGGTAATCGTATGCTTGCACTCCCAAGGAGTCGAAACGCGCAATACAATTCATAGTTTCGAAGGACATTGTCATGTTCCCTCGGCTAGTCTTCCCCACCAATTTCCACTGCAATGGAGGTTCATTTTTGTTCACAAGCTTCAAAGTGGATAACCATTCACACACCTCCGCTAAATACACCCGGGAGGTGTTGTCTTCACACCAGTCAAGGACTTTTTCCCAACCTAAACGTTCGAACATCTGCACAATCCCAATCTGTCGAAATTCTTCCACGTTTACAACCCGTTCACATATCACCCTTTCTGGAACTGAGGTGTTCACGTTGTTTACCATCTTCCACTTCCATAACTTAGCCTCCAATTTCCTATCCTGATAACCTGATAGTGGCTTATTTTTCTCTTCATCCCAAACTTGAGCACTACGGCTATCCCTAAAGTTTTCCCATGCCCAGTCTTGCCTATACAACCTTGCATCATCCTCTTTTACGGAGCTTAGCTGCTCCCACTTCTTCGGTATTAAACCGGAAGAAGAACCCATACCCGATGATGAAGCTTGCCCTGTAGTTTTTTGTCGCTTACCACCAGCCATAACTACAATCACAAACAAGCAAAACATCAATATAAACTCAGCCTTCATTAGACTTTCAAACTTTGAACATGATATGTGATGTAGAAATTTTTATTAACAAGTGAATGTAAAATCGCATTTTTAAACTTCCCAAGTCGCCAATTTTATCATATACTTATCAATTTCCTTGTTAATCTTACAATTTCTTATAATTTCAACAATGTATTCAACATCACCTTCATGTTCAATCATGTGCATAACAAGTGTAATTACTTCACTATAGTTATAATATGCTCAAATTCCATCCACAAAAACTAATCTTACTCAAAATCATGCTAGAACAACATACATTGTCTAAATAACCTACTCTTAAACTAAAAAGTTTAAAATTTCGGAAGAGAAACAATAAACATATGATAATCAAGCATAAAATCAAGGAGAATCCATACCTTTGTGTTGTTGGAACAAGAAAAACTATGAAAAGATGTAAAGCAAAGAGAATGATGAACACCCCTTCAAACACCCTAAGTTACACGTCCAGAGATCTTGCAAACTAGCAAGAATTGATGCAAACCGTGTTGGGGGTTTTGTTCTTCTTGAAAAAATACGCAAGATGGACCCAAAAATCAGATGATTTGGTGGAGATTTGAGAAAGTTATGGAAGCTTGGAGGTTTTAGGGTTCTAAGGGTTTTTGGGGAAGAAGATGAATAAGAGAGAGAGAACGTATGAATGGCAGTCAATTTCTGGATGTAAATGAGAAGAACTCAGATGGTTGGTGATATGGGTCGATTATGTGATGGAATGTTAAGTTTGTCTATGTTTTAAATGGGTTAGAAGATGTTTGGTTCGAGTTTGTAGTGTAAAAAACGAAACAGGGCCGGAGAGAAATCGACAACCTGTCGCCGACGGGTCCCACTCCGTCGCCGACGGGTAAAGAAAATTGGGTGTTTGGCCGACGGCTTACTTACCTGCCTACGGGCTTTTTCACTCGACGGGCCTATCCCGTACCCGTCCCTGACGGGACCATACCCGTCGTCGACGGGGTCCATTTCACCAATTTTTTTATTTTTTTCAATTTTTATTTTTTGAAAAATAAGGAGAAAATTATATACTTTAATAAAGGGGCTATATACATCAAAAATTCCTAAAAAGATTAAAATTCTTTTTGTAAATTTTTATAAGTTAAATTTTTAAAACACGCAAACCGTTAACGGCCCTACCACCCCCCGAAAAGTCGTGTATTGTCCTCAATGCACATAACAAAGCCTAAAAACATACCTTGTGTCTTCCTGACCCGTTCGGAATGTCCGGACTTCACACACTCAAGAGAGATTAGTACGAAACGAAAACGATTTACACAAAAACACACAAACAAATAAATAATTATACATAACTTTAGACAAAACGTTACCGGTCCTTTTCATTCGACCTCATAAACCGGAATGCTTACTACGAAGCTCACCGATTCCTTGTGTTCATCCACCTTCTCGTTACCGTCGAGAAACTTGTCACACCCCGGCCGCGTATAGCATGTAACCGCGGTGGAAACGCCGGGGAGTGTTGGGACAGAATTAATTGTTTCATAACCATGGAAATCAAAGTTACATTTTATTTATTAAACAAGCGTAATACATTGTCTTAAACAGGAAAACAAAGAGTTCGTGACATAATTAAACTAGTCTATCTTCATTTTTAGTCTCTAAGGCACAGGTCCGCTCACCATTGTCATCCTACACGATAGCTCCTGAAAACACATGTGAAAGTAGGTACGTCAGCATAAAAATGCCTGTGAGATACATAGGTTTTGTGAAAATGGGATTCATGACTTGAGTTTAAGGAAAACGTTTAATAACAGTCAGTCATGAACCTTATAATATGTTTTTATTTTGTAAATCGTATGAAAAACGATAAGATCAGATGATATGTATAAACAAGAGAATAATGTAAGGTTAAATGAATAACCTAGAAAAAAAATGAGTTTGTATAAGATAAGTTGTTTGTAAGAATAATGTCTTGTGAAGAACATGTTATTTGTGTAAAACGTGATATGTCTAAACTGAAATGATTTAGATAATGCTACGATATGTAATATTATACAAGCATTTATATATAGGAAGTACCAACGGCGTATCCACCATGTTTGTATCATATTACATACGCCACGTTACTCAAACCATTTACCCAAACCAACCACCATGTAAATTGTTCATGTATAAACCAATTGTCAAGTGTTATTGTGTAAACCATATCGAAATGTCTATGTTCAATGTAAACCACCAAGTATGTATATCGATGTCAAAATGTTTATGTTTAATGTAGATCATGTAATGTGTACCCAAAATATATCTTGTATGGTAAGTGAGATGTATCAACTAAACCATATGTAAAATGCACAAAACAAGGTATTGAAGTAAAACATTGTTTAAATCAAAGTTATGTTTTGTGGAACAAATGCATGCTATACTGATACAAACATTTATGCAGTGTTGTGAAAATGCATACATCCAAGCCTTGAGACTGTGGCGATAAACCCTTAAACAAATTAAAGGTTTATCTAAGTTATGTATATCTAATTCGGTCATTCCTTTCATCCAAACCAACCTAGGATGTCCGGAACGGGAGTTGTCAATTCCTATGGTACCACTACCTACTAACGAATGGCGTGATCAATGTTAATGAATGTATTGTTCCATGTTAAACAAACCAAATGTCATACCAAAATGAAAGCATGTGATGTAAACAATTGTACTAAGTATGCACACCATGGGCATAAATAGCATGAAATGTAATGTGAAACAATGTACTAAGTACGCACACAATGGGCATACATAGCATGAAATGTAATGTAAAACAATGTACTAAGTACGCACACAATGGGCATACATAGCATGAAATGTAATGTAAAACAATGTACTAAGTACGCACACAATGGGCATACATAGCATGAAATGTAATGTAATCATGTACTATAATGTACTAACGAACATAGCAGGTATATGATGTGAAAATATGGAAAGCATGAAAGTAACAAGTAGGCACATGTGTTTCACCCCAAAACAGTTTGGAAAACAGTAAAAGAGGGGTTCAATGTACTCACCTGAGATTGCTTTGAAGTCCTTGTAAAACAACGAAATAATGCTAGAGGTCACGGAATATCAAACGGCACCTAATAGGTAGCTATATTAATATATCGGACCAAAATCGGAAGGATCGGACAGTATGCGGGTTCGTAAACCAAAAGAGTATGGAGACTCATGTAATATGGTTTAACAAAGCCTACATACTAAAATGAAACCTAGCCTAAGTGCTTACGGCCCATTACGACCCGTTTAGGTAGCTTATGCTACCTTAACGCGTCGCTCGCGTAGAACGCGTTTGGAACGCCTAACATAGTGACCACAAGGTATAACCTCGGAAGGTTACAGCTATAGTCACCTAATTTGTTTGGTTGGATCCTAATGATCGACCAAATGGGTCGGGTTCGCAAGTATAAGCGATGGTTTAGATCGCTTACCTTACGACCCTATATAAGCACTATACTAAAAGTGACGAGCTAAGCATGTTAGAACATGCTTAACTAAGTTTAGAAAACAGGTTTGGCATCAAAACAAACGGCTTTGATGCTCACGAGTAGTTTGGTTACAAAATACGCAAGAATGCGCATTTTGGCCGAAACTACGACTCGTCACTGAGCCTTGATAACGTGGTAATCAGTAGGTATAGTCACTACGGACTATAACCATCGTGATCACGCTCACGTTATGAAGTTCCAACGAACTTCGTGTTGACCATAGGCTGGCCAAAGCAGAAAGTCAAAGATAGTTTGACTTTAGGACTAGAAAGCGATTAAAAGAACGAAAGAGCACTTACGAAGGGTCCTCGAAAGCTAATCTCGATCCAGGAGCTCAGGTATGAAGCAAAGGCCTCAACTTAGAGCTTTAGATCAGATTCTTGTGGGTTTTAACCAAAATGGGGGGGGGGTATTTATAGGAAAAGCAAGACCGTTAGGATCGTTTCTTGAATATCGTGCCACGATCTAATCCGAACACTTGTCGCAAAGTTGTGGTGGCTTATTTTGCCCCCACCGTAGGGTTTTGACAAGTGGCATTGGCCTTTCGAGAGCTGAAGGGCTGTTACAAGCTGTTTAAACATTGAATCTGGTCCAGAAGGGGCCTCGCGTGACGCCTAGACCCGTCGCGTCACGCCTAGCCCTTATTTCTTCAGAATTTGTAGAAATGGTCCCTGCACATGTTTCGTTGCGTAACGGCACTTCTAACACCCGTCAAACCCAATTTCAAGCTCCACAATGATGTTAAGACATAGGGAACATGAAATATGCTTGGAAATATCCCGGATGTCGGTTCGTTTGGCCGTACGGTTGCGGTGTTCGCTTAATTACGATGGAATGCGCATAAGCGCGAAAAATGATCCAAATTGCGCGACGAATGGATTTTTCTCATGCCAAACACTAAGACATAATATAAGGATGCTTACATAAATTTTTGGATGTCCGGATGTATTCAGAACGTAAGTTATGCGCGAAAGTGCAAACTTGTGCACTTTTTGACATTTTTAGCCCCTGAATGATCCAAAAGTTTGTTTTAACATACCAAACCCCTCAAAGCCTATTTCTAAGCTATGTAAAGGATATTTATGGTATGTTTAACTTATGGACATCTTCCGGAATGTTCATTACAGTTCGAATTGGCATACTTTCGCAGTTTGTCAAATTTAGTCCCTGTAAGCGAATTAACTTGTTTTTGCCATACCAAGGCCTTCAAAACTTATTTCTAAGTTATGTAAAGGTTATTTAAGGTATGTTGAGTATAAGTTGATGTTCCGGAGTATTTGTCGCATTAAACTGAGTACGTTTACGCACCAGTTTGCGTATAATTCTCCAGAAAGTGATGTAGAGTTTGAAATTGAACAAAAGTCAAAACATGAAAAATGTAAAACACAACCAAACAAACATTGGGATAAAATAACATTGTTTTATTGATAACTGAACTGTTCACAATAATTACAAGCACAAATGTTACAGTCTCCCCTACTTGTGGAAATTTCGTCCCGAAATTTATTTAGAGGAAACTCGTGGAAAAAGATGCGGATATTTTGCCTTCATTTGATGTTCACGTTCCCAAGTAAACTCGGGTCCACGTTTAGATTCCCAGCGAACCTTGACCAAAGGAATGCGCTTGCGTTTAAGCCACTTAACTTCACGTTCCATGATTTCCACCGGTTTCTCAACAAATTTCAGTGTTTTATCAACACGAATTTCGTCAAGCGGTATGTGGAGGTTCTCATCAGCTAAACACATCTTGAGATTGGACACGTGAAAGGTTGGATGAACATTTCCAAGTTCAGGAGGTAACTCAAGTCTGTAGGCTACCTTACCGATTCTTTCGACGATCTTGAATGGTCCAACGTATCTAGGTGCAAGTTTTCCTTTCTTTCCAAATCTGATCACACCTTTCCGAGGTGAGACCTTAACTAATACACGATCACCGACTTGACAATCCAAGGGCTTGCGTTTTAGGTCCGCGTAACTCTTTTGACGGCTTCTAGCTGTCTGAAGGTTATCACGAACTCTCTTAACCTTATCTGTTGTCTCTAAAATGAGGGCAGGTCCAGTAAGTTGAGCCTCGCCAATCTCATTCCAGCAGACTGGTGAACAACATTTTCGACCATAGAGAGCCTCGAAAGGAGCCATGTTGATGCTGGAGTGATAACTGTTGTTGTAGGAGAATTCAATCAACGGAAGATGTGAATCCCAACTACCACCAAAATCGATCACACAAGCTCTAAGCATATCCTCCAGTGTCTGGATTGTTCTTTCAGGCTGACCATTCGTTTGCGGATGATAAGCTGTGCTCAGATTAAGTTGGGACCCCATAGCAGATTGCATGGTTCTCCAAAAATGAGAAGTGAAATGAGCATCTCTGTCAGAAATGATGTTCAAAGGAACACCATGTCGAGCTACAATTTCATCCACGTAGATTTGAGCAAGTTTGTCAGCCGAAAAATCCTCACGGATTGGCAAGAAATGCGCTGACTTGGTAAGACGATCAACGACTACCCAGATGGCATCGTGACCTTTCTTTGTGCGCGGGAGTTTCGTAATGTGATCCATAGTAATGTTTTCCCATTTCCAAACTGGGATCCCTGGTTGCTCCAATAAACCAGAAGGACGCTGATATTCGGCCTTAACCTTAAGACAAGTAAGGCATTTTGATACATATAAGGCAATGTCTTTCTTCATACCAGGCCACCAATACTGAATACGAAGATCCTTATACATCTTATCTGAGCCAGGATGAATAGAATAACGAGACTTATGGGCTTCATCCATAAGCAAGGTACGAAGATTATCTTGGCTTGGGACCCACAAGCGGTCCATGAAGTAATATGATCCATTGTCCTTCAGTTCTAGAGCAGGAGTTATGTGATAAGGAAATTCCTTATCCATCAAACCTTGTGAAACACAAGATTGTTGAGCCTGAGAAATACGGGCTTGGATATCAGATTGAGCTTGAATAACAGATTGGACACGAACACAATGCAGCTTAGTGCGTTCCTTGTGACTCAAAGCATCGGCTATGACATTCGCCTTACCAGGATGGTAGCGAATCTCGCAGTCGTAGTCGTTTAGAAGTTCAACCCAACGTCGCTGCCTCATGTTGAGTTCTTTCTGACTGAAGATATGCTGGAGACTTTTGTGGTCTGTGAAAACCACACATTTTGTACCGTACAAATAGTGTCTCCAGATTTTGAGAGCGAAGACAACTGCACCCAACTCAAGATCATGAGTGGTGTAGTTCTTCTCATGTATCTTCAACTGTCTCGATGCGTATGCTATGACTTTGTTCCTCTGCATCAGGACGCAACCAAGACCCAATTTAGATGCGTCGCAATAAACGACGAAATCATCATTGCCCTCAGGCAATCTTAGGACAGGCGCATCGCAAAGCTTTTGTTTCAAAGTCAGAAACGCTTCCTCTTGTTTGAATCCCCAATCAAATGGCTTGTTCTTCTGAGTTAGAGCAGTTAGAGGAACTGCAATCTTCGAGAAATTTTCTATGAAGCGGCGGTAGTAACCCGCTAGACCAAGAAAAGAACGAACTTCAGTAGGAGTAGTAGGCGTATCCCAATCCTTGATCGCACTGATCTTGGAGGGATCTACATGAATACCTCGTTCGTTGACAATATGTCCTAAGAATTGAACTTCTTTAAGCCATAATTCACACTTGGAGAATTTGGCGAAAAGTTGCTCTTTCTTTAGGAGTTCCAGAGTAAGAGTAAGATGTTGCTCATGATCAGCTCGCGTCTTAGAATATATCAAAATGTCATCGATGAAAACGATGATGAACTTATACAAATAAGGTTTGCAGACCCTATTCATCAAGTCCATGAAAACAGCAGGAGCATTAGTCAAACCGAATGGCATGACTGTGAACTCTTAATGCCCATAGCGAGTGCGAAAAGTTGTCTTGGGAATATCTTCTTCATGCACGCGAAGTTGATGATATCCAGATCGCAGATCAATCTTTGAAAAATAAGAAGCGCCTTGCAATTGATCAAAGAGATCATCAATGCGAGGTAGGGGATATCGATTCTTGATGGTGAGCTTGTTAAGCTCACGATAATCGATACACATCCTAAAAGATCCATCCTTCTTTTTGACAAAAAGAACGGGAGCACCCCAAGGTGAAAAGCTAGGACGGATAAAACCTTTGTCAGAGAGCTCCTGAAGTTGCTTAGATAACTCTTGCATCTCAGACGGTGCAAGACGGTATGGAGCTCTGGCAATGGGATTTGCACCAGGTACGAGATCAATACGGAACTCGACTTGGCGTGCTGGAGGTAGACCAGGTAACTCTTCAGGGAAAACTTCAGAATAATCCTGAACAACAGGAATATCTTGAATAGACTTACCTTTGCCCTTATCTGCTACAACATGTGCCAAAAATACCACATAGTGCTTTCACAGATACTTCCGAGCTTTAAAACAAGACATGAGTTTGAGACCACCGGCAGGCTTCTCACCACGAACCTGTAGGATCTCGCCTGTCGACAGCGGCACACGAACAATCTTCTCAGAAAAAAATATCTCTGCGTGATGCTTAGATAACCAATCCATACCCACAATAACGTCGAAGCTTCCAAGTTGCATAGGCGTGAGGTCAATAGGAAGAAGATGGTCGTTAAGGTTCAACTGGCAGTTGCAGAGAACAGAATCAAGAACAATGGGTTCACCACTAGCCACTTCTACTGTCAATGGTTTACCTAGTTTCGTTCTAGACACGCGAAGCATTGGCTCAAAAGACAATGACACAAAACTCTTGTCGGCACCCGAATCAAAAAGAACAGATGCTGGCTGATTATTAATAAAGAACGTACCGTTCACCACTTCATTGTCTGCTTGTGCCTCTTGAGCATTCATGTTGAAGACTCGCCCTCGAGCCTGAGCCTGATTCTGGTTTGCATTCTGATTCTGGTTGGCTAGTCTTGGGCATCGGTTTCTGTAATGGGTCAGATCCCCACAGTTATAACAAGCACCTGGTGGGTATTGTGGTCGTGCAGCTTGACCCTGTTGCTGAGCAGGAGGCTGAGCAACTTGTTGAGCAGGGTTCTGGACTGTGCGATTTTGAGCAAACCGACAAACATCGGCAAGATGACCTGACTTCCCACAGTTAGTACAGAAACGACACTGATGTTGCGGTTGATGGTGACTGTTGCATCGATTGCACAAAGGTGCACTTCCTGAATAGGGCTTCTTTGCTGGAGGCTGTGCGGGTTGGTTGGGAGCTGCCTGGTTAGCTTGGGCAGTGACAGCATAGTTTTGGGAAGCCTTACGCTTCTTTGCCCTTTTCGATGACCCAGAATCCTTTCCATTCTTGTTTTGACCTTTCTTGCTATCTTCCTTGTCAGACGACTGTTTCTTTCCCTTGTCACCCTTCCTGTGTAATTTATTCTTCCGAATTTGCGACTCAGTCAGTGTCGCTGATAACTCGATTGCCTGACGGAGTGTGGTAGGGTTGCTACCAGTGATAATGTCTTGTACCGAGTCAGGTAGGCCGTCGATGTATCTTTCGATAGCCTTGTCGAGTGGGGCAACCATAGTTGGGCAAAGCAGACTCAACTCCTCAAACCTATCAGTATATGCCCTGTGCTCGCCACTATCTTGTTTCAAATCATCAAACTCCTTCTCCAACGCTCGTTGTTCATGATGAGGACAAAACTCCCTCATCATAAGAGCTCTGAGTTCAGCCCACGTCTGTGCTAGAGCAACGTCTGCACCACGGTCTCTCATTACCCCATTCCACCATGTAAGAGCCCTCTTTTGAAACACGCTCGAAGAAAACTCGACCTTGCGATTATCCGGACACTGAACATGGCGAAAAGTATTCTCAATGCTCTCGAACCATTGAAGAAGCCCAGTTGCTCCTTCAGAACCACTAAACTTGAGTGGTTTAGCCGAGTTAAAATTCTTGAAATTGCATGGAGCATTGTTGTTGTTGTTGGCTTGATTCCATTGAGCAAAGAGATTTGGGAATTAAGCAGCCATTTGCTGTGCAATTATTTCTACCGGCTCTGCAGTAGCTATCTGGTTCTCGCGTCGAGGAGGCATTCTAGAAGAGGAAAAACATGAAAGGAAATGAGTGAGATGATTGGATGAAGAGAATGAGATGAAACAAAATCAACAAAAAGCAAAGATGGTGGTTATGCATCGCTAAGCAAACAAGCGACACACAATGTCTAATCAAAGTAAACGGGTCAAAAATAATGTATCGCGAAGACATGTTCGCCTATAAGTGAACACTCACCCCAAGAGTTCCCAGGTAAGAGTGACTGGTCCGATTATGTGGATTTGTACGAACACTCTAGCCTTAGACAGAAAACTCAGGGTACAGGCATTCACTCTTCCAGTTCGCACGTGTTCACACTATTAAAACCCGAAAACCTTGACGAGATTTTGAAAATTCAAAGGGTTCGAAACCATATAACCGAGGGTTCAAAACCTAGTAATCAATCATCCTCGAACAGACGATTAATTTTCAAAGCGGATTTGGAATCGAAATTCTCGTTGTAGTTATCACCTAAGGATAGGTGATGTGCATGTTTTAAATCTAAACACAAGATAACTTGTGTTAGGGTCTTAGAAAGTTATAGTCTAGGTCAAAGCATTACTAATAACCTAATTCCCTATAACCATTGGCTCTGATACCAACTCTTCTGTCACAACCCGGCTGCGTATAACATGCAACCGCGGCGGAAACGCCGGGGAGTGTTGGGACAGAATTAATTGTTTCATAACCATGGAAATCAAAGTTACATTTTATTTATTAAACAAGCGTAATACATTGTCTTAAACAGGAAAACAAAGAGTTCGTGACATAATTAAACTAGTCTATCTTCATTTTTAGTCTCTAAGGCACAGGTCCGCCCTAGTGTCACCATTGTCATCCTACACGATAGCTCCTGAAAACACATGTGAAAGTAGGTACGTCAGCATAAAAATGCCTGTGAGATACATAGGTTTTGCGAAAATGGGATTCATGACTTGAGTTTAAGGAAAACGTTTAATAACAGTCAGTCATGAACCTTGTAATATGTTTTTGTTTTGTAAATCGTATGAAAAACGATAAGATCAGATGATATGTATAAATAAGAGAATAATGTAAGGTTAAATGAATAACCTAGAAAAAAAATGAGTTTGTATAAGATAAGTTGTTTGTAAGAATAATGTCTTGTGAAGAACATGTTATTTGTGTAAAAGGTGATATGTCTAAACTGAAATGATTTAGATAATGCTACGATATGTAATATTATACAAGCATTTATATATAGGAAGTACCAGCGGCGTATCCACCATGTTTGTATCATATTACATACGCCACGTTACTCAAACCATTTACCCAAACCAACCACCATGTAAATTGTTCATGTATAAACCAATTGTCAAGTGTTATTGTGTAAACCATATCGAAATGTCTATGTTCAATGTAAACCACCAAGTATGTATATCGATGTCAAAATGTTTATGTTTAATGTAGATCATGTAATGTGTACCCAAAATATATCTTGTATGGTAAGTGAGATGTATCAACAAACCATATGTAAAATGCACAAAACAAGGTATTGAAGTAAAACATGGTTTAAATCAAAGTTATGTTTTGTGGAACAAATGCATGCTATACTGATACAAACATTTATGCGGTGTTGTGAAAATGCATACATCCAAGCCTTGAGACTGTGCCGATAAACCCTTAAACAAATTAAAGGTTTATCTAAGTTATGTATATTGAATTCGGTCATTCCTTTCATCCAAACCAACCTAGGATGTCCGGAACGGGAGTTGTCAATTCCTATGGTACCACTACCTACTAACAAATGGCGTGATCAATGTTAATGAATGTATTGTTCCATGTTAAACAAACCAAATGTCATACCAAAATGAAAGCATGTGATGTAAACAATTGTACTAAGTATGCACACCATGGGCATAAATACCATGAAATGTAATGTGAAACAATGTACTAAGTACGCACACAATGGGCATACATAGCATGAAATGTAATGTAAAACAATGTACTAAGTACGCACACAATGGGCATACATAGCATGAAATGTAATGTAATGTAATCATGTACTATAATGTACGATGTGAACATATAGAAAGCATGAAAGTAACAAGTAGGCACATGTGTTTCACCCCAAAACAGTTTGGAAAACAGTAAAAGAGGGGTTCAATGTACTCACCTGAGATTGCTTTGAAGTCCTTCTAAAACAACGAAATAATGCTAGAGGTCACGGAATATCAAACGGCACCTAATAGGTAGCTATATTAATATACCGGACCAAAATCGGAAGGATCAGATAGTATGCGGGTTCGTAAACCAAACGAGTATGGAGACTCGTGTAATATGGTTTAACAAAGCCTACATACTAAAGTGAAACCTAGCCTAAGTGCTTATGGCCCATTACGACCCGTTTAGGTAGCTTATGCTACCTTAACGCGTCGCTCGCGTAGAACGCGTTTGGAACGCCTAACATAGTGACCACAAGGTATAACCTCGGAAGGTTACAGCTATGGTCACCTAATGTGTTTGGTTGGATCCTAATGATCGACCAAATAGGTCGGGTTCGAAAGTATAAGCGATGGTTTAGATCGCTTACCTTACGACCCTATATAAGCACTATACTAAAAGTGACGAGCTAAGCATGTTACAACATGCTTAACTAAGTTTAGAAAACAGGTTTGGCATCAAAACAAACGGCTTTGATGCGCATTTTGGCCGAAACTACGACTCGTCACTGAGCCTTGATAACGTGGTAATCAGTAGGTATAGTCACTACGGACTATAACCATCGTGATCACGCTCACGTTATGAAGTTCCAACGAACTTCGTGTTGACCATAGGCTGGTCAAAGCAGAAAGTCAAACATAGTTTGACTTTAACTAGAAAGCGATTAAAAGAACGAAAGAACACTTACGAAGGGTCCTCGAAAGCTAATCTCGATCCAGGAGCTCAGGTATGAAGCAAAGGCCTCAACTTAGAGCTTTAGATCAGATTCTTGAATATCGTGCCACGATCTAATCCGTACACTTGTCGCATAGTTGTGGTGGCTTATTTTGCCCCCACCATAGGGTTTTGACAAGTGGCATTGGCCCTTGGAGAGTTGAAGGGCTGTTACAAGCTGTTTAAACATTGAATCTGGTCCAGAAGGGGCCTCGCGTGACGCCTAGACCCGTCGCGTCACGCCTAGCCCTTATTTCTTCAGAATTTGCAGAAATGGTCCCTGCACATGTTTCGTTGTGTAACGGCACTTCTAACACCCGTCAAACCCAATTTCAAGCTCCACAATGATGTTAAGACATAGGGAACATGAAATATGATTGGAAATATCCCGGATGTCGGTTCGTTTGGCCGTACGGTTGCGATGTTCGCTTAATTACGACGGAATGCGCATAAGCGCGAAAAATGATCCAAATTGCGCGACGAATGGATTTTTCTCATGCCAAACACTAAGGCATAATATAAGGATGCTTACATAAATTTTTGGATGTCCGGATGTATTCAGAACGTAAGTTATGCGCGAAAGTGCAAACTTGTGCACTTTTTGACACTTTTAGCCCCTGAATGATCCAAAAGTTTGTTTTAGCATACCAAACCCCTCAAAGCCTATTTCTAAGCTATGTAAAGGATATTTATGGTATGTTTAACTTATGGACATGTTCCGGAATGTTCGTTACAGTTCGAATTGGCATACTTTCGCAGTTTGTCAAATTTAGTCCCTGTAAGCAAATTAACTTGTTTTTGCCATACCAAGGCCTTCAAAACTTATTTCTAAGTTATGTAAAGGTTATTTAAGGTATGTTGAGTATAAGTTGATGTTCCGAAGTATTTGTCGCATTAAACTGAGTACGTTTACGCACCAGTTTGCGTATAATTCTCCAGAAAGTGATGTAGAGTTTGAAATTGAACAAAAGTCAAAACATGAAAAATGTAAAACACAACCAAACAAACATTGGGATAAAATAACATTGTTTTATTGATAACTGAACTATTCACAATGATTACAAGCACAAATGTTACAAAACTGTTTTAGTCGATGACCATTTACCGTTTGTCTTATCCCATCCTTCGGGTCCTCGATGGTAACATCACCCAATTGTCCTACCCGGGTGATAACATAGGGTCCCATCCATTTGCTCCGGAGCTCTCCGGGAAAGAACTTAAGCTTCGAGTTGTAAAGCCACACCTTTTGGCCCACCTCGAACTCTTTCTTTCTCAACTTGGCTTCATGCGCTTTCTTCATCCCATCCTTGTACTTAGACGCGCATTCATATGCCATTTCCCTTAGCTCCTCCAACTCGCATAGCTTGAGTTTCCTTTCCTTACCTGCATCATCATATTGAACATTAACTTCCTTAATAGCCCATAATGATTTGTGCACAAGTTCAACCGGTAAATGGCAATTTTTACCATAAACCAACTAGTAAGGTGTAGTGCCAATAGGTGTCTTATGTGCCGTACGGTAGGCCCATAAAGCATCCTTCAGCTTAATTGACCAATCCTTACGGTCCGCCCGAACGGTCTTTTGCAAAATCTCTTTGATTTTCCTATTTGACACCTCAACTTGCCCGCTCGTTTGCGGGTGATAGGGGGTAGCAATCCTATGGTCAACACCAAACCGTTTTAGAAGTTTCCCAAACCAAAAAATTTTAAAATGAGATCCTCCATCACTTATGATGACACGAGGAATCCCAAACCTTGAAAAAATTTTAGTTTGAACAAAATTACAAACCACGGAATGGTCGTTTGTCTTGGTGGCTATTGCTTCGACCCATTTTGACACATAGTCAACGGCCACCAAGATATACAAGTTTCCATAGGAATTGGGGAATGGGCCCATGAAATCAATACCCCATACATCGAAAACATTGACTACAAGGATTGGTTGCATGGGCATCTTATCCCTTTTTGAAATGCCCCCTAATTTTTGACACTCTATACAATTCTTGGCAAACTCATTTGCATCTTTAAAAATAGTAGGCCAATAAAGACCATTATTTAACACTTTATGACCCGTTTTGTGACCACTAAAATGGCCACCACAAGCAAATGAGTGTAGATGTTGCAACACGCTTGGAATCTCCTCGTCATCTATACATCTTCTTATCACTTGATCCGCACACTCCTTCCACAAATGCGGTTCTTCCAACCGATAGTACTTGATTTGGGACATGAAGTAATGCCTCTTCCGTCTATCCCAATGTGCTGGCATATCACCTGTAACAAGATAATTGTCAATGTTAGCATACCATGGCAATTTATCTAATTTCATTATGTGCTCATCTGGGAAAGACTCATTGATCTCTAAAGACTTCGGATCCTCTTCAACCATAAACCGGGACAAGTGGTCTGCTACCACATTCTCGATACCCTTCTTGTCCCGTATCTCCAAATCAAACACTTGGAGCAACAACACCCATCGGATTAACCTCGGTTTTGCATCCTTCTTCTCCATGAGGTACTTAACTGCAGTGTGATCGGAATAAATAATCACTTTACTACCCCATATATAAGACCGAAATTTATCCAATGCATATACCACTGCAAGTAGCTCTTTTTCAACGGTTGGTCTTTCAACAACAAATTACATAAAGGCTTGGTTATATCACTAAAACTCTTAATAAACCGTCGATAAAACCCTGCATGACCTAGAAATGACCTAACACCTTTAACAGTCGTGGGATACGGTAAAGTAGATATAACTTGTACCTTTGCACGATCGACCTCTATCCCGCGACTTGATACCACGTGTCCCAACACGATTCCCTCTTGAACCATGAAATGGCTCTTTTCCCAACTTAGGACCAAACTAGTCTCAACACATCTTTTTAACACTTTATCTAATTGGTCCAAACAAGCCTCAAAAGATGATCTAAAAATTGAGAAATAATGAACGTTGAAAAAGATAAATCATACTACAAGAGACCTGTTGTTCCACCACGTTTTAATAATAATGAAAATCGAAACAATTGGTCGGGTGGTTATCTGGGTGGTAAGAATTATCAGAGAAGAGATGTTCAAAACAAAAGGTTTGTTGAAAAGAAAAAGTTTGTGAATAGTTTGAGTTCACTTGCTGATGAAGAGAAAGAGATTTTTTCAAAATCAAATGAAGAGTTCTTTGAGAAGAGAGCTTCACAGTCTCAAGTTGTTGACACTCGAACATGCTTTAGATGTAATCAAGTTGGGCACATTGCACGAAAGTGTACCAACATGAAGCCTAAGACTGAAACTGTGAAGATTCAAAAGAAGAATGTTGAGGTGAAGGGTAAAGCACCAATGGTTGTTGAGAAAAAGAGTGTGAAAAATGACAACACCAAAGTGAAAAATGAACCCGTAAAGAAAGTGGTAACTAAAAATGAAAAGTTTTATAAACGGGTTGCATTATCTCAACAAGTTTGGAAACCTAAAACTGAGAAAAAGATTTCACCTTCTGAGGATTCAATTCCGATTGATTATGATGCAAATTTTCCACCTCTGAAGGCTGAAAACTTTAAAATTCAAATTGCGAGAGTTAAAAATGTCAAGGTTATACCCAAGACTGATAAGGCTTGGGTGGACACCATGTTTGACTAAATAGTTTGAATTTGTCGGAGCTTCCTTGATCGCGAAGCATGAATCGGCATCTTTATTGAAGTGTTTGAATCATGTTGTTATATGTGCAGGATCTTCCAAGATTAGTCTCACGCTGGATTATGGACAATGGAGCGTCTCGATATATGACAGGGAAGACTGCATTGTTATATGATGTGAAGAATATCAATGGAGGTTATGTTGGTTTTGCGGGTAATCAAGGAGGAAGAATTATTGGTGAAGGAACATTATCCAACGGGATTGTGACGTTTGAAAGAGTTAACTACATTGCTGAGCTGGAGAACAATCTGCTGAGTATTTCTGTGACAGGATGTATACCACTCACTTCACTGATAAAGAATGTTTGATCTTGAAGCCAGGATTTGTTATCCCCGAGGAATGGATTATCATGAGGGCACCGAGAGTTAATGATCTGTACGTGTTGGATATGAGCGTTGCTACTACAACCATGGGTCAGGCTTATTGTTTCATGTCCAGAGCAACTGAAAAAGAATCGAGATTGTGGCACTGGAAGATGGGACATATACATCTTAGAAAAATGAATCACTTGGTGCACAATGATTTGGTTACAGGAGTTCATGTCAAAGGTTTTCATCTGGAAGGGGAGTGCATTAGCTGTGTTAAAGGCAAGCAGAAGAAAAAGTCACACCCTACAAAGCAAGTCAATTCAGTCTCAAGACCCCTGGAGAGACTTCACATGGATTTGTTTGGTCCGGTGAATGTCAAGAGTATTACGGGAGACAAATATTGTCTTGTGGTTACTAATGATTATTCCAGATTTTTGTGGGTTTCTTTCTTGAAGACGAAAGACGAAACGTTTGATAGTTTGATGGCGTTGTTCAAAAGAATTGAGAATCTGTACCAAAGGCGTATCAAAAGAATTCGAAGTAATAATGGTACTGAATTCAAGAACAGCAAGATGGAAGAATTTTGTGATGAAACAGGTATTTTGCATGAGTTTAGTGCTCCATACACACCGCAGCATAATGGAGTCGCAGAACGCAAAAACCGGACACTAATCGAGACGGCTAGAACGATGCTCGCAGATTCAAAGTTACCAATTAATTTTTGGGCTGAAGCTGTTTCCGCCGCATGCTATACGCTCAATAGAGTTCTCACTGTCGAGAAGTTTAACAAAACATGCTTTGAGCTAATCAATAACCGCAAACCGAATTTGAAGTATCTATAACCGTTCGGGTCACCCTGTACTGTTATAGAGCCCTATGGAAAGTTTGGTCCGAAGTGCATTAAGGGTATATTTGTTGGATATTCAAGTCCTTCGCGACGTGTCTTCGTTCCAAGTGAGAAGCGGATTATTGAAGCTGCAAATGTTGAATGTCAAGGTTATACTATGCCGCCACAAAATCCAGGAGATTCATGGCGATATCATTATGAAAAGTTGTGGGATTCGTTTGACATGATGGAAGAACAAAAAGAAGAAGATTTCTTTGACGAGTTGGATATTTTGCGTGAGTACGAGTCACAGCAAAGATTCCCAGCTGAGTATTCAAGGCGACCACGGGAAACTTCAAATGACGATGAAGCAGGTCCGAGTAATGCTGGTGAACTCGATGATGTCCAACAGAATGAAGGTGCTCAAGATAATCAGATGGTTGAAAATGATAATCAAGAATCTGAGAACATGCCGATATTTGATCAAGGAGATTCAAATTCTGAGGGGGAGCAGATTCAGGATTTAAGTAAAACAAGCCAAATTGGTGAACAAAGTGCAGATCAAAATGTTACTAATCTGTAAGGCGATGTGGATGTTCCAAGCGAAGCAATGCCGTGAACTCTTTAATATCATCCAGAGGAGTTGATCATAGGAGAATTGCAATCAGGCGTTCGCACGAGACGTCAAATCGACCAGGGCCTTACATGTTTTTACTCTACAGTAGCACCTTTACAAACTGAATTTTCATTAAGTTATTTTATTTCGCAGATTGAACCAAGAACTTACAATGAGGCGCTTATTGAAGACTCTTGGGTCATTGCGATGCAAGAAGAGTTAAGTCAGTTTGAAACGTTGGGAGTGTGGAAGCTAGTGGATTTGCCGGATGGTCACAGGAAAATCAATACGAAATGGGTATTTAAGTGTAAGAGAGATGACAAAGGAGTTGTTGTAAGGAACAAAGCTTGACTCGTTGTTCAGGGCTTTAGTCAACATGAGGGGATTGATTTTACAGAAGTCTATGCTCCTGTGGCACGACTAGAGGCAATCAGAATTTTCCTTGCATTTGCGTCATGGAAGAACTTCAAAGTATATCAGTTAGATGTAAAATCGGCGTTTCTTTATAGGAAGGTTAAATAGGAGGTTTATGTCGGTCAACCGTCGGGCTTTACTGATCCAATCCACAAAAACAAGGTCTACTTATTGGACAAAGCGCTGTATGGTTTACACCAGGCCCCGAGAGCCTAGTACGAGACTTTGTCTCAACACCTACTAGCCAATAGCTTCATACGTGGAAAAGTGGATGCCACTCTCTTCACTAAAGAGGTCGGCGGACATCTTCTGATAGTACAAATTTATGTGGACGATATAATCTTTGGGTCGACAAATGAGAATCTGTGCAAAGATTTCGAACAGGTGATGAAGCAAAAATTCGAAATGTCATCAATGGGGGAGATGAAATTCTTTCTGGGTCTACAAGTTGAACAACTACCTGAGGGAATTTTCATTCATCAGATGAAGTACGTGCATGATATTCTAGAAAAATTTGGAATGTCAAGTTCTACTCCAGCTGCGACCCCACTTGTAACAAATCATGGGATTCACCCAGATCTCACCGGAGACAGGGCTGATGAAACATTCTACCGTTCCATGATAGGTTCTTTAATGTATCTAACTGCTTCACGTCCTGATATCATGTACCCAACGTGCCTCGTAGCAAGATATCAATCTAACCCGAGAGCTTCGCACATGATTATTGTGAAGAGGATATTACACTACCTGAAGGGAACTCCTACATTGGGGTTGTGGTATCCTAGAACAGGTGACTTTACGCTCGAAGGGTATTCCGATTCGGATTTCAGATGCTTCAAAGTCAATTCAAAATCAACAACTGCAGGATGCCAGTTTTTTAGACCTAGATTGGTTACCTAGCAGTGTAAGAAACAAACGTCTGTGGCGCTATCTACATGTGAAGCGGAGTACGTTTCTGCTAGCAGTTGCTGCTCTCAGATCCTGTGGATACAGCAACAGATGCGCGACTACGGTTTGCAGTTTCTTAACACACCATGAGGCCGCAATAAATATAACAAAGAATCCAGTACATCACGCTAAAACTAAACATATAGAAATTCGTCATCACTTTATTCGCGATTGTTTCGAGAAAAAGTTGATACGAATTGAGAAAATCCACACTGACGAACAGAAAGCTGATTTACATACCAAAGCTTTTGATAAAACACGGTTTAAATATATATTAAAACTGAACGGTATGAAGCTTCTTTCAGTGTCGGATGGCATTATTGGCGTTGATGAGAGTACTGTTGCGGATGAAGATGAGAAACAATCTGCAATGGTTTGTGGATTTTTTACTTGTTTTGGTATTTAGGGGGAGTAGATATATTTTTTCAGAAAATACAAAAACAGTAAAAAAAATGCAAAAATACAAAAACATGATAAAATTTCAAAATCCAAAAACAATAGAAAACTGAAAAAGAGCTTGTGTAAAAAGGGAAAATGATAGTACATCGGCTAGACAATTACAGTATGCTAAAGAATTGTGAAGTCTAAATGAGTTAAACAATCTCACTGATGATGTGTCGATAGGTTTTCACACATTTAGTAGATTTATTCGGGATATAAACTTAAAATTTCAAACTTGCGTAATTCGTGGGGAACACTACTTGGATATATAGGTAACCCCTGAAATCTCGTTTGAAAGGTCCCATATTCTGAGATACTAGGTATTTATACTCAGTGATATCTGGGGTATTATTCTGGGACTTCTGCTGAATGGAAGTTCTGACCAGTCCCCGAATAATACTTTCCGCATTGCTTGAAATATAGCACCACCCTCAGCATAAAAAACGATGAAACATTGCAAAATGCTAATCGTGTGCTGTTGTAACTAAAAGATCCTCTAAAGGGGACACACCGAAAAGTCGAATTCGTCATCTCTCTACGTATACGGAAGTAACGACCTGAGCTCTCACGGCCCTCGCATTTAACCCCTGACAGATATCATCTGTGGTATACTCACCTGTAAGACTGAATATTTGGGATTCTGGATACGGGAGTATATTCAAGAGGTGGGACACATGAATGAGTTAAGTTCTTAAGATATCTAAATCGTATTATGAATCGATTGAACTTTGTGTGAGAATTTAAGATGGATCAGTATATCGACAATCGAGGTGAATTGTTTAAGTCTGAGTATGAAATGAAGCTTAACGGTACTCGTAATTTGTCTGAAAAGCTGATATGATTCCCTGACACGCTCACCAAAAAATATGTTTGTAAATAGTTTAATTTTGTTACATTCTGCAATTTAAGTTCCTGTATTTCATTTCTTAGTTTAGAACACTTTATTAAAATCCAAAAAGATTTTATTTCTGCTTTATTTTTGACAAACCAAAGTGGAGAGTTAACTGTTGGATTCTCGAAGATTGAAGCAGATGCAGGAAAAGTTCTGAGCTGAAGAATGAGGAGAGCTTACTTTGATAGAGTTTGAGTGTTTTACAAGTTAAAACAAGTTCATTAATTTGATGCTTGTTACATTTTTCAGAAAATGTTTGAAAAAGTTAACCAAAATTAGTCTGTATTGTCAAAAAGATCAACCAAGGTCATTAAATTGGACTTGGTAGATTAATTGAGTAATCAGGGTCATTAACTTGGACCTGAATACTTGAGTGGATTTCTAGAACTGATAGACTGTGTGTTTGTGAAAAGATAAGTTTGTAATGTTTGATGTTTGAGACACAGGTTTTGGACTTCATTATTCCCACGGGAGCTAATTGTCAAAGCTTGAACCAGATCAAGACCTCAGATTCTAGCATACTGAGAGGGGGAGTTTGTGAAAGGGGGAGTCTGGATCAACAGTCAAAGAGAAGTTTGAAGATGGAGCTAGAAAGTGAACCTGAACCTGTGAAGATAGAGTTTTTACAATGAGAAGACAAAGTTGGAGATAAGACCAAGACTGAAGACTCGGAGCTGAAGACTTCGTCAACATCCAAGGGGGAGTCTGTTGGTGCACTAAATGTCTATTGACTACGTCTGTATTGAGTCTTAGGTCTAGATAGGTTGTACGGAGTCGAAATCAGAAATTAGGGTTTTAGAAGGTAATTTCGCTCCAGATGACACTTGTGTCATTCTGAGCGAAATCAGTTAGTCTTGTAATTTCGCTCCTGTGTACATAGTTAGAGTAGGTTTCGCTCATAGGTAACTAGGGGGTTTGCTCATTTGATCACATGGGGTTTCGCTCTTGCAGTTTGGAGCGAAGTCAGTCCATCTATAAATACTTCATGTGTGATCTTCATTTGGTAACGTTTGGAGCGAAATCAGAGTCGAGGTGCTGCCGGATTTTTGTCAGAATTCTTGTAAACGACTCAGAATTAAGTAATAGAAAAGGAAATTGAAAGGAAAAGTTGTTGTTACTTTGTATACACTGATTCCGCCTTTGTAAACAAAGATGAACTTCCTTAACTGACTATTCAGGGTCATAGAACGGTCAAACAAACCCTTTTTATTTCTACACCATTTTTTTTCTTTTTTTTTTTACCACCTACCCAAAATCCCCCTAGTTAACCCCTTTGAGCCTAAACCTTTTTCATTTCTTAACCCAAACCAAAAACCCTTTTTACCCACCAAAACCCTTTTTCATTTCAAACCCTTTGTTTTGGTAACAAGCTCGGTTCTTCTTATGATTGTTGAAAAAAAATTAATGAGGATGAAGCCAAAGAAATAAACAAACAAGTTTATCAAAAACAACCTTGTTTGAAAGAAATGCTTCATCAAAATAAAAAGTTTTGAAAAATAACGAGTCTTATGAAAACCAACGCTTTTTACGTTTTTCGCCCTTTTTACTAACCACTAACCCAACCACCCACCTTTAACCCAAGACTAACCCTTCACCCAAAAGTTCTCTTGATATTTACAAAGTTGTATATTTAAAAAGGAGGAGGATTGATTGCTTGGCAAGCCTATGGTAGGAGTAAGTTCCATGCCGCTCTCGAGTGATTCACTAAAATACATCTTCGGCCGAGTGTTGAGTGATTCCCCCATGAGGTATGTTAACTTGTATATAAATGGAATTTTAAAAAGGCATGTTATGCCCTAATAAGTAATTTATCTTATCAAATGTTTTTAATAAATCATGACGAATAGGATTGTAAATAAATAAAAATATTTTTTTATTAAGAATCTTGGAAATCCCGACACTCTATGACAAGCCCAAAACCTTCTCTTCAACCGATTCCATTTGGGAGTGTTAAGCCACATTATAAAGAGTTTTGCTTGAAGACAAGTAAAGATTCAAGTGTGGGGGTATTTGACGTGCACAAAATGCGACACATAAATTACATCAATTGTGGCATAAAACTAAACTTTTTTAGTACTAATGTTGGAAAAAGTGTGTTTTTGTCTTCCTTTTGTATTTTCAGGATTAAATGAGCTCAAATAAACAAAAGAAGCAAAAAGGTAGCTAATTCTAACATAAATACAAGAAAAGGAACAAACGTGTCACACCCCCAAAATCCACACGCGGAGTACCACCGCTTGGGAGGCGTGACTGACCATGATCAAGCCACCAATCATATTGAACATAACAAGTAATAAATAAAATTCAACCAACCAATATGAAAGGTGTTTCAATTCGCAAACGTAGTTAAATGTTTAGCGGAAGCATAAATATGAAATCCCAACATAAGTATAAGTTTGAAGTGTCATAAATGTTTAACATGGCATCCACGATCCATGTCCTACAACGACTGCGCCTCCCTATGCAAGCTCCATGAGTACCTATCGACCTGCAAGGCATGTAACAACGAGTCAACAACAAAGTTGAGCGAGTTCACAGTTGGTTGTTTAGTTATAGTATTCATTTCGTAAATCAAATGTTTGCTTTGTAAATTATGCATCGTATTAGTTTGTATCGCGGTCTCCCAGACATGTTTGCGAAGATTAGTGGGGGTTTCCCATGTGTTCTAGACTAGTTGTATCTGTATTCGTATCGCGGCCTCCCAGACATGTTTGCGAAGGTTAGTATTCGTATCGCGGCCTCCCAGACATGTTTGCGAAGATTAGTGGGGGCTTCCCATGTATTACTAGTCTAGTTGTATTTATAGGTGTCCTTCCCCGAACGAGGACAGTGGTACGTATTCCAGTAGCGATGAAAGTACGAGTAATCATTCAATCTCATTCCCAACCCACCGGGAATCCCATGCCTTGGTAAGAGTGTGAACTCACCTTGGTTTGCTCGGTATGCTAAAGTATGTGCTCACAAACAGTCAGTCAAGTCTTAAAGTACGCACGTGTACACAATCAGTTTATATTCACAAAGTTCATGTATCATACATGATCATACAGTATCGACTAAGTAACAATCAGCTCATAGTATTCAACAGTTAATCGCATATTCACATGAGTTACATTTAACGACATAAACTAACCCAGTTAACTTTGAACAGAAATAACCTAGTTACTGTGCGGATTTCCCTCTCGACGAAACACCCCTGTTTCGTCGTTACTTCCCTTCGACGAAACACCCTTTGTTTCGTCATGATTACCCCCGGTGAAACCCACTTGTTTCGTCACGTTCGTTTCGTCAAGACTGGTTTCGGCGAAAGGCATTTGTTTCGTCAGATCAGTTTCGTCATGAATAGTGTTTCGTCTAACGTCAGTTACGTCATGTCATCGGTTATACACAGAAAAACCCCTAATCGTTGCCAACAGTTTATCATCAATATCAACCCTAGCCACCGATTGCTACCAGATCATTGGCATATACAAAACCATAACACATACTCATTTAATCAATCAAAGGCATACGACAACATGATTTGCAAATATCAAACAGACATGAACATTATTAAATCCAGTCCTACCAATCGCTAATACACATCAATTCGGACCTGAATATTAACATCCCTAAATCAACATCATATTTCGCATTAAGTTATGTAACCGATTAATCATGCATAACGAAATCAAGAACATTATACTCATATATCTAGGACTGAAATCAAACAAAACGTGGAAATCATTAACCGCACTACTGAATTCGAACTAGAACGAGAGAGGGGTATAGCTTCGAATGGGAAGAGAGCTGCCGTCAGCTGGAGGAGAACTCTAGGGTTGCAAGAATACAACTCACGTAACCTATGACCCTTAAATACGTAAACCGTAACTGTTGGGCCGTAACTGGGCTTCGGAGAAACTAGGCTCGACGAAACACCCGTTTCGTCAGGGTGTTTATGAGAATCAACCTCTGTTTCGTCACTATGGGTTATGGCGAAACTCTTGTGTTTCGTCGGGTGTGGGTTGTGGCGAAACACTCCTGTTTCGTCGATCACGTTCAAGTTTAACAGTTTAAGTTTTTCAGACAATATACATGATAAACACCTTAATCACATTACATAGATAACATATCAAATCAACATCTCACATATAATTCAACGTATACAATTACAAGACAATCAAGTAATCAGCTAAACAATTATCGTGCAATTAATGCGAAGATAGAATCTTGGAAACTCGAGTTGTCACATTATCCCCAACTTGAAAGAAATTTCGTCCCGAAATTTAGCATGCAGTTACTGAGGAAACTAGTTGTGTTGAATAGTTTACTGGTTTTCCTGGGGTGTCACATCATCCCCCCGTTGATTTGGAATTACGTCCCGAAATTCTGTAGTAGCTTCAGCCTCAGTCGTGGTTGCATTGTTCTTGAATAACTGGGGATATTTGAGTTTCATTTGATCTTCTCGTTCCCAGGTGAACTCTGGGCCACGACGGGAGTTCCAACGAACTCGAACAAGAGGTATTCTGGTGTGCTTGAAGACCTTAACATCCCGGTCCGTGATTTCAACAGGTTCCTCGACGTATCGCAACTGATCGTCGATAGTGAGCTCCTTCAAAGGAACTATGAGAGTCTCATCTGACAGACACTTCTTCAGATTTGACACGTGAAATACGTTGTGAACTCCACCAAGTTGTTATATGAAAACTCCACCAAAGGGAGATGTTTTTCCCAGTCATTGCCGAAGTCGATAACACATGCCCGAAGCATGTCTTCTAGAGTCTGGATAGTACGCGCAGACTGCCCATCCGTCTGGGGGTGATAAGCTGTGCTCATGTCTAGTCGAGAGCCAAAAGATTTGTGCATCGCTTGCCAAAGCTCTGAAGTAAATTGTGCATCACGATCGGAAATAATGGAGGTTGGCACCCCATGCCTCAAAACCATTTCTTTCAAGTAGATGTCTGCTAAGGTAGAGAACTTGTCCGTTTCCTTGATAGCCAAAAAGTGTGCAGACTTAGTGAGTCGATCCACGATCACCCAAATAGTATCGTTCCCACGTTGAGATCTAGGCAGGCCAGTAACAAAATCCATGGAAATTTCCTCCCATTTCCATTGTGGTATCTTTGGTTGCTGGAGTAGGCCTGATGGTTTCTGATACTCCGTCTTGACTCTCGCATAAGTCAAACACTTGCTAACGTAAGTTGCTATGTGGGCTTTCATGCTAGGCCACCAATATGTAGTTCTGATGTCGTGGTACATCTTATCCGAACCTGGATGTACTGAGTAGCGAGACTTATGTGCTTAATCCATTACTAGTTCGCGTAAGTTTCCATAATGTGGGACGCAAATGCGTCCTGTCACGTAATAGGCACCGTCTTCCTTTTGTTCTAACCGTTGCCTTGAGCCGCGTAAAGCTTCAGCCCTGACGTTCTCTGGTTTCAATGCTTCTACCTGAGCATCTCGTATCTGCGCAGGAAAACTAGACTGGATGGTAAGTTGTAGTGCTCGGACACGTCTAGGTGCAGTATCTTTTCGACTGAGGGCGTCGGCCACAACATTGGCTTTGCCTGGATGGTACTTGATGGCACATTCATAATCGTTCAGTAACTCGACCCATCGACGTTGACGCATGTTCAATTCCTTTTGCATGAAGATATGCTCGAGACTCCTATGATCGGTGTAGATGGTGCACTTGGTACCGTACAGGTAATGTCTCCATATCTTGAGCGCAAAAACAACAGCTCCTAGCTCTAGATCATGTGTAGTGTAGTTCCATTCATGAACTTTAAGTTGGCGCGAAGCGCAGGCAATGACCTTATCCCGTTGCATCAATACACAACCAAGACCCTGAATTGATGCGTCGCAGTAAACCACAAAGTCGTCTGTGCCCTCTGGCAATGAAAGGATAGGTGCACTGCAAAGTCTATCCTTTAAGTGCTGAAATGCTGACTCCTGTGTATTACCCCATCGATAAGTAATGCCCTTAAGCGTTAGTGAAGTGAGAGGTTGCGCGATCTTGGAAAAATCCTTAATAAACCTCCTGTAGTAACCTGCCAAACCCATGAATTGGCGAATTTCCGTTGGTGTGCGTGGTGCAGGCCAGTTCTTAATCGAGTCTACCTTGGATGGATCAACATGAACCCCATCCTTGTTTACCACGTGGCCTAGAAAGTGAACTTCACGAAGCCAAAAGTCGCATTTTGAAAACTTGGCATATAACTGTTCTGTTCGAAGGAGTTTCAAGATAAGCCGTAAATGCTGCTCGTGCTCCTCCTGACTCTTAGAATAGACCAGGATGTCTTCGATGAAGACAATAACAAATTTGTCTAGGTAGGGCTTGCATACTATGTTCATAAGATCCATGAAGATTGCAGGCGCGTTGGTTAACCCGAATGGCATGACCAGAAACTCGTAGTGGCCGTAGCGAATTCTGAATGCTGTTTTGGAGACGTCCTCGTCCTGGACTCTCAGTTGATGGTAGCCTAACCTTAGATCAATCTTCGAATAGTAGCTCGGCCCTTGCAACTGATCGAATAGGTCATCAATACGTGGAAGGGGATAGCGGTTCTTCACTGTCACCTTGTTGAGTTCGCGATAGTCTATGCACATCCTGAAGGTTCCGTCTTTCTTTTTCACAAATAATACTGGAGCTCCCCAAGGCGAAGAGCTAGGATGAATGAAACCCATATCCAAGAGTTCTTGAAGTTGTGAAGATAGTTCTTCCAGTTCTGATGGGGCTAAGCGATATGGTGCATGAGCTATGGGCGCTGCTCCCGGAGCTAGCTCGATTTGAAACTCGACCTGGCGATGAGGTGGTAGACCAGGTAAATCTTCAGGAAACACTTGAGGAAAGTCGCGTACTACTGGAATATCTTCTAATCTGTTTTCTTTCGCTGATGCATAACTAGAATGGCAGTGTGGCCCTTTCGTAAACACTTCTGGGCCTTAAGGAAGGAGATGATGCCTACCACAGCACCACTCTTATCGCCTTGAACTTCGAGAGGTTCTTTACAAGAACCTGGAATACGAACAATCTCTTTGCATAGAATCTCTGCTTGCTGTCGGGATAACCAATCCATCCCAATAACGATGTCGAAACTACCCAGAGCTATAGGAATGAGATCGATTGAGAAAGTCTGACCAGCTAAGACGATGTTACAACCCTTGACTATGTGAGTGGCCTCTAAACTTTTACCATTGCCTAACTCTACGACATCTTTGGTGTTTAAAGGAGTTGGTGTACGTTTAAGCATTTGACTAACTTTCATAGACGTATAACTGGTATCCGCACCCGAATCAAATAAAATAGTAACATAAAAGTCATCGAGAAGGAACTTACCCATCGCCACATTAGGATCATTCCTTGCTTCACCATGCCCCAGCACGAATGCACGACCCCTAGCACCATTGTCATTATTGTTTCCCCCATTGTTGTTCCCATTGCCCTGATTATTGTTATTGTTGTTCTAATTTTGATTTAACTGGGGGCAGTCTCGCTTGAAGTGGCCTTCAGCACCACACTGAAAGCATACCCTGTTGCCTCGCTACTGATGATGCTGCTGGTTCTGTGGAGCTGGTGGTTGTTGTTGTTGGTTCTGATTCGCAAGTCGTGAACTCCTGCAATCTTTAGCTTCATGACCCATCTTGAGACACCTCTGACAACGAGCCTTGTGGCACTGACCATTGTGGTGCCTGTTGCACGTGTTGCACTTCGGGAGGTTTCCTCTATATCCACCCTGCCTGTGACTACCCGAAGATTGCTGACTAGGACTCTGGTAGTTATCAATCTTTCGCTGCTGTGCCTGGGACTGAACTGTAGTCGAACCCTTGCTGGAATCCCCATCCCATTTTCGCTTGTTGTCACTGGGAGTAGCAATAGTGGTAGCGGTAGTAGTAGCACTGATACGTTTAGGCAGCCTGTTCTGTTCCACTGCCTGGTTTGTGAGACGATGAGCTAGACGAGTAACATCTTGAATGGTAGCAAGGTTGGCAGACGTCACATGGCTTTGAATCTCTGGTACTAAGCCTTTGAGGTACAACTCAATGCGCTTGATAGGAGGGTCCACCATAGTTGGACACAAGATGGCCAACTCATTTGACCTTTTCGTATACGCCTCTATCTCTGACCCCATCATTTTCAAATTAAAGAACTCCACTTCCAATTTGTGGATGTCATCACGAGTGCAGTATTCCCGCTTGATCAGTTCCTTGAATTCGTTTCATGGGGTGGCATTAGCAGCCGCCAACCCCAGCATCTGAACTTGCGCATTCCACCATGTCAGCGCAATGCCTTCGAGAGTACCAGTGGCATACTTCACCCTGCGAGCCTCAGGGCATTCACACATCTCAAAGACGGACTCGAGCTTCTCAAACCAATGGAGGAGTCCAACGGCTATTTCAGTGCCACTGAATGTGCAGGGACGACAGTCCATGAAAGTCTTGAAGGTGCATACAGGTTGCTGAGCGTGTTGACCTGTTGTGTATAAGAACAGGACAAGGTTAAACACAAGAGTTGGTTTAGGGGTGTAGGATCGAAAGATCCTAGAGTGAGTTACGACTGTAGGGTATACCTCCTGCTTGTGCGCCTGCAAGTGCCGCAACAACTTGTTCGTTGATCAAAGCCGTCAGCTGGGTTTGAGTCATGTTAACGCGTCCACTCATGATCTTCATACCAAAAGGAAACATGAGTGAGAGAGGTTCGCAAAAGTGCGATGACAGAAGAGAGTAAGCACACAAGTGTTCTCATGTAATAGTTGTTACGTTAATCTAAGCATACCATGAGCAAAGTTCTATGTAACTAACAAGTAGGCAATAAAACATAAACCATATCACCTATAGTGTTGAGTCTTGCACGTGGAGCGAAGCGTCGTTGTGGATCGTTGAGCACTGTTCTGGTTATAGTCTGGTTTTAACAAAAACTTTTTCCCCTTATTAAACCAAGTTCTCTATAACCAATGGCTCTGATACCAATCTGTCACACCCCCAAAATCCACACGCGGAGTACCACCGCTTGGGAGGCGTGACTGACCAGGATCAAGCCACCAATCATATTGAACATAACAAGTAATAAATAAAATTCAACCAACCAATATGAAACGTGTTTCAATTCGCAAACGTAGTTAAATGTTTAGCGGAAGCATAAATATGAAAACCCAACATAAGTATAAGTTTGAAGTGTCATAAATGTTTAATATGGCATCCACGATCCATGTCCCACAATGACTGCGCCTCCCTGTGCAAGCTCCATGAGTACCTATCGACCTGCAAGGCATGTAACAACGAGTCAACAACAAAGTTGAGCAAGTTCACAGTTGGTTGTTTAGTTATAGTATTCATTCCGTGAATCAAATGTTTGCTTTGTAAATTATGCATCGTATTAGTTTGTATCGCGGTCTCCCAGACATGTTTGCGAAGATTAGTGGGGTTTCCCATGTGTTCTAGACTAATTGTATCTGTATTCGTATCGCGGCCTCCCAGACATGTTTGCGAAGGTTAGTATTTGTATCGCGGCCTCCCAGACATGTTTGCGAAGATTAGTGGGGGCTTCCCATGTATTACTAGTCTAGTTGTATCTATAGGTGTCCTTCCCCGAACGAGGACAGTGGTACGTATTCCAGTAGCGATGAAAGTACGAGTAATCATTCAATCTCATTCCCAACCCACCGGGAATCCCATGCCTTGGTAAGAGTGTGAACTCACCTTGGTTTGCTCGGTATGCTAAAGTATGTGCTCACAAACAGTCAGTCAAGTCCTAAAGTATGCACGTGTACACAATCAGTTTATATTCACAAAGTTCACGTATCATACATGATCATACAGTATCGACAAAGTAACAATCAGCTCATAGTATTCAACAGTTAATCGCATATTCACATGAGTTACATTTAACGACATAAACTAACCCAGTTAACTTTGAACAGAAATAACTTAGTTGTTTTGCGGATTTCCCTCTCGACGAAACACCCCTGTTTCGTCGTTACTTCCCTTCGACGAAACACCCTTTGTTTCGTCATGATTACCCCCGGCGAAACCCACTTGTTTCGTCACATTCGTTTCGTCAAGACTGGTTTCGGCAAAAGGCATTTGTTTCGTCAGATCAGTTTCGTCGTGAATAGTGTTTCATCTAAAACGTCAGTTACATCATGTCATCAGCTATACACAGAAAAACCCCTAATCGTTGCCAACAGTTTATCATCAATATCAACCTAGCCACCGATTACTACCAGATCATTGGCATATACAAAACCATAACACATACTCATTTAATCAATCAAAGGCACACGACAACATGATTTGCAAATATCAAACAGACATGAACATTATTAAATCCAGTCCTACCAATCGCTAATACACATCAATCCGGACTTGAATATTAACATCCCTAAATCAACATCATATTTCGCATGAAGTTATGTAACCGATTAATCATGCATAACAAAATCAAGAACATCATACTCATATATCTTGGATTGAAATCAACCTAAACGTGGAAATCACTAACCGCACTACTGAATTCGAACAAGAACGAGAGAGGGGTATAGCTTCGAATGGGAAGAGAGCTGCCGTCGGCTGGAGGAGAACTCTAGGGTTACAAGAATACAACTCACGTAACCTATGACCCTTAAATACGTAAACCGTAACTGTTGGGACCTAACTGGGCTTCGGAGAAACTGGGCTCGACGAAACACCCGTTTCGTCAAGGTGTTTATGACGAATCAACCTCTGTTTCGTCACTATGGGTTATGGCGAAACTCTTGTGTTTCGTCGGGTGTGGGTTGTCGCGAAACAATCCTGTTTCGTCAATCACATTCAAGTTTAACAATTTAAGTTTTTCAGACAGTATACATGATAAACACCTTAATCACATTACATAGATAACATATCAAATCAGCATCTCACATATAATTCAACGTATACAATTACAAGACAATCAAGTAATCAGCTAAACAATTATCGTGCAATTAATGCGAAGATAGAATCTTGGAAACTCGAGTTTTCACAAAACGTGGCATGCCTGACCTCCCCGACAGCATCTTCCCAAGCAAAACATGAGAACAGAAGGCTGAACACGCCCCGTGCTCAATGAGCATGGGGGCATGCCCAAGTGTCAGTAGAAAAGACAAAGCTGTAGAAGCTTCTATCACCTACCACGGGGTCGTGCTCAGCGGACACGAGGCCGTGGTCAACTCTAAGATTCGCAGGATCTATAGAAATCTTGATAGTACAGATACGCTTCTTCACACGGGTTCGTGCACAGCGGACACGGGGGCGTGGTCAACTAATGCAGACAAACTACATTTAATGAAGAAAGAAAGGAGGATGGACATGGGGCCGTGCCCAATGGACACGGGGCCGTGCCCGAGCTTCTGTTCAGCCTATAAATAGAAGTGCTTGGATCACTTGCAACTCATCCCTTGGCACACCACCTCTCTCACACTTCACCCACCACCCACCACCATCACAACACCATCATCCACCACCATCATCCATTGGCCATCATAGAGTGTGTGAGTTGTCTCGGGATCCAAGATTGATCGTAAGAGTTCTTGGTAATCAAAGGCCATGTTTGCCTAAGTCTCTTACATCACTTGGTGAAGACAAGTGTTTAGTGTAATACTTTTTATTTTTAATCTTTTCGCACTTTTTATTTGGTTATTTATTAATAACTTTAATAACTAGTTTCTTATGTTGAAGGTGATTCTTCCTTAACGTTTGTCCGTGGTGTCTTGGCATTATTTTACTGTCTATATAAAATAAAAGATTTTCACCATTCATATCTCCACGGTCTATATGGAGATATGTTGGCTACTTGGTCGGGGGTTAAGGGAACGGTTTGGTAAGAGTCTTGCCATTGTTCAGTGTATAGATCCTGCAAAGGACCTGGGTCAAATTTAGTAGGACCTCCTTCAATATCCATCGGTATTGGATGACGGGGGTCCAAACTCTTTGATCCCCTCATAAGTTAAACTACTATTAAAACTTTAACCCGGCTACTTAGGACTGTATCCTTGCTGACTCAGAGTACTTAGCCGAGGGTAACGTCACCTTCAAAAGAGGGGCCTACCACAATATGCATTAATAACTTAATTAATTATCTTTCAATAATCCGACCCTTTAGGATTGTATCCTTGCTGACTCAAACTACTAGGTTGAGGGTAACGTCACCTTCAAAAGAGGGGCCTACTACAATAACTATGATAATCTCTTAAACAGTGCAAAAGTGAGAAAATAATCAAAGGTTACACTACACACGAGTCGGATCCAAGTGATTCATCTTGTCTATCTGTTTTTATTTTTATTTTATTTTTTTTAGCATTTTAGTTAGTTTTATTTTTCTATTTTAAAAACATTTTTCTAATTTTTTATTTGATTAGACGTTGATGATAAACCGGTACTAAAAGCTCTTGTGTCCTTGGACGACCTCGGTATCTTACCAACACTATACTACGTCCACGATGGGTGCACTTGCCCATATGTGTGTTTAGTGTTAGTAAATATCATGTTTTATAAATTTAAAACTTGGCTAAAAAGTGTAAAAGGGCTCAAAATATACATTAAAAATATATTACACGATACACACATCATGGCACAATCGTGCGACTGGGGAATAAAATCCCAAAACTTCAATTACCCAGAAAATCTTCATAATCTTGTTGGTTACCAGGTCAAGCACGATAGTGCCAGAGGATGGCACGGTCGTGCTATATTGTCTAGTCCCATAATTTTTGTCTATTTTTGGCTGCTGATTAATTTTTGTCAATCTTGCAGATGGATCACCCGTACTTGCAGTTCCGCAACAATGCCATGGAAGGGTATTGTATCGCGAACGCGGAAAGGTTGTGGGCTAGAAGACACCTAATTGAGCCCATGAGGAGATTACAAATGGTTGACTTGGACTTGCTAGGATAATCCGAGCGGTTTGATGATCTTATGACGCCTCCTTGGTCCCGTCTTTTTGAGATAGCGGAGCCCTAGTATGTGGAGCTGGTGATCGAGTTCTTCACATCTTTCCGATTCACTTTCCCTTTCCCGGACATATACGACAAGAATGTTGGTGTAAAATTCCGCTTGGGCAAGAAATGCCACCACCAATCGATCGGTCGATTTGGTCAAGTGTTAGGGTTGTACGAGGATGATGAGATAGACTCGGACTTGTTTCATGGTAGTTTGCAGGATTGGGAGCCAAACGCAGACAAAGCAGCCTTCTGGAGTGAAATCACTGTACCGGGTCGGGAATGGGACCCTCGGACGGCCAAGGCAACATGGATCCTTGACCCACTTCACCAAGTCATTTAGCGTGCTATCTTCCACGTCATGGGAGGTCGGGGTGACAACATGGGCAATATCACCACCCAAGACCTTTTTCACCTTTATTGCATCATTTCTGGCTCAAATTGCAACTTGGGGGTCAGCGTTGCAGAGTCACTTATTCGAAGCGCTGGCTCGACGCCTACGTCACGAATCTGCGGAGGAGCCTTTGCTACCAAAATCGCCAAATTCTATAGGTTTTGGTTAGATAATTTGACCGAAGCTTGTGACTATAGCCTTCTCGATCTGCAGCAGCTGAACTCTATGCATGTGACTCACGAAGTAGACGGAGTCCTGAAGCTTGTTGACAAATTGGGCAGGATTTAGGATCCGCTTCCAGCAGCGGAGAATGATGGTGATGATGGTGATGATGGTGATGGTGGTGATGGTGGCAGCGGTGACGTCCACATGCACGACATTCCAGTTCATGAGCCTCAGGGGGCCGCTGGGGGAGCGGTCCCCCACATTGTTGGTGCACTAAGTGTGTGGCCATAGATAGATATCTAACTGTACATGTAAAGTCTAGTGTCTTGAGTCTGTAAAATACCGAACAGAGGTTTCGCTAGGTTTCACTAGGTGTCACTAGGAAATACCAGGTCAGTATACGGTACGGCACGATGTGAAGAAACTGAACAAGATCAGAAGTGATGTCATCATTATGCAATGATGACATCATATTCAATAGCACATGCAAGAGTTTGATTTCGTACGGGATGCATACGCATAGGATTATTTTCGCTTGAACTTGGAAAGTGACATTCAAACGAAATCAGTCAATGGTTATTCCGCTTGAAACAGAAATAAGTTGCATATAAATAGAGGATTGGCTCATTTTCAAACGGAATCAGGGAATCAGAAGACAACAAGTAGAGAACTTATTTCGCTTGAACATTTCTTCAACAAGTTCATCAGATCTTCGTCAAGAACACTCCGATTACATCACGTTGATTAGATTTTGAGTGTTCTTTGTAGAAATCGAGTCGAAACTCTGTCCGGTTGTCGTTGTTACGTAATAAAACGTCGTTTAATTACATTTCCGCACACGATTACGGTTCGATTTAACGGATTCCGCACGTTAAATCGAATCCACTGCAGATCTAGTGATCGTTTACGATCCGATCCTTTACTCACACACATGCATATTAGACAGCTGGGCCACGGTTTCGATAGCCCAAACTGGGAGCACGTGTATGATGGATATGGTGGTGGTGGTTATGAGCATGGTGCTTACGGTCCTTACGAGCCGTCATCGATGGATCTTTAGAGGCGTATGGACGGACTCGCCCTCGACCAGCAGGATGTGAGGCAAGATGTAGATCTTATTCGGGAGGAACAACATAGGCAGGATAAATTCATGGAAGATATGTCTGAGCAGACCCGACGCAGCTTCGACTGGTTGTTTGGTTCGCAGCAGCATATCGCGGGATCACTCAACGCTCCATACACGTATCCGCCGCCGCGCTTTTCACGGAGATCTAAATTTGATTGTCGGGACGACGCCGGTCCTTCGGGATCCGGTGACAGGTTTTAGTCCCGCTTCCCATCTCGTCTTTTTATCATTATTTTGTGTTTTAGGGGTGTGCCATTTTCCGTCGTCCGTGCACCCCTCCGTCGTAGGTGTTAGTTTTTATTGCTTTAGTAGGGGGTTAAATGAATAAATAAAGGCAAAGGGTAAAATGGGTTGGGTAAAATTCTTGTGAATTTGATCATGTTTGCTAAGGGTGCAGTGTTGGCTCAATGAGATGTTGGCTTGGTGGATGGCTTGGTAGTTCGTTGTGGATACTCCTTTTTAATTCATCTTGCTCCGATTCTAGCCTTTATATTTAAGGGGAGTTTTTGTGTTCCTACCTTCCTTTTCTGTATTGAATTCGCATTTCCATTGCTTATTAATTTTTTGTTGTACATCGAGGGCGATGTACAATTCAAGTGTGGGGAGGTGGTTTATCGCTTGAGCTTTGTTATCAATTATATATATTATATGGAAAAAAAGAAAAAAAGATATAATAATAATAATAATAATAATAATAATAATAATAATAATAATAATAATAATAATAATAATAATAATAATAATAATAATAATAATAATAATAATAATAATAATAATAATAATAATAATAATTGTGCAAAGCTCTCTTTATCAATTTTTGTGGCATATTAATCAAATCAACGCAAGTATCGAAATAAGCACTAAAATTTTTGATAAATAAATAAGGGTAAACGCAAAAAGGGGGTTCGCTCGTGTAAGGAACACCGTCAAGTCATGTTTTCTTGTATAAAATTGAGCATGAGAAATCAAGCGATTGACCTACTTGTTTGCCTTTTATATTTACCCAATACGCCCGTTTTCGCGAGTTATTTTTGAGCCTTATAGCTTTAGGATTATTTTTTCTCATGTTTTTGCGGGCAAAGATTGAGTGAGCTAGATGACTTTTGCGATTTAGAACTTGTGTTAGGTATACATTTCGAGGCCACAAAGCAAAAATACAAGCATAAAAATGATTGAGGCATTAGGAAACCTTTTTCTTTTAGCCATTTATATTTATCTCCCTACCCAAATCATTCCCCTAGATAAACCAATTTGAGCCTTTCCCCTTCGTTTCTTTTAAACCACTAAATATTAGCCACTTAGCCAAATTAGCCTTTTATATTTTTAACCCATTTTTTGTTGGAAGCCCGACTCGGTTAGTGATTAACTTGTAGCTTTTGTATAGTTTCCTCTTAATTGTTATGTATCCTCATGATCAAGAGTTTTTATCTAAGTAGACGTACTTAGTTCCCTCTAAGGCATGGGTTAAAAAAAACCGAAGAAATATAGTTGAAAAAACCTTATCAATCGGCTTTGTTAGAGTAATTTTGGGAGTGAAAAGCAATACTTGTTGGTTAGCTCTCGGTTAGTTATCATTTAGTTGTATAGTTCTATTTTCTTGTGTTTCGAGTTAGTCGAACTGTCGGGTTACAACCGTTTTAGCCACTTTTAAAAAAATCCACTTCCACACCCCTAACCCTAGCCAAGTTACAACCCAAACAAGACCTCATGATTTATGTTATATTTTTGTCGAGTGATTAGATTTGATCCTTCCACAAGCTTATAATATCGCATAGTTATCGTCTTGGCATCGAGTGTTCTAAACATACTCCATAAATTGTATGTGCACCTATATTTAGCCGAGTGTGTGTGAACATTGTGAGGATGCAAGGTGAACTTTTAGGGATTTCTAAGATGGACCATTGCTCACAAACATATTTTGCATAGCCCTTGTCGGTTCTTTCTTTGTGTCGAGCACTCCTTGATTGTTACAACACGAATTATTTATTTGTGCTTATGAAATGCTAGTTGAGATGATTGCCATTGAGAGAGTTCCGTTCATTTTAGTTTGCTTGAGGACAAGCAAAGTTCAAGTGCGGGATGTGTGATGTATAAGAATTTATACATCTTTTAAACATCAAATATGCCCCGTTTATGCAAAAACTCTTTGTATTTTCATTTATTTTGGTACTGATTTGAGTTGTTTGTGAAAACAGGTCTAGGCTTCGGCCCGGTGTTGAAACGGAGGCTTTTGGAGCAAAATGGAGCAAAAATGAAGCGTTCCAGCAAACTGCCAGATATGGCACTACCATGCCATACACTCGCACGACCGTGCCAGGCCTTCCAATGTCGGCACTTGTGACAACTCGAGTTTCCAAGATTCCATTTTCACATTTATTGCACGTTCACTGTTTGTTTAATTGTTTACTTGCACAATTAGTTTGCTGTGAAACTGTAACGTTTTGATTCAGCTAAGTATATTGTATTTGAGCATTGTTATGTGTTACTTATGAATGATTTGACAAATACTTAAATGTGGTGGTGAAACCGTAAATTGCACAATTTGTGCATGTAATATGTGATAGATAATTCTTTAGGGTGCTTAGTGCTAATAGTGAAACTTAAATCATTCTTAACCCTAATCCCTAATCATTCACTAATCATCACACAAAAACCAAAGCACGTACTTTCACTTTCTCTGGTTCTCTCTAGCAATCAATCATCATCATCATTGGCACAAGTTCTTCATCACTCTTGATTTCCTCTTTCTGTCTAGAATCAATCCTAGTTCTTCATATGATATTCTCTTTGATTATTGATTGGATTCTGATTATTGTGATAATGATGTTGATTAGTCGTATAATCGATTGCCTGATGATTAAGATACATGATTGATTTGATAATTGGATTACTGCTATACAGATGCAACGTAATTAGGGTTTCTTAGTCGTGAAGACGTGAAAACGTAACTGTTACAATTACAATGAACGTATGACTGATTGTTTGTCTGAGTTTCTTGTTTGATGTTAAAGTCCGAACTTTATATTGAATGCATAGTCAGAGCTTTGTAAATACATGAGGTCCGAGGTTTTGATAAACAAACCTAGTCAGAGTTTTTGCCATGCTAGTGAGGTCCGAATTTTTTGATGTGCATGCTTGTCCGAAAATTCTGAAAGGAAATGACTTGGTCCGAACTTTGTGATTATCATGAGTCCGACTTTTGTGTGCAATTAAGTTGTCCGAATTTCTGAGTAAAGACATGTATGGTCCGAGCTTTAACCTAGGGACATTGGTCCGAGCTTTGTTAAAAGGGATGTTGTCCGACCTTTACCTATATAATGTCCGACTTTTGTTGTTGTAAGAGTGGTGTCCGAATTTTAATGGTGAAGTATGGGGGTCCGAGTTTTAAAACATGTGAAGTCCGACCTTTTTATCATGCAAGGGGGATCCGAATTTCATGAAGGGATCCGACTTTTGTAGCATATGCATTTGTGTCCTAGTTTCTTTATGAGAGGAAGGGGAGTCCGACTTTGTGATAAGGGAGCTATGTCTGACTTTGTTGAGGGTGCTTAGGTCCGAATTTGTAAGATGTTTCCCTTGTCCGACTTTTGTGATATTAAACACCCTGTCCGAACTTTTGATTTAGGAAAGCAAATGGTCCGACTTTCATGCTATGCTTATTGTCCAATCTTTAATCCATGGCACCTTGTCTGAATTAGTGGTGCATGATGATCTTGTCCGAATCTGTTAACTGTGTTAAATGTGTTAACCTGGTAAAATATGTTAACTGTCTGTTTATCCTGTCAAGCATGAATTTACATGGATTTGACTGACTGCTTAAATGTCGCATGATGATTAACTGCCAAACATACTACGTGACGTTAGATTTGTGTGCAAGATTGTTACGATCGAAAACTGATTATACATACGTGTGTACGATAGGTCGTGATTGATTAACTGTGAGCGTGGGTATTCTTTAGCATACCGAGCAAACCAAGGTGAGTTCACACAGCCAAGGCATGGGATTCCCGGGTTAGGAATTGGGTTGGAAGATTTGAAATGGATAATTTCTCGTACTTACACTATTGCTAGACTATATACCATCGTCCTCAGGTTAGTCAGGACACTTACGTAAAACCTACGTAAACTAGTATCTACCACTGTCTCCCGTGTCGGGATGACACTTACGTAAAACCTACGTAAACTCATACCTACTACTGTCTTCCGGGTTGGAAGGACACTTACGTAAAACCTACGTAAACCCCACGTGTACCACTGTCCTCGGGGAAGGGCACTCACGTAAAACCTACGTGACCTTGTACGTATTCCTGTTCTCGAATTAAGAAGAACACATGGTTACAATAGTCTAGTAAGAATAAACATGGGAAGCCCCCATTAGTAATAAATATAATCATGGGAAACCCCCACTATTAGTACATACATACGTGGGAAGCCCCCACTAAATGAACATACGAATTACTGCTACGAACTTACTTTCTGTGAACTCGCTCAACTAGTTGTTGACTCTCTGCTGCATGCCTTGTAGGACCTTAGGTACATATGGAGCTTGCACAGGGAGGAGCAAGTCGTTGTGGACAAGGATCGTGAATGCTATGATTGAACGTTATGACATTACATACTTATTTATGATTGGGCTTTTACTTATTTGCTTCCGCTAAACGTTGAACTATTACTTATGTTTTGAACACCTTTCATATGAATGGGTTTGGTTTAATGACATTTACTTTTACTATATACATTGTTCTATATGATTGGTGGCTTGATCCCGGTCAGTCACGCTCCCAAGCGGTAGTACTCCGCGTGTGGATTTTGGGGGTGTGACAGATTGGTATCAGAGCCATTGGTTATAGAGAACTTGGTTTTAATATGGGAAAACGTTTTTATTAAAACCAGACTATAACCAGTACAGTGCTCAACGATCCACAACGACGCTTCGCTCCACGTGCAAGACTTAATATCCTAGGTAATAAGGTTTATGTTTATTGCCTACATGCTAGAATTACATAGAACTTTGCTCGCAGTATGCTTAGATTACATTGCTTACTATGCGTCATTACATGAGAACACCTATGTGCTTACACTCTTCTGTCATCGCACTACTCGTGAACCATTCTTACTTATTCTACTTTTACTATGAAGATCATGTCTGGACGTGTGAACATGACTCAAGCCCAGTTGACGGCTCTTATCAATGAACAAGTAGCTGCGGCACTTGCAGCTGCACAAGCAGGTCAACACGCCCCACAACCTGTCTGCACATTCAAGAACTTCATGGACTGTCGTCCAAGCACATTCAGTGGCACAGAGGGAGCAGTGGGACTACTCCATTGGTTCGAAAAGCTCGAGTCGGTATTTGAAATGTGTGAATGCCCTGAGGATCGCAGGGTGAAGTACGCCACTGGCACGCTGGAAGGAATTGCGCTAACTTGGTGGAACGCGCAAGTTCAGATTTTAGGGTTGGCAGCTGCTAACGCCACCCCTTGGAACGATTTCAAGGAACTTATCAAGAGGGAATACTGCACACGGGATAACATCCACAAGTTGGAAGATGAGTTTTACCATCTGAAAATGATAGGGTCGGAAATCGAAGCTTACACGAAACGATCGAACGAACTGGCCATCTTGTGTCCAACCATGGTGGACCCTCCGATCAAGTGCATTGAGTTGTACCTCAAGGGTCTAGCATCAGAAATTCAGAGCCATGTGACATCGGCTAATCTCGACAATATCCAAGACATTCAGCGTCTTGCTCATCGCCTCACAGATCAGGCGGTGGAACAGAACAAGTTGCCCAAACGTATCAGCGCTACTACTGCTACCACATCAGCCGCTACTCCTACTACCCCCAGTGACAACAAAAGAAAGTGGGAGGGGGATTCTAGCAAGGGTTCAACAACAGTTCAGTCTCAGGCTCAACAGCAGAAGACTGATTACTACCAGAGTCCTAGTCAGCAATCTTCTGGTGGTCACAGGCAGAAAAGGTATCAAGGATCTCACCCCAAGTGTCACAACTGTAACAGGCATCACAGCGGCCAGTGCAACAAGGGTCGTTGCCAAAGGTGTCTCAAGATGGGCCACGAGGCCAAAGACTGTAGGAGTCCACGGCCTGCGAATCAGAACCAGCAACTGCAATTACCAGCTCCACAAAGCCCGCAGCAGCAGCAAAAACGGGGCAACAGGGGATGTTTTCAGTGTGGGGCTGAAGGTCATTTCAAGCGTGATTGCCCCCAGTTAAACCAGAACCAGAATCGCAACAATAACAACAATCAGGGAAATGGCAACAACAACAACAATGGTGGGAACAACAACGGCAACGAAGCAAGGGGTCGTGTATTTGTGCTGGGGCAGGGAGAAGCGAGAAATGATCCCAACGTAGTCATGGGTAAGTTTCTTCTTGACGACTTTTATGTTACTGTATTGTTTGATTCGGGTGCGGATACAAGTTATGTGTCATTGAAAGTTAGTCAAATGTTAAAACGTGCAACAACTCCCTTAAACACCAAACATGTCATAGAGTTAGCTAACGGAAAAAGTCTAGAGGCCACACACATAGTTCAGGGTTGTAATCTTATCCTCACTGGTCAGACTTTCTCCATCAATCTTATTCCTATAGTTCTGGGTAGTTTCGACATCGTCATCGGCATGGATTGGTTATCCATGCAGCAAGCAGAGATCTTATGTAAGGAGAAGATTATTCGTATTCCTCGTTCGGGGAAAGAACCTCTCGAAGTTCAAGGCGACAAGAGTGGTGCTGTGGTTGGCATCATCTCTTTCTTGAAGGCTCAGAAATGTTTACGGAAGGGGCACACCGCCATTCTGGCACTTGTCACTGACGCATCAGCGAAAGAAAAGAAATTGGAAGATATCCCAGTAGTTCGCGACTATCCTCAAGTGTTTGAGCATGGTTAAGATGTTGATTAGTCGTATAATCGATTGCCTGATGATTAAGATACATGATTGATTTGATAATTGGATTACTGCTATACAGATGCAACGTAATTAGGGTTTCTTAGTCGTGAAGACGTGAAAACGTAACTGTTACAATTACAATGAACGTATGACTGATTGTTTGTCTGAGTTTCTTGTTTGATGTTAAAGTCCGAACTTTATATTGAATGCATAGTCAGAGCTTTGTAAATACATGAGGTCCAAGGTTTTGATAAACAAACCTAGTCAGAGTTTTTGCCATGCTAGTGAGGTCCGAATTTTTAATGTGCATGCTTGTCCGAAAATTCTGAAAGGAAATGACTTGGTCCGAACTTTGTGATTATCATGAGTCCGACTTTTGTGTGCAATTAAGTTGTCCGAATTTCTGAATAAAGACATGTATGGTCCGAGCTTTAACCTAGGGACATTGGTCTGAGCTTTGTTAAAAGGGATCTTGTCCGACCTTTACCTATATAATGTCCGACTTTTATTGTTGTAAGAGTGGTGTCCGAATTTTAATGGTGAAGTATGGGGGTCCGAGTTTTAAAACATGTGAAGTCCGACCTTTTTATCATGCAAGGGGGATCCGACTTTCATGAAGGGATCCGACTTTTGTAACATATGCATTTGTGTCCGAGTTTCTTTATGAGAGGAAGGGGAGTCCGACTTTGTGATAAGGGAGCTATGTTCGACTTTGTTGAGGGTGCTTAGGTCCGAATTTGTAAGATGTTTCCCTTGTCCGACTTTTGTGATATTAAACACCCTGTCCGAACTTTTGATTTAGGAAAGCAAATGGTCCGACTTTCATGCTATGCTTATTGTCCAATCTTTAATCCATGGCACCTTGTCTGAATTAGTGGTGCATGATGATCTTGTCCGAATCTGTTAACTGTGTTAAATTTGTTAACCTGGTAAAATATGTTGACTGTCTGTTTATCCTGTCAAGCATGAATTTACATGGATTTGACTGACTGCTTAAATGTCGCATGATGATTAACTGCCAAACATACTACGTGACGTTAGATTTGTGTGCAAGATTGTTACGAACGAAAACTGATTATACATACGTGCGTACGATAGGTCGTGATTGATTAACTGTGAGCGTGGGTATTCTTTAGCATACCGAGCAAACCAAGGTGAGTTCACACAGCCAGGGCATGGGATTCCCGGGTTGGGAATTGGGTTGGAAGATTTGAAATGGATAATTTCTCGTACTTACACTATTGCTAGACTATATACCATCGTCCTCAGGTTAGTCAGGACACTTACGTAAAACCTACGTAAACTAGTATCTACCACTGTCTCCCGGGTCGGAAGGACACTTACGTAAAACCTACGTAAACTCATACCTACTACTGTCTTCCGGGTCGGAAGGACACCTACGTAAAACCTACGTAAACCCCACGCGTACCACTGTCCTCGGGGAAGGGCACTCACGTAAAACCTACGTGACCTTGTACGTATTCCTGTTCTCGGATTAAGAAGAACACATGGTTACAATAGTCTAGTAGGAATAAACATGGGAAGCCCCCATTAGTAATAAATATAATCATGGGAAACCCCCACTATTAGTACATACATACGTGGGAAGCCCTCACTAAATGAACATACGAATTACTGCTACGAACTTACTTTCTGTGAACTCGCTCAACTAGTTGTTGACTCTCTGCTGCATGCCTTGCAGGACCTTAGGTACATATGGTGCTTGCACAGGGAGGAGCAAGTCGTTGTGGACAAGGATCGTGAATGCTATGATTGAACGTTATGACATTACATACTTATTTATGATTGGGCTTTTACTTATTTGCTGCCGCTAAACGTTGAACTATTACTTATGTTTTGAACACCTTTCATATGGATGGGTTTGGTTTAATGACATTTACTTTTACTGTATACATTGTTCTATATGATTGGTGGCTTGATCCTGGTCAGTCACGCTCCCAAGCGGTAGTACTCCGCGTGTGGATTTTGTGGGTGTGACAGCACTCTCGCAAACACTATCAGTCAGCATGCACACAATCGAAGATCAAGGGTCGGCACCAACCATTGGCACGGCCGTGCCAGGTCAAAATCACCCCAGATCAGCTCATTTCCGAGATCGCACCAGTCAGCATCGAACGTTCATCGGCACGCACGGCCACGCCATGGTCCGGCACGGTCGTGCCACCTCGGAAACATTTGAACGGGATTTTTCCCAAAATGGTAGCAAACATGGTCAACATACGAGAAAGTGACTCTGACACTTGCCAAGCACGATCGTGCCAAAAGGTGGCATGGTAGTGCCAAATGCCCATCAGTTTAAATACGAGTTTCTAGCTCATTTACAAGGGAGTTGGAGCATCTTGGTGAAGTTTTCTCTCAAAATTCTGGACTTGGAAGGTTGTTGAAGCCAAGGAAGAGCTTGGAGAAGACTAAACCATTAAAGATTCACTCAATTTACCACTTTAATCTTGTCTTTAAACTTGGTTAGCCTACTTTCTACATTATGAACAATTCAATCTTTCTTGTAGTAGTCATGAGCCTTATGGGCAAACATTTGTGTTGTCTAAACTATGTTGAAGCTTATGAACATGTGATAATATGGAAGAAGATGTGATGATTGTTTGTGTTAATCTTCATAGTGACACTTAATCTTTTTCTTGGAGTTCATGTGCATGTTGAAAATCCTTGTTCTTGAATATTTGCTCATAAGTATTTACATGTTGTGTTGGAAAGCCCATGTAAAGATTATGATTATTGAATCTTGTTAACTTGTTAGTATGATTCATAGCATGAAACTAGGAATGGAAATTGCTAATATGATGTGAATGATGATTTGAACATGTGTATGGATTTGTTAGTGCATTACGTCTATTGACTTCGTCTTGCATCATGTAATAGAATAGGATAGGTTAGAATATCCAGTGCACGAGGTTCGAGATGAAATTGTTAGGAGTTAAGCAAGTAGTTCCGCTTATATGAACACTGACCATATAAGCGAAACCACTAGCAAGTAGTTCCGCTTATATGGACGTGTCCATATAAGCGAAACCTCTCATCCTATATATAGTGCATTGTTTCATTCATTCGGCACGGAACTGAAATTGTAACGAAGTGCTGCCGATTTGCTTTCAGGTTGTAAACATTGTTAAAATCAATCAAAGAAGCATTATAATTAGTTTGAGCGTCTGATTCATTGATTCCGCCTTTGAATTGGATAAACAACTCTTCTGATTGACTCATTCGGGTTCAACAACGATCCTACAAGTGGTATCAGAGCACAGGAGGAAGAGTTTAGCTCAATTGGATCTGTTTTCTGTCTTCTACACCTTCTTTTTCGATTTGAACAAGCTTCCACGGTTAAAATCGGCCAAATTTTTCACAGGATGTGTATTAGTGGATAATAACAAATCCTTGAAAGTTTCATATCAAAATTCGACCTAAAAATGGTCCAAATAACCTTCGGATGTGTTTCCGCTTATTCGGACAGTAAATAGGTTCGCTTGAAAGACACGTAGTTCCGCTTTTATGACCATCTAGGTTCGCTTCAGTGTCATGATATTTGATAGTTCCGCTCTAAATCACCTTGATAGGTCCGCTTTTGTGTCATCATTTGTCAAGGTTCCGCTTCAAAGGTCACTAGTTCCACTTATCCGAACTGTGTAGTTCCGCTTGAACAGACAACAGGTAGTTTTGCTTGAACAGACATCAGGTAGATCCGCTCGAACAGACATCAGATAGTTTCGCTCATCCGGACATAACCTGGTCCGCTTAGTTGAACATCTTGCAGTTTCGCTTGAACGAACAATTGATAGTTCCGCTTATCAACCCAATAGGTGTTCCGCTTATTAGTCCAATAGGTGTTCCGCTTATCAGTCCAATAAGTGTTCCGCTTATCAGTCCAATAGGGATTTTGCTCATACGATTCGATCTGATTCCGCCCGTGTGTCATATTTTGCTTGAAAGTGGAGTTTATCGTGTCAAGATCATTTCACGACAACCAAGTGTCCGTGTATTTCAGATTACTTGATATTGTTTAAACTGATTAAGTTTGTCTGTTTGACTTTCAGGTGATTAAAGATGTCAAGCAATGGTGAGGAGTTCTACAACACATTTTACAACGCATTTACTTCCGAAACGACAGATAGAAGATCTGAATTGAAAGAATATTCAAGAGAGATTTCAGAGAATTTGAAGTTTAAGAACATGTACGGTAGTCAACAGAAGCCACCAAAGCTAATGAAAGTTGAAGACTATAACTGGTGGAAAAAACGGATTTGAGGGTTGGGTAAAAGCTTTCGCTCCTGAAAGCTGGTTAAAATTAGTAAGTGAATATAAAGCACCAGAGAAAGAAGGAGGAGAGTTAATAGATGAAAAAATTTTTACTGAAAAAGACATAAAAATGTTGTGGCTGAATATAAAATGATAACGTTGATCAAACAGTCAGTGAGAGAGGATATTATCTCGTTACTTGAACAAGAAAAAACTTCAAAGAGATTGTGGGAAGCGTTAGAGAAAAAGTGTGTTGGTAGTAATGAAATTGTCAAAAACAAAAAGAAATTGTTGCGTAAAGAGTTTGATTTATTCAGTTGTATGAAAAATGAATCTATTTGTAAAATGATCGAGAGATTTGGACATCTGAAAATGGAGCTGGCCAGATATGAAATCAAATATTCTCAAGAAGAGATGGTGGATAAATTGTTTGATTCATTGCCAAATGATCAAGATTGGCAATACTTCGCACTAATGCTGAAAAATACAATCAAGCCTGATGATTTAAAAGTGGATTTGCTGATTGAAAGGCTTGAAAGCCATGAGTTGGAGATAAAAAGATCCAAAGTCAACAGTCCAGCGTATCAGCAGAATGTGGAACTTTACTACAGAGGAAATGCACCACAGGCTGGATCTCCAAAAACAGCGTTTTCTGCAGAAAGTTCAAATTCAGTGAACAATGAAAGTCTTCACAGTGGTTTTCACAGTGGATCTTCTTCAAACACCTCAAAACAATCTGCTTCAAAGAATCTATTCCAGTGTAATATCACAGTTGATTTGAAGAATGGACAGAACTTCAGCGAAGAATCGGCAAAACAACAGATGGTTTTCTTGGCATCTGTACTTGAATCGTATGAAAGCCTCGTTGCAGGGAAGATTGGTAATACCAATTTGACGAAAGAAGATTATGATCAATTAGACCCCGAGGAGATGGAACTAATGGACATAAGATGGTGCATGGCCAGTGCGGTTCGTCGAGCACAAAGGTTCATGGAGATCACGGGGAGAAAGTCAATTGGTGGACCAACTACCAAACTGGGATTTGATAAATCCAAAGTGACATGCTTCAAATGCAAACAAAAAGGTCACTTCAAGCGCGAGTGCAGAAATGCGTATGCTGCTGATGATTCTGAGAACTCGTTCAACGAAGATTATTACAAGAAAGCGATTTACCATCAGAATAAATCTGAGCCACCTAGATTGAAGTAGGGTGAAGACAACAGAGAGAAATCTAGAGCTCTTGCGGTGATTTATGATGATGAGGGGTATGATTGGAGCAAAGAGGTTCTACCAGAAAAAGATGTAGTTGGATATGCATTTGTTGCAAATGATGATCATGATACTTGGTGGTGATGAGACAGTGCGAGATGGGAGATTAGCAAGTTGAATGAACCATTTCAAGAAGCACAAAGAGCCAAGAGATGGAATGAAGAGTTGGAGTGTTACATGGATCCACAGGGTAATCCAGTAGTTGATCCGTCAAAAGTCGATTTTGATGTTGTAACCAATTTGTTTCCAAGTGAGCGTACTTTCAACACAAGAAGGCTTTCTGATAAAAGTTATCTGCCAGATTTGATGAACAAGTTAAAAGAGGTTTTTGAAGCAAGTCTACCGAAGGTGGTAGAAATGAAGAAGAGAAAAGAAGAAGAATTGAAAAAGATGATTGAAGAAGTGAAGACAGTCGCAAAGCTTGCTGTTGAAGAGGATCAAAAAGCTGAGGAAGAACCGAAGAAGAAAGAAGAACTGGTGCTGAAAGAGATTGAAGAAAAGATTGAGAAGGTGAAGATTGTTAGTGATGATGGTGCTGATAACGAGAAGATACAAGAGCTGAAACAGACAGAGGCAGCTGAGCAGACCGAGGTGTCAATCACTGAGGTAAATTTTGATTCTAAAATCTTAAAATCAATTGAACAATGCAAGAAATGCATGGAAACATGTAGAGCTTGTTTTGATAAAGATGAACTGATAAAAACAAAAGATAATGAAATGAACAAACTTGAAAATGTTTTAAAAATGAAATTTAAAGAAAGAATCTAAACAGAAGAAAGTTTAAAATTAAAAGTTGAGAAGTTAACACAGAAATGTCATGATCTTGAAGAAGAAAATAAGTTTTTGAAAGAAAAATGTTCCGCAAAATGTGTTGATTGTGTTGAGAAAGAATCTAAGTTTCTAGAGTTACAAATACAATATGATTCTTTAAAATGGTCGAGTCAGAGGGTACAAGAAGCTTATGATACTTTGAAGAGCCAAGTCAAAAGTTTTGATCAAAGACTGTCTGAAACTTTAACAACCAAAGAAATGTATGAAAGAAAGTTTAAAGAAAAGCAAATTGAATTGAACAAGTGTGTTGATGAAATTGCTAATCTTAAACAAGTCATGGCTGAAAAAGAAAAGATTGTTACAAAACTTCATAGTTATCATAATTCTTCGTACATTCTCGAACGCATTTTCAACATCACACCAGATGACAAAGATACTGATAATTGCAAAAAGGGTATTGGTTCAGAATTTCATCAGGTACCACCACCATTGAGAAACAATTATACTTTTTATGATGAGGAAAAGGTGGTAAAGGGTTTGAACATAGTTGACCAATTACCTGAAAGTATCGACGTGACTTACACCAAATCTGATGATGCTGATGATTCAGAGGTGGTAAGTAAGGTGGTTGATAGTGTTTTGAAAGATGAGTCTACAAAAGGTAAGTCTGAATCACAGGATGAAGATGAAGGAAATCTTTATGATGGATATCTGAAAAACACAAAATCCGAGAAAAATTTAAATGATGATTCAAAGGGATTGGTTTATACCATGATTGGATCGGACAAATTATTCTTAGATGTTGTATTCCCGATTCAGAATGTGATTTCAGAAAAGGTTGATAAAGTTTTCAAAATGGCTGAGATTGAAAAGTCTGAGATTCCGAAGTTTGTTTGTAAAGGTCATAAATCTTTTTATAACAAACCTGGTTTTAAGAAGAAAAACATGAAAGCTGGTTTGGGTTATAAAAGGAAACATAATGGGAATCAAAGTAAAAAACAAAATTTGCAACAAAAGATGAATTTTGTTCAAGGGAAAAGTTTGAAAGAAGAGGAAAAACTCAAATTTGGACAACAGTCTAATGAGGAGTTTGATGCTATGAAAAAGAAACAACAACAGGCTAAGGATGTTTCAAAGAAAGTGTGTTTTAAATGTGATCAAATTGGACATGTCGCACGAAAATGTCAAAATCCAAAGCCTGTTGATGTTGAAAAACAGAAATCTGAGAGTGTGAAACCTTGGTCAACCAGATTTGATTCGAGACAAACTTGGAGGTATAATACAAACAAGTTTGCTTCAAATCAAAACTGGAAATCAAACCTGAAAAGGTTCGATTCAAGACAGACCTGGAATTCTCACACACCTAGATTGAGAACAACGCAAAGTTGGAAAACATCTGTTGATATGACAAAACCTCAACAGTTCTGGAAACCAATTGTTGTTCAAAATCAAAAGGTTCTAAAAGAAACAAACTTTTACAAAAGAGGTACTCCGAAAGGTCAAGTGTGGAGTGCTAAACAACAAGTGTTGTCGGTAAAAGATGAGAAAGTTGAAATCAAAGCTGAAAAAGTTTTAAATGACAAAGAATTTCCAAAATTGAATGAAAATTATTGTGTTGAAATGCCTAAGGTCCAACAGACCTGGGCCAAATTGTTCAAATAATCAAATTGTTGAAATGTGCATGTGCTCAACGAAGCTGAAGATTGTGAGAATGATAGTTGGAGCAACCTGGCACAGGAAGAGGTTGCAGGACCCTGGTTTGGTTGAACAGGGAGTTTAGTTTGAGTGTTGTTTGTACATAAATAAAAAATATTTTCAAAATCTTAAAAACTTGAAAAATTAAAAATAAAAAATATGTTTATTTTTAATCTTGTCAGAATAAATGTTGATTGAATACGCCGAAACCCTCACGGCTGAACAAACATGATTACATTAATCAGATTGAAAAACGGTTTTCAAACTATAAAAATCAATGTGTTGAAAATCATGGGGGTAATTACTGCTTTTAATATAATTCAGTGCATGATTAGCAGAACATGGATGGCGAGACAAAGCTATCAGTATCGTGTTGTCAAATTTCTTTTAATGGTTTTGCATTTTAGGGGGAGAAGAATTGTCAGAAAATACAAAAACATTAGAAAATTTGAAAAAGCCAAAAAACATGATAAAATTCAAAAATTTGAGTTTTGCGTAAAAAGAGGAAATGATAGTACATCACTAGACAGTTACGGTATGCTAAAGAATTGTATAGATTTAATAAGCATTAAACAGTCTCACTGATGATATGTCGATAGGTTTTTATACATTTAGTAAACTTTTTTGGAATATAAACCTAAATTCAAACACTTGCTTATTTCGTGGGGAACACTACTTGGATATATAGGTAACCCCTGAAATCTCGTTTGAAAGGTCCTATATTCTGAGATACTAGGTCTTTATACTCAGTGATATCTGGGGTATTATTCCAGGACTTCTGCTGTATGGAAGTACTGACCTAGTCCCCGAGTAATACTTTCTGCAAATGCTTGAAACACAGCATCTCCCTCAGCAAGCTGATGAAACAATAAAATTGATAGTCGCTGCTGTTGTAACTAAAAGATCCTCTAAAGGGGACACACCGAAAAGTCGAAGCCGTCATCTCTCTGCGTATACGGAAGTATCGACCTGAGCTCTCATGGCCCTCGCATTTAACCCCTGACATATATCATTTGTGGTATACTCACCTGTAAGACTGAATATCTGGGATTCTGCATACGGGAGTATATTCAAGAGGTGGGACACATGAATGAGTTTAAGTTCATAAGACATCTAAATCGTATCCTGAATCAGTTGAAATCTGTATGAAGATTTAAGTGGATCAGTATATCGACAATCTAAGTGAATTGTTTAATTCTTAAAGTGAAATTAAGCTCAACGGTACTTGTAACTTGTCAACAACTGATATGATCCTCTGTCGTAAACTCAAACAAAAATATAGTATGTAAATATGTTTGTACATATTCTTTACTGCTTTATATTTTCAGAAAATACAAAAAGATTTTGATTTCTGCTTTATTTTTGACAATCAATATCTGACATGCTGAGTTTTCAAAGTCTAAGAAAGCTGATTGTGTTTTTGAAAATAAAACAAGTTCATTAATTTGAAACTTGATATTGAAAAACAAAAATTTTCAAAAACAGTTTGTGATATCTCTAAGGTCATTAGCTTGAACTTAGATGATAAACAGTGAGGGAGTTAGATTCTTTAACGCTGCCATATCTGTAAAGTTGGTTGATAGGGGGAGTGGTTTAGAGAAATTGATTGATGTTATTAAAATGGTGTTGCTTATATAGTGTTTGAGTGATTGCAGGATAAGAAAGGTACCAGATTACGATCCCGGAAGCAGAGTCTAAGGGGGAGTCTGAAGACAAGCTGAAAGTGAGGATGAGCTTGTAGCTGAAAAGCTAGGTGTCGATCCCTAAAAGCACGGAAGCTTGATGAGAGGGGGAGCCTGCTGATGATAAAGCTATTGATGATAAATCCAGTGATGAGATCCTGGTATAACATTCAAAAGTTTGCAGTTGATCAAAGAAAAAGATTGAAAGATGCTTATATTGTTACAAATCTGAATGAGATGGCAATATGATCAAGACTGAAGAGGTGTCATAACAGAGAATAGTCACTGAAGACTTCGTCAATATCCGAGGGGGAGTCTGTTAGTGCATTACGTCTATTGACTTCGTCTTGCATCATGTAATAGAATAGGATAGGTTAGAATATCTAGTGCACGAGGTTCGAGATGAAATTGTTAGAAGTTAAGCAAGTAGTTCCGCTTATATGAACACTGACCATATAAGCGAAACCACTAGCAAGTAGTTCCGCTTACATGGACGTGTCCATATAAGCGAAACCTCTCATCCTATATATAGTGGCATTGTTTCATTCATTCGGCACGAAACTGAAATTGTAACGAAGTGCTGCCGATTTGCTTTCAGGTTGTACACATTGTTAAAATCAATCAAAGAAGCATTATAATTAGTTTGGGCGTCTGATTCATTGATTCCGCCTTTGAATTGGATAAACAACTCTTCTGATTGACTCATTTGGGTTCAACAACGATCCTACAGGATTCTTGCATCTAGATTTGGAAAGATCAAAAGTTTGTATATATGAATTCTATAGTTTGTGTTCATGTTAGTTTGATGATTTAGGCCAAAGTTGTTAGCTAGCACGACCATGCTTGTGGTTCATATCAAGAACATGATGATAGTGCCACTTACTTGAAACCAAGTTAGGGTGATTAGTGTGTTTTTCATATTATTTTTTCCTAATTTGTAGAGTTAGGAGTTTTGACAAAAAATAACTCATGATTAAAGATTAACATCAACTTAGCAAGTGGACTTAAAAGAAATAACTTTTAGGTGATTAGAATGTTAATTCATTTTAAGTTTTCCTAAGAATTATAGAACTAGGAAGCCTTGATTGGGAACTTAGTTGAAATTAGAGCTTGCATCATCACTAATCCTTCCCCTTTGTTGTCACATGTTTGTTAGTGGAAACTTAGTTTAGGCAACCTTTCTTAGATATTGTTCTTTCCTAGAATTTTTAGTAGTTTATTTATTTGAATGCTAAGTTAGAGAAAATCAAACCCATTAACTGAAAAGGCTTTAAAGTAACAAAATTTTAGTATCGAGACACCGCATCCACGGATTGATATCCGGTTCTTGCCGATCAGCTACAATACCACTCGACGGGTACACTTGCCCTTTTGTGTGTGTAGTTAGTTCCTAGGTGAAAAACCATTTTTAAAACTAAATTTGTGTGAAGAAAAACTCAATTAAAAATATATATAATTCACGCACATCAGGGGACTACACTACTACACTACACTACACTATACTAGTCTATACTATAGTATACTTATAGGCATATAAGAGGCGTATACGAGGCCTATACTACAGAAAACCTTTATAGAATGTTTTTAATTTTAAAGAGAAATATTTGTTTAGAAAACTTTGTTAAAACTATAGATCGTTTTATACAAAAAAATGTAAAAAAAATAGACACATGCAATATGACTAGTATAGGATTATACGAGGGGTCTATACACCCAATATAGACCTATATGACCCGTATAGGTCCAGTCGCCAACAAGAAATGACATCTCTAGATTTGACTTTTATGTCTATACGACCCGTATATACCTATACGAGCCAAAGGGTGTCCGAAAAGATGATTTGGGTGTCTAAATAGATTTAGCCTTTAAAAAATGTTAGTTTTTGAAGAGGGTGTAGTTGGGGGAATTATTTAATGAATAGAGATGTACTTAAAAAATATTTATTAGAATTGGTGTTTATTAATTTGGTGTTTTAGAAAATGATTAAAGACTTTCCAAAGACGTATCTGTTTGTTGTTATTTCTTGTTTGACAGGTCACCCACTCGTCGCCTCAAGTGAGATTCTAAGGAACAACATAATTGAGATCATGATTGAAACAAAAAATGAGATTGGAAACGTGATCGAAACCCACCATGAGATCGAGGTTTAATAGAAACCCACCATGAAAGTTGTTAGAAGAACGTAGAAATGGCTTGATTGTCGCTTGATTGTTTAGCAACACTATCTTGTCGTCAGAATAGTTGGAGGATGAAACATTTAAAATAAAAGGCTACAAGCAATGTTTGGGTTTGTAAGTTTTAAATTCTTGTAAAATTGATGGTTTTAAATATTGGTGTTAATGAACTTTTCATTGGTGTTTTGATATCATGAGTGTATTTTGTTGAATACATATTTTAATCTGCTACTTGACTTGTTATAGGTTTATGAGGATATCATTCTTCAATTAGCCCTGACTTGTTATAGTTTCATCATGACAGGGCATCAGGAAAAACATCAGAGTTTACCAATACCGTAGTTTTCATTTCATAAATTGTAGGATAAAACTCATATTTACATAAAAGGATTTTTTTTTCGCGGGGATAAACCCTTTATTAAAAAACATGTTTTATTGAGGTGACATAGCCACTTATTTAAGCTTGAGTGCCTCGTAGCGCTTTTCCTTCCCTTCATAGTAAATTACTTGAAACGTGTTTAAAAACATTTAAGCAGCGGGAAATACTGGTGAGTTCATTCAATTGGCTAAAAAGACATTTTCTTATAATTATAACATTAAGAGTTTTTACATTTGTTTATATCTTACAACTACCCAAAGTTATTTGTCACTCGACCGATTACTATTCATTTAGCAACGCTTATCTCTGACTGTGGTCGTATCACTATTGGCCCCGTTATCCAATAGCAAAGTTTAACAAGTAATGTATACAAAACTCCACATACTGACAGTAGTTTTCCAGTAAGAATACAATGACTTAATCACTGTAATATAAGTAACAATTGGAAAACATTTAGGCTTTTGAAAGCATTTGATAAAAGAGACTGACTCACCTTGCAGAATTTAGGGTTTTCAAGCCTCCTGGGTTTAAGTCCGGATTTCTAGATATACACACAATATAACATCTATTAGTGCTAGAAACCTGTTGGTGCATATGTCTGTCGACTTCGTCTTGTATCGAGTCTTGTATCTAGATAGGATAAACCAGAGCTCGATAGGCTAGAAATCAGGGTTTTAGTGATGTTTAACCAGTTCACACGAACTGGCAAAGCCAGTTCGTACGAAGTGACCACTTCGCATGAAGTGGTTTGTGCAGTTTCATGCGAACTGGCAACATCTATAAATAGCTGGGCTTGGTCCTTCATTTGTAACATTGCTGACTCTGGAGCAGAGGTGCTGCCGAAGTGTCAAGTGCTCTGTAAAGCTTTCAAATCAATAAACAAGACAGTTAAAGTGAATCCTAGTGTGAATCAAGCTGTAATCAAGTCCGAATCACTGAATTCCGCCTTTGGTTTGGATTAGAACTCTTCTAATCGACTCGTTTAGGTCGAATCTTGATCCTACAAGTGGTATCAGAGCTCAGGAGGAAGAGTTCTTACCATTTCAGCTTGTTTTCACCGAAATTTCTGACTTCTACTCATTCTTCTTCAAATTTTTCAAAAATTAACTGAGATTTTACGGTTAAAATGGATTGATTTCTTGATATAATACGCGAAACACAGTTTAAAACAATCCTTGAAAGAATCATATCTTAATTCGACCTAAATCTTGATCAATTTTGTCAAAAACATACCCGATCGTGTGACATCAACATCAGTTCGCATGAAAGTGTCATTCAGTTCACAAGAAATTGCACAGTTCGCTTGAAAGTGACCTCAGTTCGTTTGAAGGCTTATCAATTCGTACGAAGTCGCTTGGTTTGAACTCAGGTCGTACAAATTGGACCTCTCAGTTCACACGTATTGGTATTGTTCAGCTCAGGTCGCTTGACTTTGCCCCTGTTCTCATGAAATGGGTCAAATCATGTGAATATTGCTCAGTTTGCTCGAAGTGAACTCCCAGTTCGTATCAAAGTGACCAGGTTGTGTGAAGAGTGTCCCAATCCGCACGAATTGAACCTATCAGGTCGTTTGAACTTAAGTTGTTTGAACCATTTCGCACGAAGTGAGTATTTTGGTCCAGGTCGCATGAAAAAGGTTCAGATCGCGTGAAAAATTGATCAGATCGCTTGAATCATCACTAGTTCGCATCAAAGTCAGTTCGCATTAAGGCCAATTCGCCTTAAATCAGTTCGTTTGAGGTTGTGTAAAAGGTTTAATCCAGTTCGTTTGAATCAGTTCGCACGGATTGAACTCATGTTGTTTAAATCACTCAGGTCGTTTGAAATTTTAACCAGATCGTTTGAACTTTGTGTTTGTGAAATCTTTCGCACCCAAAGATGGATAACGAGTTTTACAACGCGTTTGCTACTGCCCCAGTTACAGTTGCCGAAACTGTTGAAATCGAAAGTGAAACGGGAACTTTCCAAAAGCCTCCAAAGCTATGTACATTGAGGATTTTAAAGGATGGCAGAATCGTTTTGAAAACTGGGTACAAGGAAATAAGTTTGATGCATGGGTTGCGATAGAGAAAGATTATGTTAGACCGAAAGATAATCTTGACAATGAAAACCCATTAAGTGAATTTTCAGCGAATGAAAAATTAAGATACACCAGTGAAAAAATGATGATTAGTCATCTGCAACAAGCGATAAAAGAAGATATTTTGGTGTTGCTTCAACATGAGGGAACTGCTAGATCAATTTGGTTAGCGTTGATTCAAAAGTTTAAGGGAAGTGCTGATATGATAAAAAATAAACGTGCATTACTAAAAAAATCGTTTGATATGTTTACAGCTTTTGAAGGTGAAACAACAAGAACGACTATTGAAAGATATTGTCATCTTGTCCAGGAGATGAAAAGATTGGACATCAAGAAAGAGGACGATGAATGGGTTGATAAGCTAGCCGATGCATTACCACAGAATAAATGGGTAACATATCTGTTGATTTTAAAACATATGCGAAAATCTGAAGAAATTAATTTGTGTAAGTTCATTCGGAAGCTTAAAGAACATGAATTGGATGTTTAGAAAACTACTATCATGAAGAATCTGAGTGCTCAACAAGACGTTAGTCTATACCAAAGAGGAAACAAATTTGAGACTACTCCGAGTCCGAAGATTAGACTGCTTTCAGTGCTGATGGTACTTCCGGAACAAATGTTAGCACTACAACTTAGAGTGGTGGATATTCTTCATCTTATTCAAGTTTTGACCCAAATTTTTCAACACCAAGTTCTCAATGACAGAGTTCAACAAATTTGCAATGCAATGTGACATTAAACATTCAAAATGGTCAAAATTTCTCTCCAGAAACTGCGAAGCAACACATGGCATCTCTTGTTACTGTGTTAGAGTCTTATGAAAGTTTGGTTGCGGGACGAATCGGTAATCCAATGATTACCAAAAAAGATTATGACCAGATTGATTCTGAGGAACTTGAGTTGATGGACATCAAGTGGTGTTTAGCTAGTGTTTTGAGAAGAGCAGAAAAATTCAAACAAATCACCGGAAGAGATGATCTTCGTGATGCTGCTACATCTCAGCTAGGTTTTGACAAATCAAAGGTTACTTGTTTTCGTTGCCGAGAAAAGGGGCATTTTAAACGAGAGTGCACAAACAGAGAAGCAACCGGAAGACAAGATCTATTTGGAAACAGCGATTATCATCGAAAAGCAATTTATCATCTGTAGGATCGTGAAACAACCTAACGAGTTGATCAGAAGAGTGCTCAGACCGAATCAGAGGCAGAATACATTGATTTGGTCTTCGTTTAGCTTGGATTCACTATTAACTGTCTCTTTTATTGATCTTGTAACAATTTACAGTACGTAGACACTTCGACGGCACCTCGGCGTCGGAAACAAGACTGTTACAAATGATGACAGTTTGAAAGCTATTTATAGGAGATGACCCTGACCGTTTGAAGGTGACATGCCATCCTTCAAACGGTCA